>NW_027328742.1:9415600-10015600 GCF_048564905.1 Vicugna pacos
ATGAAATAGATTGTCAGAGAGATACACACACACAGCAGCCTCCTCTTCCTCCTCAATCAGGTAGGTAAGTAGATAGACACACTAGCCTCCTCTTCTAGTAGGTAAAGAAACCCACAGACAGACTGAGAGACAGACACACTCACCTCCTCCAATAGAAAGACACTTAGACGAACATAGTAGCCTCCTCCTACTTCATTAGGTGCGTATGCAGACAGACAGACGGAAAGTCACGCTAGCTTCCTCCACCTCCTCCTCCATTAGATAGACACATACAGAAATGGACAGACCCACACACACACTTACACACACACACACACACACACACACTACACTCCTTCTCCTCCTCAATTAGGTAGATAGACAAACACACTAGCCTCCTCTGCCTCCTCCATTGCTTAGATAGATTGTCAGAGAGATAGATAGGCCGAGAGATAGACATACTAGCCTCCTCTTCCTCCATTACATAGACACACAGAGACACACAGACATAGACTAGCCTCTCCCCTCCTCCAACAGATAGATAGACAGCCAGGCAGGCAGGCAGGCAGGCAGGCAGGCAGGCAGGCAGGCAGGCAGACGGACAGACACACTCACTACAGGTGGAGTGCAGTCAGGGGACAGTGATGGGGACAGGGTCCGGGGACTGGGGTGCCCCTGGTGAGCCAGAGGATTTTCTCCCATGTCCCCAATGGCCTAGCCTGGGGGCGACCGCCGCTCTCCCACGTTCCTCACACTCAAGCCATTTAATCAGCCTGCTCTTGGGAGCGGGCGTGGTGCGGTCAGTGAAAGAGGTCAGTGGTGGAGGGGCCGGAGGCACTGCGGCTAAGGGGGCTGCCCTGGCGAGTTGGTAAGTTTCCTCCCATCTCCCCCTCTCCTTGGCCTGGGGACAGCCTCTGCCACCCCAGGTTTGCGGGATTGAAGTCTCCTTGTCAGCCAGGTCATGGGAGGCTGGGGAGGTTCGGTCAGGGTCTGCAGAGAGGAGGCGGGGCTGCCCTAGAAGCCCGAGGATTTGCTCCCATGATCCCTTGGCCTGGCCTGGGGTCGGACTCTGATAACCCAGGTTCCCTGGCTGCACGCCTAGGTGTTGGATGCCTCCCAGGAGGCAGGCGCGGTGCGCTGAGGGGATGGTGGCCCGGGGCGGGGAAGGGGAGGCTGCAGAGAGGTCGGCAGCGGTGGCGAGGGCTGCCCAGGTAAGCCTGTGGATTTCCTCTCGTGACCCCTCAGCTTGCTCAGGGGGCGCCCTGTGCTACGCCAGGTTCACTGGGTGCACATGTCCGTGTTGTCCGGCTCCCGGGATGCTGGCGCGGTGTGCTCAGGGGGCAGTGGTGGTGGCGGGGTCTGGGGCGGCTGCAGAGAGGGCGGGCGGCAGCGTGGGGCGGGGGCTGCCAAGGCAATCCTGTGCATTTCCTCGCGTGTCCCCCTCAGCCTGCTCTGGGGGCGGTCTCTGCTGCCCCAGGGTCCCTGGAGGCTTGTCCTCAGGTGATCCTGCTCCTGAGAGGTGGGCGTGGTGCAGTCAATGTGCAGGGGCGGGGGCAGCGACAGGGACAGAGACAGAGACAGCGACAGCGACAGCGACAGAGACAGCGGGCAATGGGAGCAAGTACCTGGCTAGTAGTATGGGTCAGCCCCAATCCTGCCATCTCCAGCTCTGCTGCTGCCACTGCCGCCGCCCCGCCCCCCTGGCCATAGCCGGCCTGCCTCCCAGGGGCAGGCTGACAGGGGGAAACTCCTTCCAGGAAGCTCTGGCAGCAGAGGCCAGGCGGCGGGGGAATTGGGAGCAAGTGGACTTGCTCTCCCAGGACAGCCGCCCTGTCCCGCCTCCGCCGCCTCCGCCGCCACCCCCACTACCACTACCACTGCCACTGCCACTGCTGCCCGCTGTCCATCCCGGGGGCCGAGGGCCGGGCTAAGGCTGCACCCTCCCTCCCCGCAGCAGCATCAAGCAGCCAAGGCCCACTGGCGAGCGGTGTGCAGCTCGGGACCACCTATCCCATGGGCTCTGAGGAGGCATTGGGCTTCGGGGTGGGATGGGGGCGTGGGGGTGGGGCAGGGAATTGGAATGGCCTCAAGCCCCGCCCACCCGGCCGCCAGGGCCGCGCCCCTGGGAGCCAGGACTGCTTGCCTGCCGTGGGCCCGGGGCATCCCTGTCTAGCGGCTGTCGCGGTGGTGATCGGAGCCCGGAGCGCCCGGCTCTCGCGAGGAGAGGGCTGAGGGGGTCATCTGGGGTAGGGGTGCACTCCGGGTGTGCGGCGATCTGGCGATGAGGGCGGACAGGGTGAGGGGGAGGGGTTGCTGGGAGCGGAAGTGACCTGGCTGGAGGGTGGGGGCTTATTCCTCGGTGAAGGGTTAGGGGAGTATCTGCGGACGGTGGGGGGACGTGGGGTGAGGCCCGAGGGGTGATCGCGGTTTACAGGGGCTGTAGCTTAGGACCTAGTGGGGCGCAGACCTGGGGCGGGATTTGGGTGTGAGGAGAAGCAGCTTTGTCTCGGGGGTGCAGTGGATCGGGGACCGGGCGTGGCAGGGGGTGCGGAGGCATTGACTGGGTGGGGGGTCGGCGAGCAGTGGTAGCGGGGCTGGTGGGGTGAGGCCTGGCCCTGGGCCCGTGGTGGTCCTACTTGGGGGCCGGGACCCTGGAGGAGGGCGTGGGGGTCCGCGTTGGTGCTGGGGACCCGGCCAGCCCTGGCCGCGGGCTGGGCTCGCCCCACCGCCCCACCGCCCCACCGCCCCACCGCCCCACCGCCCGAAGCTCCACCGGCCCACTGCCCGGCCCCACTCGCAGCATCCCTACTGCTGGAGTGGCAGCCAAGCCTCCATGCTGCTGTCAGGCAGGCGGGAGGGGGAGGGGCGCTGAAAGCTGCGCGTGCGCGCGCGCGCACGGGCGCCGGGACGCCGGGGCGCTGGGGCGCGCGCAGAACGTGAGGAAGCTGGGCGGGAGCTGGGTGCTCCTGGACCAGCTCCCGGAGGAGGAAGGCTGCCTGGGGTCTCGGCCTCCCGCCGCTTGCTGTCGCCTCTGCTGCCGTCGCGAGCCAGGTAAGGGGGCGCTGGTGGGGGCGCGCAGGTCGGGGAGTCGGCGGGTGAGGCCTGGGCTTTGTAGTTGGGGAGGCGCCCGGGGGTGGGGGGAGGGGTGCGTCGGTGGGGTCCAGGCCGCGCGTCCAGGTTGGGACCGTGAGGCGGGTCCCGGGGCCCCCCCCCCGGCCTGGTTGGGGTGCCTTCCTCCCCCTCCTTAGTACTGGCTGAACCGCGCGGCTTTCTTGGCCGCCGCTCACAGGCGGCTTTGGCAAAGTGGGAGCAGCCCCGGGAGATGGGAGGGCGCTGGACGGCCCCGGGCCAGCCGAGACTGGCCCTCAGGCCTTGCGAGGCCTTCCCGCGCGGGTGGCCCTGCCCTGGGAGGTGAGGCCGCCCCGGACCCTGTGGGGCACAGGCGAGCTGGGGCAGAAGCAGGGGCGAGGCCGGGCCTTTGGGAGCTTGTTGGCCTCCCCCCGAGATCCAAAGCTTCTGACCAGTGTATTTTCCGTCTTTTGAGGACCCTCCCTCCTGTTTTGCACAGTGGCTGCAGCAAACGACATTCCCACCGACAGTGTAGGAGGGATCCCTTTTCTCCACAGCCTCTGTAGCCTTGATCCTGTGTGGGCTTTGGAATGGTGGCCACTCTAACTGGGGCGAGATGCCACCTCATTGTAGTTTTGCCTTGTATTCCTCGGATAATGAGCAACCTTGAGCCTGTTTTGTCATGTGCCTCTCATTGGTCGCTGGTGGGTCTTCGCTGGAGAATTGCTTCCTGAGGTCGTCTTCTGCCCATTTTTGGATTGGGTCGTCTTCTGTCCGTTGAGTCGGATGAGCTGTTTGGATATGGTGGAAATGAACCCCTAGTCAGTCTCATGTTTGGCAAAGATTGTCTCCTATTTCGTAGGCCGTGGTTTAGTTCTGCTTCTGGTTTCCTTTGCTGTGCCAAAGCTGATGAATTCAGTTTGCTCCCGTTTGTGTTTGTATTTTTGCTGAGTTTTCTGTTGCTTGGGGAGACTACCCTAGGAGAAAATGGGTGAGGTGTACGTGGGATACTGTTTGGCCTACGTTTCCTACCGAGAGGTGTGTGGTGTCTTGTCTTACGTTTAAGTGTCTAAGCCATTTTGAATTTATTTCTGCGTATGCTGGCGCTGTATGCCCAGGGGCCGGGATTGGGGTAGGGGGCGGGGCGGCTGCAGAGAGGGCAGCAGCGAAGGACGGGAGCTGCCCAGGCAAGCCTGTGGATTTCCTCCCGAGTCCCCCTCAGCCAGCTCTCTGGGCGCCTTCTTCTGCCTCAGGGTGGCATCTGACATCTCTCCAGGTCAATGGAGTCCCGGGAGGCTTCCTCCAATACACAGAGAGACAGACATATAAATAGGCAGACACGCTAGTCTCTTTCTTTGTTATTAACAGATAGATACACTAACCTCGTCCTCCTCCTCCATTACATAGGTACACAGATACATACATACAAAGACAGACAGGCACACACCAACACACACACACACACACACACACACACACACACACACACACACAGAAGCCTCCTCCTACTCCTCAGTTAGGTAGGTAGATGGACACACCAATCTCCTCCTCCATGAAATAGATTGTCAGAGAGATACACACACACAGCAGCCTCCTCTTCCTCCTCAATCAGGTAGGTAAGTAGATAGACACACTAGCCTCCTCTTCTAGTAGGTAAAGAAACCCACAGACAGACTGAGAGACAGACACACTCACCTCCTCCAATAGAAAGACACTTAGACGAACATAGTAGCCTCCTCCTACTTCATTAGGTGCGTATGCAGACAGACAGACGGAAAGTCACGCTAGCTTCCTCCACCTCCTCCTCCATTAGATAGACACATACAGAAATGGACAGACCCACACACACACTTACACACACACACACACACACACACACTACACTCCTTCTCCTCCTCAATTAGGTAGATAGACAAACACACTAGCCTCCTCTGCCTCCTCCATTGCTTAGATAGATTGTCAGAGAGATAGATAGGCCGAGAGAGAGACATACTAGCCTCCTCTTCCTCCATTACATAGACACACAGAGACACACAGACATAGACTAGCCTCTCCCCTCCTCCAACAGATAGATAGACAGCCAGGCAGGCAGGCAGGCAGGCAGGCAGGCAGGCAGGCAGGCAGGCAGACGGACAGACACACTCACTACAGGTGGAGTGCAGTCAGGGGACAGTGATGGGGACAGGGTCCGGGGACTGGGGTGCCCCTGGTGAGCCAGAGGATTTTCTCCCATGTCCCCAATGGCCTAGCCTGGGGGCGACCGCCGCTCTCCCACGTTCCTCACACTCAAGCCATTTAATCAGCCTGCTCTTGGGAGCGGGCGTGGTGCGGTCAGTGAAAGAGGTCAGTGGTGGAGGGGCCGGAGGCACTGCGGCTAAGGGGGCTGCCCTGGCGAGTTGGTAAGTTTCCTCCCATCTCCCCCTCTCCTTGGCCTGGGGACAGCCTCTGCCACCCCAGGTTTGCGGGATTGAAGTCTCCTTGTCAGCCAGGTCATGGGAGGCTGGGGAGGTTCGGTCAGGGTCTGCAGAGAGGAGGCGGGGCTGCCCTAGAAGCCCGAGGATTTGCTCCCATGATCCCTTGGCCTGGCCTGGGGTCGGACTCTGATAACCCAGGTTCCCTGGCTGCACGCCTAGGTGTTGGATGCCTCCCAGGAGGCAGGCGCGGTGCGCTGAGGGGATGGTGGCCCGGGGCGGGGAAGGGGAGGCTGCAGAGAGGTCGGCAGCGGTGGCGAGGGCTGCCCAGGTAAGCCTGTGGATTTCCTCTCGTGACCCCTCAGCTTGCTCAGGGGGCGCCCTGTGCTACGCCAGGTTCACTGGGTGCACATGTCCGTGTTGTCCGGCTCCCGGGATGCTGGCGCGGTGTGCTCAGGGGGCAGTGGTGGTGGCGGGGTCTGGGGCGGCTGCAGAGAGGGCGGGCGGCAGCGTGGGGCGGGGGCTGCCAAGGCAATCCTGTGCATTTCCTCGCGTGTCCCCCTCAGCCTGCTCTGGGGGCGGTCTCTGCTGCCCCAGGGTCCCTGGAGGCTTGTCCTCAGGTGATCCTGCTCCTGAGAGGTGGGCGTGGTGCAGTCAATGTGCAGGGGCGGGGGCAGCGACAGGGACAGAGACAGAGACAGCGACAGCGACAGCGACAGAGACAGCGGGCAATGGGAGCAAGTACCTGGCTAGTAGTATGGGTCAGCCCCAATCCTGCCATCTCCAGCTCTGCTGCTGCCACTGCCGCCGCCCCGCCCCCCTGGCCATAGCCGGCCTGCCTCCCAGGGGCAGGCTGACAGGGGGAAACTCCTTCCAGGAAGCTCTGGCAGCAGAGGCCAGGCGGCGGGGGAATTGGGAGCAAGTGGACTTGCTCTCCCAGGACAGCCGCCCTGTCCCGCCTCCGCCGCCTCCGCCGCCACCCCCACTACCACTACCACTGCCACTGCCACTGCTGCCCGCTGTCCATCCCGGGGGCCGAGGGCCGGGCTAAGGCTGCACCCTCCCTCCCCGCAGCAGCATCAAGCAGCCAAGGCCCACTGGCGAGCGGTGTGCAGCTCGGGACCACCTATCCCATGGGCTCTGAGGAGGCATTGGGCTTCGGGGTGGGATGGGGGCGTGGGGGTGGGGCAGGGAATTGGAATGGCCTCAAGCCCCGCCCACCCGGCCGCCAGGGCCGCGCCCCTGGGAGCCAGGACTGCTTGCCTGCCGTGGGCCCGGGGCATCCCTGTCTAGCGGCTGTCGCGGTGGTGATCGGAGCCCGGAGCGCCCGGCTCTCGCGAGGAGAGGGCTGAGGGGGTCATCTGGGGTAGGGGTGCACTCCGGGTGTGCGGCGATCTGGCGATGAGGGCGGACAGGGTGAGGGGGAGGGGTTGCTGGGAGCGGAAGTGACCTGGCTGGAGGGTGGGGGCTTATTCCTCGGTGAAGGGTTAGGGGAGTATCTGCGGACGGTGGGGGGACGTGGGGTGAGGCCCGAGGGGTGATCGCGGTTTACAGGGGCTGTAGCTTAGGACCTAGTGGGGCGCAGACCTGGGGCGGGATTTGGGTGTGAGGAGAAGCAGCTTTGTCTCGGGGGTGCAGTGGATCGGGGACCGGGCGTGGCAGGGGGTGCGGAGGCATTGACTGGGTGGGGGGTCGGCGAGCAGTGGTAGCGGGGCTGGTGGGGTGAGGCCTGGCCCTGGGCCCGTGGTGGTCCTACTTGGGGGCCGGGACCCTGGAGGAGGGCGTGGGGGTCCGCGTTGGTGCTGGGGACCCGGCCAGCCCTGGCCGCGGGCTGGGCTCGCCCCACCGCCCCACCGCCCCACCGCCCCACCGCCCCACCGCCCGAAGCTCCACCGGCCCACTGCCCGGCCCCACTCGCAGCATCCCTACTGCTGGAGTGGCAGCCAAGCCTCCATGCTGCTGTCAGGCAGGCGGGAGGGGGAGGGGCGCTGAAAGCTGCGCGTGCGCGCGCGCGCGCACGGGCGCCGGGACGCCGGGGCGCTGGGGCGCGCGCAGAACGTGAGGAAGCTGGGCGGGAGCTGGGTGCTCCTGGACCAGCTCCCGGAGGAGGAAGGCTGCCTGGGGTCTCGGCCTCCCGCCGCTTGCTGTCGCCTCTGCTGCCGTCGCGAGCCAGGTAAGGGGGCGCTGGTGGGGGCGCGCAGGTCGGGGAGTCGGCGGGTGAGGCCTGGGCTTTGTAGTTGGGGAGGCGCCCGGGGGTGGGGGGAGGGGTGCGTCGGTGGGGTCCAGGCCGCGCGTCCAGGTTGGGACCGTGAGGCGGGTCCCGGGGCCCCCCCCCCGGCCTGGTTGGGGTGCCTTCCTCCCCCTCCTTAGTACTGGCTGAACCGCGCGGCTTTCTTGGCCGCCGCTCACAGGCGGCTTTGGCAAAGTGGGAGCAGCCCCGGGAGATGGGAGGGCGCTGGACGGCCCCGGGCCAGCCGAGACTGGCCCTCAGGCCTTGCGAGGCCTTCCCGCGCGGGTGGCCCTGCCCTGGGAGGTGAGGCCGCCCCGGACCCTGTGGGGCACAGGCGAGCTGGGGCAGAAGCAGGGGCGAGGCCGGGCCTTTGGGAGCTTGTTGGCCTCCCCCCGAGATCCAAAGCTTCTGACCAGTGTATTTTCCGTCTTTTGAGGACCCTCCCTCCTGTTTTGCACAGTGGCTGCAGCAAACGACATTCCCACCGACAGTGTAGGAGGGATCCCTTTTCTCCACAGCCTCTGTAGCCTTGATCCTGTGTGGGCTTTGGAATGGTGGCCACTCTAACTGGGGCGAGATGCCACCTCATTGTAGTTTTGCCTTGTATTCCTCGGATAATGAGCAACCTTGAGCCTGTTTTGTCATGTGCCTCTCATTGGTCGCTGGTGGGTCTTCGCTGGAGAATTGCTTCCTGAGGTCGTCTTCTGCCCATTTTTGGATTGGGTCGTCTTCTGTCCGTTGAGTCGGATGAGCTGTTTGGATATGGTGGAAATGAACCCCTAGTCAGTCTCATGTTTGGCAAAGATTGTCTCCTATTTCGTAGGCCGTGGTTTAGTTCTGCTTCTGGTTTCCTTTGCTGTGCCAAAGCTGATGAATTCAGTTTGCTCCCGTTTGTGTTTGTATTTTTGCTGAGTTTTCTGTTGCTTGGGGAGACTACCCTAGGAGAAAATGGGTGAGGTGTACGTGGGATACTGTTTGGCCTACGTTTCCTACCGAGAGGTGTGTGGTGTCTTGTCTTACGTTTAAGTGTCTAAGCCATTTTGAATTTATTTCTGCGTATGCTGGCGCTGTATGCCCAGGGGCCGGGATTGGGGTAGGGGGCGGGGCGGCTGCAGAGAGGGCAGCAGCGAAGGACGGGAGCTGCCCAGGCAAGCCTGTGGATTTCCTCCCGAGTCCCCCTCAGCCAGCTCTCTGGGCGCCTTCTTCTGCCTCAGGGTGGCATCTGACATCTCTCCAGGTCAATGGAGTCCCGGGAGGCTTCCTCCAATACACAGAGAGACAGACATATAAATAGGCAGACACGCTAGTCTCTTTCTTTGTTATTAACAGATAGATACACTAACCTCGTCCTCCTCCTCCATTACATAGGTACACAGATACATACATACAAAGACAGACAGGCACACACCAACACACACACACACACACACACACACACACACACACACACACACAGAAGCCTCCTCCTACTCCTCAGTTAGGTAGGTAGATGGACACACCAATCTCCTCCTCCATGAAATAGATTGTCAGAGAGATACACACACACAGCAGCCTCCTCTTCCTCCTCAATCAGGTAGGTAAGTAGATAGACACACTAGCCTCCTCTTCTAGTAGGTAAAGAAACCCACAGACAGACTGAGAGACAGACACACTCACCTCCTCCAATAGAAAGACACTTAGACGAACATAGTAGCCTCCTCCTACTTCATTAGGTGCGTATGCAGACAGACAGACGGAAAGTCACGCTAGCTTCCTCCACCTCCTCCTCCATTAGATAGACACATACAGAAATGGACAGACCCACACACACACTTACACACACACACACACACACACACACTACACTCCTTCTCCTCCTCAATTAGGTAGATAGACAAACACACTAGCCTCCTCTGCCTCCTCCATTGCTTAGATAGATTGTCAGAGAGATAGATAGGCCGAGAGAGAGACATACTAGCCTCCTCTTCCTCCATTACATAGACACACAGAGACACACAGACATAGACTAGCCTCTCCCCTCCTCCAACAGATAGATAGACAGCCAGGCAGGCAGGCAGGCAGGCAGGCAGGCAGGCAGGCAGGCAGGCAGACGGACAGACACACTCACTACAGGTGGAGTGCAGTCAGGGGACAGTGATGGGGACAGGGTCCGGGGACTGGGGTGCCCCTGGTGAGCCAGAGGATTTTCTCCCATGTCCCCAATGGCCTAGCCTGGGGGCGACCGCCGCTCTCCCACGTTCCTCACACTCAAGCCATTTAATCAGCCTGCTCTTGGGAGCGGGCGTGGTGCGGTCAGTGAAAGAGGTCAGTGGTGGAGGGGCCGGAGGCACTGCGGCTAAGGGGGCTGCCCTGGCGAGTTGGTAAGTTTCCTCCCATCTCCCCCTCTCCTTGGCCTGGGGACAGCCTCTGCCACCCCAGGTTTGCGGGATTGAAGTCTCCTTGTCAGCCAGGTCATGGGAGGCTGGGGAGGTTCGGTCAGGGTCTGCAGAGAGGAGGCGGGGCTGCCCTAGAAGCCCGAGGATTTGCTCCCATGATCCCTTGGCCTGGCCTGGGGTCGGACTCTGATAACCCAGGTTCCCTGGCTGCACGCCTAGGTGTTGGATGCCTCCCAGGAGGCAGGCGCGGTGCGCTGAGGGGATGGTGGCCCGGGGCGGGGAAGGGGAGGCTGCAGAGAGGTCGGCAGCGGTGGCGAGGGCTGCCCAGGTAAGCCTGTGGATTTCCTCTCGTGACCCCTCAGCTTGCTCAGGGGGCGCCCTGTGCTACGCCAGGTTCACTGGGTGCACATGTCCGTGTTGTCCGGCTCCCGGGATGCTGGCGCGGTGTGCTCAGGGGGCAGTGGTGGTGGCGGGGTCTGGGGCGGCTGCAGAGAGGGCGGGCGGCAGCGTGGGGCGGGGGCTGCCAAGGCAATCCTGTGCATTTCCTCGCGTGTCCCCCTCAGCCTGCTCTGGGGGCGGTCTCTGCTGCCCCAGGGTCCCTGGAGGCTTGTCCTCAGGTGATCCTGCTCCTGAGAGGTGGGCGTGGTGCAGTCAATGTGCAGGGGCGGGGGCAGCGACAGGGACAGAGACAGAGACAGCGACAGCGACAGCGACAGCGACAGAGACAGCGGGCAATGGGAGCAAGTACCTGGCTAGTAGTATGGGTCAGCCCCAATCCTGCCATCTCCAGCTCTGCTGCTGCCACTGCCGCCGCCCCGCCCCCCTGGCCATAGCCGGCCTGCCTCCCAGGGGCAGGCTGACAGGGGGAAACTCCTTCCAGGAAGCTCTGGCAGCAGAGGCCAGGCGGCGGGGGAATTGGGAGCAAGTGGACTTGCTCTCCCAGGACAGCCGCCCTGTCCCGCCTCCGCCGCCGACGCCGCCACCCCCACTACCACTACCACTGCCACTGCCGCCCGCTGTCCATCCCGGGGGCCGAGGGCCGGGCTAAGGCTGCACCCTCCCTCCCCGCACCAGCATCAAGTAGCCAAGGCCCACTGGCGAGCGGTGTGCAGCTCGGGACCACCTATCCCATGGGCTCTGAGGAGGCATTGGGCTTCGGGGTGGGATGGGGGCGTGGGGGTGGGGCAGGGAATTGGAATGGCCTCAAGCCCCGCCCACCCGGCCGCCAGGGCCGCGCCCCTGGGAGCCAGGACTGCTTGCCTGCCGTGGGCCCGGGGCATCCCTGTCTAGCGGCTGTCGCGGTGGTGATCGGAGCCCGGAGCGCCCGGCTCTCGCGAGGAGAGGGCTGAGGGGGTCATCTGGGGTAGGGGTGCACTCCGGGTGTGCGGCGATCTGGCGATGAGGGCGGACAGGGTGAGGGGGAGGGGTTGCTGGGAGCGGAAGTGACCTGGCTGGAGGGTGGGGGCTTATTCCTCGGTGAAGGGTTAGGGGAGTATCTGCGGACGGTGGGGGGACGTGGGGTGAGGCCCGAGGGGTGATCGCGGTTTACAGGGGCTGTAGCTTAGGACCTAGTGGGGCGCAGACCTGGGGCGGGATTTGGGTGTGAGGAGAAGCAGCTTTGTCTCGGGGGTGCAGTGGATCGGGGACCGGGCGTGGCAGGGGGTGCGGAGGCATTGACTGGGTGGGGGGTCGGCGAGCAGTGGTAGCGGGGCTGGTGGGGTGAGGCCTGGCCCTGGGCCCGTGGTGGTCCTACTTGGGGGCCGGGACCCTGGAGGAGGGCGTGGGGGTCCGCGTTGGTGCTGGGGACCCGGCCAGCCCTGGCCGCGGGCTGGGCTCGCCCCACCGCCCCACCGCCCCACCGCCCCACCGCCCCACCGCCCGAAGCTCCACCGGCCCACTGCCCGGCCCCACTCGCAGCATCCCTACTGCTGGAGTGGCAGCCAAGCCTCCATGCTGCTGTCAGGCAGGCGGGAGGGGGAGGGGCGCTGAAAGCTGCGCGTGCGCGCGCGCGCACGGGCGCCGGGACGCCGGGGCGCTGGGGCGCGCGCAGAACGTGAGGAAGCTGGGCGGGAGCTGGGTGCTCCTGGACCAGCTCCCGGAGGAGGAAGGCTGCCTGGGGTCTCGGCCTCCCGCCGCTTGCTGTCGCCTCTGCTGCCGTCGCGAGCCAGGTAAGGGGGCGCTGGTGGGGGCGCGCAGGTCGGGGAGTCGGCGGGTGAGGCCTGGGCTTTGTAGTTGGGGAGGCGCCCGGGGGTGGGGGGAGGGGTGCGTCGGTGGGGTCCAGGCCGCGCGTCCAGGTTGGGACCGTGAGGCGGGTCCCGGGGCCCCCCCCCCGGCCTGGTTGGGGTGCCTTCCTCCCCCTCCTTAGTACTGGCTGAACCGCGCGGCTTTCTTGGCCGCCGCTCACAGGCGGCTTTGGCAAAGTGGGAGCAGCCCCGGGAGATGGGAGGGCGCTGGACGGCCCCGGGCCAGCCGAGACTGGCCCTCAGGCCTTGCGAGGCCTTCCCGCGCGGGTGGCCCTGCCCTGGGAGGTGAGGCCGCCCCGGACCCTGTGGGGCACAGGCGAGCTGGGGCAGAAGCAGGGGCGAGGCCGGGCCTTTGGGAGCTTGTTGGCCTCCCCCCGAGATCCAAAGCTTCTGACCAGTGTATTTTCCGTCTTTTGAGGACCCTCCCTCCTGTTTTGCACAGTGGCTGCAGCAAACGACATTCCCACCGACAGTGTAGGAGGGATCCCTTTTCTCCACAGCCTCTGTAGCCTTGATCCTGTGTGGGCTTTGGAATGGTGGCCACTCTAACTGGGGCGAGATGCCACCTCATTGTAGTTTTGCCTTGTATTCCTCGGATAATGAGCAACCTTGAGCCTGTTTTGTCATGTGCCTCTCATTGGTCGCTGGTGGGTCTTCGCTGGAGAATTGCTTCCTGAGGTCGTCTTCTGCCCATTTTTGGATTGGGTCGTCTTCTGTCCGTTGAGTCGGATGAGCTGTTTGGATATGGTGGAAATGAACCCCTAGTCAGTCTCATGTTTGGCAAAGATTGTCTCCTATTTCGTAGGCCGTGGTTTAGTTCTGCTTCTGGTTTCCTTTGCTGTGCCAAAGCTGATGAATTCAGTTTGCTCCCGTTTGTGTTTGTATTTTTGCTGAGTTTTCTGTTGCTTGGGGAGACTACCCTAGGAGAAAATGGGTGAGGTGTACGTGGGATACTGTTTGGCCTACGTTTCCTACCGAGAGGTGTGTGGTGTCTTGTCTTACGTTTAAGTGTCTAAGCCATTTTGAATTTATTTCTGCGTATGCTGGCGCTGTATGCCCAGGGGCCGGGATTGGGGTAGGGGGCGGGGCGGCTGCAGAGAGGGCAGCAGCGAAGGACGGGAGCTGCCCAGGCAAGCCTGTGGATTTCCTCCCGAGTCCCCCTCAGCCAGCTCTCTGGGCGCCTTCTTCTGCCTCAGGGTGGCATCTGACATCTCTCCAGGTCAATGGAGTCCCGGGAGGCTTCCTCCAATACACAGAGAGACAGACATATAAATAGGCAGACACGCTAGTCTCTTTCTTTGTTATTAACAGATAGATACACTAACCTCGTCCTCCTCCTCCATTACATAGGTACACAGATACATACATACAAAGACAGACAGGCACACACCAACACACACACACACACACACACACACACACACACACACACACACAGAAGCCTCCTCCTACTCCTCAGTTAGGTAGGTAGATGGACACACCAATCTCCTCCTCCATGAAATAGATTGTCAGAGAGATACACACACACAGCAGCCTCCTCTTCCTCCTCAATCAGGTAGGTAAGTAGATAGACACACTAGCCTCCTCTTCTAGTAGGTAAAGAAACCCACAGACAGACTGAGAGACAGACACACTCACCTCCTCCAATAGAAAGACACTTAGACGAACATAGTAGCCTCCTCCTACTTCATTAGGTGCGTATGCAGACAGACAGACGGAAAGTCACGCTAGCTTCCTCCACCTCCTCCTCCATTAGATAGACACATACAGAAATGGACAGACCCACACACACACTTACACACACACACACACACACACACACTACACTCCTTCTCCTCCTCAATTAGGTAGATAGACAAACACACTAGCCTCCTCTGCCTCCTCCATTGCTTAGATAGATTGTCAGAGAGATAGATAGGCCGAGAGAGAGACATACTAGCCTCCTCTTCCTCCATTACATAGACACACAGAGACACACAGACATAGACTAGCCTCTCCCCTCCTCCAACAGATAGATAGACAGCCAGGCAGGCAGGCAGGCAGGCAGGCAGGCAGGCAGGCAGGCAGGCAGACGGACAGACACACTCACTACAGGTGGAGTGCAGTCAGGGGACAGTGATGGGGACAGGGTCCGGGGACTGGGGTGCCCCTGGTGAGCCAGAGGATTTTCTCCCATGTCCCCAATGGCCTAGCCTGGGGGCGACCGCCGCTCTCCCACGTTCCTCACACTCAAGCCATTTAATCAGCCTGCTCTTGGGAGCGGGCGTGGTGCGGTCAGTGAAAGAGGTCAGTGGTGGAGGGGCCGGAGGCACTGCGGCTAAGGGGGCTGCCCTGGCGAGTTGGTAAGTTTCCTCCCATCTCCCCCTCTCCTTGGCCTGGGGACAGCCTCTGCCACCCCAGGTTTGCGGGATTGAAGTCTCCTTGTCAGCCAGGTCATGGGAGGCTGGGGAGGTTCGGTCAGGGTCTGCAGAGAGGAGGCGGGGCTGCCCTAGAAGCCCGAGGATTTGCTCCCATGATCCCTTGGCCTGGCCTGGGGTCGGACTCTGATAACCCAGGTTCCCTGGCTGCACGCCTAGGTGTTGGATGCCTCCCAGGAGGCAGGCGCGGTGCGCTGAGGGGATGGTGGCCCGGGGCGGGGAAGGGGAGGCTGCAGAGAGGTCGGCAGCGGTGGCGAGGGCTGCCCAGGTAAGCCTGTGGATTTCCTCTCGTGACCCCTCAGCTTGCTCAGGGGGCGCCCTGTGCTACGCCAGGTTCACTGGGTGCACATGTCCGTGTTGTCCGGCTCCCGGGATGCTGGCGCGGTGTGCTCAGGGGGCAGTGGTGGTGGCGGGGTCTGGGGCGGCTGCAGAGAGGGCGGGCGGCAGCGTGGGGCGGGGGCTGCCAAGGCAATCCTGTGCATTTCCTCGCGTGTCCCCCTCAGCCTGCTCTGGGGGCGGTCTCTGCTGCCCCAGGGTCCCTGGAGGCTTGTCCTCAGGTGATCCTGCTCCTGAGAGGTGGGCGTGGTGCAGTCAATGTGCAGGGGCGGGGGCAGCGACAGGGACAGAGACAGAGACAGCGACAGCGACAGCGACAGCGACAGAGACAGCGGGCAATGGGAGCAAGTACCTGGCTAGTAGTATGGGTCAGCCCCAATCCTGCCATCTCCAGCTCTGCTGCTGCCACTGCCGCCGCCCCGCCCCCCTGGCCATAGCCGGCCTGCCTCCCAGGGGCAGGCTGACAGGGGGAAACTCCTTCCAGGAAGCTCTGGCAGCAGAGGCCAGGCGGCGGGGGAATTGGGAGCAAGTGGACTTGCTCTCCCAGGACAGCCGCCCTGTCCCGCCTCCGCCGCCGACGCCGCCACCCCCACTACCACTACCACTGCCACTGCCGCCCGCTGTCCATCCCGGGGGCCGAGGGCCGGGCTAAGGCTGCACCCTCCCTCCCCGCACCAGCATCAAGTAGCCAAGGCCCACTGGCGAGCGGTGTGCAGCTCGGGACCACCTATCCCATGGGCTCTGAGGAGGCATTGGGCTTCGGGGTGGGATGGGGGCGTGGGGGTGGGGCAGGGAATTGGAATGGCCTCAAGCCCCGCCCACCCGGCCGCCAGGGCCGCGCCCCTGGGAGCCAGGACTGCTTGCCTGCCGTGGGCCCGGGGCATCCCTGTCTAGCGGCTGTCGCGGTGGTGATCGGAGCCCGGAGCGCCCGGCTCTCGCGAGGAGAGGGCTGAGGGGGTCATCTGGGGTAGGGGTGCACTCCGGGTGTGCGGCGATCTGGCGATGAGGGCGGACAGGGTGAGGGGGAGGGGTTGCTGGGAGCGGAAGTGACCTGGCTGGAGGGTGGGGGCTTATTCCTCGGTGAAGGGTTAGGGGAGTATCTGCGGACGGTGGGGGGACCTGGGGTGAGGCCCGAGGGGTGATCGCGGTTTACAGGGGCTGTAGCTTAGGACCTAGTGGGGCGCAGACCTGGGGCGGGATTTGGGTGTGAGGAGAAGCAGCTTTGTCTCGGGGGTGCAGTGGATCGGGGACCGGGCGTGGCAGGGGGTGCGGAGGCATTGACTGGGTGGGGGGTCGGCGAGCAGTGGTAGCGGGGCTGGTGGGGTGAGGCCTGGCCCTGGGCCCGTGGTGGTCCTACTTGGGGGCCGGGACCCTGGAGGAGGGCGTGGGGGTCCGCGTTGGTGCTGGGGACCCGGCCAGCCCTGGCCGCGGGCTGGGCTCGCCCCACCGCCCCACCGCCCCACCGCCCCACCGCCCCACCGCCCGAAGCTCCACCGGCCCACTGCCCGGCCCCACTCGCAGCATCCCTACTGCTGGAGTGGCAGCCAAGCCTCCATGCTGCTGTCAGGCAGGCGGGAGGGGGAGGGGCGCTGAAAGCTGCGCGTGCGCGCGCGCGCACGGGCGCCGGGACGCCGGGGCGCTGGGGCGCGCGCAGAACGTGAGGAAGCTGGGCGGGAGCTGGGTGCTCCTGGACCAGCTCCCGGAGGAGGAAGGCTGCCTGGGGTCTCGGCCTCCCGCCGCTTGCTGTCGCCTCTGCTGCCGTCGCGAGCCAGGTAAGGGGGCGCTGGTGGGGGCGCGCAGGTCGGGGAGTCGGCGGGTGAGGCCTGGGCTTTGTAGTTGGGGAGGCGCCCGGGGGTGGGGGGAGGGGTGCGTCGGTGGGGTCCAGGCCGCGCGTCCAGGTTGGGACCGTGAGGCGGGTCCCGGGGCCCCCCCCCCGGCCTGGTTGGGGTGCCTTCCTCCCCCTCCTTAGTACTGGCTGAACCGCGCGGCTTTCTTGGCCGCCGCTCACAGGCGGCTTTGGCAAAGTGGGAGCAGCCCCGGGAGATGGGAGGGCGCTGGACGGCCCCGGGCCAGCCGAGACTGGCCCTCAGGCCTTGCGAGGCCTTCCCGCGCGGGTGGCCCTGCCCTGGGAGGTGAGGCCGCCCCGGACCCTGTGGGGCACAGGCGAGCTGGGGCAGAAGCAGGGGCGAGGCCGGGCCTTTGGGAGCTTGTTGGCCTCCCCCCGAGATCCAAAGCTTCTGACCAGTGTATTTTCCGTCTTTTGAGGACCCTCCCTCCTGTTTTGCACAGTGGCTGCAGCAAACGACATTCCCACCGACAGTGTAGGAGGGATCCCTTTTCTCCACAGCCTCTGTAGCCTTGATCCTGTGTGGGCTTTGGAATGGTGGCCACTCTAACTGGGGCGAGATGCCACCTCATTGTAGTTTTGCCTTGTATTCCTCGGATAATGAGCAACCTTGAGCCTGTTTTGTCATGTGCCTCTCATTGGTCGCTGGTGGGTCTTCGCTGGAGAATTGCTTCCTGAGGTCGTCTTCTGCCCATTTTTGGATTGGGTCGTCTTCTGTCCGTTGAGTCGGATGAGCTGTTTGGATATGGTGGAAATGAACCCCTAGTCAGTCTCATGTTTGGCAAAGATTGTCTCCTATTTCGTAGGCCGTGGTTTAGTTCTGCTTCTGGTTTCCTTTGCTGTGCCAAAGCTGATGAATTCAGTTTGCTCCCGTTTGTGTTTGTATTTTTGCTGAGTTTTCTGTTGCTTGGGGAGACTACCCTAGGAGAAAATGGGTGAGGTGTACGTGGGATACTGTTTGGCCTACGTTTCCTACCGAGAGGTGTGTGGTGTCTTGTCTTACGTTTAAGTGTCTAAGCCATTTTGAATTTATTTCTGCGTATGCTGGCGCTGTATGCCCAGGGGCCGGGATTGGGGTAGGGGGCGGGGCGGCTGCAGAGAGGGCAGCAGCGAAGGACGGGAGCTGCCCAGGCAAGCCTGTGGATTTCCTCCCGAGTCCCCCTCAGCCAGCTCTCTGGGCGCCTTCTTCTGCCTCAGCGTGGCATCTGACATCTCTCCAGGTCAATGGAGTCCCGGGAGGCTTCCTCCAATACACAGAGAGACAGACATATAAATAGGCAGACACGCTAGTCTCTTTCTTTGTTATTAACAGATAGATACACTAACCTCGTCCTCCTCCTCCATTACATAGGTACACAGATACATACATACAAAGACAGACAGGCACACACCAACACACACACACACACACACACACACACACACACAGAAGCCTCCTCCTACTCCTCAGTTAGGTAGGTAGATGGACACACCAATCTCCTCCTCCATGAAATAGATTGTCAGAGAGATACACACACACAGCAGCCTCCTCTTCCTCCTCAATCAGGTAGGTAAGTAGATAGACACACTAGCCTCCTCTTCTAGTAGGTAAAGAAACCCACAGACAGACTGAGAGACAGACACACTCACCTCCTCCAATAGAAAGACACTTAGACGAACATAGTAGCCTCCTCCTACTTCATTAGGTGCGTATGCAGACAGACAGACGGAAAGTCACGCTAGCTTCCTCCACCTCCTCCTCCATTAGATAGACACATACAGAAATGGACAGACCCACACACACACTTACACACACACACACACACACACACACACACACTACACTCCTTCTCCTCCTCAATTAGGTAGATAGACAAACACACTAGCCTCCTCTGCCTCCTCCATTGCTTAGATAGATTGTCAGAGAGATAGATAGGCCGAGAGAGAGACATACTAGCCTCCTCTTCCTCCATTACATAGACACACAGAGACACACAGACATAGACTAGCCTCTCCCCTCCTCCAACAGATAGATAGACAGCCAGGCAGGCAGGCAGGCAGGCAGGCAGGCAGGCAGACGGACAGACACACTCACTACAGGTGGAGTGCAGTCAGGGGACAGTGATGGGGACAGGGTCCGGGGACTGGGGTGCCCCTGGTGAGCCAGAGGATTTTCTCCCATGTCCCCAATGGCCTAGCCTGGGGGCGACCGCCGCTCTCCCACGTTCCTCAGACTCAAGCCATTTAATCAGCCTGCTCTTGGGAGCGGGCGTGGTGCGGTCAGTGAAAGAGGTCAGTGGTGGAGGGGCCGGAGGCACTGCGGCTAAGGGGGCTGCCCTGGCGAGTTGGTAAGTTTCCTCCCATCTCCCCCTCTCCTTGGCCTGGGGACAGCCTCTGCCACCCCAGGTTTGCGGGATTGAAGTCTCCTTGTCAGCCAGGTCATGGGAGGCTGGGGAGGTTCGGTCAGGGTCTGCAGAGAGGAGGCGGGGCTGCCCTAGAAGCCCGAGGATTTGCTCCCATGATCCCTTGGCCTGGCCTGGGGTCGGACTCTGATAACCCAGGTTCCCTGGCTGCACGCCTAGGTGTTGGATGCCTCCCAGGAGGCAGGCGCGGTGCGCTGAGGGGATGGTGGCCCGGGGCGGGGAAGGGGAGGCTGCAGAGAGGTCGGCAGCGGTGGCGAGGGCTGCCCAGGTAAGCCTGTGGATTTCCTCTCGTGACCCCTCAGCTTGCTCAGGGGGCGCCCTGTGCTACGCCAGGTTCACTGGGTGCACATGTCCGTGTTGTCCGGCTCCCGGGATGCTGGCGCGGTGTGCTCAGGGGGCAGTGGTGGTGGCGGGGTCTGGGGCGGCTGCAGAGAGGGCGGGCGGCAGCGTGGGGCGGGGGCTGCCAAGGCAATCCTGTGCATTTCCTCGCGTGTCCCCCTCAGCCTGCTCTGGGGGCGGTCTCTGCTGCCCCAGGGTCCCTGGAGGCTTGTCCTCAGGTGATCCTGCTCCTGAGAGGTGGGCGTGGTGCAGTCAATGTGCAGGGGCGGGGGCAGCGACAGGGACAGAGACAGAGACAGCGACAGCGACAGCGACAGCGACAGAGACAGCGGGCAATGGGAGCAAGTACCTGGCTAGTAGTATGGGTCAGCCCCAATCCTGCCATCTCCAGCTCTGCTGCTGCCACTGCCGCCGCCCCGCCCCCCTGGCCATAGCCGGCCTGCCTCCCAGGGGCAGGCTGACAGGGGGAAACTCCTTCCAGGAAGCTCTGGCAGCAGAGGCCAGGCGGCGGGGGAATTGGGAGCAAGTGGACTTGCTCTCCCAGGACAGCCGCCCTGTCCCGCCTCCGCCGCCGACGCCGCCACCCCCACTACCACTACCACTGCCACTGCCGCCCGCTGTCCATCCCGGGGGCCGAGGGCCGGGCTAAGGCTGCACCCTCCCTCCCCGCACCAGCATCAAGTAGCCAAGGCCCACTGGCGAGCGGTGTGCAGCTCGGGACCACCTATCCCATGGGCTCTGAGGAGGCATTGGGCTTCGGGGTGGGATGGGGGCGTGGGGGTGGGGCAGGGAATTGGAATGGCCTCAAGCCCCGCCCACCCGGCCGCCAGGGCCGCGCCCCTGGGAGCCAGGACTGCTTGCCTGCCGTGGGCCCGGGGCATCCCTGTCTAGCGGCTGTCGCGGTGGTGATCGGAGCCCGGAGCGCCCGGCTCTCGCGAGGAGAGGGCTGAGGGGGTCATCTGGGGTAGGGGTGCACTCCGGGTGTGCGGCGATCTGGCGATGAGGGCGGACAGGGTGAGGGGGAGGGGTTGCTGGGAGCGGAAGTGACCTGGCTGGAGGGTGGGGGCTTATTCCTCGGTGAAGGGTTAGGGGAGTATCTGCGGACGGTGGGGGGACGTGGGGTGAGGCCCGAGGGGTGATCGCGGTTTACAGGGGCTGTAGCTTAGGACCTAGTGGGGCGCAGACCTGGGGCGGGATTTGGGTGTGAGGAGAAGCAGCTTTGTCTCGGGGGTGCAGTGGATCGGGGACCGGGCGTGGCAGGGGGTGCGGAGGCATTGACTGGGTGGGGGGTCGGCGAGCAGTGGTAGCGGGGCTGGTGGGGTGAGGCCTGGCCCTGGGCCCGTGGTGGTCCTACTTGGGGGCCGGGACCCTGGAGGAGGGCGTGGGGGTCCGCGTTGGTGCTGGGGACCCGGCCAGCCCTGGCCGCGGGCTGGGCTCGCCCCACCGCCCCACCGCCCCACCGCCCCACCGCCCGAAGCTCCACCGGCCCACTGCCCGGCCCCACTCGCAGCATCCCTACTGCTGGAGTGGCAGCCAAGCCTCCATGCTGCTGTCAGGCAGGCGGGAGGGGGAGGGGCGCTGAAAGCTGCGCGTGCGCGCGCGCGCACGGGCGCCGGGACGCCGGGGCGCTGGGGCGCGCGCAGAACGTGAGGAAGCTGGGCGGGAGCTGGGTGCTCCTGGACCAGCTCCCGGAGGAGGAAGGCTGCCTGGGGTCTCGGCCTCCCGCCGCTTGCTGTCGCCTCTGCTGCCGTCGCGAGCCAGGTAAGGGGGCGCTGGTGGGGGCGCGCAGGTCGGGGAGTCGGCGGGTGAGGCCTGGGCTTTGTAGTTGGGGAGGCGCCCGGGGGTGGGGGGAGGGGTGCGTCGGTGGGGTCCAGGCCGCGCGTCCAGGTTGGGACCGTGAGGCGGGTCCCGGGGCCCCCCCCCCGGCCTGGTTGGGGTGCCTTCCTCCCCCTCCTTAGTACTGGCTGAACCGCGCGGCTTTCTTGGCCGCCGCTCACAGGCGGCTTTGGCAAAGTGGGAGCAGCCCCGGGAGATGGGAGGGCGCTGGACGGCCCCGGGCCAGCCGAGACTGGCCCTCAGGCCTTGCGAGGCCTTCCCGCGCGGGTGGCCCTGCCCTGGGAGGTGAGGCCGCCCCGGACCCTGTGGGGCACAGGCGAGCTGGGGCAGAAGCAGGGGCGAGGCCGGGCCTTTGGGAGCTTGTTGGCCTCCCCCCGAGATCCAAAGCTTCTGACCAGTGTATTTTCCGTCTTTTGAGGACCCTCCCTCCTGTTTTGCACAGTGGCTGCAGCAAACGACATTCCCACCGACAGTGTAGGAGGGATCCCTTTTCTCCACAGCCTCTGTAGCCTTGATCCTGTGTGGGCTTTGGAATGGTGGCCACTCTAACTGGGGCGAGATGCCACCTCATTGTAGTTTTGCCTTGTATTCCTCGGATAATGAGCAACCTTGAGCCTGTTTTGTCATGTGCCTCTCATTGGTCGCTGGTGGGTCTTCGCTGGAGAATTGCTTCCTGAGGTCGTCTTCTGCCCATTTTTGGATTGGGTCGTCTTCTGTCCGTTGAGTCGGATGAGCTGTTTGGATATGGTGGAAATGAACCCCTAGTCAGTCTCATGTTTGGCAAAGATTGTCTCCTATTTCGTAGGCCGTGGTTTAGTTCTGCTTCTGGTTTCCTTTGCTGTGCCAAAGCTGATGAATTCAGTTTGCTCCCGTTTGTGTTTGTATTTTTGCTGAGTTTTCTGTTGCTTGGGGAGACTACCCTAGGAGAAAATGGGTGAGGTGTACGTGGGATACTGTTTGGCCTACGTTTCCTACCGAGAGGTGTGTGGTGTCTTGTCTTACGTTTAAGTGTCTAAGCCATTTTGAATTTATTTCTGCGTATGCTGGCGCTGTATGCCCAGGGGCCGGGATTGGGGTAGGGGGCGGGGCGGCTGCAGAGAGGGCAGCAGCGAAGGACGGGAGCTGCCCAGGCAAGCCTGTGGATTTCCTCCCGAGTCCCCCTCAGCCAGCTCTCTGGGCGCCTTCTTCTGCCTCAGCGTGGCATCTGACATCTCTCCAGGTCAATGGAGTCCCGGTAGGCTTCCTCCAATACACAGAGAGACAGACATATAAATAGGCAGACACGCTAGTCTCTTTCTTTGTTATTAACAGATAGATACACTAACCTCGTCCTCCTCCTCCATTACATAGGTACACAGATACATACATACAAAGACAGACAGGCACACACCAACACACACACACACACACACACACACAGAAGCCTCCTCCTACTCCTCAGTTAGGTAGGTAGATGGACACACCAATCTCCTCCTCCATGAAATAGATTGTCAGAGAGATACACACACACAGCAGCCTCCTCTTCCTCCTCAATCAGGTAGGTAAGTAGATAGACACACTAGCCTCCTCTTCTAGTAGGTAAAGAAACCCACAGACAGACTGAGAGACAGACACACTCACCTCCTCCAATAGAAAGACACTTAGACGAACATAGTAGCCTCCTCCTACTTCATTAGGTGCGTATGCAGACAGACAGACGGAAAGTCACGCTAGCTTCCTCCACCTCCTCCTCCATTAGATAGACACATACAGAAATGGACAGACCCACACACACACTTACACACACACACACACACACACACACTACACTCCTTCTCCTCCTCAATTAGGTAGATAGACAAACACACTAGCCTCCTCTGCCTCCTCCATTGCTTAGATAGATTGTCAGAGAGATAGATAGGCCGAGAGATAGACATACTAGCCTCCTCTTCCTCCATTACATAGACACACAGAGACACACAGACATAGACTAGCCTCTCCCCTCCTCCAACAGATAGATAGACAGCCAGGCAGGCAGGCAGGCAGGCAGGCAGGCAGGCAGGCAGGCAGACGGACAGACACACTCACTACAGGTGGAGTGCAGTCAGGGGACAGTGATGGGGACAGGGTCCGGGGACTGGGGTGCCCCTGGTGAGCCAGAGGATTTTCTCCCATGTCCCCAATGGCCTAGCCTGGGGGCGACCGCCGCTCTCCCACGTTCCTCAGACTCAAGCCATTTAATCAGCCTGCTCTTGGGAGCGGGCGTGGTGCGGTCAGTGAAAGAGGTCAGTGGTGGAGGGGCCGGAGGCACTGCGGCTAAGGGGGCTGCCCTGGCGAGTTGGTAAGTTTCCTCCCATCTCCCCCTCTCCTTGGCCTGGGGACAGCCTCTGCCACCCCAGGTTTGCGGGATTGAAGTCTCCTTGTCAGCCAGGTCATGGGAGGCTGGGGAGGTTCGGTCAGGGTCTGCAGAGAGGAGGCGGGGCTGCCCTAGAAGCCCGAGGATTTGCTCCCATGATCCCTTGGCCTGGCCTGGGGTCGGACTCTGATAACCCAGGTTCCCTGGCTGCACGCCTAGGTGTTGGATGCCTCCCAGGAGGCAGGCGCGGTGCGCTGAGGGGATGGTGGCCCGGGGCGGGGAAGGGGAGGCTGCAGAGAGGTCGGCAGCGGTGGCGAGGGCTGCCCAGGTAAGCCTGTGGATTTCCTCTCGTGACCCCTCAGCTTGCTCAGGGGGCGCCCTGTGCTACGCCAGGTTCACTGGGTGCACATGTCCGTGTTGTCCGGCTCCCGGGATGCTGGCGCGGTGTGCTCAGGGGGCAGTGGTGGTGGCGGGGTCTGGGGCGGCTGCAGAGAGGGCGGGCGGCAGCGTGGGGCGGGGGCTGCCAAGGCAATCCTGTGCATTTCCTCGCGTGTCCCCCTCAGCCTGCTCTGGGGGCGGTCTCTGCTGCCCCAGGGTCCCTGGAGGCTTGTCCTCAGGTGATCCTGCTCCTGAGAGGTGGGCGTGGTGCAGTCAATGTGCAGGGGCGGGGGCAGCGACAGGGACAGAGACAGAGACAGCGACAGCGACAGCGACAGCGACAGAGACAGCGGGCAATGGGAGCAAGTACCTGGCTAGTAGTATGGGTCAGCCCCAATCCTGCCATCTCCAGCTCTGCTGCTGCCACTGCCGCCGCCCCGCCCCCCTGGCCATAGCCGGCCTGCCTCCCAGGGGCAGGCTGACAGGGGGAAACTCCTTCCAGGAAGCTCTGGCAGCAGAGGCCAGGCGGCGGGGGAATTGGGAGCAAGTGGACTTGCTCTCCCAGGACAGCCGCCCTGTCCCGCCTCCGCCGCCGACGCCGCCACCCCCACTACCACTACCACTGCCACTGCCGCCCGCTGTCCATCCCGGGGGCCGAGGGCCGGGCTAAGGCTGCACCCTCCCTCCCCGCACCAGCATCAAGTAGCCAAGGCCCACTGGCGAGCGGTGTGCAGCTCGGGACCACCTATCCCATGGGCTCTGAGGAGGCATTGGGCTTCGGGGTGGGATGGGGGCGTGGGGGTGGGGCAGGGAATTGGAATGGCCTCAAGCCCCGCCCACCCGGCCGCCAGGGCCGCGCCCCTGGGAGCCAGGACTGCTTGCCTGCCGTGGGCCCGGGGCATCCCTGTCTAGCGGCTGTCGCGGTGGTGATCGGAGCCCGGAGCGCCCGGCTCTCGCGAGGAGAGGGCTGAGGGGGTCATCTGGGGTAGGGGTGCACTCCGGGTGTGCGGCGATCTGGCGATGAGGGCGGACAGGGTGAGGGGGAGGGGTTGCTGGGAGCGGAAGTGACCTGGCTGGAGGGTGGGGGCTTATTCCTCGGTGAAGGGTTAGGGGAGTATCTGCGGACGGTGGGGGGACGTGGGGTGAGGCCCGAGGGGTGATCGCGGTTTACAGGGGCTGTAGCTTAGGACCTAGTGGGGCGCAGACCTGGGGCGGGATTTGGGTGTGAGGAGAAGCAGCTTTGTCTCGGGGGTGCAGTGGATCGGGGACCGGGCGTGGCAGGGGGTGCGGAGGCATTGACTGGGTGGGGGGTCGGCGAGCAGTGGTAGCGGGGCTGGTGGGGTGAGGCCTGGCCCTGGGCCCGTGGTGGTCCTACTTGGGGGCCGGGACCCTGGAGGAGGGCGTGGGGGTCCGCGTTGGTGCTGGGGACCCGGCCAGCCCTGGCCGCGGGCTGGGCTCGCCCCACCGCCCCACCGCCCCACCGCCCCACCGCCCGAAGCTCCACCGGCCCACTGCCCGGCCCCACTCGCAGCATCCCTACTGCTGGAGTGGCAGCCAAGCCTCCATGCTGCTGTCAGGCAGGCGGGAGGGGGAGGGGCGCTGAAAGCTGCGCGTGCGCGCGCGCGCACGGGCGCCGGGACGCCGGGGCGCTGGGGCGCGCGCAGAACGTGAGGAAGCTGGGCGGGAGCTGGGTGCTCCTGGACCAGCTCCCGGAGGAGGAAGGCTGCCTGGGGTCTCGGCCTCCCGCCGCTTGCTGTCGCCTCTGCTGCCGTCGCGAGCCAGGTAAGGGGGCGCTGGTGGGGGCGCGCAGGTCGGGGAGTCGGCGGGTGAGGCCTGGGCTTTGTAGTTGGGGAGGCGCCCGGGGGTGGGGGGAGGGGTGCGTCGGTGGGGTCCAGGCCGCGCGTCCAGGTTGGGACCGTGAGGCGGGTCCCGGGGCCCCCCCCCCGGCCTGGTTGGGGTGCCTTCCTCCCCCTCCTTAGTACTGGCTGAACCGCGCGGCTTTCTTGGCCGCCGCTCACAGGCGGCTTTGGCAAAGTGGGAGCAGCCCCGGGAGATGGGAGGGCGCTGGACGGCCCCGGGCCAGCCGAGACTGGCCCTCAGGCCTTGCGAGGCCTTCCCGCGCGGGTGGCCCTGCCCTGGGAGGTGAGGCCGCCCCGGACCCTGTGGGGCACAGGCGAGCTGGGGCAGAAGCAGGGGCGAGGCCGGGCCTTTGGGAGCTTGTTGGCCTCCCCCCGAGATCCAAAGCTTCTGACCAGTGTATTTTCCGTCTTTTGAGGACCCTCCCTCCTGTTTTGCACAGTGGCTGCAGCAAACGACATTCCCACCGACAGTGTAGGAGGGATCCCTTTTCTCCACAGCCTCTGTAGCCTTGATCCTGTGTGGGCTTTGGAATGGTGGCCACTCTAACTGGGGCGAGATGCCACCTCATTGTAGTTTTGCCTTGTATTCCTCGGATAATGAGCAACCTTGAGCCTGTTTTGTCATGTGCCTCTCATTGGTCGCTGGTGGGTCTTCGCTGGAGAATTGCTTCCTGAGGTCGTCTTCTGCCCATTTTTGGATTGGGTCGTCTTCTGTCCGTTGAGTCGGATGAGCTGTTTGGATATGGTGGAAATGAACCCCTAGTCAGTCTCATGTTTGGCAAAGATTGTCTCCTATTTCGTAGGCCGTGGTTTAGTTCTGCTTCTGGTTTCCTTTGCTGTGCCAAAGCTGATGAATTCAGTTTGCTCCCGTTTGTGTTTGTATTTTTGCTGAGTTTTCTGTTGCTTGGGGAGACTACCCTAGGAGAAAATGGGTGAGGTGTACGTGGGATACTGTTTGGCCTACGTTTCCTACCGAGAGGTGTGTGGTGTCTTGTCTTACGTTTAAGTGTCTAAGCCATTTTGAATTTATTTCTGCGTATGCTGGCGCTGTATGCCCAGGGGCCGGGATTGGGGTAGGGGGCGGGGCGGCTGCAGAGAGGGCAGCAGCGAAGGACGGGAGCTGCCCAGGCAAGCCTGTGGATTTCCTCCCGAGTCCCCCTCAGCCAGCTCTCTGGGCGCCTTCTTCTGCCTCAGCGTGGCATCTGACATCTCTCCAGGTCAATGGAGTCCCGGTAGGCTTCCTCCAATACACAGAGAGACAGACATATAAATAGGCAGACACGCTAGTCTCTTTCTTTGTTATTAACAGATAGATACACTAACCTCGTCCTCCTCCTCCATTACATAGGTACACAGATACATACATACAAAGACAGACAGGCACACACCAACACACACACACACACACACACACACAGAAGCCTCCTCCTACTCCTCAGTTAGGTAGGTAGATGGACACACCAATCTCCTCCTCCATGAAATAGATTGTCAGAGAGATACACACACACAGCAGCCTCCTCTTCCTCCTCAATCAGGTAGGTAAGTAGATAGACACACTAGCCTCCTCTTCTAGTAGGTAAAGAAACCCACAGACAGACTGAGAGACAGACACACTCACCTCCTCCAATAGAAAGACACTTAGACGAACATAGTAGCCTCCTCCTACTTCATTAGGTGCGTATGCAGACAGACAGACGGAAAGTCACGCTAGCTTCCTCCACCTCCTCCTCCATTAGATAGACACATACAGAAATGGACAGACCCACACACACACTTACACACACACACACACACACACACACTACACTCCTTCTCCTCCTCAATTAGGTAGATAGACAAACACACTAGCCTCCTCTGCCTCCTCCATTGCTTAGATAGATTGTCAGAGAGATAGATAGGCCGAGAGATAGACATACTAGCCTCCTCTTCCTCCATTACATAGACACACAGAGACACACAGACATAGACTAGCCTCTCCCCTCCTCCAACAGATAGATAGACAGCCAGGCAGGCAGGCAGGCAGGCAGGCAGGCAGGCAGGCAGACGGACAGACACACTCACTACAGGTGGAGTGCAGTCAGGGGACAGTGATGGGGACAGGGTCCGGGGACTGGGGTGCCCCTGGTGAGCCAGAGGATTTTCTCCCATGTCCCCAATGGCCTAGCCTGGGGGCGACCGCCGCTCTCCCACGTTCCTCAGACTCAAGCCATTTAATCAGCCTGCTCTTGGGAGCGGGCGTGGTGCGGTCAGTGAAAGAGGTCAGTGGTGGAGGGGCCGGAGGCACTGCGGCTAAGGGGGCTGCCCTGGCGAGTTGGTAAGTTTCCTCCCATCTCCCCCTCTCCTTGGCCTGGGGACAGCCTCTGCCACCCCAGGTTTGCGGGATTGAAGTCTCCTTGTCAGCCAGGTCATGGGAGGCTGGGGAGGTTCGGTCAGGGTCTGCAGAGAGGAGGCGGGGCTGCCCTAGAAGCCCGAGGATTTGCTCCCATGATCCCTTGGCCTGGCCTGGGGTCGGACTCTGATAACCCAGGTTCCCTGGCTGCACGCCTAGGTGTTGGATGCCTCCCAGGAGGCAGGCGCGGTGCGCTGAGGGGATGGTGGCCCGGGGCGGGGAAGGGGAGGCTGCAGAGAGGTCGGCAGCGGTGGCGAGGGCTGCCCAGGTAAGCCTGTGGATTTCCTCTCGTGACCCCTCAGCTTGCTCAGGGGGCGGTCTCTGCTGCCCCAGGGTCCCTGGAGGCTTGTCCTCAGGTGATCCTGCTCCTGAGAGGTGGGCGTGGTGCAGTCAATGTGCAGGGGCGGGGGCAGCGACAGGGACAGAGACAGAGACAGCGACAGCGACAGGGACAGAGACAGCGGGCAATGGGAGCAAGTACCTGGCTAGTAGTATGGGTCAGCCCCAATCCTGCCATCTCCAGCTCTGCTGCTGCCACTGCCGCCGCCCCGCCCCCCTGGCCATAGCCGGCCTGCCTCCCAGGGGCAGGCTGACAGGGGGAAACTCCTTCCAGGAAGCTCTGGCAGCAGAGGCCAGGCGGCGGGGGAATTGGGAGCAAGTGGACTTGCTCTCCCAGGACAGCCGCCCTGTCCCGCCTCCGCCGCCGACGCCGCCACCCCCACTACCACTACCACTGCCACTGCCGCCCGCTGTCCATCCCGGGGGCCGAGGGCCGGGCTAAGGCTGCACCCTCCCTCCCCGCACCAGCATCAAGTAGCCAAGGCCCACTGGCGAGCGGTGTGCAGCTCGGGACCACCTATCCCATGGGCTCTGAGGAGGCATTGGGCTTCGGGGTGGGATGGGGGCGTGGGGGTGGGGCAGGGAATTGGAATGGCCTCAAGCCCCGCCCACCCGGCCGCCAGGGCCGCGCCCCTGGGAGCCAGGACTGCTTGCCTGCCGTGGGCCCGGGGCATCCCTGTCTAGCGGCTGTCGCGGTGGTGATCGGAGCCCGGAGCGCCCGGCTCTCGCGAGGAGAGGGCTGAGGGGGTCATCTGGGGTAGGGGTGCACTCCGGGTGTGCGGCGATCTGGCGATGAGGGCGGACAGGGTGAGGGGGAGGGGTTGCTGGGAGCGGAAGTGACCTGGCTGGAGGGTGGGGGCTTATTCCTCGGTGAAGGGTTAGGGGAGTATCTGCGGACGGTGGGGGGACGTGGGGTGAGGCCCGAGGGGTGATCGCGGTTTACAGGGGCTGTAGCTTAGGACCTAGTGGGGCGCAGACCTGGGGCGGGATTTGGGTGTGAGGAGAAGCAGCTTTGTCTCGGGGGTGCAGTGGATCGGGGACCGGGCGTGGCAGGGGGTGCGGAGGCATTGACTGGGTGGGGGGTCGGCGAGCAGTGGTAGCGGGGCTGGTGGGGTGAGGCCTGGCCCTGGGCCCGTGGTGGTCCTACTTGGGGGCCGGGACCCTGGAGGAGGGCGTGGGGGTCCGCGTTGGTGCTGGGGACCCGGCCAGCCCTGGCCGCGGGCTGGGCTCGCCCCACCGCCCCACCGCCCCACCGCCCCACCGCCCCACCGCCCGAAGCTCCACCGGCCCACTGCCCGGCCCCACTCGCAGCATCCCTACTGCTGGAGTGGCAGCCAAGCCTCCATGCTGCTGTCAGGCAGGCGGGAGGGGGAGGGGCGCTGAAAGCTGCGCGTGCGCGCGCGCGCACGGGCGCCGGGACGCCGGGGCGCTGGGGCGCGCGCAGAACGTGAGGAAGCTGGGCGGGAGCTGGGTGCTCCTGGACCAGCTCCCGGAGGAGGAAGGCTGCCTGGGGTCTCGGCCTCCCGCCGCTTGCTGTCGCCTCTGCTGCCGTCGCGAGCCAGGTAAGGGGGCGCTGGTGGGGGCGCGCAGGTCGGGGAGTCGGCGGGTGAGGCCTGGGCTTTGTAGTTGGGGAGGCGCCCGGGGGTGGGGGGAGGGGTGCGTCGGTGGGGTCCAGGCCGCGCGTCCAGGTTGGGACCGTGAGGCGGGTCCCGGGGCCCCCCCCCCGGCCTGGTTGGGGTGCCTTCCTCCCCCTCCTTAGTACTGGCTGAACCGCGCGGCTTTCTTGGCCGCCGCTCACAGGCGGCTTTGGCAAAGTGGGAGCAGCCCCGGGAGATGGGAGGGCGCTGGACGGCCCCGGGCCAGCCGAGACTGGCCCTCAGGCCTTGCGAGGCCTTCCCGCGCGGGTGGCCCTGCCCTGGGAGGTGAGGCCGCCCCGGACCCTGTGGGGCACAGGCGAGCTGGGGCAGAAGCAGGGGCGAGGCCGGGCCTTTGGGAGCTTGTTGGCCTCCCCCCGAGATCCAAAGCTTCTGACCAGTGTATTTTCCGTCTTTTGAGGACCCTCCCTCCTGTTTTGCACAGTGGCTGCAGCAAACGACATTCCCACCGACAGTGTAGGAGGGATCCCTTTTCTCCACAGCCTCTGTAGCCTTGATCCTGTGTGGGCTTTGGAATGGTGGCCACTCTAACTGGGGCGAGATGCCACCTCATTGTAGTTTTGCCTTGTATTCCTCGGATAATGAGCAACCTTGAGCCTGTTTTGTCATGTGCCTCTCATTGGTCGCTGGTGGGTCTTCGCTGGAGAATTGCTTCCTGAGGTCGTCTTCTGCCCATTTTTGGATTGGGTCGTCTTCTGTCCGTTGAGTCGGATGAGCTGTTTGGATATGGTGGAAATGAACCCCTAGTCAGTCTCATGTTTGGCAAAGATTGTCTCCTATTTCGTAGGCCGTGGTTTAGTTCTGCTTCTGGTTTCCTTTGCTGTGCCAAAGCTGATGAATTCAGTTTGCTCCCGTTTGTGTTTGTATTTTTGCTGAGTTTTCTGTTGCTTGGGGAGACTACCCTAGGAGAAAATGGGTGAGGTGTACGTGGGATACTGTTTGGCCTACGTTTCCTACCGAGAGGTGTGTGGTGTCTTGTCTTACGTTTAAGTGTCTAAGCCATTTTGAATTTATTTCTGCGTATGCTGGCGCTGTATGCCCAGGGGCCGGGATTGGGGTAGGGGGCGGGGCGGCTGCAGAGAGGGCAGCAGCGAAGGACGGGAGCTGCCCAGGCAAGCCTGTGGATTTCCTCCCGAGTCCCCCTCAGCCAGCTCTCTGGGCGCCTTCTTCTGCCTCAGCGTGGCATCTGACATCTCTCCAGGTCAATGGAGTCCCGGGAGGCTTCCTCCAATACACAGAGAGACAGACATATAAATAGGCAGACACGCTAGTCTCTTTCTTTGTTATTAACAGATAGATACACTAACCTCGTCCTCCTCCTCCATTACATAGGTACACAGATACATACATACAAAGACAGACAGGCACACACCAACACACACACACACACACACACACACACACACACACACACACACACAGAAGCCTCCTCCTACTCCTCAGTTAGGTAGGTAGATGGACACACCAATCTCCTCCTCCATGAAATAGATTGTCAGAGAGATACACACACACAGCAGCCTCCTCTTCCTCCTCAATCAGGTAGGTAAGTAGATAGACACACTAGCCTCCTCTTCTAGTAGGTAAAGAAACCCACAGACAGACTGAGAGACAGACACACTCACCTCCTCCAATAGAAAGACACTTAGACGAACATAGTAGCCTCCTCCTACTTCATTAGGTGCGTATGCAGACAGACAGACGGAAAGTCACGCTAGCTTCCTCCACCTCCTCCTCCATTAGATAGACACATACAGAAATGGACAGACCCACACACACACTTACACACACACACACACACACACACACACACTACACTCCTTCTCCTCCTCAATTAGGTAGATAGACAAACACACTAGCCTCCTCTGCCTCCTCCATTGCTTAGATAGATTGTCAGAGAGATAGATAGGCCGAGAGAGAGACATACTAGCCTCCTCTTCCTCCATTACATAGACACACAGAGACACACAGACATAGACTAGCCTCTCCCCTCCTCCAACAGATAGATAGACAGCCAGGCAGGCAGGCAGGCAGGCAGGCAGGCAGGCAGACGGACAGACACACTCACTACAGGTGGAGTGCAGTCAGGGGACAGTGATGGGGACAGGGTCCGGGGACTGGGGTGCCCCTGGTGAGCCAGAGGATTTTCTCCCATGTCCCCAATGGCCTAGCCTGGGGGCGACCGCCGCTCTCCCACGTTCCTCAGACTCAAGCCATTTAATCAGCCTGCTCTTGGGAGCGGGCGTGGTGCGGTCAGTGAAAGAGGTCAGTGGTGGAGGGGCCGGAGGCACTGCGGCTAAGGGGGCTGCCCTGGCGAGTTGGTAAGTTTCCTCCCATCTCCCCCTCTCCTTGGCCTGGGGACAGCCTCTGCCACCCCAGGTTTGCGGGATTGAAGTCTCCTTGTCAGCCAGGTCATGGGAGGCTGGGGAGGTTCGGTCAGGGTCTGCAGAGAGGAGGCGGGGCTGCCCTAGAAGCCCGAGGATTTGCTCCCATGATCCCTTGGCCTGGCCTGGGGTCGGACTCTGATAACCCAGGTTCCCTGGCTGCACGCCTAGGTGTTGGATGCCTCCCAGGAGGCAGGCGCGGTGCGCTGAGGGGATGGTGGCCCGGGGCGGGGAAGGGGAGGCTGCAGAGAGGTCGGCAGCGGTGGCGAGGGCTGCCCAGGTAAGCCTGTGGATTTCCTCTCGTGACCCCTCAGCTTGCTCAGGGGGCGCCCTGTGCTACGCCAGGTTCACTGGGTGCACATGTCCGTGTTGTCCGGCTCCCGGGATGCTGGCGCGGTGTGCTCAGGGGGCAGTGGTGGTGGCGGGGTCTGGGGCGGCTGCAGAGAGGGCGGGCGGCAGCGTGGGGCGGGGGCTGCCAAGGCAATCCTGTGCATTTCCTCGCGTGTCCCCCTCAGCCTGCTCTGGGGGCGGTCTCTGCTGCCCCAGGGTCCCTGGAGGCTTGTCCTCAGGTGATCCTGCTCCTGAGAGGTGGGCGTGGTGCAGTCAATGTGCAGGGGCGGGGGCAGCGACAGGGACAGAGACAGAGACAGCGACAGCGACAGCGACAGAGACAGCGGGCAATGGGAGCAAGTACCTGGCTAGTAGTATGGGTCAGCCCCAATCCTGCCATCTCCAGCTCTGCTGCTGCCACTGCCGCCGCCCCGCCCCCCTGGCCATAGCCGGCCTGCCTCCCAGGGGCAGGCTGACAGGGGGAAACTCCTTCCAGGAAGCTCTGGCAGCAGAGGCCAGGCGGCGGGGGAATTGGGAGCAAGTGGACTTGCTCTCCCAGGACAGCCGCCCTGTCCCGCCTCCGCCGCCGACGCCGCCACCCCCACTACCACTACCACTGCCACTGCCGCCCGCTGTCCATCCCGGGGGCCGAGGGCCGGGCTAAGGCTGCACCCTCCCTCCCCGCACCAGCATCAAGTAGCCAAGGCCCACTGGCGAGCGGTGTGCAGCTCGGGACCACCTATCCCATGGGCTCTGAGGAGGCATTGGGCTTCGGGGTGGGATGGGGGCGTGGGGGTGGGGCAGGGAATTGGAATGGCCTCAAGCCCCGCCCACCCGGCCGCCAGGGCCGCGCCCCTGGGAGCCAGGACTGCTTGCCTGCCGTGGGCCCGGGGCATCCCTGTCTAGCGGCTGTCGCGGTGGTGATCGGAGCCCGGAGCGCCCGGCTCTCGCGAGGAGAGGGCTGAGGGGGTCATCTGGGGTAGGGGTGCACTCCGGGTGTGCGGCGATCTGGCGATGAGGGCGGACAGGGTGAGGGGGAGGGGTTGCTGGGAGCGGAAGTGACCTGGCTGGAGGGTGGGGGCTTATTCCTCGGTGAAGGGTTAGGGGAGTATCTGCGGACGGTGGGGGGACGTGGGGTGAGGCCCGAGGGGTGATCGCGGTTTACAGGGGCTGTAGCTTAGGACCTAGTGGGGCGCAGACCTGGGGCGGGATTTGGGTGTGAGGAGAAGCAGCTTTGTCTCGGGGGTGCAGTGGATCGGGGACCGGGCGTGGCAGGGGGTGCGGAGGCATTGACTGGGTGGGGGGTCGGCGAGCAGTGGTAGCGGGGCTGGTGGGGTGAGGCCTGGCCCTGGGCCCGTGGTGGTCCTACTTGGGGGCCGGGACCCTGGAGGAGGGCGTGGGGGTCCGCGTTGGTGCTGGGGACCCGGCCAGCCCTGGCCGCGGGCTGGGCTCGCCCCACCGCCCCACCGCCCCACCGCCCCACCGCCCCACCGCCCGAAGCTCCACCGGCCCACTGCCCGGCCCCACTCGCAGCATCCCTACTGCTGGAGTGGCAGCCAAGCCTCCATGCTGCTGTCAGGCAGGCGGGAGGGGGAGGGGCGCTGAAAGCTGCGCGTGCGCGCGCGCGCACGGACGCCGGGGCGCCGGGGCGCTGGGGCGCGCGCAGAACGTGAGGAAGCTGGGCGGGAGCTGGGTGCTCCTGGACCAGCTCCCGGAGGAGGAAGGCTGCCTGGGGTCTCGGCCTCCCGCCGCTTGCTGTCGCCTCTGCTGCCGTCGCGAGCCAGGTAAGGGGGCGCTGGTGGGGGCGCGCAGGTCGGGGAGTCGGCGGGTGAGGCCTGGGCTTTGTAGTTGGGGAGGCGCCCGGGGGTGGGGGGAGGGGTGCGTCGGTGGGGTCCAGGCCGCGCGTCCAGGTTGGGACCGTGAGGCGGGTCCCGGGGCCCCCCCCCCGGCCTGGTTGGGGTGCCTTCCTCCCCCTCCTTAGTACTGGCTGAACCGCGCGGCTTTCTTGGCCGCCGCTCACAGGCGGCTTTGGCAAAGTGGGAGCAGCCCCGGGAGATGGGAGGGCGCTGGACGGCCCCGGGCCAGCCGAGACTGGCCCTCAGGCCTTGCGAGGCCTTCCCGCGCGGGTGGCCCTGCCCTGGGAGGTGAGGCCGCCCCGGACCCTGTGGGGCACAGGCGAGCTGGGGCAGAAGCAGGGGCGAGGCCGGGCCTTTGGGAGCTTGTTGGCCTCCCCCCGAGATCCAAAGCTTCTGACCAGTGTATTTTCCGTCTTTTGAGGACCCTCCCTCCTGTTTTGCACAGTGGCTGCAGCAAACGACATTCCCACCGACAGTGTAGGAGGGATCCCTTTTCTCCACAGCCTCTGTAGCCTTGATCCTGTGTGGGCTTTGGAATGGTGGCCACTCTAACTGGGGCGAGATGCCACCTCATTGTAGTTTTGCCTTGTATTCCTCGGATAATGAGCAACCTTGAGCCTGTTTTGTCATGTGCCTCTCATTGGTCGCTGGTGGGTCTTCGCTGGAGAATTGCTTCCTGAGGTCGTCTTCTGCCCATTTTTGGATTGGGTCGTCTTCTGTCCGTTGAGTCGGATGAGCTGTTTGGATATGGTGGAAATGAACCCCTAGTCAGTCTCATGTTTGGCAAAGATTGTCTCCTATTTCGTAGGCCGTGGTTTAGTTCTGCTTCTGGTTTCCTTTGCTGTGCCAAAGCTGATGAATTCAGTTTGCTCCCGTTTGTGTTTGTATTTTTGCTGAGTTTTCTGTTGCTTGGGGAGACTACCCTAGGAGAAAATGGGTGAGGTGTACGTGGGATACTGTTTGGCCTACGTTTCCTACCGAGAGGTGTGTGGTGTCTTGTCTTACGTTTAAGTGTCTAAGCCATTTTGAATTTATTTCTGCGTATGCTGGCGCTGTATGCCCAGGGGCCGGGATTGGGGTAGGGGGCGGGGCGGCTGCAGAGAGGGCAGCAGCGAAGGACGGGAGCTGCCCAGGCAAGCCTGTGGATTTCCTCCCGAGTCCCCCTCAGCCAGCTCTCTGGGCGCCTTCTTCTGCCTCAGGGTGGCATCTGACATCTCTCCAGGTCAATGGAGTCCCGGGAGGCTTCCTCCAATACACAGAGAGACAGACATATAAATAGGCAGACACGCTAGTCTCTTTCTTTGTTATTAACAGATAGATACACTAACCTCGTCCTCCTCCTCCATTACATAGGTACACAGATACATACATACAAAGACAGACAGGCACACACCAACACACACACACACACACACACACACAGAAGCCTCCTCCTACTCCTCAGTTAGGTAGGTAGATGGACACACCAATCTCCTCCTCCATGAAATAGATTGTCAGAGAGATACACACACACAGCAGCCTCCTCTTCCTCCTCAATCAGGTAGGTAAGTAGATAGACACACTAGCCTCCTCTTCTAGTAGGTAAAGAAACCCACAGACAGACTGAGAGACAGACACACTCACCTCCTCCAATAGAAAGACACTTAGACGAACATAGTAGCCTCCTCCTACTTCATTAGGTGCGTATGCAGACAGACAGACGGAAAGTCACGCTAGCTTCCTCCACCTCCTCCTCCATTAGATAGACACATACAGAAATGGACAGACCCACACACACACTTACACACACACACACACACACACACACACACTACACTCCTTCTCCTCCTCAATTAGGTAGATAGACAAACACACTAGCCTCCTCTGCCTCCTCCATTGCTTAGATAGATTGTCAGAGAGATAGATAGGCCGAGAGAGAGACATACTAGCCTCCTCTTCCTCCATTACATAGACACACAGAGACACACAGACATAGACTAGCCTCTCCCCTCCTCCAACAGATAGATAGACAGCCAGGCAGGCAGGCAGGCAGGCAGGCAGGCAGGCAGACGGACAGACACACTCACTACAGGTGGAGTGCAGTCAGGGGACAGTGATGGGGACAGGGTCCGGGGACTGGGGTGCCCCTGGTGAGCCAGAGGATTTTCTCCCATGTCCCCAATGGCCTAGCCTGGGGGCGACCGCCGCTCTCCCACGTTCCTCAGACTCAAGCCATTTAATCAGCCTGCTCTTGGGAGCGGGCGTGGTGCGGTCAGTGAAAGAGGTCAGTGGTGGAGGGGCCGGAGGCACTGCGGCTAAGGGGGCTGCCCTGGCGAGTTGGTAAGTTTCCTCCCATCTCCCCCTCTCCTTGGCCTGGGGACAGCCTCTGCCACCCCAGGTTTGCGGGATTGAAGTCTCCTTGTCAGCCAGGTCATGGGAGGCTGGGGAGGTTCGGTCAGGGTCTGCAGAGAGGAGGCGGGGCTGCCCTAGAAGCCCGAGGATTTGCTCCCATGATCCCTTGGCCTGGCCTGGGGTCGGACTCTGATAACCCAGGTTCCCTGGCTGCAAGCCTAGGTGTTGGATGCCTCCCAGGAGGCAGGCGCGGTGCGCTGAGGGGATGGTGGCCCGGGGCGGGGAAGGGGAGGCTGCAGAGAGGTCGGCAGCGGTGGCGAGGGCTGCCCAGGTAAGCCTGTGGATTTCCTCTCGTGACCCCTCAGCTTGCTCAGGGGGCGCCCTGTGCTACGCCAGGTTCACTGGGTGCACATGTCCGTGTTGTCCGGCTCCCGGGATGCTGGCGCGGTGTGCTCAGGGGGCAGTGGTGGTGGCGGGGTCTGGGGCGGCTGCAGAGAGGGCGGGCGGCAGCGTGGGGCGGGGGCTGCCAAGGCAATCCTGTGCATTTCCTCGCGTGTCCCCCTCAGCCTGCTCTGGGGGCGGTCTCTGCTGCCCCAGGGTCCCTGGAGGCTTGTCCTCAGGTGATCCTGCTCCTGAGAGGTGGGCGTGGTGCAGTCAATGTGCAGGGGCGGGGGCAGCGACAGGGACAGAGACAGAGACAGCGACAGCGACAGCGACAGAGACAGCGGGCAATGGGAGCAAGTACCTGGCTAGTAGTATGGGTCAGCCCCAATCCTGCCATCTCCAGCTCTGCTGCTGCCACTGCCGCCGCCCCGCCCCCCTGGCCATAGCCGGCCTGCCTCCCAGGGGCAGGCTGACAGGGGGAAACTCCTTCCAGGAAGCTCTGGCAGCAGAGGCCAGGCGGCGGGGGAATTGGGAGCAAGTGGACTTGCTCTCCCAGGACAGCCGCCCTGTCCCGCCTCCGCCGCCGACGCCGCCACCCCCACTACCACTACCACTGCCACTGCCGCCCGCTGTCCATCCCGGGGGCCGAGGGCCGGGCTAAGGCTGCACCCTCCCTCCCCGCACCAGCATCAAGTAGCCAAGGCCCACTGGCGAGCGGTGTGCAGCTCGGGACCACCTATCCCATGGGCTCTGAGGAGGCATTGGGCTTCGGGGTGGGATGGGGGCGTGGGGGTGGGGCAGGGAATTGGAATGGCCTCAAGCCCCGCCCACCCGGCCGCCAGGGCCGCGCCCCTGGGAGCCAGGACTGCTTGCCTGCCGTGGGCCCGGGGCATCCCTGTCTAGCGGCTGTCGCGGTGGTGATCGGAGCCCGGAGCGCCCGGCTCTCGCGAGGAGAGGGCTGAGGGGGTCATCTGGGGTAGGGGTGCACTCCGGGTGTGCGGCGATCTGGCGATGAGGGCGGACAGGGTGAGGGGGAGGGGTTGCTGGGAGCGGAAGTGACCTGGCTGGAGGGTGGGGGCTTATTCCTCGGTGAAGGGTTAGGGGAGTATCTGCGGACGGTGGGGGGACGTGGGGTGAGGCCCGAGGGGTGATCGCGGTTTACAGGGGCTGTAGCTTAGGACCTAGTGGGGCGCAGACCTGGGGCGGGATTTGGGTGTGAGGAGAAGCAGCTTTGTCTCGGGGGTGCAGTGGATCGGGGACCGGGCGTGGCAGGGGGTGCGGAGGCATTGACTGGGTGGGGGGTCGGCGAGCAGTGGTAGCGGGGCTGGTGGGGTGAGGCCTGGCCCTGGGCCCGTGGTGGTCCTACTTGGGGGCCGGGACCCTGGAGGAGGGCGTGGGGGTCCGCGTTGGTGCTGGGGACCCGGCCAGCCCTGGCCGCGGGCTGGGCTCGCCCCACCGCCCCACCGCCCCACCGCCCCACCGCCCCACCGCCCGAAGCTCCACCGGCCCACTGCCCGGCCCCACTCGCAGCATCCCTACTGCTGGAGTGGCAGCCAAGCCTCCATGCTGCTGTCAGGCAGGCGGGAGGGGGAGGGGCGCTGAAAGCTGCGCGTGCGCGCGCGCGCACGGGCGCCGGGACGCCGGGGCGCTGGGGCGCGCGCAGAACGTGAGGAAGCTGGGCGGGAGCTGGGTGCTCCTGGACCAGCTCCCGGAGGAGGAAGGCTGCCTGGGGTCTCGGCCTCCCGCCGCTTGCTGTCGCCTCTGCTGCCGTCGCGAGCCAGGTAAGGGGGCGCTGGTGGGGGCGCGCAGGTCGGGGAGTCGGCGGGTGAGGCCTGGGCTTTGTAGTTGGGGAGGCGCCCGGGGGTGGGGGGAGGGGTGCGTCGGTGGGGTCCAGGCCGCGCGTCCAGGTTGGGACCGTGAGGCGGGTCCCGGGGCCCCCCCCCCGGCCTGGTTGGGGTGCCTTCCTCCCCCTCCTTAGTACTGGCTGAACCGCGCGGCTTTCTTGGCCGCCGCTCACAGGCGGCTTTGGCAAAGTGGGAGCAGCCCCGGGAGATGGGAGGGCGCTGGACGGCCCCGGGCCAGCCGAGACTGGCCCTCAGGCCTTGCGAGGCCTTCCCGCGCGGGTGGCCCTGCCCTGGGAGGTGAGGCCGCCCCGGACCCTGTGGGGCACAGGCGAGCTGGGGCAGAAGCAGGGGCGAGGCCGGGCCTTTGGGAGCTTGTTGGCCTCCCCCCGAGATCCAAAGCTTCTGACCAGTGTATTTTCCGTCTTTTGAGGACCCTCCCTCCTGTTTTGCACAGTGGCTGCAGCAAACGACATTCCCACCGACAGTGTAGGAGGGATCCCTTTTCTCCACAGCCTCTGTAGCCTTGATCCTGTGTGGGCTTTGGAATGGTGGCCACTCTAACTGGGGCGAGATGCCACCTCATTGTAGTTTTGCCTTGTATTCCTCGGATAATGAGCAACCTTGAGCCTGTTTTGTCATGTGCCTCTCATTGGTCGCTGGTGGGTCTTCGCTGGAGAATTGCTTCCTGAGGTCGTCTTCTGCCCATTTTTGGATTGGGTCGTCTTCTGTCCGTTGAGTCGGATGAGCTGTTTGGATATGGTGGAAATGAACCCCTAGTCAGTCTCATGTTTGGCAAAGATTGTCTCCTATTTCGTAGGCCGTGGTTTAGTTCTGCTTCTGGTTTCCTTTGCTGTGCCAAAGCTGATGAATTCAGTTTGCTCCCGTTTGTGTTTGTATTTTTGCTGAGTTTTCTGTTGCTTGGGGAGACTACCCTAGGAGAAAATGGGTGAGGTGTACGTGGGATACTGTTTGGCCTACGTTTCCTACCGAGAGGTGTGTGGTGTCTTGTCTTACGTTTAAGTGTCTAAGCCATTTTGAATTTATTTCTGCGTATGCTGGCGCTGTATGCCCAGGGGCCGGGATTGGGGTAGGGGGCGGGGCGGCTGCAGAGAGGGCAGCAGCGAAGGACGGGAGCTGCCCAGGCAAGCCTGTGGATTTCCTCCCGAGTCCCCCTCAGCCAGCTCTCTGGGCGCCTTCTTCTGCCTCAGCGTGGCATCTGACATCTCTCCAGGTCAATGGAGTCCCGGTAGGCTTCCTCCAATACACAGAGAGACAGACATATAAATAGGCAGACACGCTAGTCTCTTTCTTTGTTATTAACAGATAGATACACTAACCTCGTCCTCCTCCTCCATTACATAGGTACACAGATACATACATACAAAGACAGACAGGCACACACCAACACACACACACACACACACACACACAGAAGCCTCCTCCTACTCCTCAGTTAGGTAGGTAGATGGACACACCAATCTCCTCCTCCATGAAATAGATTGTCAGAGAGATACACACACACAGCAGCCTCCTCTTCCTCCTCAATCAGGTAGGTAAGTAGATAGACACACTAGCCTCCTCTTCTAGTAGGTAAAGAAACCCACAGACAGACTGAGAGACAGACACACTCACCTCCTCCAATAGAAAGACACTTAGACGAACATAGTAGCCTCCTCCTACTTCATTAGGTGCGTATGCAGACAGACAGACGGAAAGTCACGCTAGCTTCCTCCACCTCCTCCTCCATTAGATAGACACATACAGAAATGGACAGACCCACACACACACTTACACACACACACACACACACACACTACACTCCTTCTCCTCCTCAATTAGGTAGATAGACAAACACACTAGCCTCCTCTGCCTCCTCCATTGCTTAGATAGATTGTCAGAGAGATAGATAGGCCGAGAGAGAGACATACTAGCCTCCTCTTCCTCCATTACATAGACACACAGAGACACACAGACATAGACTAGCCTCTCCCCTCCTCCAACAGATAGATAGACAGCCAGGCAGGCAGGCAGGCAGGCAGGCAGGCAGGCAGACGGACAGACACACTCACTACAGGTGGAGTGCAGTCAGGGGACAGTGATGGGGACAGGGTCCGGGGACTGGGGTGCCCCTGGTGAGCCAGAGGATTTTCTCCCATGTCCCCAATGGCCTAGCCTGGGGGCGACCGCCGCTCTCCCACGTTCCTCAGACTCAAGCCATTTAATCAGCCTGCTCTTGGGAGCGGGCGTGGTGCGGTCAGTGAAAGAGGTCAGTGGTGGAGGGGCCGGAGGCACTGCGGCTAAGGGGGCTGCCCTGGCGAGTTGGTAAGTTTCCTCCCATCTCCCCCTCTCCTTGGCCTGGGGACAGCCTCTGCCACCCCAGGTTTGCGGGATTGAAGTCTCCTTGTCAGCCAGGTCATGGGAGGCTGGGGAGGTTCGGTCAGGGTCTGCAGAGAGGAGGCGGGGCTGCCCTAGAAGCCCGAGGATTTGCTCCCATGATCCCTTGGCCTGGCCTGGGGTCGGACTCTGATAACCCAGGTTCCCTGGCTGCACGCCTAGGTGTTGGATGCCTCCCAGGAGGCAGGCGCGGTGCGCTGAGGGGATGGTGGCCCGGGGCGGGGAAGGGGAGGCTGCAGAGAGGTCGGCAGCGGTGGCGAGGGCTGCCCAGGTAAGCCTGTGGATTTCCTCTCGTGACCCCTCAGCTTGCTCAGGGGGCGCCCTGTGCTACGCCAGGTTCACTGGGTGCACATGTCCGTGTTGTCCGGCTCCCGGGATGCTGGCGCGGTGTGCTCAGGGGGCAGTGGTGGTGGCGGGGTCTGGGGCGGCTGCAGAGAGGGCGGGCGGCAGCGTGGGGCGGGGGCTGCCAAGGCAATCCTGTGCATTTCCTCGCGTGTCCCCCTCAGCCTGCTCTGGGGGCGGTCTCTGCTGCCCCAGGGTCCCTGGAGGCTTGTCCTCAGGTGATCCTGCTCCTGAGAGGTGGGCGTGGTGCAGTCAATGTGCAGGGGCGGGGGCAGCGACAGGGACAGAGACAGAGACAGCGACAGCGACAGCGACAGAGACAGCGGGCAATGGGAGCAAGTACCTGGCTAGTAGTATGGGTCAGCCCCAATCCTGCCATCTCCAGCTCTGCTGCTGCCACTGCCGCCGCCCCGCCCCCCTGGCCATAGCCGGCCTGCCTCCCAGGGGCAGGCTGACAGGGGGAAACTCCTTCCAGGAAGCTCTGGCAGCAGAGGCCAGGCGGCGGGGGAATTGGGAGCAAGTGGACTTGCTCTCCCAGGACAGCCGCCCTGTCCCGCCTCCGCCGCCGACGCCGCCACCCCCACTACCACTACCACTGCCACTGCCGCCCGCTGTCCATCCCGGGGGCCGAGGGCCGGGCTAAGGCTGCACCCTCCCTCCCCGCACCAGCATCAAGTAGCCAAGGCCCACTGGCGAGCGGTGTGCAGCTCGGGACCACCTATCCCATGGGCTCTGAGGAGGCATTGGGCTTCGGGGTGGGATGGGGGCGTGGGGGTGGGGCAGGGAATTGGAATGGCCTCAAGCCCCGCCCACCCGGCCGCCAGGGCCGCGCCCCTGGGAGCCAGGACTGCTTGCCTGCCGTGGGCCCGGGGCATCCCTGTCTAGCGGCTGTCGCGGTGGTGATCGGAGCCCGGAGCGCCCGGCTCTCGCGAGGAGAGGGCTGAGGGGGTCATCTGGGGTAGGGGTGCACTCCGGGTGTGCGGCGATCTGGCGATGAGGGCGGACAGGGTGAGGGGGAGGGGTTGCTGGGAGCGGAAGTGACCTGGCTGGAGGGTGGGGGCTTATTCCTCGGTGAAGGGTTAGGGGAGTATCTGCGGACGGTGGGGGGACGTGGGGTGAGGCCCGAGGGGTGATCGCGGTTTACAGGGGCTGTAGCTTAGGACCTAGTGGGGCGCAGACCTGGGGCGGGATTTGGGTGTGAGGAGAAGCAGCTTTGTCTCGGGGGTGCAGTGGATCGGGGACCGGGCGTGGCAGGGGGTGCGGAGGCATTGACTGGGTGGGGGGTCGGCGAGCAGTGGTAGCGGGGCTGGTGGGGTGAGGCCTGGCCCTGGGCCCGTGGTGGTCCTACTTGGGGGCCGGGACCCTGGAGGAGGGCGTGGGGGTCCGCGTTGGTGCTGGGGACCCGGCCAGCCCTGGCCGCGGGCTGGGCTCGCCCCACCGCCCCACCGCCCCACCGCCCCACCGCCCGAAGCTCCACCGGCCCACTGCCCGGCCCCACTCGCAGCATCCCTACTGCTGGAGTGGCAGCCAAGCCTCCATGCTGCTGTCAGGCAGGCGGGAGGGGGAGGGGCGCTGAAAGCTGCGCGTGCGCGCGCGCGCACGGACGCCGGGGCGCCGGGGCGCTGGGGCGCGCGCAGAACGTGAGGAAGCTGGGCGGGAGCTGGGTGCTCCTGGACCAGCTCCCGGAGGAGGAAGGCTGCCTGGGGTCTCGGCCTCCCGCCGCTTGCTGTCGCCTCTGCTGCCGTCGCGAGCCAGGTAAGGGGGCGCTGGTGGGGGCGCGCAGGTCGGGGAGTCGGCGGGTGAGGCCTGGGCTTTGTAGTTGGGGAGGCGCCCGGGGGTGGGGGGAGGGGTGCGTCGGTGGGGTCCAGGCCGCGCGTCCAGGTTGGGACCGTGAGGCGGGTCCCGGGGCCCCCCCCCCGGCCTGGTTGGGGTGCCTTCCTCCCCCTCCTTAGTACTGGCTGAACCGCGCGGCTTTCTTGGCCGCCGCTCACAGGCGGCTTTGGCAAAGTGGGAGCAGCCCCGGGAGATGGGAGGGCGCTGGACGGCCCCGGGCCAGCCGAGACTGGCCCTCAGGCCTTGCGAGGCCTTCCCGCGCGGGTGGCCCTGCCCTGGGAGGTGAGGCCGCCCCGGACCCTGTGGGGCACAGGCGAGCTGGGGCAGAAGCAGGGGCGAGGCCGGGCCTTTGGGAGCTTGTTGGCCTCCCCCCGAGATCCAAAGCTTCTGACCAGTGTATTTTCCGTCTTTTGAGGACCCTCCCTCCTGTTTTGCACAGTGGCTGCAGCAAACGACATTCCCACCGACAGTGTAGGAGGGATCCCTTTTCTCCACAGCCTCTGTAGCCTTGATCCTGTGTGGGCTTTGGAATGGTGGCCACTCTAACTGGGGCGAGATGCCACCTCATTGTAGTTTTGCCTTGTATTCCTCGGATAATGAGCAACCTTGAGCCTGTTTTGTCATGTGCCTCTCATTGGTCGCTGGTGGGTCTTCGCTGGAGAATTGCTTCCTGAGGTCGTCTTCTGCCCATTTTTGGATTGGGTCGTCTTCTGTCCGTTGAGTCGGATGAGCTGTTTGGATATGGTGGAAATGAACCCCTAGTCAGTCTCATGTTTGGCAAAGATTGTCTCCTATTTCGTAGGCCGTGGTTTAGTTCTGCTTCTGGTTTCCTTTGCTGTGCCAAAGCTGATGAATTCAGTTTGCTCCCGTTTGTGTTTGTATTTTTGCTGAGTTTTCTGTTGCTTGGGGAGACTACCCTAGGAGAAAATGGGTGAGGTGTACGTGGGATACTGTTTGGCCTACGTTTCCTACCGAGAGGTGTGTGGTGTCTTGTCTTACGTTTAAGTGTCTAAGCCATTTTGAATTTATTTCTGCGTATGCTGGCGCTGTATGCCCAGGGGCCGGGATTGGGGTAGGGGGCGGGGCGGCTGCAGAGAGGGCAGCAGCGAAGGACGGGAGCTGCCCAGGCAAGCCTGTGGATTTCCTCCCGAGTCCCCCTCAGCCAGCTCTCTGGGCGCCTTCTTCTGCCTCAGGGTGGCATCTGACATCTCTCCAGGTCAATGGAGTCCCGGGAGGCTTCCTCCAATACACAGAGAGACAGACATATAAATAGGCAGACACGCTAGTCTCTTTCTTTGTTATTAACAGATAGATACACTAACCTCGTCCTCCTCCTCCATTACATAGGTACACAGATACATACATACAAAGACAGACAGGCACACACCAACACACACACACACACACACACACACACACACACACACACACACAGAAGCCTCCTCCTACTCCTCAGTTAGGTAGGTAGATGGACACACCAATCTCCTCCTCCATGAAATAGATTGTCAGAGAGATACACACACACAGCAGCCTCCTCTTCCTCCTCAATCAGGTAGGTAAGTAGATAGACACACTAGCCTCCTCTTCTAGTAGGTAAAGAAACCCACAGACAGACTGAGAGACAGACACACTCACCTCCTCCAATAGAAAGACACTTAGACGAACATAGTAGCCTCCTCCTACTTCATTAGGTGCGTATGCAGACAGACAGACGGAAAGTCACGCTAGCTTCCTCCACCTCCTCCTCCATTAGATAGACACATACAGAAATGGACAGACCCACACACACACTTACACACACACACACACACACACACACACACTACACTCCTTCTCCTCCTCAATTAGGTAGATAGACAAACACACTAGCCTCCTCTGCCTCCTCCATTGCTTAGATAGATTGTCAGAGAGATAGATAGGCCGAGAGATAGACATACTAGCCTCCTCTTCCTCCATTACATAGACACACAGAGACACACAGACATAGACTAGCCTCTCCCCTCCTCCAACAGATAGATAGACAGCCAGGCAGGCAGGCAGGCAGGCAGGCAGGCAGGCAGGCAGGCAGACGGACAGACACACTCACTACAGGTGGAGTGCAGTCAGGGGACAGTGATGGGGACAGGGTCCGGGGACTGGGGTGCCCCTGGTGAGCCAGAGGATTTTCTCCCATGTCCCCAATGGCCTAGCCTGGGGGCGACCGCCGCTCTCCCACGTTCCTCAGACTCAAGCCATTTAATCAGCCTGCTCTTGGGAGCGGGCGTGGTGCGGTCAGTGAAAGAGGTCAGTGGTGGAGGGGCCGGAGGCACTGCGGCTAAGGGGGCTGCCCTGGCGAGTTGGTAAGTTTCCTCCCATCTCCCCCTCTCCTTGGCCTGGGGACAGCCTCTGCCACCCCAGGTTTGCGGGATTGAAGTCTCCTTGTCAGCCAGGTCATGGGAGGCTGGGGAGGTTCGGTCAGGGTCTGCAGAGAGGAGGCGGGGCTGCCCTAGAAGCCCGAGGATTTGCTCCCATGATCCCTTGGCCTGGCCTGGGGTCGGACTCTGATAACCCAGGTTCCCTGGCTGCACGCCTAGGTGTTGGATGCCTCCCAGGAGGCAGGCGCGGTGCGCTGAGGGGATGGTGGCCCGGGGCGGGGAAGGGGAGGCTGCAGAGAGGTCGGCAGCGGTGGCGAGGGCTGCCCAGGTAAGCCTGTGGATTTCCTCTCGTGACCCCTCAGCTTGCTCAGGGGGCGCCCTGTGCTACGCCAGGTTCACTGGGTGCACATGTCCGTGTTGTCCGGCTCCCGGGATGCTGGCGCGGTGTGCTCAGGGGGCAGTGGTGGTGGCGGGGTCTGGGGCGGCTGCAGAGAGGGCGGGCGGCAGCGTGGGGCGGGGGCTGCCAAGGCAATCCTGTGCATTTCCTCGCGTGTCCCCCTCAGCCTGCTCTGGGGGCGGTCTCTGCTGCCCCAGGGTCCCTGGAGGCTTGTCCTCAGGTGATCCTGCTCCTGAGAGGTGGGCGTGGTGCAGTCAATGTGCAGGGGCGGGGGCAGCGACAGGGACAGAGACAGAGACAGCGACAGCGACAGCGACAGAGACAGCGGGCAATGGGAGCAAGTACCTGGCTAGTAGTATGGGTCAGCCCCAATCCTGCCATCTCCAGCTCTGCTGCTGCCACTGCCGCCGCCCCGCCCCCCTGGCCATAGCCGGCCTGCCTCCCAGGGGCAGGCTGACAGGGGGAAACTCCTTCCAGGAAGCTCTGGCAGCAGAGGCCAGGCGGCGGGGGAATTGGGAGCAAGTGGACTTGCTCTCCCAGGACAGCCGCCCTGTCCCGCCTCCGCCGCCGACGCCGCCACCCCCACTACCACTACCACTGCCACTGCCGCCCGCTGTCCATCCCGGGGGCCGAGGGCCGGGCTAAGGCTGCACCCTCCCTCCCCGCACCAGCATCAAGTAGCCAAGGCCCACTGGCGAGCGGTGTGCAGCTCGGGACCACCTATCCCATGGGCTCTGAGGAGGCATTGGGCTTCGGGGTGGGATGGGGGCGTGGGGGTGGGGCAGGGAATTGGAATGGCCTCAAGCCCCGCCCACCCGGCCGCCAGGGCCGCGCCCCTGGGAGCCAGGACTGCTTGCCTGCCGTGGGCCCGGGGCATCCCTGTCTAGCGGCTGTCGCGGTGGTGATCGGAGCCCGGAGCGCCCGGCTCTCGCGAGGAGAGGGCTGAGGGGGTCATCTGGGGTAGGGGTGCACTCCGGGTGTGCGGCGATCTGGCGATGAGGGCGGACAGGGTGAGGGGGAGGGGTTGCTGGGAGCGGAAGTGACCTGGCTGGAGGGTGGGGGCTTATTCCTCGGTGAAGGGTTAGGGGAGTATCTGCGGACGGTGGGGGGACGTGGGGTGAGGCCCGAGGGGTGATCGCGGTTTACAGGGGCTGTAGCTTAGGACCTAGTGGGGCGCAGACCTGGGGCGGGATTTGGGTGTGAGGAGAAGCAGCTTTGTCTCGGGGGTGCAGTGGATCGGGGACCGGGCGTGGCAGGGGGTGCGGAGGCATTGACTGGGTGGGGGGTCGGCGAGCAGTGGTAGCGGGGCTGGTGGGGTGAGGCCTGGCCCTGGGCCCGTGGTGGTCCTACTTGGGGGCCGGGACCCTGGAGGAGGGCGTGGGGGTCCGCGTTGGTGTTGGGGACCCGGCCAGCCCTGGCCGCGGGCTGGGCTCGCCCCACCGCCCCACCGCCCCACCGCCCCACCGCCCCACCGCCCGAAGCTCCACCGGCCCACTGCCCGGCCCCACTCGCAGCATCCCTACTGCTGGAGTGGCAGCCAAGCCTCCATGCTGCTGTCAGGCAGGCGGGAGGGGGAGGGGCGCTGAAAGCTGCGCGTGCGCGCGCGCGCACGGGCGCCGGGACGCCGGGGCGCTGGGGCGCGCGCAGAACGTGAGGAAGCTGGGCGGGAGCTGGGTGCTCCTGGACCAGCTCCCGGAGGAGGAAGGCTGCCTGGGGTCTCGGCCTCCCGCCGCTTGCTGTCGCCTCTGCTGCCGTCGCGAGCCAGGTAAGGGGGCGCTGGTGGGGGCGCGCAGGTCGGGGAGTCGGCGGGTGAGGCCTGGGCTTTGTAGTTGGGGAGGCGCCCGGGGGTGGGGGGAGGGGTGCGTCGGTGGGGTCCAGGCCGCGCGTCCAGGTTGGGACCGTGAGGCGGGTCCCGGGGCCCCCCCCCCGGCCTGGTTGGGGTGCCTTCCTCCCCCTCCTTAGTACTGGCTGAACCGCGCGGCTTTCTTGGCCGCCGCTCACAGGCGGCTTTGGCAAAGTGGGAGCAGCCCCGGGAGATGGGAGGGCGCTGGACGGCCCCGGGCCAGCCGAGACTGGCCCTCAGGCCTTGCGAGGCCTTCCCGCGCGGGTGGCCCTGCCCTGGGAGGTGAGGCCGCCCCGGACCCTGTGGGGCACAGGCGAGCTGGGGCAGAAGCAGGGGCGAGGCCGGGCCTTTGGGAGCTTGTTGGCCTCCCCCCGAGATCCAAAGCTTCTGACCAGTGTATTTTCCGTCTTTTGAGGACCCTCCCTCCTGTTTTGCACAGTGGCTGCAGCAAACGACATTCCCACCGACAGTGTAGGAGGGATCCCTTTTCTCCACAGCCTCTGTAGCCTTGATCCTGTGTGGGCTTTGGAATGGTGGCCACTCTAACTGGGGCGAGATGCCACCTCATTGTAGTTTTGCCTTGTATTCCTCGGATAATGAGCAACCTTGAGCCTGTTTTGTCATGTGCCTCTCATTGGTCGCTGGTGGGTCTTCGCTGGAGAATTGCTTCCTGAGGTCGTCTTCTGCCCATTTTTGGATTGGGTCGTCTTCTGTCCGTTGAGTCGGATGAGCTGTTTGGATATGGTGGAAATGAACCCCTAGTCAGTCTCATGTTTGGCAAAGATTGTCTCCTATTTCGTAGGCCGTGGTTTAGTTCTGCTTCTGGTTTCCTTTGCTGTGCCAAAGCTGATGAATTCAGTTTGCTCCCGTTTGTGTTTGTATTTTTGCTGAGTTTTCTGTTGCTTGGGGAGACTACCCTAGGAGAAAATGGGTGAGGTGTACGTGGGATACTGTTTGGCCTACGTTTCCTACCGAGAGGTGTGTGGTGTCTTGTCTTACGTTTAAGTGTCTAAGCCATTTTGAATTTATTTCTGCGTATGCTGGCGCTGTATGCCCAGGGGCCGGGATTGGGGTAGGGGGCGGGGCGGCTGCAGAGAGGGCAGCAGCGAAGGACGGGAGCTGCCCAGGCAAGCCTGTGGATTTCCTCCCGAGTCCCCCTCAGCCAGCTCTCTGGGCGCCTTCTTCTGCCTCAGCGTGGCATCTGACATCTCTCCAGGTCAATGGAGTCCCGGTAGGCTTCCTCCAATACACAGAGAGACAGACATATAAATAGGCAGACACGCTAGTCTCTTTCTTTGTTATTAACAGATAGATACACTAACCTCGTCCTCCTCCTCCATTACATAGGTACACAGATACATACATACAAAGACAGACAGGCACACACCAACACACACACACACACACACACACACAGAAGCCTCCTCCTACTCCTCAGTTAGGTAGGTAGATGGACACACCAATCTCCTCCTCCATGAAATAGATTGTCAGAGAGATACACACACACAGCAGCCTCCTCTTCCTCCTCAATCAGGTAGGTAAGTAGATAGACACACTAGCCTCCTCTTCTAGTAGGTAAAGAAACCCACAGACAGACTGAGAGACAGACACACTCACCTCCTCCAATAGAAAGACACTTAGACGAACATAGTAGCCTCCTCCTACTTCATTAGGTGCGTATGCAGACAGACAGACGGAAAGTCACGCTAGCTTCCTCCACCTCCTCCTCCATTAGATAGACACATACAGAAATGGACAGACCCACACACACACTTACACACACACACACACACACACACACACACTACACTCCTTCTCCTCCTCAATTAGGTAGATAGACAAACACACTAGCCTCCTCTGCCTCCTCCATTGCTTAGATAGATTGTCAGAGAGATAGATAGGCCGAGAGAGAGACATACTAGCCTCCTCTTCCTCCATTACATAGACACACAGAGACACACAGACATAGACTAGCCTCTCCCCTCCTCCAACAGATAGATAGACAGCCAGGCAGGCAGGCAGGCAGGCAGGCAGGCAGGCAGACGGACAGACACACTCACTACAGGTGGAGTGCAGTCAGGGGACAGTGATGGGGACAGGGTCCGGGGACTGGGGTGCCCCTGGTGAGCCAGAGGATTTTCTCCCATGTCCCCAATGGCCTAGCCTGGGGGCGACCGCCGCTCTCCCACGTTCCTCAGACTCAAGCCATTTAATCAGCCTGCTCTTGGGAGCGGGCGTGGTGCGGTCAGTGAAAGAGGTCAGTGGTGGAGGGGCCGGAGGCACTGCGGCTAAGGGGGCTGCCCTGGCGAGTTGGTAAGTTTCCTCCCATCTCCCCCTCTCCTTGGCCTGGGGACAGCCTCTGCCACCCCAGGTTTGCGGGATTGAAGTCTCCTTGTCAGCCAGGTCATGGGAGGCTGGGGAGGTTCGGTCAGGGTCTGCAGAGAGGAGGCGGGGCTGCCCTAGAAGCCCGAGGATTTGCTCCCATGATCCCTTGGCCTGGCCTGGGGTCGGACTCTGATAACCCAGGTTCCCTGGCTGCACGCCTAGGTGTTGGATGCCTCCCAGGAGGCAGGCGCGGTGCGCTGAGGGGATGGTGGCCCGGGGCGGGGAAGGGGAGGCTGCAGAGAGGTCGGCAGCGGTGGCGAGGGCTGCCCAGGTAAGCCTGTGGATTTCCTCTCGTGACCCCTCAGCTTGCTCAGGGGGCGCCCTGTGCTACGCCAGGTTCACTGGGTGCACATGTCCGTGTTGTCCGGCTCCCGGGATGCTGGCGCGGTGTGCTCAGGGGGCAGTGGTGGTGGCGGGGTCTGGGGCGGCTGCAGAGAGGGCGGGCGGCAGCGTGGGGCGGGGGCTGCCAAGGCAATCCTGTGCATTTCCTCGCGTGTCCCCCTCAGCCTGCTCTGGGGGCGGTCTCTGCTGCCCCAGGGTCCCTGGAGGCTTGTCCTCAGGTGATCCTGCTCCTGAGAGGTGGGCGTGGTGCAGTCAATGTGCAGGGGCGGGGGCAGCGACAGGGACAGAGACAGAGACAGCGACAGCGACAGCGACAGAGACAGCGGGCAATGGGAGCAAGTACCTGGCTAGTAGTATGGGTCAGCCCCAATCCTGCCATCTCCAGCTCTGCTGCTGCCACTGCCGCCGCCCCGCCCCCCTGGCCATAGCCGGCCTGCCTCCCAGGGGCAGGCTGACAGGGGGAAACTCCTTCCAGGAAGCTCTGGCAGCAGAGGCCAGGCGGCGGGGGAATTGGGAGCAAGTGGACTTGCTCTCCCAGGACAGCCGCCCTGTCCCGCCTCCGCCGCCGACGCCGCCACCCCCACTACCACTACCACTGCCACTGCCGCCCGCTGTCCATCCCGGGGGCCGAGGGCCGGGCTAAGGCTGCACCCTCCCTCCCCGCACCAGCATCAAGTAGCCAAGGCCCACTGGCGAGCGGTGTGCAGCTCGGGACCACCTATCCCATGGGCTCTGAGGAGGCATTGGGCTTCGGGGTGGGATGGGGGCGTGGGGGTGGGGCAGGGAATTGGAATGGCCTCAAGCCCCGCCCACCCGGCCGCCAGGGCCGCGCCCCTGGGAGCCAGGACTGCTTGCCTGCCGTGGGCCCGGGGCATCCCTGTCTAGCGGCTGTCGCGGTGGTGATCGGAGCCCGGAGCGCCCGGCTCTCGCGAGGAGAGGGCTGAGGGGGTCATCTGGGGTAGGGGTGCACTCCGGGTGTGCGGCGATCTGGCGATGAGGGCGGACAGGGTGAGGGGGAGGGGTTGCTGGGAGCGGAAGTGACCTGGCTGGAGGGTGGGGGCTTATTCCTCGGTGAAGGGTTAGGGGAGTATCTGCGGACGGTGGGGGGACGTGGGGTGAGGCCCGAGGGGTGATCGCGGTTTACAGGGGCTGTAGCTTAGGACCTAGTGGGGCGCAGACCTGGGGCGGGATTTGGGTGTGAGGAGAAGCAGCTTTGTCTCGGGGGTGCAGTGGATCGGGGACCGGGCGTGGCAGGGGGTGCGGAGGCATTGACTGGGTGGGGGGTCGGCGAGCAGTGGTAGCGGGGCTGGTGGGGTGAGGCCTGGCCCTGGGCCCGTGGTGGTCCTACTTGGGGGCCGGGACCCTGGAGGAGGGCGTGGGGGTCCGCGTTGGTGCTGGGGACCCGCCCAGCCCTGGCCGCGGGCTGGGCTCGCCCCACCGCCCCACCGCCCCACCGCCCCACCGCCCGAAGCTCCACCGGCCCACTGCCCGGCCCCACTCGCAGCATCCCTACTGCTGGAGTGGCAGCCAAGCCTCCATGCTGCTGTCAGGCAGGCGGGAGGGGGAGGGGCGCTGAAAGCTGCGCGTGCGCGCGCGCGCACGGACGCCGGGGCGCCGGGGCGCTGGGGCGCGCGCAGAACGTGAGGAAGCTGGGCGGGAGCTGGGTGCTCCTGGACCAGCTCCCGGAGGAGGAAGGCTGCCTGGGGTCTCGGCCTCCCGCCGCTTGCTGTCGCCTCTGCTGCCGTCGCGAGCCAGGTAAGGGGGCGCTGGTGGGGGCGCGCAGGTCGGGGAGTCGGCGGGTGAGGCCTGGGCTTTGTAGTTGGGGAGGCGCCCGGGGGTGGGGGGAGGGGTGCGTCGGTGGGGTCCAGGCCGCGCGTCCAGGTTGGGACCGTGAGGCGGGTCCCGGGGCCCCCCCCCCGGCCTGGTTGGGGTGCCTTCCTCCCCCTCCTTAGTACTGGCTGAACCGCGCGGCTTTCTTGGCCGCCGCTCACAGGCGGCTTTGGCAAAGTGGGAGCAGCCCCGGGAGATGGGAGGGCGCTGGACGGCCCCGGGCCAGCCGAGACTGGCCCTCAGGCCTTGCGAGGCCTTCCCGCGCGGGTGGCCCTGCCCTGGGAGGTGAGGCCGCCCCGGACCCTGTGGGGCACAGGCGAGCTGGGGCAGAAGCAGGGGCGAGGCCGGGCCTTTGGGAGCTTGTTGGCCTCCCCCCGAGATCCAAAGCTTCTGACCAGTGTATTTTCCGTCTTTTGAGGACCCTCCCTCCTGTTTTGCACAGTGGCTGCAGCAAACGACATTCCCACCGACAGTGTAGGAGGGATCCCTTTTCTCCACAGCCTCTGTAGCCTTGATCCTGTGTGGGCTTTGGAATGGTGGCCACTCTAACTGGGGCGAGATGCCACCTCATTGTAGTTTTGCCTTGTATTCCTCGGATAATGAGCAACCTTGAGCCTGTTTTGTCATGTGCCTCTCATTGGTCGCTGGTGGGTCTTCGCTGGAGAATTGCTTCCTGAGGTCGTCTTCTGCCCATTTTTGGATTGGGTCGTCTTCTGTCCGTTGAGTCGGATGAGCTGTTTGGATATGGTGGAAATGAACCCCTAGTCAGTCTCATGTTTGGCAAAGATTGTCTCCTATTTCGTAGGCCGTGGTTTAGTTCTGCTTCTGGTTTCCTTTGCTGTGCCAAAGCTGATGAATTCAGTTTGCTCCCGTTTGTGTTTGTATTTTTGCTGAGTTTTCTGTTGCTTGGGGAGACTACCCTAGGAGAAAATGGGTGAGGTGTACGTGGGATACTGTTTGGCCTACGTTTCCTACCGAGAGGTGTGTGGTGTCTTGTCTTACGTTTAAGTGTCTAAGCCATTTTGAATTTATTTCTGCGTATGCTGGCGCTGTATGCCCAGGGGCCGGGATTGGGGTAGGGGGCGGGGCGGCTGCAGAGAGGGCAGCAGCGAAGGACGGGAGCTGCCCAGGCAAGCCTGTGGATTTCCTCCCGAGTCCCCCTCAGCCAGCTCTCTGGGCGCCTTCTTCTGCCTCAGGGTGGCATCTGACATCTCTCCAGGTCAATGGAGTCCCGGGAGGCTTCCTCCAATACACAGAGAGACAGACATATAAATAGGCAGACACGCTAGTCTCTTTCTTTGTTATTAACAGATAGATACACTAACCTCGTCCTCCTCCTCCATTACATAGGTACACAGATACATACATACAAAGACAGACAGGCACACACCAACACACACACACACACACACACACACACACACACACACACACAGAAGCCTCCTCCTACTCCTCAGTTAGGTAGGTAGATGGACACACCAATCTCCTCCTCCATGAAATAGATTGTCAGAGAGATACACACACACAGCAGCCTCCTCTTCCTCCTCAATCAGGTAGGTAAGTAGATAGACACACTAGCCTCCTCTTCTAGTAGGTAAAGAAACCCACAGACAGACTGAGAGACAGACACACTCACCTCCTCCAATAGAAAGACACTTAGACGAACATAGTAGCCTCCTCCTACTTCATTAGGTGCGTATGCAGACAGACAGACGGAAAGTCACGCTAGCTTCCTCCACCTCCTCCTCCATTAGATAGACACATACAGAAATGGACAGACCCACACACACACTTACACACACACACACACACACACACACACACTACACTCCTTCTCCTCCTCAATTAGGTAGATAGACAAACACACTAGCCTCCTCTGCCTCCTCCATTGCTTAGATAGATTGTCAGAGAGATAGATAGGCCGAGAGATAGACATACTAGCCTCCTCTTCCTCCATTACATAGACACACAGAGACACACAGACATAGACTAGCCTCTCCCCTCCTCCAACAGATAGATAGACAGCCAGGCAGGCAGGCAGGCAGGCAGGCAGGCAGGCAGGCAGGCAGGCAGACGGACAGACACACTCACTACAGGTGGAGTGCAGTCAGGGGACAGTGATGGGGACAGGGTCCGGGGACTGGGGTGCCCCTGGTGAGCCAGAGGATTTTCTCCCATGTCCCCAATGGCCTAGCCTGGGGGCGACCGCCGCTCTCCCACGTTCCTCAGACTCAAGCCATTTAATCAGCCTGCTCTTGGGAGCGGGCGTGGTGCGGTCAGTGAAAGAGGTCAGTGGTGGAGGGGCCGGAGGCACTGCGGCTAAGGGGGCTGCCCTGGCGAGTTGGTAAGTTTCCTCCCATCTCCCCCTCTCCTTGGCCTGGGGACAGCCTCTGCCACCCCAGGTTTGCGGGATTGAAGTCTCCTTGTCAGCCAGGTCATGGGAGGCTGGGGAGGTTCGGTCAGGGTCTGCAGAGAGGAGGCGGGGCTGCCCTAGAAGCCCGAGGATTTGCTCCCATGATCCCTTGGCCTGGCCTGGGGTCGGACTCTGATAACCCAGGTTCCCTGGCTGCACGCCTAGGTGTTGGATGCCTCCCAGAAGGCAGGCGCGGTGCGCTGAGGGGATGGTGGCCCGGGGCGGGGAAGGGGAGGCTTCAGAGAGGTCGGCAGCGGTGGCGAGGGCTGCCCAGGTAAGCCTGTGGATTTCCTCTCGTGACCCCTCAGCTTGCTCAGGGGGCGCCCTGTGCTACGCCAGGTTCACTGGGTGCACATGTCCGTGTTGTCCGGCTCCCGGGATGCTGGCGCGGTGTGCTCAGGGGGCAGTGGTGGTGGCGGGGTCTGGGGCGGCTGCAGAGAGGGCGGGCGGCAGCGTGGGGCGGGGGCTGCCAAGGCAATCCTGTGCATTTCCTCGCGTGTCCCCCTCAGCCTGCTCTGGGGGCGGTCTCTGCTGCCCCAGGGTCCCTGGAGGCTTGTCCTCAGGTGATCCTGCTCCTGAGAGGTGGGCGTGGTGCAGTCAATGTGCAGGGGCGGGGGCAGCGACAGGGACAGAGACAGAGACAGCGACAGCGACAGCGACAGAGACAGCGGGCAATGGGAGCAAGTACCTGGCTAGTAGTATGGGTCAGCCCCAATCCTGCCATCTCCAGCTCTGCTGCTGCCACTGCCGCCGCCCCGCCCCCCTGGCCATAGCCGGCCTGCCTCCCAGGGGCAGGCTGACAGGGGGAAACTCCTTCCAGGAAGCTCTGGCAGCAGAGGCCAGGCGGCGGGGGAATTGGGAGCAAGTGGACTTGCTCTCCCAGGACAGCCGCCCTGTCCCGCCTCCGCCGCCGACGCCGCCACCCCCACTACCACTACCACTGCCACTGCCGCCCGCTGTCCATCCCGGGGGCCGAGGGCCGGGCTAAGGCTGCACCCTCCCTCCCCGCACCAGCATCAAGTAGCCAAGGCCCACTGGCGAGCGGTGTGCAGCTCGGGACCACCTATCCCATGGGCTCTGAGGAGGCATTGGGCTTCGGGGTGGGATGGGGGCGTGGGGGTGGGGCAGGGAATTGGAATGGCCTCAAGCCCCGCCCACCCGGCCGCCAGGGCCGCGCCCCTGGGAGCCAGGACTGCTTGCCTGCCGTGGGCCCGGGGCATCCCTGTCTAGCGGCTGTCGCGGTGGTGATCGGAGCCCGGAGCGCCCGGCTCTCGCGAGGAGAGGGCTGAGGGGGTCATCTGGGGTAGGGGTGCACTCCGGGTGTGCGGCGATCTGGCGATGAGGGCGGACAGGGTGAGGGGGAGGGGTTGCTGGGAGCGGAAGTGACCTGGCTGGAGGGTGGGGGCTTATTCCTCGGTGAAGGGTTAGGGGAGTATCTGCGGACGGTGGGGGGACGTGGGGTGAGGCCCGAGGGGTGATCGCGGTTTACAGGGGCTGTAGCTTAGGACCTAGTGGGGCGCAGACCTGGGGCGGGATTTGGGTGTGAGGAGAAGCAGCTTTGTCTCGGGGGTGCAGTGGATCGGGGACCGGGCGTGGCAGGGGGTGCGGAGGCATTGACTGGGTGGGGGGTCGGCGAGCAGTGGTAGCGGGGCTGGTGGGGTGAGGCCTGGCCCTGGGCCCGTGGTGGTCCTACTTGGGGGCCGGGACCCTGGAGGAGGGCGTGGGGGTCCGCGTTGGTGCTGGGGACCCGCCCAGCCCTGGCCGCGGGCTGGGCTCGCCCCACCGCCCCACCGCCCCACCGCCCCACCGCCCGAAGCTCCACCGGCCCACTGCCCGGCCCCACTCGCAGCATCCCTACTGCTGGAGTGGCAGCCAAGCCTCCATGCTGCTGTCAGGCAGGCGGGAGGGGGAGGGGCGCTGAAAGCTGCGCGTGCGCGCGCGCGCACGGACGCCGGGGCGCCGGGGCGCTGGGGCGCGCGCAGAACGTGAGGAAGCTGGGCGGGAGCTGGGTGCTCCTGGACCAGCTCCCGGAGGAGGAAGGCTGCCTGGGGTCTCGGCCTCCCGCCGCTTGCTGTCGCCTCTGCTGCCGTCGCGAGCCAGGTAAGGGGGCGCTGGTGGGGGCGCGCAGGTCGGGGAGTCGGCGGGTGAGGCCTGGGCTTTGTAGTTGGGGAGGCGCCCGGGGGTGGGGGGGAGGGGTGCGTCGGTGGGGTCCAGGCCGCGCGTCCAGGTTGGGACCGTGAGGCGGGTCCCGGGGCCCCCCCCCCGGCCTGGTTGGGGTGCCTTCCTCCCCCTCCTTAGTACTGGCTGAACCGCGCGGCTTTCTTGGCCGCCGCTCACAGGCGGCTTTGGCAAAGTGGGAGCAGCCCCGGGAGATGGGAGGGCGCTGGACGGCCCCGGGCCAGCCGAGACTGGCCCTCAGGCCTTGCGAGGCCTTCCCGCGCGGGTGGCCCTGCCCTGGGAGGTGAGGCCGCCCCGGACCCTGTGGGGCACAGGCGAGCTGGGGCAGAAGCAGGGGCGAGGCCGGGCCTTTGGGAGCTTGTTGGCCTCCCCCCGAGATCCAAAGCTTCTGACCAGTGTATTTTCCGTCTTTTGAGGACCCTCCCTCCTGTTTTGCACAGTGGCTGCAGCAAACGACATTCCCACCGACAGTGTAGGAGGGATCCCTTTTCTCCACAGCCTCTGTAGCCTTGATCCTGTGTGGGCTTTGGAATGGTGGCCACTCTAACTGGGGCGAGATGCCACCTCATTGTAGTTTTGCCTTGTATTCCTCGGATAATGAGCAACCTTGAGCCTGTTTTGTCATGTGCCTCTCATTGGTCGCTGGTGGGTCTTCGCTGGAGAATTGCTTCCTGAGGTCGTCTTCTGCCCATTTTTGGATTGGGTCGTCTTCTGTCCGTTGAGTCGGATGAGCTGTTTGGATATGGTGGAAATGAACCCCTAGTCAGTCTCATGTTTGGCAAAGATTGTCTCCTATTTCGTAGGCCGTGGTTTAGTTCTGCTTCTGGTTTCCTTTGCTGTGCCAAAGCTGATGAATTCAGTTTGCTCCCGTTTGTGTTTGTATTTTTGCTGAGTTTTCTGTTGCTTGGGGAGACTACCCTAGGAGAAAATGGGTGAGGTGTACGTGGGATACTGTTTGGCCTACGTTTCCTACCGAGAGGTGTGTGGTGTCTTGTCTTACGTTTAAGTGTCTAAGCCATTTTGAATTTATTTCTGCGTATGCTGGCGCTGTATGCCCAGGGGCCGGGATTGGGGTAGGGGGCGGGGCGGCTGCAGAGAGGGCAGCAGCGAAGGACGGGAGCTGCCCAGGCAAGCCTGTGGATTTCCTCCCGAGTCCCCCTCAGCCAGCTCTCTGGGCGCCTTCTTCTGCCTCAGGGTGGCATCTGACATCTCTCCAGGTCAATGGAGTCCCGGGAGGCTTCCTCCAATACACAGAGAGACAGACATATAAATAGGCAGACACGCTAGTCTCTTTCTTTGTTATTAACAGATAGATACACTAACCTCGTCCTCCTCCTCCATTACATAGGTACACAGATACATACATACAAAGACAGACAGGCACACACCAACACACACACACACACACACACACACACACACACACACACACAGAAGCCTCCTCCTACTCCTCAGTTAGGTAGGTAGATGGACACACCAATCTCCTCCTCCATGAAATAGATTGTCAGAGAGATACACACACACAGCAGCCTCCTCTTCCTCCTCAATCAGGTAGGTAAGTAGATAGACACACTAGCCTCCTCTTCTAGTAGGTAAAGAAACCCACAGACAGACTGAGAGACAGACACACTCACCTCCTCCAATAGAAAGACACTTAGACGAACATAGTAGCCTCCTCCTACTTCATTAGGTGCGTATGCAGACAGACAGACGGAAAGTCACGCTAGCTTCCTCCACCTCCTCCTCCATTAGATAGACACATACAGAAATGGACAGACCCACACACACACTTACACACACACACACACACACACACACACACTACACTCCTTCTCCTCCTCAATTAGGTAGATAGACAAACACACTAGCCTCCTCTGCCTCCTCCATTGCTTAGATAGATTGTCAGAGAGATAGATAGGCCGAGAGATAGACATACTAGCCTCCTCTTCCTCCATTACATAGACACACAGAGACACACAGACATAGACTAGCCTCTCCCCTCCTCCAACAGATAGATAGACAGCCAGGCAGGCAGGCAGGCAGGCAGGCAGGCAGGCAGGCAGGCAGGCAGACGGACAGACACACTCACTACAGGTGGAGTGCAGTCAGGGGACAGTGATGGGGACAGGGTCCGGGGACTGGGGTGCCCCTGGTGAGCCAGAGGATTTTCTCCCATGTCCCCAATGGCCTAGCCTGGGGGCGACCGCCGCTCTCCCACGTTCCTCAGACTCAAGCCATTTAATCAGCCTGCTCTTGGGAGCGGGCGTGGTGCGGTCAGTGAAAGAGGTCAGTGGTGGAGGGGCCGGAGGCACTGCGGCTAAGGGGGCTGCCCTGGCGAGTTGGTAAGTTTCCTCCCATCTCCCCCTCTCCTTGGCCTGGGGACAGCCTCTGCCACCCCAGGTTTGCGGGATTGAAGTCTCCTTGTCAGCCAGGTCATGGGAGGCTGGGGAGGTTCGGTCAGGGTCTGCAGAGAGGAGGCGGGGCTGCCCTAGAAGCCCGAGGATTTGCTCCCATGATCCCTTGGCCTGGCCTGGGGTCGGACTCTGATAACCCAGGTTCCCTGGCTGCACGCCTAGGTGTTGGATGCCTCCCAGAAGGCAGGCGCGGTGCGCTGAGGGGATGGTGGCCCGGGGCGGGGAAGGGGAGGCTTCAGAGAGGTCGGCAGCGGTGGCGAGGGCTGCCCAGGTAAGCCTGTGGATTTCCTCTCGTGACCCCTCAGCTTGCTCAGGGGGCGCCCTGTGCTACGCCAGGTTCACTGGGTGCACATGTCCGTGTTGTCCGGCTCCCGGGATGCTGGCGCGGTGTGCTCAGGGGGCAGTGGTGGTGGCGGGGTCTGGGGCGGCTGCAGAGAGGGCGGGCGGCAGCGTGGGGCGGGGGCTGCCAAGGCAATCCTGTGCATTTCCTCGCGTGTCCCCCTCAGCCTGCTCTGGGGGCGGTCTCTGCTGCCCCAGGGTCCCTGGAGGCTTGTCCTCAGGTGATCCTGCTCCTGAGAGGTGGGCGTGGTGCAGTCAATGTGCAGGGGCGGGGGCAGCGACAGGGACAGAGACAGAGACAGCGACAGCGACAGCGACAGAGACAGCGGGCAATGGGAGCAAGTACCTGGCTAGTAGTATGGGTCAGCCCCAATCCTGCCATCTCCAGCTCTGCTGCTGCCACTGCCGCCGCCCCGCCCCCCTGGCCATAGCCGGCCTGCCTCCCAGGGGCAGGCTGACAGGGGGAAACTCCTTCCAGGAAGCTCTGGCAGCAGAGGCCAGGCGGCGGGGGAATTGGGAGCAAGTGGACTTGCTCTCCCAGGACAGCCGCCCTGTCCCGCCTCCGCCGCCGACGCCGCCACCCCCACTACCACTACCACTGCCACTGCCGCCCGCTGTCCATCCCGGGGGCCGAGGGCCGGGCTAAGGCTGCACCCTCCCTCCCCGCACCAGCATCAAGTAGCCAAGGCCCACTGGCGAGCGGTGTGCAGCTCGGGACCACCTATCCCATGGGCTCTGAGGAGGCATTGGGCTTCGGGGTGGGATGGGGGCGTGGGGGTGGGGCAGGGAATTGGAATGGCCTCAAGCCCCGCCCACCCGGCCGCCAGGGCCGCGCCCCTGGGAGCCAGGACTGCTTGCCTGCCGTGGGCCCGGGGCATCCCTGTCTAGCGGCTGTCGCGGTGGTGATCGGAGCCCGGAGCGCCCGGCTCTCGCGAGGAGAGGGCTGAGGGGGTCATCTGGGGTAGGGGTGCACTCCGGGTGTGCGGCGATCTGGCGATGAGGGCGGACAGGGTGAGGGGGAGGGGTTGCTGGGAGCGGAAGTGACCTGGCTGGAGGGTGGGGGCTTATTCCTCGGTGAAGGGTTAGGGGAGTATCTGCGGACGGTGGGGGGACGTGGGGTGAGGCCCGAGGGGTGATCGCGGTTTACAGGGGCTGTAGCTTAGGACCTAGTGGGGCGCAGACCTGGGGCGGGATTTGGGTGTGAGGAGAAGCAGCTTTGTCTCGGGGGTGCAGTGGATCGGGGACCGGGCGTGGCAGGGGGTGCGGAGGCATTGACTGGGTGGGGGGTCGGCGAGCAGTGGTAGCGGGGCTGGTGGGGTGAGGCCTGGCCCTGGGCCCGTGGTGGTCCTACTTGGGGGCCGGGACCCTGGAGGAGGGCGTGGGGGTCCGCGTTGGTGCTGGGGACCCGGCCAGCCCTGGCCGCGGGCTGGGCTCGCCCCACCGCCCCACCGCCCCACCGCCCCACCGCCCCACCGCCCGAAGCTCCACCGGCCCACTGCCCGGCCCCACTCGCAGCATCCCTACTGCTGGAGTGGCAGCCAAGCCTCCATGCTGCTGTCAGGCAGGCGGGAGGGGGAGGGGCGCTGAAAGCTGCGCGTGCGCGCGCGCGCACGGGCGCCGGGACGCCGGGGCGCTGGGGCGCGCGCAGAACGTGAGGAAGCTGGGCGGGAGCTGGGTGCTCCTGGACCAGCTCCCGGAGGAGGAAGGCTGCCTGGGGTCTCGGCCTCCCGCCGCTTGCTGTCGCCTCTGCTGCCGTCGCGAGCCAGGTAAGGGGGCGCTGGTGGGGGCGCGCAGGTCGGGGAGTCGGCGGGTGAGGCCTGGGCTTTGTAGTTGGGGAGGCGCCCGGGGGTGGGGGGAGGGGTGCGTCGGTGGGGTCCAGGCCGCGCGTCCAGGTTGGGACCGTGAGGCGGGTCCCGGGGCCCCCCCCCCGGCCTGGTTGGGGTGCCTTCCTCCCCCTCCTTAGTACTGGCTGAACCGCGCGGCTTTCTTGGCCGCCGCTCACAGGCGGCTTTGGCAAAGTGGGAGCAGCCCCGGGAGATGGGAGGGCGCTGGACGGCCCCGGGCCAGCCGAGACTGGCCCTCAGGCCTTGCGAGGCCTTCCCGCGCGGGTGGCCCTGCCCTGGGAGGTGAGGCCGCCCCGGACCCTGTGGGGCACAGGCGAGCTGGGGCAGAAGCAGGGGCGAGGCCGGGCCTTTGGGAGCTTGTTGGCCTCCCCCCGAGATCCAAAGCTTCTGACCAGTGTATTTTCCGTCTTTTGAGGACCCTCCCTCCTGTTTTGCACAGTGGCTGCAGCAAACGACATTCCCACCGACAGTGTAGGAGGGATCCCTTTTCTCCACAGCCTCTGTAGCCTTGATCCTGTGTGGGCTTTGGAATGGTGGCCACTCTAACTGGGGCGAGATGCCACCTCATTGTAGTTTTGCCTTGTATTCCTCGGATAATGAGCAACCTTGAGCCTGTTTTGTCATGTGCCTCTCATTGGTCGCTGGTGGGTCTTCGCTGGAGAATTGCTTCCTGAGGTCGTCTTCTGCCCATTTTTGGATTGGGTCGTCTTCTGTCCGTTGAGTCGGATGAGCTGTTTGGATATGGTGGAAATGAACCCCTAGTCAGTCTCATGTTTGGCAAAGATTGTCTCCTATTTCGTAGGCCGTGGTTTAGTTCTGCTTCTGGTTTCCTTTGCTGTGCCAAAGCTGATGAATTCAGTTTGCTCCCGTTTGTGTTTGTATTTTTGCTGAGTTTTCTGTTGCTTGGGGAGACTACCCTAGGAGAAAATGGGTGAGGTGTACGTGGGATACTGTTTGGCCTACGTTTCCTACCGAGAGGTGTGTGGTGTCTTGTCTTACGTTTAAGTGTCTAAGCCATTTTGAATTTATTTCTGCGTATGCTGGCGCTGTATGCCCAGGGGCCGGGATTGGGGTAGGGGGCGGGGCGGCTGCAGAGAGGGCAGCAGCGAAGGACGGGAGCTGCCCAGGCAAGCCTGTGGATTTCCTCCCGAGTCCCCCTCAGCCAGCTCTCTGGGCGCCTTCTTCTGCCTCAGGGTGGCATCTGACATCTCTCCAGGTCAATGGAGTCCCGGTAGGCTTCCTCCAATACACAGAGAGACAGACATATAAATAGGCAGACACGCTAGTCTCTTTCTTTGTTATTAACAGATAGATACACTAACCTCGTCCTCCTCTTCCATTACATAGGTACACAGATACATACATACAAAGACAGACAGGCACACACCAACACACACACACACACACACACACACACACACACACACACACAGAAGCCTCCTCCTACTCCTCAGTTAGGTAGGTAGATGGACACACCAATCTCCTCCTCCATGAAATAGATTGTCAGAGAGATACACACACACAGCAGCCTCCTCTTCCTCCTCAATCAGGTAGGTAAGTAGATAGACACACTAGCCTCCTCTTCTAGTAGGTAAAGAAACCCACAGACAGACTGAGAGACAGACACACTCACCTCCTCCAATAGAAAGACACTTAGACGAACATAGTAGCCTCCTCCTACTTCATTAGGTGCGTATGCAGACAGACAGACGGAAAGTCACGCTAGCTTCCTCCACCTCCTCCTCCATTAGATAGACACATACAGAAATGGACAGACCCACACACACACTTACACACACACACACACACACACACACACACTACACTCCTTCTCCTCCTCAATTAGGTAGATAGACAAACACACTAGCCTCCTCTGCCTCCTCCATTGCTTAGATAGATTGTCAGAGAGATAGATAGGCCGAGAGAGAGACATACTAGCCTCCTCTTCCTCCATTACATAGACACACAGAGACACACAGACATAGACTAGCCTCTCCCCTCCTCCAACAGATAGATAGACAGCCAGGCAGGCAGGCAGGCAGGCAGGCAGGCAGGCAGACGGACAGACACACTCACTACAGGTGGAGTGCAGTCAGGGGACAGTGATGGGGACAGGGTCCGGGGACTGGGGTGCCCCTGGTGAGCCAGAGGATTTTCTCCCATGTCCCCAATGGCCTAGCCTGGGGGCGACCGCCGCTCTCCCACGTTCCTCAGACTCAAGCCATTTAATCAGCCTGCTCTTGGGAGCGGGCGTGGTGCGGTCAGTGAAAGAGGTCAGTGGTGGAGGGGCCGGAGGCACTGCGGCTAAGGGGGCTGCCCTGGCGAGTTGGTAAGTTTCCTCCCATCTCCCCCTCTCCTTGGCCTGGGGACAGCCTCTGCCACCCCAGGTTTGCGGGATTGAAGTCTCCTTGTCAGCCAGGTCATGGGAGGCTGGGGAGGTTCGGTCAGGGTCTGCAGAGAGGAGGCGGGGCTGCCCTAGAAGCCCGAGGATTTGCTCCCATGATCCCTTGGCCTGGCCTGGGGTCGGACTCTGATAACCCAGGTTCCCTGGCTGCACGCCTAGGTGTTGGATGCCTCCCAGGAGGCAGGCGCGGTGCGCTGAGGGGATGGTGGCCCGGGGCGGGGAAGGGGAGGCTGCAGAGAGGTCGGCAGCGGTGGCGAGGGCTGCCCAGGTAAGCCTGTGGATTTCCTCTCGTGACCCCTCAGCTTGCTCAGGGGGCGCCCTGTGCTACGCCAGGTTCACTGGGTGCACATGTCCGTGTTGTCCGGCTCCCGGGATGCTGGCGCGGTGTGCTCAGGGGGCAGTGGTGGTGGCGGGGTCTGGGGCGGCTGCAGAGAGGGCGGGCGGCAGCGTGGGGCGGGGGCTGCCAAGGCAATCCTGTGCATTTCCTCGCGTGTCCCCCTCAGCCTGCTCTGGGGGCGGTCTCTGCTGCCCCAGGGTCCCTGGAGGCTTGTCCTCAGGTGATCCTGCTCCTGAGAGGTGGGCGTGGTGCAGTCAATGTGCAGGGGCGGGGGCAGCGACAGGGACAGAGACAGAGACAGCGACAGCGACAGCGACAGAGACAGCGGGCAATGGGAGCAAGTACCTGGCTAGTAGTATGGGTCAGCCCCAATCCTGCCATCTCCAGCTCTGCTGCTGCCACTGCCGCCGCCCCGCCCCCCTGGCCATAGCCGGCCTGCCTCCCAGGGGCAGGCTGACAGGGGGAAACTCCTTCCAGGAAGCTCTGGCAGCAGAGGCCAGGCGGCGGGGGAATTGGGAGCAAGTGGACTTGCTCTCCCAGGACAGCCGCCCTGTCCCGCCTCCGCCGCCGACGCCGCCACCCCCACTACCACTACCACTGCCACTGCCGCCCGCTGTCCATCCCGGGGGCCGAGGGCCGGGCTAAGGCTGCACCCTCCCTCCCCGCACCAGCATCAAGTAGCCAAGGCCCACTGGCGAGCGGTGTGCAGCTCGGGACCACCTATCCCATGGGCTCTGAGGAGGCATTGGGCTTCGGGGTGGGATGGGGGCGTGGGGGTGGGGCAGGGAATTGGAATGGCCTCAAGCCCCGCCCACCCGGCCGCCAGGGCCGCGCCCCTGGGAGCCAGGACTGCTTGCCTGCCGTGGGCCCGGGGCATCCCTGTCTAGCGGCTGTCGCGGTGGTGATCGGAGCCCGGAGCGCCCGGCTCTCGCGAGGAGAGGGCTGAGGGGGTCATCTGGGGTAGGGGTGCACTCCGGGTGTGCGGCGATCTGGCGATGAGGGCGGACAGGGTGAGGGGGAGGGGTTGCTGGGAGCGGAAGTGACCTGGCTGGAGGGTGGGGGCTTATTCCTCGGTGAAGGGTTAGGGGAGTATCTGCGGACGGTGGGGGGACGTGGGGTGAGGCCCGAGGGGTGATCGCGGTTTACAGGGGCTGTAGCTTAGGACCTAGTGGGGCGCAGACCTGGGGCGGGATTTGGGTGTGAGGAGAAGCAGCTTTGTCTCGGGGGTGCAGTGGATCGGGGACCGGGCGTGGCAGGGGGTGCGGAGGCATTGACTGGGTGGGGGGTCGGCGAGCAGTGGTAGCGGGGCTGGTGGGGTGAGGCCTGGCCCTGGGCCCGTGGTGGTCCTACTTGGGGGCCGGGACCCTGGAGGAGGGCGTGGGGGTCCGCGTTGGTGCTGGGGACCCGCCCAGCCCTGGCCGCGGGCTGGGCTCGCCCCACCGCCCCACCGCCCCACCGCCCCACCGCCCGAAGCTCCACCGGCCCACTGCCCGGCCCCACTCGCAGCATCCCTACTGCTGGAGTGGCAGCCAAGCCTCCATGCTGCTGTCAGGCAGGCGGGAGGGGGAGGGGCGCTGAAAGCTGCGCGTGCGCGCGCGCGCACGGACGCCGGGGCGCCGGGGCGCTGGGGCGCGCGCAGAACGTGAGGAAGCTGGGCGGGAGCTGGGTGCTCCTGGACCAGCTCCCGGAGGAGGAAGGCTGCCTGGGGTCTCGGCCTCCCGCCGCTTGCTGTCGCCTCTGCTGCCGTCGCGAGCCAGGTAAGGGGGCGCTGGTGGGGGCGCGCAGGTCGGGGAGTCGGCGGGTGAGGCCTGGGCTTTGTAGTTGGGGAGGCGCCCGGGGGTGGGGGGAGGGGTGCGTCGGTGGGGTCCAGGCCGCGCGTCCAGGTTGGGACCGTGAGGCGGGTCCCGGGGCCCCCCCCCCGGCCTGGTTGGGGTGCCTTCCTCCCCCTCCTTAGTACTGGCTGAACCGCGCGGCTTTCTTGGCCGCCGCTCACAGGCGGCTTTGGCAAAGTGGGAGCAGCCCCGGGAGATGGGAGGGCGCTGGACGGCCCCGGGCCAGCCGAGACTGGCCCTCAGGCCTTGCGAGGCCTTCCCGCGCGGGTGGCCCTGCCCTGGGAGGTGAGGCCGCCCCGGACCCTGTGGGGCACAGGCGAGCTGGGGCAGAAGCAGGGGCGAGGCCGGGCCTTTGGGAGCTTGTTGGCCTCCCCCCGAGATCCAAAGCTTCTGACCAGTGTATTTTCCGTCTTTTGAGGACCCTCCCTCCTGTTTTGCACAGTGGCTGCAGCAAACGACATTCCCACCGACAGTGTAGGAGGGATCCCTTTTCTCCACAGCCTCTGTAGCCTTGATCCTGTGTGGGCTTTGGAATGGTGGCCACTCTAACTGGGGCGAGATGCCACCTCATTGTAGTTTTGCCTTGTATTCCTCGGATAATGAGCAACCTTGAGCCTGTTTTGTCATGTGCCTCTCATTGGTCGCTGGTGGGTCTTCGCTGGAGAATTGCTTCCTGAGGTCGTCTTCTGCCCATTTTTGGATTGGGTCGTCTTCTGTCCGTTGAGTCGGATGAGCTGTTTGGATATGGTGGAAATGAACCCCTAGTCAGTCTCATGTTTGGCAAAGATTGTCTCCTATTTCGTAGGCCGTGGTTTAGTTCTGCTTCTGGTTTCCTTTGCTGTGCCAAAGCTGATGAATTCAGTTTGCTCCCGTTTGTGTTTGTATTTTTGCTGAGTTTTCTGTTGCTTGGGGAGACTACCCTAGGAGAAAATGGGTGAGGTGTACGTGGGATACTGTTTGGCCTACGTTTCCTACCGAGAGGTGTGTGGTGTCTTGTCTTACGTTTAAGTGTCTAAGCCATTTTGAATTTATTTCTGCGTATGCTGGCGCTGTATGCCCAGGGGCCGGGATTGGGGTAGGGGGCGGGGCGGCTGCAGAGAGGGCAGCAGCGAAGGACGGGAGCTGCCCAGGCAAGCCTGTGGATTTCCTCCCGAGTCCCCCTCAGCCAGCTCTCTGGGCGCCTTCTTCTGCCTCAGGGTGGCATCTGACATCTCTCCAGGTCAATGGAGTCCCGGTAGGCTTCCTCCAATACACAGAGAGACAGACATATAAATAGGCAGACACGCTAGTCTCTTTCTTTGTTATTAACAGATAGATACACTAACCTCGTCCTCCTCTTCCATTACATAGGTACACAGATACATACATACAAAGACAGACAGGCACACACCAACACACACACACACACACACACACACACACACACACACACACAGAAGCCTCCTCCTACTCCTCAGTTAGGTAGGTAGATGGACACACCAATCTCCTCCTCCATGAAATAGATTGTCAGAGAGATACACACACACAGCAGCCTCCTCTTCCTCCTCAATCAGGTAGGTAAGTAGATAGACACACTAGCCTCCTCTTCTAGTAGGTAAAGAAACCCACAGACAGACTGAGAGACAGACACACTCACCTCCTCCAATAGAAAGACACTTAGACGAACATAGTAGCCTCCTCCTACTTCATTAGGTGCGTATGCAGACAGACAGACGGAAAGTCACGCTAGCTTCCTCCACCTCCTCCTCCATTAGATAGACACATACAGAAATGGACAGACCCACACACACACTTACACACACACACACACACACACACACTACACTCCTTCTCCTCCTCAATTAGGTAGATAGACAAACACACTAGCCTCCTCTGCCTCCTCCATTGCTTAGATAGATTGTCAGAGAGATAGATAGGCCGAGAGATAGACATACTAGCCTCCTCTTCCTCCATTACATAGACACACAGAGACACACAGACATAGACTAGCCTCTCCCCTCCTCCAACAGATAGACAGCCAGGCAGGCAGGCAGGCAGGCAGGCAGGCAGGCAGGCAGACGGACAGACACACTCACTACAGGTGGAGTGCAGTCAGGGGACAGTGATGGGGACAGGGTCCGGGGACTGGGGTGCCCCTGGTGAGCCAGAGGATTTTCTCCCATGTCCCCAATGGCCTAGCCTGGGGGCGACCGCCGCTCTCCCACGTTCCTCAGACTCAAGCCATTTAATCAGCCTGCTCTTGGGAGCGGGCGTGGTGCGGTCAGTGAAAGAGGTCAGTGGTGGAGGGGCCGGAGGCACTGCGGCTAAGGGGGCTGCCCTGGCGAGTTGGTAAGTTTCCTCCCATCTCCCCCTCTCCTTGGCCTGGGGACAGCCTCTGCCACCCCAGGTTTGCGGGATTGAAGTCTCCTTGTCAGCCAGGTCATGGGAGGCTGGGGAGGTTCGGTCAGGGTCTGCAGAGAGGAAGCGGGGCTGCCCTAGAAGCCCGAGGATTTGCTCCCATGATCCCTTGGCCTGGCCTGGGGTCGGACTCTGATAACCCAGGTTCCCTGGCTGCACGCCTAGGTGTTGGATGCCTCCCAGGAGGCAGGCGCGGTGCGCTGAGGGGATGGTGGCCCGGGGCGGGGAAGGGGAGGCTGCAGAGAGGTCGGCAGCGGTGGCGAGGGCTGCCCAGGTAAGCCTGTGGATTTCCTCTCGTGACCCCTCAGCTTGCTCAGGGGGCGCCCTGTGCTAAGCCAGGTTCACTGGGTGCACATGTCCGTGTTGTCCGGCTCCCGGGATGCTGGCGCGGTGTGCTCAGGGGGCAGTGGTGGTGGCGGGGTCTGGGGCGGCTGCAGAGAGGGCGGGCGGCAGCGTGGGGCGGGGGCTGCCAAGGCAATCCTGTGCATTTCCTCGCGTGTCCCCCTCAGCCTGCTCTGGGGGCGGTCTCTGCTGCCCCAGGGTCCCTGGAGGCTTGTCCTCAGGTGATCCTGCTCCTGAGAGGTGGGCGTGGTGCAGTCAATGTGCAGGGGCGGGGGCAGCGACAGGGACAGAGACAGAGACAGCGACAGCGACAGCGACAGAGACAGCGGGCAATGGGAGCAAGTACCTGGCTAGTAGTATGGGTCAGCCCCAATCCTGCCATCTCCTGCTCTGCTGCTGCCACTGCCGCCGCCCCGCCCCCCTGGCCATAGCCGGCCTGCCTCCCAGGGGCAGGCTGACAGGGGGAAACTCCTTCCAGGAAGCTCTGGCAGCAGAGGCCAGGCGGCGGGGGAATTGGGAGCAAGTGGACTTGCTCTCCCAGGACAGCCGCCCTGTCCCGCCTCGGCCGCCGACGCCGCCACCCCCACTACCACTACCACTGCCACTGCCACTGCCGCGCGCTGTCCATCCCGGGGGCCGAGGGCCGGGCTAAGGCTGCACCCTCCCTCCCCGCACCAGCATCAAGCAGCCAAGGCCCACTGGCGAGCGGTATGCAGCTCGGGACCACCTATCCCATGGGCTCTGAGGAGGCATTGGGCTTCGGGGTGGGATGGGGGCGTGGGGGTGGGGCAGGGAATTGGAATGGCCTCAAGCCCCGCCCACACGGCCGCCAGGGCCGCGCCCCTGGGAGCCAGGACTGCGTGCCTGCCCTGGGCCCGGGGCATCCCTGTCTAGCGGCTGTCGCGGTGGTGATCGGAGCCCGGAGCGCCCGGCTCTCGCGAGGAGAGGGCTGAGGGGGTCATCTGGGGTAGGGGTGCACTCCGGGTGTGCGGCGATCTGGCGATGAGGGCGGACAGGGTGAGGGGGAGGGGTTGCTGGGAGCGGAAGTGACCTGGCTGGAGGGTGGGGGCTTATTCCTCGGTGAAGGGTTAGGGGAGTATCTGCGGACGGTGGGGGGACGTGGGGTGAGGCCCGAGGGGTGATCGCGGTTTACAGGGGCTGTAGCTTAGGACCTAGTGGGGCGCAGACCTGGGGCGGGATTTGGGTGTGAGGAGAAGCAGCTTTGTCTCGGGGGTGCAGTGGATCGGGGACCGGGCGTGGCAGGGGGTGCGGAGGCATTGACTGGGTGGGGGGTCGGCGAGCAGTGGTAGCGGGGCTGGTGGGGTGAGGCCTGGCCCTGGGCCCGTGGTGGTCCTACTTGGGGGCCGGGACCCTGGAGGAGGGCGTGGGGGTCCGCGTTGGTGCTGGGGACCCGGCCAGCCCTGGCCGCGGGCTGGGCTCGCCCCACCGCCCCACCGCCCCACCGCCCCACCGCCCCACCGCCCGAAGCTCCACCGGCCCACTGCCCGGCCCCACTCGCAGCATCCCTACTGCTGGAGTGGCAGCCAAGCCTCCATGCTGCTGTCAGGCAGGCGGGAGGGGGAGGGGCGCTGAAAGCTGCGCGTGCGCGCGCGCGCACGGGCGCCGGGACGCCGGGGCGCTGGGGCGCGCGCAGAACGTGAGGAAGCTGGGCGGGAGCTGGGTGCTCCTGGACCAGCTCCCGGAGGAGGAAGGCTGCCTGGGGTCTCGGCCTCCCGCCGCTTGCTGTCGCCTCTGCTGCCGTCGCGAGCCAGGTAAGGGGGCGCTGGTGGGGGCGCGCAGGTCGGGGAGTCGGCGGGTGAGGCCTGGGCTTTGTAGTTGGGGAGGCGCCCGGGGGTGGGGGGAGGGGTGCGTCGGTGGGGTCCAGGCCGCGCGTCCAGGTTGGGACCGTGAGGCGGGTCCCGGGGCCCCCCCCCCGGCCTGGTTGGGGTGCCTTCCTCCCCCTCCTTAGTACTGGCTGAACCGCGCGGCTTTCTTGGCCGCCGCTCACAGGCGGCTTTGGCAAAGTGGGAGCAGCCCCGGGAGATGGGAGGGCGCTGGACGGCCCCGGGCCAGCCGAGACTGGCCCTCAGGCCTTGCGAGGCCTTCCCGCGCGGGTGGCCCTGCCCTGGGAGGTGAGGCCGCCCCGGACCCTGTGGGGCACAGGCGAGCTGGGGCAGAAGCAGGGGCGAGGCCGGGCCTTTGGGAGCTTGTTGGCCTCCCCCCGAGATCCAAAGCTTCTGACCAGTGTATTTTCCGTCTTTTGAGGACCCTCCCTCCTGTTTTGCACAGTGGCTGCAGCAAACGACATTCCCACCGACAGTGTAGGAGGGATCCCTTTTCTCCACAGCCTCTGTAGCCTTGATCCTGTGTGGGCTTTGGAATGGTGGCCACTCTAACTGGGGCGAGATGCCACCTCATTGTAGTTTTGCCTTGTATTCCTCGGATAATGAGCAACCTTGAGCCTGTTTTGTCATGTGCCTCTCATTGGTCGCTGGTGGGTCTTCGCTGGAGAATTGCTTCCTGAGGTCGTCTTCTGCCCATTTTTGGATTGGGTCGTCTTCTGTCCGTTGAGTCGGATGAGCTGTTTGGATATGGTGGAAATGAACCCCTAGTCAGTCTCATGTTTGGCAAAGATTGTCTCCTATTTCGTAGGCCGTGGTTTAGTTCTGCTTCTGGTTTCCTTTGCTGTGCCAAAGCTGATGAATTCAGTTTGCTCCCGTTTGTGTTTGTATTTTTGCTGAGTTTTCTGTTGCTTGGGGAGACTACCCTAGGAGAAAATGGGTGAGGTGTACGTGGGATACTGTTTGGCCTACGTTTCCTACCGAGAGGTGTGTGGTGTCTTGTCTTACGTTTAAGTGTCTAAGCCATTTTGAATTTATTTCTGCGTATGCTGGCGCTGTATGCCCAGGGGCCGGGATTGGGGTAGGGGGCGGGGCGGCTGCAGAGAGGGCAGCAGCGAAGGACGGGAGCTGCCCAGGCAAGCCTGTGGATTTCCTCCCGAGTCCCCCTCAGCCAGCTCTCTGGGCGCCTTCTTCTGCCTCAGCGTGGCATCTGACATCTCTCCAGGTCAATGGAGTCCCGGTAGGCTTCCTCCAATACACAGAGAGACAGACATATAAATAGGCAGACACGCTAGTCTCTTTCTTTGTTATTAACAGATAGATACACTAACCTCGTCCTCCTCCTCCATTACATAGGTACACAGATACATACATACAAAGACAGACAGGCACACACCAACACACACACACACACACACACACACAGAAGCCTCCTCCTACTCCTCAGTTAGGTAGGTAGATGGACACACCAATCTCCTCCTCCATGAAATAGATTGTCAGAGAGATACACACACACAGCAGCCTCCTCTTCCTCCTCAATCAGGTAGGTAAGTAGATAGACACACTAGCCTCCTCTTCTAGTAGGTAAAGAAACCCACAGACAGACTGAGAGACAGACACACTCACCTCCTCCAATAGAAAGACACTTAGACGAACATAGTAGCCTCCTCCTACTTCATTAGGTGCGTATGCAGACAGACAGACGGAAAGTCACGCTAGCTTCCTCCACCTCCTCCTCCATTAGATAGACACATACAGAAATGGACAGACCCACACACACACTTACACACACACACACACACACACACACTACACTCCTTCTCCTCCTCAATTAGGTAGATAGACAAACACACTAGCCTCCTCTGCCTCCTCCATTGCTTAGATAGATTGTCAGAGAGATAGATAGGCCGAGAGAGAGACATACTAGCCTCCTCTTCCTCCATTACATAGACACACAGAGACACACAGACATAGACTAGCCTCTCCCCTCCTCCAACAGATAGATAGACAGCCAGGCAGGCAGGCAGGCAGGCAGGCAGGCAGGCAGACGGACAGACACACTCACTACAGGTGGAGTGCAGTCAGGGGACAGTGATGGGGACAGGGTCCGGGGACTGGGGTGCCCCTGGTGAGCCAGAGGATTTTCTCCCATGTCCCCAATGGCCTAGCCTGGGGGCGACCGCCGCTCTCCCACGTTCCTCAGACTCAAGCCATTTAATCAGCCTGCTCTTGGGAGCGGGCGTGGTGCGGTCAGTGAAAGAGGTCAGTGGTGGAGGGGCCGGAGGCACTGCGGCTAAGGGGGCTGCCCTGGCGAGTTGGTAAGTTTCCTCCCATCTCCCCCTCTCCTTGGCCTGGGGACAGCCTCTGCCACCCCAGGTTTGCGGGATTGAAGTCTCCTTGTCAGCCAGGTCATGGGAGGCTGGGGAGGTTCGGTCAGGGTCTGCAGAGAGGAGGCGGGGCTGCCCTAGAAGCCCGAGGATTTGCTCCCATGATCCCTTGGCCTGGCCTGGGGTCGGACTCTGATAACCCAGGTTCCCTGGCTGCACGCCTAGGTGTTGGATGCCTCCCAGGAGGCAGGCGCGGTGCGCTGAGGGGATGGTGGCCCGGGGCGGGGAAGGGGAGGCTTCAGAGAGGTCGGCAGCGGTGGCGAGGGCTGCCCAGGTAAGCCTGTGGATTTCCTCTCGTGACCCCTCAGCTTGCTCAGGGGGCGCCCTGTGCTACGCCAGGTTCACTGGGTGCACATGTCCGTGTTGTCCGGCTCCCGGGATGCTGGCGCGGTGTGCTCAGGGGGCAGTGGTGGTGGCGGGGTCTGGGGCGGCTGCAGAGAGGGCGGGCGGCAGCGTGGGGCGGGGGCTGCCAAGGCAATCCTGTGCATTTCCTCGCGTGTCCCCCTCAGCCTGCTCTGGGGGCGGTCTCTGCTGCCCCAGGGTCCCTGGAGGCTTGTCCTCAGGTGATCCTGCTCCTGAGAGGTGGGCGTGGTGCAGTCAATGTGCAGGGGCGGGGGCAGCGACAGGGACAGAGACAGAGACAGCGACAGCGACAGCGACAGAGACAGCGGGCAATGGGAGCAAGTACCTGGCTAGTAGTATGGGTCAGCCCCAATCCTGCCATCTCCAGCTCTGCTGCTGCCACTGCCGCCGCCCCGCCCCCCTGGCCATAGCCGGCCTGCCTCCCAGGGGCAGGCTGACAGGGGGAAACTCCTTCCAGGAAGCTCTGGCAGCAGAGGCCAGGCGGCGGGGGAATTGGGAGCAAGTGGACTTGCTCTCCCAGGACAGCCGCCCTGTCCCGCCTCCGCCGCCGACGCCGCCACCCCCACTACCACTACCACTGCCACTGCCGCCCGCTGTCCATCCCGGGGGCCGAGGGCCGGGCTAAGGCTGCACCCTCCCTCCCCGCACCAGCATCAAGTAGCCAAGGCCCACTGGCGAGCGGTGTGCAGCTCGGGACCACCTATCCCATGGGCTCTGAGGAGGCATTGGGCTTCGGGGTGGGATGGGGGCGTGGGGGTGGGGCAGGGAATTGGAATGGCCTCAAGCCCCGCCCACCCGGCCGCCAGGGCCGCGCCCCTGGGAGCCAGGACTGCTTGCCTGCCGTGGGCCCGGGGCATCCCTGTCTAGCGGCTGTCGCGGTGGTGATCGGAGCCCGGAGCGCCCGGCTCTCGCGAGGAGAGGGCTGAGGGGGTCATCTGGGGTAGGGGTGCACTCCGGGTGTGCGGCGATCTGGCGATGAGGGCGGACAGGGTGAGGGGGAGGGGTTGCTGGGAGCGGAAGTGACCTGGCTGGAGGGTGGGGGCTTATTCCTCGGTGAAGGGTTAGGGGAGTATCTGCGGACGGTGGGGGGACGTGGGGTGAGGCCCGAGGGGTGATCGCGGTTTACAGGGGCTGTAGCTTAGGACCTAGTGGGGCGCAGACCTGGGGCGGGATTTGGGTGTGAGGAGAAGCAGCTTTGTCTCGGGGGTGCAGTGGATCGGGGACCGGGCGTGGCAGGGGGTGCGGAGGCATTGACTGGGTGGGGGGTCGGCGAGCAGTGGTAGCGGGGCTGGTGGGGTGAGGCCTGGCCCTGGGCCCGTGGTGGTCCTACTTGGGGGCCGGGACCCTGGAGGAGGGCGTGGGGGTCCGCGTTGGTGCTGGGGACCCGCCCAGCACTGGCCGCGGGCTGGGCTCGCCCCACCGCCCCACCGCCCCACCGCCCCACCGCCCGAAGCTCCACCGGCCCACTGCCCGGCCCCACTCGCAGCATCCCTACTGCTGGAGTGGCAGCCAAGCCTCCATGCTGCTGTCAGGCAGGCGGGAGGGGGAGGGGCGCTGAAAGCTGCGCGTGCGCGCGCGCGCACGGACGCCGGGGCGCCGGGGCGCTGGGGCGCGCGCAGAACGTGAGGAAGCTGGGCGGGAGCTGGGTGCTCCTGGACCAGCTCCCGGAGGAGGAAGGCTGCCTGGGGTCTCGGCCTCCCGCCGCTTGCTGTCGCCTCTGCTGCCGTCGCGAGCCAGGTAAGGGGGCGCTGGTGGGGGCGCGCAGGTCGGGGAGTCGGCGGGTGAGGCCTGGGCTTTGTAGTTGGGGAGGCGCCCGGGGGTGGGGGGAGGGGTGCGTCGGTGGGGTCCAGGCCGCGCGTCCAGGTTGGGACCGTGAGGCGGGTCCCGGGGCCCCCCCCCCGGCCTGGTTGGGGTGCCTTCCTCCCCCTCCTTAGTACTGGCTGAACCGCGCGGCTTTCTTGGCCGCCGCTCACAGGCGGCTTTGGCAAAGTGGGAGCAGCCCCGGGAGATGGGAGGGCGCTGGACGGCCCCGGGCCAGCCGAGACTGGCCCTCAGGCCTTGCGAGGCCTTCCCGCGCGGGTGGCCCTGCCCTGGGAGGTGAGGCCGCCCCGGACCCTGTGGGGCACAGGCGAGCTGGGGCAGAAGCAGGGGCGAGGCCGGGCCTTTGGGAGCTTGTTGGCCTCCCCCCGAGATCCAAAGCTTCTGACCAGTGTATTTTCCGTCTTTTGAGGACCCTCCCTCCTGTTTTGCACAGTGGCTGCAGCAAACGACATTCCCACCGACAGTGTAGGAGGGATCCCTTTTCTCCACAGCCTCTGTAGCCTTGATCCTGTGTGGGCTTTGGAATGGTGGCCACTCTAACTGGGGCGAGATGCCACCTCATTGTAGTTTTGCCTTGTATTCCTCGGATAATGAGCAACCTTGAGCCTGTTTTGTCATGTGCCTCTCATTGGTCGCTGGTGGGTCTTCGCTGGAGAATTGCTTCCTGAGGTCGTCTTCTGCCCATTTTTGGATTGGGTCGTCTTCTGTCCGTTGAGTCGGATGAGCTGTTTGGATATGGTGGAAATGAACCCCTAGTCAGTCTCATGTTTGGCAAAGATTGTCTCCTATTTCGTAGGCCGTGGTTTAGTTCTGCTTCTGGTTTCCTTTGCTGTGCCAAAGCTGATGAATTCAGTTTGCTCCCGTTTGTGTTTGTATTTTTGCTGAGTTTTCTGTTGCTTGGGGAGACTACCCTAGGAGAAAATGGGTGAGGTGTACGTGGGATACTGTTTGGCCTACGTTTCCTACCGAGAGGTGTGTGGTGTCTTGTCTTACGTTTAAGTGTCTAAGCCATTTTGAATTTATTTCTGCGTATGCTGGCGCTGTATGCCCAGGGGCCGGGATTGGGGTAGGGGGCGGGGCGGCTGCAGAGAGGGCAGCAGCGAAGGACGGGAGCTGCCCAGGCAAGCCTGTGGATTTCCTCCCGAGTCCCCCTCAGCCAGCTCTCTGGGCGCCTTCTTCTGCCTCAGGGTGGCATCTGACATCTCTCCAGGTCAATGGAGTCCCGGGAGGCTTCCTCCAATACACAGAGAGACAGACATATAAATAGGCAGACACGCTAGTCTCTTTCTTTGTTATTAACAGATAGATACACTAACCTCGTCCTCCTCCTCCATTACATAGGTACACAGATACATACATACAAAGACAGACAGGCACACACCAACACACACACACACACACACACACACACACACACACACACACACAGAAGCCTCCTCCTACTCCTCAGTTAGGTAGGTAGATGGACACACCAATCTCCTCCTCCATGAAATAGATTGTCAGAGAGATACACACACACAGCAGCCTCCTCTTCCTCCTCAATCAGGTAGGTAAGTAGATAGACACACTAGCCTCCTCTTCTAGTAGGTAAAGAAACCCACAGACAGACTGAGAGACAGACACACTCACCTCCTCCAATAGAAAGACACTTAGACGAACATAGTAGCCTCCTCCTACTTCATTAGGTGCGTATGCAGACAGACAGACGGAAAGTCACGCTAGCTTCCTCCACCTCCTCCTCCATTAGATAGACACATACAGAAATGGACAGACCCACACACACACTTACACACACACACACACACACACACACTACACTCCTTCTCCTCCTCAATTAGGTAGATAGACAAACACACTAGCCTCCTCTGCCTCCTCCATTGCTTAGATAGATTGTCAGAGAGATAGATAGGCCGAGAGATAGACATACTAGCCTCCTCTTCCTCCATTACATAGACACACAGAGACACACAGACATAGACTAGCCTCTCCCCTCCTCCAACAGATAGATAGACAGCCAGGCAGGCAGGCAGGCAGGCAGGCAGGCAGGCAGACGGACAGACACACTCACTACAGGTGGAGTGCAGTCAGGGGACAGTGATGGGGACAGGGTCCGGGGACTGGGGTGCCCCTGGTGAGCCAGAGGATTTTCTCCCATGTCCCCAATGGCCTAGCCTGGGGGCGACCGCCGCTCTCCCACGTTCCTCAGACTCAAGCCATTTAATCAGCCTGCTCTTGGGAGCGGGCGTGGTGCGGTCAGTGAAAGAGGTCAGTGGTGGAGGGGCCGGAGGCACTGCGGCTAAGGGGGCTGCCCTGGCGAGTTGGTAAGTTTCCTCCCATCTCCCCCTCTCCTTGGCCTGGGGACAGCCTCTGCCACCCCAGGTTTGCGGGATTGAAGTCTCCTTGTCAGCCAGGTCATGGGAGGCTGGGGAGGTTCGGTCAGGGTCTGCAGAGAGGAGGCGGGGCTGCCCTAGAAGCCCGAGGATTTGCTCCCATGATCCCTTGGCCTGGCCTGGGGTCGGACTCTGATAACCCAGGTTCCCTGGCTGCACGCCTAGGTGTTGGATGCCTCCCAGGAGGCAGGCGCGGTGCGCTGAGGGGATGGTGGCCCGGGGCGGGGAAGGGGAGGCTTCAGAGAGGTCGGCAGCGGTGGCGAGGGCTGCCCAGGTAAGCCTGTGGATTTCCTCTCGTGACCCCTCAGCTTGCTCAGGGGGCGCCCTGTGCTACGCCAGGTTCACTGGGTGCACATGTCCGTGTTGTCCGGCTCCCGGGATGCTGGCGCGGTGTGCTCAGGGGGCAGTGGTGGTGGCGGGGTCTGGGGCGGCTGCAGAGAGGGCGGGCGGCAGCGTGGGGCGGGGGCTGCCAAGGCAATCCTGTGCATTTCCTCGCGTGTCCCCCTCAGCCTGCTCTGGGGGCGGTCTCTGCTGCCCCAGGGTCCCTGGAGGCTTGTCCTCAGGTGATCCTGCTCCTGAGAGGTGGGCGTGGTGCAGTCAATGTGCAGGGGCGGGGGCAGCGACAGGGACAGAGACAGAGACAGCGACAGCGACAGCGACAGAGACAGCGGGCAATGGGAGCAAGTACCTGGCTAGTAGTATGGGTCAGCCCCAATCCTGCCATCTCCAGCTCTGCTGCTGCCACTGCCGCCGCCCCGCCCCCCTGGCCATAGCCGGCCTGCCTCCCAGGGGCAGGCTGACAGGGGGAAACTCCTTCCAGGAAGCTCTGGCAGCAGAGGCCAGGCGGCGGGGGAATTGGGAGCAAGTGGACTTGCTCTCCCAGGACAGCCGCCCTGTCCCGCCTCCGCCGCCGACGCCGCCACCCCCACTACCACTACCACTGCCACTGCCGCCCGCTGTCCATCCCGGGGGCCGAGGGCCGGGCTAAGGCTGCACCCTCCCTCCCCGCACCAGCATCAAGTAGCCAAGGCCCACTGGCGAGCGGTGTGCAGCTCGGGACCACCTATCCCATGGGCTCTGAGGAGGCATTGGGCTTCGGGGTGGGATGGGGGCGTGGGGGTGGGGCAGGGAATTGGAATGGCCTCAAGCCCCGCCCACCCGGCCGCCAGGGCCGCGCCCCTGGGAGCCAGGACTGCTTGCCTGCCGTGGGCCCGGGGCATCCCTGTCTAGCGGCTGTCGCGGTGGTGATCGGAGCCCGGAGCGCCCGGCTCTCGCGAGGAGAGGGCTGAGGGGGTCATCTGGGGTAGGGGTGCACTCCGGGTGTGCGGCGATCTGGCGATGAGGGCGGACAGGGTGAGGGGGAGGGGTTGCTGGGAGCGGAAGTGACCTGGCTGGAGGGTGGGGGCTTATTCCTCGGTGAAGGGTTAGGGGAGTATCTGCGGACGGTGGGGGGACGTGGGGTGAGGCCCGAGGGGTGATCGCGGTTTACAGGGGCTGTAGCTTAGGACCTAGTGGGGCGCAGACCTGGGGCGGGATTTGGGTGTGAGGAGAAGCAGCTTTGTCTCGGGGGTGCAGTGGATCGGGGACCGGGCGTGGCAGGGGGTGCGGAGGCATTGACTGGGTGGGGGGTCGGCGAGCAGTGGTAGCGGGGCTGGTGGGGTGAGGCCTGGCCCTGGGCCCGTGGTGGTCCTACTTGGGGGCCGGGACCCTGGAGGAGGGCGTGGGGGTCCGCGTTGGTGCTGGGGACCCGGCCAGCCCTGGCCGCGGGCTGGGCTCGCCCCACCGCCCCACCGCCCCACCGCCCCACCGCCCGAAGCTCCACCGGCCCACTGCCCGGCCCCACTCGCAGCATCCCTACTGCTGGAGTGGCAGCCAAGCCTCCATGCTGCTGTCAGGCAGGCGGGAGGGGGAGGGGCGCTGAAAGCTGCGCGTGCGCGCGCGCGCACGGACGCCGGGGCGCCGGGGCGCTGGGGCGCGCGCAGAACGTGAGGAAGCTGGGCGGGAGCTGGGTGCTCCTGGACCAGCTCCCGGAGGAGGAAGGCTGCCTGGGGTCTCGGCCTCCCGCCGCTTGCTGTCGCCTCTGCTGCCGTCGCGAGCCAGGTAAGGGGGCGCTGGTGGGGGCGCGCAGGTCGGGGAGTCGGCGGGTGAGGCCTGGGCTTTGTAGTTGGGGAGGCGCCCGGGGGTGGGGGGAGGGGTGCGTCGGTGGGGTCCAGGCCGCGCGTCCAGGTTGGGACCGTGAGGCGGGTCCCGGGGCCCCCCCCCCGGCCTGGTTGGGGTGCCTTCCTCCCCCTCCTTAGTACTGGCTGAACCGCGCGGCTTTCTTGGCCGCCGCTCACAGGCGGCTTTGGCAAAGTGGGAGCAGCCCCGGGAGATGGGAGGGCGCTGGACGGCCCCGGGCCAGCCGAGACTGGCCCTCAGGCCTTGCGAGGCCTTCCCGCGCGGGTGGCCCTGCCCTGGGAGGTGAGGCCGCCCCGGACCCTGTGGGGCACAGGCGAGCTGGGGCAGAAGCAGGGGCGAGGCCGGGCCTTTGGGAGCTTGTTGGCCTCCCCCCGAGATCCAAAGCTTCTGACCAGTGTATTTTCCGTCTTTTGAGGACCCTCCCTCCTGTTTTGCACAGTGGCTGCAGCAAACGACATTCCCACCGACAGTGTAGGAGGGATCCCTTTTCTCCACAGCCTCTGTAGCCTTGATCCTGTGTGGGCTTTGGAATGGTGGCCACTCTAACTGGGGCGAGATGCCACCTCATTGTAGTTTTGCCTTGTATTCCTCGGATAATGAGCAACCTTGAGCCTGTTTTGTCATGTGCCTCTCATTGGTCGCTGGTGGGTCTTCGCTGGAGAATTGCTTCCTGAGGTCGTCTTCTGCCCATTTTTGGATTGGGTCGTCTTCTGTCCGTTGAGTCGGATGAGCTGTTTGGATATGGTGGAAATGAACCCCTAGTCAGTCTCATGTTTGGCAAAGATTGTCTCCTATTTCGTAGGCCGTGGTTTAGTTCTGCTTCTGGTTTCCTTTGCTGTGCCAAAGCTGATGAATTCAGTTTGCTCCCGTTTGTGTTTGTATTTTTGCTGAGTTTTCTGTTGCTTGGGGAGACTACCCTAGGAGAAAATGGGTGAGGTGTACGTGGGATACTGTTTGGCCTACGTTTCCTACCGAGAGGTGTGTGGTGTCTTGTCTTACGTTTAAGTGTCTAAGCCATTTTGAATTTATTTCTGCGTATGCTGGCGCTGTATGCCCAGGGGCCGGGATTGGGGTAGGGGGCGGGGCGGCTGCAGAGAGGGCAGCAGCGAAGGACGGGAGCTGCCCAGGCAAGCCTGTGGATTTCCTCCCGAGTCCCCCTCAGCCAGCTCTCTGGGCGCCTTCTTCTGCCTCAGCGTGGCATCTGACATCTCTCCAGGTCAATGGAGTCCCGGTAGGCTTCCTCCAATACACAGAGAGACAGACATATAAATAGGCAGACACGCTAGTCTCTTTCTTTGTTATTAACAGATAGATACACTAACCTCGTCCTCCTCCTCCATTACATAGGTACACAGATACATACATACAAAGACAGACAGGCACACACCAACACACACACACACACACACACACACAGAAGCCTCCTCCTACTCCTCAGTTAGGTAGGTAGATGGACACACCAATCTCCTCCTCCATGAAATAGATTGTCAGAGAGATACACACACACAGCAGCCTCCTCTTCCTCCTCAATCAGGTAGGTAAGTAGATAGACACACTAGCCTCCTCTTCTAGTAGGTAAAGAAACCCACAGACAGACTGAGAGACAGACACACTCACCTCCTCCAATAGAAAGACACTTAGACGAACATAGTAGCCTCCTCCTACTTCATTAGGTGCGTATGCAGACAGACAGACGGAAAGTCACGCTAGCTTCCTCCACCTCCTCCTCCATTAGATAGACACATACAGAAATGGACAGACCCACACACACACTTACACACACACACACACACACACACACACACTACACTCCTTCTCCTCCTCAATTAGGTAGATAGACAAACACACTAGCCTCCTCTGCCTCCTCCATTGCTTAGATAGATTGTCAGAGAGATAGATAGGCCGAGAGAGAGACATACTAGCCTCCTCTTCCTCCATTACATAGACACACAGAGACACACAGACATAGACTAGCCTCTCCCCTCCTCCAACAGATAGATAGACAGCCAGGCAGGCAGGCAGGCAGGCAGGCAGGCAGGCAGACGGACAGACACACTCACTACAGGTGGAGTGCAGTCAGGGGACAGTGATGGGGACAGGGTCCGGGGACTGGGGTGCCCCTGGTGAGCCAGAGGATTTTCTCCCATGTCCCCAATGGCCTAGCCTGGGGGCGACCGCCGCTCTCCCACGTTCCTCAGACTCAAGCCATTTAATCAGCCTGCTCTTGGGAGCGGGCGTGGTGCGGTCAGTGAAAGAGGTCAGTGGTGGAGGGGCCGGAGGCACTGCGGCTAAGGGGGCTGCCCTGGCGAGTTGGTAAGTTTCCTCCCATCTCCCCCTCTCCTTGGCCTGGGGACAGCCTCTGCCACCCCAGGTTTGCGGGATTGAAGTCTCCTTGTCAGCCAGGTCATGGGAGGCTGGGGAGGTTCGGTCAGGGTCTGCAGAGAGGAGGCGGGGCTGCCCTAGAAGCCCGAGGATTTGCTCCCATGATCCCTTGGCCTGGCCTGGGGTCGGACTCTGATAACCCAGGTTCCCTGGCTGCACGCCTAGGTGTTGGATGCCTCCCAGGAGGCAGGCGCGGTGCGCTGAGGGGATGGTGGCCCGGGGCGGGGAAGGGGAGGCTGCAGAGAGGTCGGCAGCGGTGGCGAGGGCTGCCCAGGTAAGCCTGTGGATTTCCTCTCGTGACCCCTCAGCTTGCTCAGGGGGCGCCCTGTGCTACGCCAGGTTCACTGGGTGCACATGTCCGTGTTGTCCGGCTCCCGGGATGCTGGCGCGGTGTGCTCAGGGGGCAGTGGTGGTGGCGGGGTCTGGGGCGGCTGCAGAGAGGGCGGGCGGCAGCGTGGGGCGGGGGCTGCCAAGGCAATCCTGTGCATTTCCTCGCGTGTCCCCCTCAGCCTGCTCTGGGGGCGGTCTCTGCTGCCCCAGGGTCCCTGGAGGCTTGTCCTCAGGTGATCCTGCTCCTGAGAGGTGGGCGTGGTGCAGTCAATGTGCAGGGGCGGGGGCAGCGACAGGGACAGAGACAGAGACAGCGACAGCGACAGCGACAGAGACAGCGGGCAATGGGAGCAAGTACCTGGCTAGTAGTATGGGTCAGCCCCAATCCTGCCATCTCCAGCTCTGCTGCTGCCACTGCCGCCGCCCCGCCCCCCTGGCCATAGCCGGCCTGCCTCCCAGGGGCAGGCTGACAGGGGGAAACTCCTTCCAGGAAGCTCTGGCAGCAGAGGCCAGGCGGCGGGGGAATTGGGAGCAAGTGGACTTGCTCTCCCAGGACAGCCGCCCTGTCCCGCCTCCGCCGCCGACGCCGCCACCCCCACTACCACTACCACTGCCACTGCCGCCCGCTGTCCATCCCGGGGGCCGAGGGCCGGGCTAAGGCTGCACCCTCCCTCCCCGCACCAGCATCAAGTAGCCAAGGCCCACTGGCGAGCGGTGTGCAGCTCGGGACCACCTATCCCATGGGCTCTGAGGAGGCATTGGGCTTCGGGGTGGGATGGGGGCGTGGGGGTGGGGCAGGGAATTGGAATGGCCTCAAGCCCCGCCCACCCGGCCGCCAGGGCCGCGCCCCTGGGAGCCAGGACTGCTTGCCTGCCGTGGGCCCGGGGCATCCCTGTCTAGCGGCTGTCGCGGTGGTGATCGGAGCCCGGAGCGCCCGGCTCTCGCGAGGAGAGGGCTGAGGGGGTCATCTGGGGTAGGGGTGCACTCCGGGTGTGCGGCGATCTGGCGATGAGGGCGGACAGGGTGAGGGGGAGGGGTTGCTGGGAGCGGAAGTGACCTGGCTGGAGGGTGGGGGCTTATTCCTCGGTGAAGGGTTAGGGGAGTATCTGCGGACGGTGGGGGGACGTGGGGTGAGGCCCGAGGGGTGATCGCGGTTTACAGGGGCTGTAGCTTAGGACCTAGTGGGGCGCAGACCTGGGGCGGGATTTGGGTGTGAGGAGAAGCAGCTTTGTCTCGGGGGTGCAGTGGATCGGGGACCGGGCGTGGCAGGGGGTGCGGAGGCATTGACTGGGTGGGGGGTCGGCGAGCAGTGGTAGCGGGGCTGGTGGGGTGAGGCCTGGCCCTGGGCCCGTGGTGGTCCTACTTGGGGGCCGGGACCCTGGAGGAGGGCGTGGGGGTCCGCGTTGGTGCTGGGGACCCGCCCAGCCCTGGCCGCGGGCTGGGCTCGCCCCACCGCCCCACCGCCCCACCGCCCCACCGCCCGAAGCTCCACCGGCCCACTGCCCGGCCCCACTCGCAGCATCCCTACTGCTGGAGTGGCAGCCAAGCCTCCATGCTGCTGTCAGGCAGGCGGGAGGGGGAGGGGCGCTGAAAGCTGCGCGTGCGCGCGCGCGCACGGACGCCGGGGCGCCGGGGCGCTGGGGCGCGCGCAGAACGTGAGGAAGCTGGGCGGGAGCTGGGTGCTCCTGGACCAGCTCCCGGAGGAGGAAGGCTGCCTGGGGTCTCGGCCTCCCGCCGCTTGCTGTCGCCTCTGCTGCCGTCGCGAGCCAGGTAAGGGGGCGCTGGTGGGGGCGCGCAGGTCGGGGAGTCGGCGGGTGAGGCCTGGGCTTTGTAGTTGGGGAGGCGCCCGGGGGTGGGGGGAGGGGTGCGTCGGTGGGGTCCAGGCCGCGCGTCCAGGTTGGGACCGTGAGGCGGGTCCCGGGGCCCCCCCCCCGGCCTGGTTGGGGTGCCTTCCTCCCCCTCCTTAGTACTGGCTGAACCGCGCGGCTTTCTTGGCCGCCGCTCACAGGCGGCTTTGGCAAAGTGGGAGCAGCCCCGGGAGATGGGAGGGCGCTGGACGGCCCCGGGCCAGCCGAGACTGGCCCTCAGGCCTTGCGAGGCCTTCCCGCGCGGGTGGCCCTGCCCTGGGAGGTGAGGCCGCCCCGGACCCTGTGGGGCACAGGCGAGCTGGGGCAGAAGCAGGGGCGAGGCCGGGCCTTTGGGAGCTTGTTGGCCTCCCCCCGAGATCCAAAGCTTCTGACCAGTGTATTTTCCGTCTTTTGAGGACCCTCCCTCCTGTTTTGCACAGTGGCTGCAGCAAACGACATTCCCACCGACAGTGTAGGAGGGATCCCTTTTCTCCACAGCCTCTGTAGCCTTGATCCTGTGTGGGCTTTGGAATGGTGGCCACTCTAACTGGGGCGAGATGCCACCTCATTGTAGTTTTGCCTTGTATTCCTCGGATAATGAGCAACCTTGAGCCTGTTTTGTCATGTGCCTCTCATTGGTCGCTGGTGGGTCTTCGCTGGAGAATTGCTTCCTGAGGTCGTCTTCTGCCCATTTTTGGATTGGGTCGTCTTCTGTCCGTTGAGTCGGATGAGCTGTTTGGATATGGTGGAAATGAACCCCTAGTCAGTCTCATGTTTGGCAAAGATTGTCTCCTATTTCGTAGGCCGTGGTTTAGTTCTGCTTCTGGTTTCCTTTGCTGTGCCAAAGCTGATGAATTCAGTTTGCTCCCGTTTGTGTTTGTATTTTTGCTGAGTTTTCTGTTGCTTGGGGAGACTACCCTAGGAGAAAATGGGTGAGGTGTACGTGGGATACTGTTTGGCCTACGTTTCCTACCGAGAGGTGTGTGGTGTCTTGTCTTACGTTTAAGTGTCTAAGCCATTTTGAATTTATTTCTGCGTATGCTGGCGCTGTATGCCCAGGGGCCGGGATTGGGGTAGGGGGCGGGGCGGCTGCAGAGAGGGCAGCAGCGAAGGACGGGAGCTGCCCAGGCAAGCCTGTGGATTTCCTCCCGAGTCCCCCTCAGCCAGCTCTCTGGGCGCCTTCTTCTGCCTCAGGGTGGCATCTGACATCTCTCCAGGTCAATGGAGTCCCGGGAGGCTTCCTCCAATACACAGAGAGACAGACATATAAATAGGCAGACACGCTAGTCTCTTTCTTTGTTATTAACAGATAGATACACTAACCTCGTCCTCCTCCTCCATTACATAGGTACACAGATACATACATACAAAGACAGACAGGCACACACCAACACACACACACACACACACACACACACACACACACACACACACAGAAGCCTCCTCCTACTCCTCAGTTAGGTAGGTAGATGGACACACCAATCTCCTCCTCCATGAAATAGATTGTCAGAGAGATACACACACACAGCAGCCTCCTCTTCCTCCTCAATCAGGTAGGTAAGTAGATAGACACACTAGCCTCCTCTTCTAGTAGGTAAAGAAACCCACAGACAGACTGAGAGACAGACACACTCACCTCCTCCAATAGAAAGACACTTAGACGAACATAGTAGCCTCCTCCTACTTCATTAGGTGCGTATGCAGACAGACAGACGGAAAGTCACGCTAGCTTCCTCCACCTCCTCCTCCATTAGATAGACACATACAGAAATGGACAGACCCACACACACACTTACACACACACACACACACACACACACTACACTCCTTCTCCTCCTCAATTAGGTAGATAGACAAACACACTAGCCTCCTCTGCCTCCTCCATTGCTTAGATAGATTGTCAGAGAGATAGATAGGCCGAGAGATAGACATACTAGCCTCCTCTTCCTCCATTACATAGACACACAGAGACACACAGACATAGACTAGCCTCTCCCCTCCTCCAACAGATAGACAGCCAGGCAGGCAGGCAGGCAGGCAGGCAGGCAGGCAGGCAGACGGACAGACACACTCACTACAGGTGGAGTGCAGTCAGGGGACAGTGATGGGGACAGGGTCCGGGGACTGGGGTGCCCCTGGTGAGCCAGAGGATTTTCTCCCATGTCCCCAATGGCCTAGCCTGGGGGCGACCGCCGCTCTCCCACGTTCCTCAGACTCAAGCCATTTAATCAGCCTGCTCTTGGGAGCGGGCGTGGTGCGGTCAGTGAAAGAGGTCAGTGGTGGAGGGGCCGGAGGCACTGCGGCTAAGGGGGCTGCCCTGGCGAGTTGGTAAGTTTCCTCCCATCTCCCCCTCTCCTTGGCCTGGGGACAGCCTCTGCCACCCCAGGTTTGCGGGATTGAAGTCTCCTTGTCAGCCAGGTCATGGGAGGCTGGGGAGGTTCGGTCAGGGTCTGCAGAGAGGAGGCGGGGCTGCCCTAGAAGCCCGAGGATTTGCTCCCATGATCCCTTGGCCTGGCCTGGGGTCGGACTCTGATAACCCAGGTTCCCTGGCTGCACGCCTAGGTGTTGGATGCCTCCCAGGAGGCAGGCGCGGTGCGCTGAGGGGATGGTGGCCCGGGGCGGGGAAGGGGAGGCTGCAGAGAGGTCGGCAGCGGTGGCGAGGGCTGCCCAGGTAAGCCTGTGGATTTCCTCTCGTGACCCCTCAGCTTGCTCAGGGGGCGCCCTGTGCTACGCCAGGTTCACTGGGTGCACATGTCCGTGTTGTCCGGCTCCCGGGATGCTGGCGCGGTGTGCTCAGGGGGCAGTGGTGGTGGCGGGGTCTGGGGCGGCTGCAGAGAGGGCGGGCGGCAGCGTGGGGCGGGGGCTGCCAAGGCAATCCTGTGCATTTCCTCGCGTGTCCCCCTCAGCCTGCTCTGGGGGCGGTCTCTGCTGCCCCAGGGTCCCTGGAGGCTTGTCCTCAGGTGATCCTGCTCCTGAGAGGTGGGCGTGGTGCAGTCAATGTGCAGGGGCGGGGGCAGCGACAGGGACAGAGACAGAGACAGCGACAGCGACAGCGACAGAGACAGCGGGCAATGGGAGCAAGTACCTGGCTAGTAGTATGGGTCAGCCCCAATCCTGCCATCTCCAGCTCTGCTGCTGCCACTGCCGCCGCCCCGCCCCCCTGGCCATAGCCGGCCTGCCTCCCAGGGGCAGGCTGACAGGGGGAAACTCCTTCCAGGAAGCTCTGGCAGCAGAGGCCAGGCGGCGGGGGAATTGGGAGCAAGTGGACTTGCTCTCCCAGGACAGCCGCCCTGTCCCGCCTCCGCCGCCGACGCCGCCACCCCCACTACCACTACCACTGCCACTGCCGCCCGCTGTCCATCCCGGGGGCCGAGGGCCGGGCTAAGGCTGCACCCTCCCTCCCCGCACCAGCATCAAGTAGCCAAGGCCCACTGGCGAGCGGTGTGCAGCTCGGGACCACCTATCCCATGGGCTCTGAGGAGGCATTGGGCTTCGGGGTGGGATGGGGGCGTGGGGGTGGGGCAGGGAATTGGAATGGCCTCAAGCCCCGCCCACCCGGCCGCCAGGGCCGCGCCCCTGGGAGCCAGGACTGCTTGCCTGCCGTGGGCCCGGGGCATCCCTGTCTAGCGGCTGTCGCGGTGGTGATCGGAGCCCGGAGCGCCCGGCTCTCGCGAGGAGAGGGCTGAGGGGGTCATCTGGGGTAGGGGTGCACTCCGGGTGTGCGGCGATCTGGCGATGAGGGCGGACAGGGTGAGGGGGAGGGGTTGCTGGGAGCGGAAGTGACCTGGCTGGAGGGTGGGGGCTTATTCCTCGGTGAAGGGTTAGGGGAGTATCTGCGGACGGTGGGGGGACGTGGGGTGAGGCCCGAGGGGTGATCGCGGTTTACAGGGGCTGTAGCTTAGGACCTAGTGGGGCGCAGACCTGGGGCGGGATTTGGGTGTGAGGAGAAGCAGCTTTGTCTCGGGGGTGCAGTGGATCGGGGACCGGGCGTGGCAGGGGGTGCGGAGGCATTGACTGGGTGGGGGGTCGGCGAGCAGTGGTAGCGGGGCTGGTGGGGTGAGGCCTGGCCCTGGGCCCGTGGTGGTCCTACTTGGGGGCCGGGACCCTGGAGGAGGGCGTGGGGGTCCGCGTTGGTGCTGGGGACCCGCCCAGCCCTGGCCGCGGGCTGGGCTCGCCCCACCGCCCCACCGCCCCACCGCCCCACCGCCCGAAGCTCCACCGGCCCACTGCCCGGCCCCACTCGCAGCATCCCTACTGCTGGAGTGGCAGCCAAGCCTCCATGCTGCTGTCAGGCAGGCGGGAGGGGGAGGGGCGCTGAAAGCTGCGCGTGCGCGCGCGCGCACGGACGCCGGGGCGCCGGGGCGCTGGGGCGCGCGCAGAACGTGAGGAAGCTGGGCGGGAGCTGGGTGCTCCTGGACCAGCTCCCGGAGGAGGAAGGCTGCCTGGGGTCTCGGCCTCCCGCCGCTTGCTGTCGCCTCTGCTGCCGTCGCGAGCCAGGTAAGGGGGCGCTGGTGGGGGCGCGCAGGTCGGGGAGTCGGCGGGTGAGGCCTGGGCTTTGTAGTTGGGGAGGCGCCCGGGGGTGGGGGGAGGGGTGCGTCGGTGGGGTCCAGGCCGCGCGTCCAGGTTGGGACCGTGAGGCGGGTCCCGGGGCCCCCCCCCCGGCCTGGTTGGGGTGCCTTCCTCCCCCTCCTTAGTACTGGCTGAACCGCGCGGCTTTCTTGGCCGCCGCTCACAGGCGGCTTTGGCAAAGTGGGAGCAGCCCCGGGAGATGGGAGGGCGCTGGACGGCCCCGGGCCAGCCGAGACTGGCCCTCAGGCCTTGCGAGGCCTTCCCGCGCGGGTGGCCCTGCCCTGGGAGGTGAGGCCGCCCCGGACCCTGTGGGGCACAGGCGAGCTGGGGCAGAAGCAGGGGCGAGGCCGGGCCTTTGGGAGCTTGTTGGCCTCCCCCCGAGATCCAAAGCTTCTGACCAGTGTATTTTCCGTCTTTTGAGGACCCTCCCTCCTGTTTTGCACAGTGGCTGCAGCAAACGACATTCCCACCGACAGTGTAGGAGGGATCCCTTTTCTCCACAGCCTCTGTAGCCTTGATCCTGTGTGGGCTTTGGAATGGTGGCCACTCTAACTGGGGCGAGATGCCACCTCATTGTAGTTTTGCCTTGTATTCCTCGGATAATGAGCAACCTTGAGCCTGTTTTGTCATGTGCCTCTCATTGGTCGCTGGTGGGTCTTCGCTGGAGAATTGCTTCCTGAGGTCGTCTTCTGCCCATTTTTGGATTGGGTCGTCTTCTGTCCGTTGAGTCGGATGAGCTGTTTGGATATGGTGGAAATGAACCCCTAGTCAGTCTCATGTTTGGCAAAGATTGTCTCCTATTTCGTAGGCCGTGGTTTAGTTCTGCTTCTGGTTTCCTTTGCTGTGCCAAAGCTGATGAATTCAGTTTGCTCCCGTTTGTGTTTGTATTTTTGCTGAGTTTTCTGTTGCTTGGGGAGACTACCCTAGGAGAAAATGGGTGAGGTGTACGTGGGATACTGTTTGGCCTACGTTTCCTACCGAGAGGTGTGTGGTGTCTTGTCTTACGTTTAAGTGTCTAAGCCATTTTGAATTTATTTCTGCGTATGCTGGCGCTGTATGCCCAGGGGCCGGGATTGGGGTAGGGGGCGGGGCGGCTGCAGAGAGGGCAGCAGCGAAGGACGGGAGCTGCCCAGGCAAGCCTGTGGATTTCCTCCCGAGTCCCCCTCAGCCAGCTCTCTGGGCGCCTTCTTCTGCCTCAGGGTGGCATCTGACATCTCTCCAGGTCAATGGAGTCCCGGGAGGCTTCCTCCAATACACAGAGAGACAGACATATAAATAGGCAGACACGCTAGTCTCTTTCTTTGTTATTAACAGATAGATACACTAACCTCGTCCTCCTCCTCCATTACATAGGTACACAGATACATACATACAAAGACAGACAGGCACACACCAACACACACACACACACACACACACACACACACACACACACAGAAGCCTCCTCCTACTCCTCAGTTAGGTAGGTAGATGGACACACCAATCTCCTCCTCCATGAAATAGATTGTCAGAGAGATACACACACACAGCAGCCTCCTCTTCCTCCTCAATCAGGTAGGTAAGTAGATAGACACACTAGCCTCCTCTTCTAGTAGGTAAAGAAACCCACAGACAGACTGAGAGACAGACACACTCACCTCCTCCAATAGAAAGACACTTAGACGAACATAGTAGCCTCCTCCTACTTCATTAGGTGCGTATGCAGACAGACAGACGGAAAGTCACGCTAGCTTCCTCCACCTCCTCCTCCATTAGATAGACACATACAGAAATGGACAGACCCACACACACACTTACACACACACACACACACACACACACTACACTCCTTCTCCTCCTCAATTAGGTAGATAGACAAACACACTAGCCTCCTCTGCCTCCTCCATTGCTTAGATAGATTGTCAGAGAGATAGATAGGCCGAGAGATAGACATACTAGCCTCCTCTTCCTCCATTACATAGACACACAGAGACACACAGACATAGACTAGCCTCTCCCCTCCTCCAACAGATAGACAGCCAGGCAGGCAGGCAGGCAGGCAGGCAGGCAGGCAGGCAGACGGACAGACACACTCACTACAGGTGGAGTGCAGTCAGGGGACAGTGATGGGGACAGGGTCCGGGGACTGGGGTGCCCCTGGTGAGCCAGAGGATTTTCTCCCATGTCCCCAATGGCCTAGCCTGGGGGCGACCGCCGCTCTCCCACGTTCCTCAGACTCAAGCCATTTAATCAGCCTGCTCTTGGGAGCGGGCGTGGTGCGGTCAGTGAAAGAGGTCAGTGGTGGAGGGGCCGGAGGCACTGCGGCTAAGGGGGCTGCCCTGGCGAGTTGGTAAGTTTCCTCCCATCTCCCCCTCTCCTTGGCCTGGGGACAGCCTCTGCCACCCCAGGTTTGCGGGATTGAAGTCTCCTTGTCAGCCAGGTCATGGGAGGCTGGGGAGGTTCGGTCAGGGTCTGCAGAGAGGAAGCGGGGCTGCCCTAGAAGCCCGAGGATTTGCTCCCATGATCCCTTGGCCTGGCCTGGGGTCGGACTCTGATAACCCAGGTTCCCTGGCTGCACGCCTAGGTGTTGGATGCCTCCCAGGAGGCAGGCGCGGTGCGCTGAGGGGATGGTGGCCCGGGGCGGGGAAGGGGAGGCTGCAGAGAGGTCGGCAGCGGTGGCGAGGGCTGCCCAGGTAAGCCTGTGGATTTCCTCTCGTGACCCCTCAGCTTGCTCAGGGGGCGCCCTGTGCTAAGCCAGGTTCACTGGGTGCACATGTCCGTGTTGTCCGGCTCCCGGGATGCTGGCGCGGTGTGCTCAGGGGGCAGTGGTGGTGGCGGGGTCTGGGGCGGCTGCAGAGAGGGCGGGCGGCAGCGTGGGGCGGGGGCTGCCAAGGCAATCCTGTGCATTTCCTCGCGTGTCCCCCTCAGCCTGCTCTGGGGGCGGTCTCTGCTGCCCCAGGGTCCCTGGAGGCTTGTCCTCAGGTGATCCTGCTCCTGAGAGGTGGGCGTGGTGCAGTCAATGTGCAGGGGCGGGGGCAGCGACAGGGACAGAGACAGAGACAGCGACAGCGACAGCGACAGAGACAGCGGGCAATGGGAGCAAGTACCTGGCTAGTAGTATGGGTCAGCCCCAATCCTGCCATCTCCTGCTCTGCTGCTGCCACTGCCGCCGCCCCGCCCCCCTGGCCATAGCCGGCCTGCCTCCCAGGGGCAGGCTGACAGGGGGAAACTCCTTCCAGGAAGCTCTGGCAGCAGAGGCCAGGCGGCGGGGGAATTGGGAGCAAGTGGACTTGCTCTCCCAGGACAGCCGCCCTGTCCCGCCTCGGCCGCCGACGCCGCCACCCCCACTACCACTACCACTGCCACTGCCACTGCCGCGCGCTGTCCATCCCGGGGGCCGAGGGCCGGGCTAAGGCTGCACCCTCCCTCCCCGCACCAGCATCAAGCAGCCAAGGCCCACTGGCGAGCGGTATGCAGCTCGGGACCACCTATCCCATGGGCTCTGAGGAGGCATTGGGCTTCGGGGTGGGATGGGGGCGTGGGGGTGGGGCAGGGAATTGGAATGGCCTCAAGCCCCGCCCACACGGCCGCCAGGGCCGCGCCCCTGGGAGCCAGGACTGCGTGCCTGCCCTGGGCCCGGGGCATCCCTGTCTAGCGGCTGTCGCGGTGGTGATCGGAGCCCGGAGCGCCCGGCTCTCGCGAGGAGAGGGCTGAGGGGGTCATCTGGGGTAGGGGTGCACTCCGGGTGTGCGGCGATCTGGCGATGAGGGCGGACAGGGTGAGGGGGAGGGGTTGCTGGGAGCGGAAGTGACCTGGCTGGAGGGTGGGGGCTTATTCCTCGGTGAAGGGTTAGGGGAGTATCTGCGGACGGTGGGGGGACGTGGGGTGAGGCCCGAGGGGTGATCGCGGTTTACAGGGGCTGTAGCTTAGGACCTAGTGGGGCGCAGACCTGGGGCGGGATTTGGGTGTGAGGAGAAGCAGCTTTGTCTCGGGGGTGCAGTGGATCGGGGACCGGGCGTGGCAGGGGGTGCGGAGGCATTGACTGGGTGGGGGGTCGGCGAGCAGTGGTAGCGGGGCTGGTGGGGTGAGGCCTGGCCCTGGGCCCGTGGTGGTCCTACTTGGGGGCCGGGACCCTGGAGGAGGGCGTGGGGGTCCGCGTTGGTGCTGGGGACCCGGCCAGCCCTGGCCGCGGGCTGGGCTCGCCCCACCGCCCCACCGCCCCACCGCCCCACCGCCCCACCGCCCGAAGCTCCACCGGCCCACTGCCCGGCCCCACTCGCAGCATCCCTACTGCTGGAGTGGCAGCCAAGCCTCCATGCTGCTGTCAGGCAGGCGGGAGGGGGAGGGGCGCTGAAAGCTGCGCGTGCGCGCGCGCGCACGGGCGCCGGGACGCCGGGGCGCTGGGGCGCGCGCAGAACGTGAGGAAGCTGGGCGGGAGCTGGGTGCTCCTGGACCAGCTCCCGGAGGAGGAAGGCTGCCTGGGGTCTCGGCCTCCCGCCGCTTGCTGTCGCCTCTGCTGCCGTCGCGAGCCAGGTAAGGGGGCGCTGGTGGGGGCGCGCAGGTCGGGGAGTCGGCGGGTGAGGCCTGGGCTTTGTAGTTGGGGAGGCGCCCGGGGGTGGGGGGAGGGGTGCGTCGGTGGGGTCCAGGCCGCGCGTCCAGGTTGGGACCGTGAGGCGGGTCCCGGGGCCCCCCCTGGCCTGGTTGGGGTGCCTTCCTCCCCCTCCTTAGTACTGGCTGAACCGCGCGGCTTTCTTGGCCGCCGCTCACAGGCGGCTTTGGCAAAGTGGGAGCAGCCCCGGGAGATGGGAGGGCGCTGGACGGCCCCGGGCCAGCCGAGACTGGCCCTCAGGCCTTGCGAGGCCTTCCCGCGCGGGTGGCCCTGCCCTGGGAGGTGAGGCCGCCCCGGACCCTGTGGGGCACAGGCGAGCTGGGGCAGAAGCAGGGGCGAGGCCGGGCCTTTGGGAGCTTGTTGGCCTCCCCCCGAGATCCAAAGCTTCTGACCAGTGTATTTTCCGTCTTTGGAGGACCCTCCCTCCTGTTTTGCACAGTGGCTGCAGCAAACGACATTCCCACCGACAGTGTAGGAGGGATCCCTTTTCTCCACAGCCTCTGTAGCCTTGATCCTGTGTGGGCTTTGGAATGGTGGCCACTCTAACTGGGGCGAGATGCCACCTCATTGTAGTTTTGCCTTGTATTCCTCGGATAATGAGCAACCTTGAGCCTGTTTTGTCATGTGCCTCTCATTGGTCGCTGGTGGGTCTTCGCTGGAGAATTGCTTCCTGAGGTCGTCTTCTGCCCATTTTTGGATTGGGTCGTCTTCTGTCCGTTGAGTCGGATGAGCTGTTTGGATATGGTGGAAATGAACCCCTAGTCAGTCTCATGTTTGGCAAAGATTGTCTCCTATTTCGTAGGCCGTGGTTTAGTTCTGCTTCTGGTTTCCTTTGCTGTGCCAAAGCTGATGAATTCAGTTTGCTCCCGTTTGTGTTTGTATTTTTGCTGAGTTTTCTGTTGCTTGGGGAGACTACCCTAGGAGAAAATGGGTGAGGTGTACGTGGGATACTGTTTGGCCTACGTTTCCTACCGAGAGGTGTGTGGTGTCTTGTCTTACGTTTAAGTGTCTAAGCCATTTTGAATTTATTTCTGCGTATGCTGGCGCTGTATGCCCAGGGGCCGGGATTGGAGTAGAGGGCGGGGCGGCTGCAGAGAGGGCAGCAGCGAAGGACGGGAGCTGCCCAGGCAAGCCTGTGGGTTTCCTCCCGTGTCCCTCGCAGCCTGCTCTGAGGGCGCCCCATGCTGCCCCAGGTTCATTTGGTGCACATCTCCTTGTTGGCTGGCTCCCTGGACGTGGGCGCTATACACTCAGGGGTCCTTCTATGGGGCAGGGGCGGGGCGGCTAGAGAGAGTATGGCAGCGTGAGGCGGGGGCTGCGCAGGTAAGCTTTAGATTCCTCCCGTGTATCCCTCTGCCTGCTCTGTGGGCGCCCTCTTCTACCCCAGGTTGACTTGGTGTAATTCCCAGGGTTGGCTGGCTCCAAGGATGCTGGAGCGGTATGCCCAAGGGGCCGGGTCATGGGAGGCGGCAGGGTGGCTTCTAACAGGGCATCAGGGAAGTATGGCGGCAGCCCACGAAAGCCTGTGTATTTCTTCCCTTGTCCCCCTCAGCCTACTCTGGCGGCGCCATCTGCTACCCTTCGTGCACGGGGTACACTTCCCCGTGTTGGCTGGCTCACGGGATGCTGTCGCAGGATGCCCAGGGGGCAGGATCTGGGAAGGGGGCGGGGCGGCTGCAGACAGGGCAGCAGCGAAGCATGGGGGCTGCCCAGGGAAGCCTGTGGATTTCGTCCACTGTCCCCCTCAGCCTGCTCTGGGGGCGGCCCTCTGCTTCCCCAGGTTCACTGGGTGCACTTCCCCGTGCTGGCTGGCTCCCAGGGCGCTGGCGCGGTATGCCCAGGGGGCAGGATCGGGAAAGGGGGTGGGGCGACAGCAGACAGGGCAGCAGCGAAGGATGGGGCTGCCCAGGCTAGGCTGTGTATTTTTTCCCTCGTCCACCTCAGCCTGCGCTGGGGCGCCCACTATTACCCCAGGTTCACTAGGTGCACTTCCCGATGTTGGCCGGCTCCTGAGATATTCTCGTGATATGCCTAGGGGCTGGGGGAGGGGAAGGGGTGTCGGGGCGGCTGCAGACAGGGCAGTAGCGAAGGTTGGCTGCTGTCCAGGCAAGCCTGTGTGTTTCCTCCCTTGTCCCTCTCAGCCTCCGCTGGGGGCGCCCTCTGCTCCCCCAGGTTCACTGGGTGCACATCTCCTTGTAGGCTGGCTTCCTGGAGGAGGCTTCGTCTCCCGTCATGGGGTGGTGAAAGTGGCTGGAGCGACGCGGCCACAAGGAGGGCGGCAGAGGAGGCTAGTATGTCGGTCTATCTCTCTGCCTACCTATATCTCTGCCAATCTATCTGTGCAACGAAGGATGCAGAGGAGGCTAGTGTGCTTGTCTGTCTGCCTAATTGAGGAGGAGAAGGAGGGTAGTGTGTGTGTGTGTGTGTGTATGTGTGTGTGCGTGCGTGCGTGTGTGTGTGTCTGTCTTTGTATCTATGTATGTGTGTACCTACCTAATGGAGGAGGAGGAGGAGGAGGTTAGTATATCTATTTGTTAATAAACGAATGAAGAGACTAGTGTTTCTGCCTCTCTATTGATATGTGTGTCTGTCTGTGTATTGGAGGAAGCCTCCCAGGACTCGACTGACCTGGAAGGATGTCAAATGCCACCCTGAGGCAGTAGAAGGACCCCAGAGAGCAGGCTGAGGGGGACTCGGGAGGAAATCCGCAGGCTTTCCTGGGAGGCCCAGTCCTTCCTTGCTGCCCTGTCTGCAGCCGCCCCGCCCCCTGGGCATAGCGCGCCAGCATCCCTGGAGCCGACAAACACGGGGAAGTGCACCCAGTGAAGCTGTGTTAGCAGATGGCGCCCTCAGAGAAGGCTGAGGGGGACATGGGAGGAATCCAAAGCTTACTTCCGCAGCCCCCGCCCCTCGCTGCCGCACTCTCTGGAGCCTCCCCCCCTTACCCCTTAGAAGGACCCCTGAGCGCACAGCGCCCGCCTCCTTGGAGCCAGCCAACAAGGAGATGTTCACCCAGTGAAGCCCATGCAGCAGTGGGCGCCCCTAGAACAGGCTGAAGGGGACCCGGCAGGAAACCCACAGGCTTGCCTGGGCAGCCCGCAGCCCCCTCTGCCGCCCTCCTTGTGGCCGCGTCGCCCCAGCCCCTTTCGCCACCCCATGACCGCAGAGGAAGCCTCCTCCAGGAAGCCAGCCTACAAGGAGATGTGCACCCAGTGAACCTGGGGGAGCAAGGGCGCCCCCAGCGGAGGCTGAGAGGGACAAGGGAGGAAACACACAGGCTTGCCTGCACAGCAGCCAACCTTCGCTACTGCCCTGTCTGCAACCGCCCCGACACCCCTTCCCCGCCCCCAGCCCCTAGGCATATCACGAGAATATCTCAGGAGCCGGCCAACATCGGGAAGTGCACCTAGTGAACCTGGGGTAATAGTGGGCGGCCCAGCGCAGGCTGAGGTGGACAAGGGAAGAAATACACAGCCTAGCCTGGGCAGCCCCCATCATTCACTGCTGCCCTGTCTGCTGTCGCCCCACCCCCTTTCCCGATCCTGCCCCCTGGGCATACCGCGCCAGCACCCTGGGAGCCAGCCAGCACGGGGAAGTGCACCCAGTGAACCTGGGGAAGCAGAGGGCCGCCCCCAGAGCAGGCTGAGGGGGACAGTGGACGAAATCCACAGGCTTCCGTGAGCAGCCCCATCCTTCGCTGCTGCCCTCTCGCAGCCGCCCGCCCCTTTCCTCGACCCCGCCCCCTGGGAATATCGCCCCAGCATCCCGCGAGCCGGCCAACACGGGGAAGTGCACCCCGTGCACGAAGGGTAGCAGATGGCGCCGCCAGAGCAGGCTGAGGGGGACAAGGGAAGAAATACACAGGCTTTCATGGGCTGCAGCCATACTTCCCTGTTGCCCTGTCAGAAGCCACCTGGCCGCCTCCAATGACCCCGCCCCTTGGGCATACTGCTCCAGCATCGTTGGAGCCAGCCAACCCTGGGAATTACACCAAGTCAAACTGGGGTAGAAGAGGGCGCCCACAGAGCAGGCAGAGGGATACACGGGAGGAATCTAAAGCTTACCTGCGCAGCCCCCGCCTCACGCTGCCATACTCTCTCTAGCCGCCCCGCCCCCTGCCCCGAAGAAGGACCCCTGAGTGTATAGCGCCCACGTCCAGGGAGCCAGCCAACAAGGAGATGTGCACCAAGTGAACCTGGGTCAGCATGGGGCGCCCTCAGAGCAGGCTGCGAGGGACACGGGAGGAAACCCAAAGGTTTGCCTGGGCAGCTCCAGTCCTTCGATGCTGCCCTCTCTGCAGCCGCCCCGCCCCCTACCCCAATCCCGGCCCCTGGGCATACAGCGCCAGCATACGCAGAAATAAATTCAAAATGGCTTAGACACTTAAACGTAAGACAAGACACCACACACCTCTCGGTAGGAAACGTAGGCCAAACAGTATCCCACGTACACCTCACCCATTTTCTCCTAGGGTAGTCTCCCCAAGCAACAGAAAACTCAGCAAAAATACAAACACAAACGGGAGCAAACTGAATTCATCAGCTTTGGCACAGCAAAGGAAACCAGAAGCAGAACTAAACCACGACCTACGAAATAGGAGACAATCTTTGCCAAACATGAGACTGACTGGGGGTTCATTTCCACAATATACAAACAGCTCATCCGACTCAACGGACAGAAGATGACCCAATCCAAAAATGGGCAGAAGACGACCTCAGGAAGCAATTCTCCAGCGAAGACCCACCAGCGACCAATGAGAGGCACATGACAAAACAGGCTCAAGGTTGCTCATTATCCGAGGAATACAAGGCAAAACTACAATGAGGTGGCATCTCGCCCCAGTTAGAGTGGCCACCATTCCAAAGCCCACACAGGATCAAGGCTACAGAGGCTGTGGAGAAAAGGGATCCCTCCTACACTGTCGGTGGGAATGTCGTTTGCTGCAGCCACTGTGCAAAACAGGAGGGAGGGTCCTCCAAAGACGGAAAATACACTGGTCAGAAGCTTTGGATCTCGGGGGGAGGCCAACAAGCTCCCAAAGGCCCGGCCTCGCCCCTGCTTCTGCCCCAGCTCGCCTGTGCCCCACAGGGTCCGGGGCGGCCTCACCTCCCAGGGCAGGGCCACCCGCGCGGGAAGGCCTCGCAAGGCCTGAGGGCCAGTCTCGGCTGGCCCGGGGCCGTCCAGCGCCCTCCCATCTCCCGGGGCTGCTCCCACTTTGCCAAAGCCGCCTGTGAGCGGCGGCCAAGAAAGCCGCGCGGTTCAGCCAGTACTAAGGAGGGGGAGGAAGGCACCCCAACCAGGCCGGGGGGGGGGCCCCGGGACCCGCCTCACGGTCCCAACCTGGACGCGCGGCCTGGACCCCCACCGACGCACCCCTCCCCCCACCCCCGGGCGCCTCCCCAACTACAAAGCCCAGGCCTCACCCGCCGACTCCCCGACCTGCGCGCCCCCACCAGCGCCCCCTTACCTGGCTCGCGACGGCAGCAGAGGCGACAGCAAGCGGCGGGAGGCCGAGACCCCAGGCAGCCTTCCTCCTCCGGGAGCTGGTCCAGGAGCACCCAGCTCCCGCCCAGCTTCCTCACGTTCTGCGCGCGCCCCAGCGCCCCGGCGTCCCGGCGCCCGTGCGCGCGCGCGCGCACGCGCAGCTTTCAGCGCCCCTCCCCCTCCCGCCTGCCTGACAGCAGCATGGAGGCTTGGCTGCCACTCCAGCAGTAGGGATGCTGCGAGTGGGGCCGGGCAGTGGGCCGGTGGAGCTTCGGGCGGTGGGGCGGTGGGGCGGTGGGGCGAGCCCAGCCCGCGGCCAGGGCTGGCCGGGTCCCCAGCACCAACGCGGACCCCCACGCCCTCCTCCAGGGTCCCGGCCCCCAAGTAGGACCACCACGGGCCCAGGGCCAGGCCTCACCCCACCAGCCCCGCTACCACTGCTCGCCGACCCCCCACCCAGTCAATGCCTCCGCACCCCCTGCCACGCCCGGTCCCCGATCCACTGCACCCCCGAGACAAAGCTGCTTCTCCTCACACCCAAATCCCGCCCCAGGTCTGCGCCCCACTAGGTCCTAAGCTACAGCCCCTGTAAACCGCGATCACCCCTCGGGCCTCACTCCAGGTCCCCCCACCGTCCGCAGATACTCCCCTAACCCTTCACCTAGGAATGAGCCCCCACCCTTCAGCCGGGTCACTTCCGCTCCCAGCAACCCCTCCCCCTCACCCTGTCCGCCCTCATCGCCAGATCGCCGCACACCCGGAGTGCACCCCTACCCCAGATGACCCCCTCAGCCCTCTCCTCGCGAGAGCCGGGCGCTCCGGGCTCCGATCACCACCGCGACAGCCGCTAGACAGGGATGCCCCGGGCCCAGGGCAGGCACGCAGTCCTGGCTCCCAGGGGCGCGGCCCTGGCGGCCGTGTGGGCGGGGCTTGAGGCCATTCCAATTCCCTGCCCCACCCCCACGCCCCCATCCCACCCCGAAGCCCAATGCCTCCTCAGAGCCCATGGGATAGGTGGTCCCGAGCTGCATACCGCTCGCCAGTGGGCCTTGGCTGCTTGATGCTGGTGCGGGGAGGGAGGGTGCAGCCTTAGCCCGGCCCTCGGCCCCCGGGATGGACAGCGGGCAGCAGTGGCAGTGGCAGTGGTAGTGGGGGTGGCGGCGGAGGCGGCGGAGGCGGGATAGGGCGGCTGTCCTGGGAGAGCAAGTCCACTTGCTCCCAATTCCCCCGCCGCCTGGCCTCTGCTGCCAGAGCTTCCTGGAAGGAGTTTCCCCCTGTCAGCCTGCCCCTGGGAGGCAGGCCGGCTATGGCCAGGGGGGCGGGGCGGCGGCAGTGGCAGCAGCAGAGCTGGAGATGGCAGGATTGGGGCTGACCCATACTACTAGCCAGGTACTTGCTCCCATTGCCCTCTGTCTCTGTCGCTGTCGCTGTCTCTGTCCTTGTCGCTGCCCCCGCCCCTGCACATTGACTGCACCACGCCCACCTCTCAGGAGCAGGATCACCTGAGGACAAGCCTCCAGGGACCCTGGGGCAGCAGAGACCGCCCCCAGAGCAGGCTGAGTGGGACACGCAAGGACACCCAGTGCTCATAGCAGCACTATTTACAGTAGCCAAGACATGGAAACAACCTAAATGTCCATCCACAGATGACTGGATAAAGAAGTTGTGGCATATTTATATAATGGAAAACTAGTCAGCCATCATAAATAAATTAATGCCATTTGCAGCAAGATGGATGGACTTGGAGGCTGTCATTCTAAGTGAAGTAAGTCAAAAAGGAAAGAAAAATACCGTATGATATCACTTATATGCAGAATCTTAAAAAAAAAAGACAAATGATCTTACTTACAAAACAGATGCAGACAAAAAACAAACTTGTGTTTACTGGGAGGGGGAAGGGAGTAGAAAAGAATAAATTGTGAGTTCAAGATCTGCAGATACTAATATGTATAAAATACATAAATGGCAAGTTCATACTGTATAGAATAGGAGACTACATTCAATACCTTATAGTAACTTATGGTGGAAAAGAATAGGAAAACAAACATATGTATGTTCATGTATGACTGAAGCATTACGATGTACACCAGAAATTGACAATGACATTGTAAACTGACTATATTTCAATAAAAACGCATATTTTAAAAAATTTTAAAAAAAAGGATGCTTTAAACCCAAACTTGCCTTCCCTCACAAAAGGTATACATTTCTAAGAATACTCTCCTTAAGTTAAATCTTCTAGAAAGTTGTATTTTAATTCATGCTATCTCACTATATAGATTCAATCTAGCTTTTATAAACACAGACATTATTTCTATCCATAGAAATAAATCTCAACTGCCTTCATCTGGATTGTCCTTCATATACCCATTGAGTTTAAACTTGAAAGGCATGACAGTCCCACACAGAAATATATTTATTTATAAAGCTATGACCATTAAATGAAGTGACCATGCTATAATTAATACTAGTCCTTACCACAAGAACAATATCAGTTTATTTTCCTAGGAGATTGAGGAAACATTTTTGAACACATAGATTGAATTCTAATGTCAATTAAATTTTGGAAATCTCATTAAAAACTGTACTCAATCATCTGGTAACTAACTGTAACACTTTTTTAGTAGGACTATTTTTGTGCCTCATGCCCTGCTTTGAAGCAACAGAGAAGAGTATTTAAGTTTGATATATTGGAAAGTTCCTTTTGCAAGCTCCCCATCTTAATAACACAGACAAATCATACCACTTTACCAATTTAGTAATTAATAAGACAAATTACAGAGCAAAATAAAAAGTCTATACCTTGGAAGTGAAAAAGGATAAATGACTCCTCCCTACCTGTCCAGTTTTTTCTTTAGTATCTCCCTCCTCCACATACGAGTGTGTCTAAGCAGGCCAAGAACACATAATAATCATAAAATAACATACCCTGGGACAACCAGGACTTCAGAATTTCCAAAATCTATCATGAATATTTGTATCAGTGCAACTTCGTGGACTAAGTATTTGGTTGGACTACGTCTTCTGATATTTTCACTTCCTATTGGAATTAATTCAGTAATAGTTCCTCGACACCACATTCCATTTTCAATACTGTTGACAAATATTCTTGCACCTAAACAATGAGGGAGATGAATCATTATCAATGTTTATGGAGAAAAACACCCAATAACCTCTAAGTTACAAACATGTACATTAGTTTCACCACTAAGAAGTCTTAATTCATGTATTTACTGACGACATACAGTGAATACACAGCCCCTTGTCAAATGCTATGAGAGGGATAAATAAAGCTAGTATATTCTGACAGTTTCTGTAATACAGAAACTCATGAGCTAGACAGGGAGGTAAAAACAAAGAATACAAAGTCAGCAGTCCTTTACTGAGGACCTGTGTTTTATGAACTGTAACAAAGATGAATGAGACCATGCTGCCTCAAGAAGCTCAAGAAAGGAAAAGAGACAGGCAAATTAAGTTACTATAATACACTATGCAAAACATTAAAAGAAAAAAGAACTTCTAGCCTTTTGCATGTACACACACATGTGCACAGATACATGCATGCTGAAATTTGTAACATACTTCTTTGGAAGCATAAAGGAAGAAGCAATTACCTTCCCTCAATTAAAAGTGGAGTGAGAGTAAAGGAACCAAGAAAGGCAGAGTGGGAAAGGCCAAAATTAAGAAATGTACACACAGTGGACTTCAGAAAAGGGGAAGACGAACCAAGGACGTAGCAGCAGAGGAGGGCCTCATGGAGGCATCAGATGAATTACAAATAAATAACCAGGAAAAAAAAGATCAAGCCAGAAAGAGGCCCGAATTTTTACGTTTACAATGGGCTCAGCAACATTCTCAATACTTTGTGTGTGAGTTCACCTCCTCCCCACAACAACCCCATGAAAGTGGTCTTCCACCCAAATGTGTGAGGAAAGTAGGCAGACAGAGCCTCGTAGCTACTAAGGAGAGGTAGCAGGTGGTGTTGGAGGCCATCCTTTTAACTAATTCAGCATTAGAGAGAAATTTGGTATGACCTGGTCACAGATTATATACAAAGATGCTCTATAATCCCCTCTGTATATGCTAATAAACACAGGATAGCTGAGAGGCAATTTTAACTTCTACCAAAACATTAGTTTGGCCTTGAGATTGTCATCAACCCTTTTCTTATGTTGCTATATACCACATGACCTATATTTTTAGTTTTAAACTACATGCTATTAAAACATTCTTTCTTGCAGTAGGTGAGATACAAGTCTACTGGAGCTACTTGTTAGTCCTTATAATGAAGAACATAGGTAGGAAAAGGGAACAGGGGATACTCTGCTAAAGCATCATATCACATTTCTTCCCTTACCAACCACTTCTCAAAAGATAAATGAGTATTTAAATCATGTATATTTGCCTTGAAATAATAATTATCCTTGACAATTTAAAGCAAAGGATGAATTTCTGGCTTTCTTAGCATATTTTCTGAATCTAAACTGAGCTTTTGGGCATATATTAAATTTAAAGAATTATTTCCAGCCATAAAAAAATAAGTTTAACACTACACTTCCCGCTTTAGATGCTCATAATTTAAACCCTGTTTTTTAACTTTGAAAATTATTATTCATTTTTGTTAGTATATGATGGTTCTAGTCTTCTGATATTCTGAAAAAAGACACAGACAAGCTGGGAATTAATCACACTTTTAAAGAACTACTATATAAAGCTAAACAGATCATACAGTACTTTCTGGTATCAGTTATATGCAGGTGTTGACCAATGTTAGCAGAATGAGAAAAATGCTATAATAATAAGTCAAATCATAGCCTCATCTTATTATAGATACACCATATTTAATCCATGTTATAAGGGAAGTATTTGTAATGAAAGTTTAAATTACAGCAAATCACATACAGCCTTAGAATTAAGATGGGCTGATTAAGTGTACCTACCATGCTGTGTGGCCCAGGAAGATATTTAAAAAATATCTCACCTTACTCCATAGTGGAGTGTTTGTGTACCTCATTTGACAGTCTATTTTAATATTTAGTTAAGTTATCTAAATAAGTTAAATAAAATTAAACTTATGTTAAACAATTTCAAAGCCTTTTACGCTTGTACAAATCTGTATCACAAAAAAAGTCCATATGGGTTGGCCAAATATTACAATATTTAAATAAACTTCAGATTTTAACTTGGAGTAATATTTCATTACCTAGCTCCAAAATGTCTGAAGGATCAAGGTGTAAACTCTTATTGCAAAACTGGTTCACCTTCTTTTCCAATACTGTTGCATCTTTTATTTGTGAATACTTCCGAATATAGAAGTGGCAAGGATGTAATTACATGGCTTACAAAAACTAGCTCTGGAGAACCTGGATAAGAATATTTAAACCATATTAAGAAACCAAAAGTTAGGAAAAAATTCACTAAAAACAGAATGCAATATCCTCTAAAAGAATAATAAGTGTCTTGTAGCACTGCAAACTCTAGAAGACCTAGGCCCCACAAGAGTCCAAACGATAAAACAGTAACTAGACTGATAAAACAAATAGAGCCCACTTTCACAGATTTCTTTTGCAACCCGAACCATGAACATTTTATTTTACTTGTAAAATGCGTTAAATAAATGAGCTGTAGTTCCTGTGGTAGTTAGGTTCTAAAGTCAGAGTATGTGCTATAACTCTACTGTTTTACAACAAAACACCAACGTTTATTTATAAATATAATTGGAACTTGGAACCCCCTTGATAATGATTAGGTTTCCAGTATAGCTCCAAATCTCCTTTAAACTGTACTAAATCAAAAGAACCAATAATTAGCTCATAGCCACTCTGACTCCTAAATCTTGTCAGGCTGGAGAGGTATGAAAAAAATGCCTGGGAAAGCCAACATATTGAGCAGCAATTGAGGGGAAGATGTGCATGTTTTGGTGGAAGCAAGGGTTGGGTAGAATAAGACAGTGAGAAATTTTTTGTATATAGTAGTAATTAAGCCAAGTGTTTTTACTGATATGAAAAGATCTCAGAGTACAATGTTAAGAAAGGAATTAAAAGAACAGAACAGTGTGTATGGCATGCTACGTTTTGTGCACAAAAACAAAAAACGAGAACTAGAAAAATAATATCTGTGTATTTGTTCGAATATGCATAAAGAAACTCTGGAAGGGAAGAGGAGACTAGATGGAAAGAGAACAGGTTAGGGGAAAAGTTTCATGGGGTGTTTTAATATGTATACATTTAATTTTTGAACAATGTAGATGTTCTAGTAAATCTAGTAAAAATGTTTAAAAAACAAAGACTTGAAGGAATTGAAGGATAGATGATAAAAACAGAACAAACAGATCATTTTACCTATCCAAAACAGACTGCAAAGAAAAATATGCATACTGAGAATGAGGTAAAGAGATAAGCACGTGTAACTGGGGAGATCGCTGAGAGAAGTGCTATAAATTTCAGAAATATTTTTGCCAATAACAGCCAGAACTTTAACCATTAAAAAGGAAGACGTTTTACATATCAGTAAAATTCATGTTACTCATGGCCTCACTCTTCTTAAGAGTTACTATACATAAAGTACCTGCTTTTGATCCAAAAGGAGATTTCTTCTGAAGAGGCTTTTTTTGATATTTAGGTGTCTCCGTAAGATAATCTGTGCAGCATGCTTCATCAAAATAGGGAAGAAAGACAACTGTATTAATTTTATTATGTTGGCAATGGCACACTTAACATACTGTTTAAAAAGCTGTACTTGAATTGGTAAAACACTGGAGTGGCAGGACCCCCGTATCAGTAGGCAAAATACTGATAGTTTTCTTAACTCACTGAGTTAATCAGTGACAATAATCATCCAGTGGAAATGAGAGAAAATAGCGTGTCCTTTTTTATGTATCCAAAATATTCTGGAAAGTCAACCAATGAAACAGACTGGGGGGGGGGTGGGGTGGGGGAAGGAAAAAACCGAAGTGGATCTTGAAAATGGTCCTGAAGAAGACTGACGGGATAATTGCACACAGCGTGATCTCACTCTGGTGCTGATGGGAGACACCACTGGAAACCCAATCAAACAGCTGTGATACATTTAAAGTGTGACCACTCAGATGCTATTGTACTCATGATAGTTCATTTTATAACAGGAGGTATCTCAGAACAAAGATTTAAGACATGGTCTTCTTAAATTTAAGGACAAAGTCACAATCTCTCATTTATTTATAATATTTTCATCTTTTTTTTGGCCTTTTTTGTTTTGTTTTGTTTTATGAGGGGGAGGTAATTGGGTTTATTTATTTATATTTGGAGGGGGTACTGGGGGTTGAACCCAGGACCTTGTGCAGGGTAAGCATGCACTCTACCGCTTGAGCTATAGCCTTCCCACTATTCTCATCTTTTATATGGGTGGAACACTAAAAAGTCAAATACTCTAATCTTAAAATTACATCTCAGAGCTTAGCTAATATTCTTGAATTAAAAATAAAAATAATCTGAACTTTAGGAATGTGACAGTAGAGGCATGGAATCAATAGGTGTTAACTCACAGTGAGGTGTAAGTAACAAAAACATGTTTAAGTACAGGGACAAAGAAGAACTAATTTTGCCTCTAATTCCAGACATGATACATTATTTCTTTGCTTTTGTATTTTTACTCACTTTCCAGGTTTTCTTCAATAATTTCTTCAATGATCACATCAGGGCTGGATCCCATCTGAGGTAAAGCAGCAGTGGTTTTAGGGGATGTTGTTGCAACAATCTCTTTCTGTGGCTGGAAGTTTTTTGCTTCTAAATGCACATTATTGGTTTCCCATCGCAAAGTAGTTGGTGGGGCTTCATTAGTTAGGACAGAAATGTCAAACTTCTTCTTTTTTAGTGATGGTTGTGTACGACTACAAGCAAATTCCTTTTTATGATTATTGTTCTTTAGAACATTCTGTCCAATTTCATTTTCTTGAGGATCACATCTGTTTAAAAATATAAAGGCTACTTTAAGTCATTTGATAAATTTTTTATATCCACCTTCAAACCGTTTCCTTTACACCTGACAGTTAATACTGTGACATGTGCAGAGTTAGTCACACAGGTGTCTCACGGGTTTTTAACAGCTTTATTAATGTATCATTTACACACTGTCAGATCCAGTAATTTTTACTAAATTTACTTGTGTAACCATTGCAATCTAATTTCGAATATTTCCATTACCCTAAAAGAAACTTTTGCCCATTCTCAAGCAAGCCCAAGGGTTTTAAAAGGTCAAGAGGTAAAAATCAATGAGAGGCTGAAGAAAGAACCTGACATAGTCACATCACAATGATTTGATCCTAAAAGAACACTGGATGTAGTTTTTAATTTCAATCCATTTTCAAAACTGACACATTGTAACTGACTGTACTGGAATAAAAAAAACTGTTAAGAACTCTAAAAAAAACCAGCTTCAAATTTTTATTTGGCTTAGGTATTTAATTTTAAATTATGTTAAGATTATTTCTTTTAATTCACTGAAGTAAAAATAAAGTATAGGAAGCAGTGAGGGGTACAATCCAATCCTAAGCAAATTACTAGAAACCTCCACCTAGGCTAAAAGTCACCATTCGTTTGAATACTTTGGGAATGACTGTTCAACAGTCACCAACCTACAGCTGATTATTCACTTTGCTCCATTATTTTTCTGTCTTCTTTACAAATCCACACAGATTTGGGCTCTCAAGTATAGAAATTCTATCAAAGAAATGAGGTTGAGTCGCAAAAGTTTTAGTTAACTCATGATAGATTTAGTTTCTTCACAGATCACCATTTAAGAGCGATTTCAGAAATAAGAACTAACAAAGCCAACTGGAATCAGCACTGACCTATCTTATCTGTCTCTTAACACACACTGAATAAAGGTCCAAACACCTCCTGACAACACACATATGTACACAACTTTGTAACTGAAACATTTCTTTCCACAACCAACTCTCATCTGAACTTTCTGAGACATTTAACACCATCAACCAACTCCAGTCTCATAAACCTCTCCTCTGACTTCTAGAACACCACTCTCTCCTGCTCCTTCTCAGTTTTGTTTTGTTTTTTGCAGGTTACCCTGTCCCTAATTTAAAATTTATTATTTTTCGAGGGCACTGTACTTGATCTACTTCAATATTTGCTCTCACTGGGCAAACCGATTCCTTTATTACCACCTGTAAACGGTAGAGGCAGGTCACAATGATACTTTCCCTAAAAACTAGGAAGAACTTTAAGATTACTCAGAGTTAAATTTGAATCAATACAAACTCTTACAGAGACAGAATAGCATCTAGGATTAAAAATAACTGACAGTCACCATATTCTAGTCATGAAAATATCCAGATGCATGTAATGACTGGAAAGGATGATTATCCATGGAAGTGTAAAACGTCAAGTCACAGAGGAAAACGGGGGCCAGGGCTCCATGTACGGGGGATGATGACTTGAGACAAAGTCCTCTCGTAACATCCTCCCTGTGGGGCAAGGGCTGCAGCATGCTGTCTAGGACTGATGCAGTTCAGTTATTTGATAAATCTTACTCTCTTTATTCCCAAAATGCTGCAAACAAAGCAACCTCTGATGATTTGGCTTCTTGTGTCTGTCTGGATGTTGGAAGAGAATGCCAACGTGACTGTTCTAGTTCCCGTGGCAATTCTATTTGCCCCTTAATTTAATAAACTGCACTCAATTTAATAAACTGGCACTCTTACAAGAGTTTACTTGGCTTAGACTAGATCTGCTCATGCCTGTTTCTGAGCTGATGAGGCTGTGGGTGGGACCCTCATTAGTTTCCCAAGGTGATGAATGTGGTGCTTCTAAGGGGATGATTTCCCCAGGAGACATACCACCTACAGCTGGATGAACTTACTTTCTTCTGCAGGGGGTGGTTTCTAAAGTATTTATATTTGGACTACTCCTGAGCAAAGAGTCAAGTCCAGAACCTCTTCTTAAGTTTCAGCACATACGGCCTACTTCCCTCTGGACATTTTGCCCTAGAGACACAGTAAACCACAGCAACCACATACCCCACTATCTCCCCCTCCCAACTTCTTTCTTTCCTGTGTCCCAGCCTTGGTGGATAATACCACAGTCCACCAACTTAGTCACCAAAGACAGACCTATAACTCATCGAGGACGCCTCCCTTTTCTTCATTCCTCACACCCAACAAACTACTAAGTTTCATCACTTTTCCCAACTTAACATTTGTCATTATCTATTCCTCTCCAGTGCTCTACCTATGTTTGGTTTCTCATCATTTGCTGACACTATCTATATAACAGCCTAAACCATCCTTCAGCTTGCAACCTCATATTCTTCCAAAGAATCCTCTCAATGGTCACTAGAGTTATCTTTAAGAAATGTAACCTAATTCTATTTGCTTTCATGCTGCAAATCTTTCAGTGGTTTTCTATTATTCACAGCTGAGCTGTCCAACAGAGCCTTCTGCGATAATGAAATGGTGCAGTGCTACCCAATACAGCAGCCACTAACCACACATGGCTGAGCACCTGAAATGGGGCTAGTGCAACCAAAGAACTGAACTCTTCATTTCATTCAGTTTTAATTAATGTATGCTTAAATTTAAATGGCCACATGTGGTTAGTGGCCACCATATTGGATAGCACAGGTCTAGGAAACTAAGTGCAGACGCCCCCGCACAGCATACAAAGTCTAGGATTTAGCCTCCATGTACCTTCTGCCATGTGGTATTATACATGCAGTTCCTTGAATGTAGTATGTTATCTTCCTGTTAAGATACCTGCCTCCCTCTCCAACTGCTACTCATTTCTCATGGACGAAGAAACATAAAATCTCCTCTTTCCAAGTCCCCTGTTACCTACCCCCTGCCCCAAGAGCTGCTCATGTCCTTCCTTTGCAGCTCCATTAAATTCTGCATGTGCAACTTTCACAGCAATTACGCACTTCGTTACAAGGGTCATTCTCTACTTAGTGCAACTTCTCTGCATAAATCTCAGTACCTGGGGTATTAGTACCTAGCATAAAATCAGTGTTCAATGCTGGCTGAATGAACGGCTCTCAAAGATGATTCAGACACGTATCATTGAGTGCTGATTCCTTCTACGTCTTTTAATTCTTAAATATCTTACACAGAATTTAAATGATAGAAACCACGCTGCCCTTTACATTGTTTTTCAGCTTTTGACTCACAAGTACGACACTAAACATCAATTTTTCTGTCCCTTAGATAATATTTCTGTCCCTTAGGCCATGTCAGACACTAATGGCATGTTGCTATTCTTTTAAATACTTACTTTGTTGAGTCTTCAAATTCAATCTTTCCCATAGTGTTGAACATACAGATGATCTCACCGCAATTCATGTTCAACCTACAATTAAATACTTCACATAAAAAAATGTTCTAATATAAGTTTACTACTTTCTCTAATAAAAATTAGTTGCTGACATTAAAAACTCCAAAATACAGAACATTTAATAACTTTGTAATTTATCATAAATTACTTATTTTAATTTAGTTGCTAACTTGGGAAACATTTTTGAACTGAATTATCAATCAATAATTGCTTGCTATTTTAATAAATTTAGGCTCTAATACATCTTTATACTTAATTATGATGTTCTCCTGAATTATAACTTACTTGGGAGAGTTCCTTAGTTTTAGAGAGCTAACCTGTGACAATTCACTCTCAAATGTTAGCTTCAAAGTCTGAATAATCTAGAATCAGAAGAGAAGTATCACTTATGTGTGCATTTTATTTTGTTATAAATACTGTTGAAACAGAATGAGATTTGAGAAGCAAAACTATACCCTTTAGGTATTTCACTAAGTAACATGCTTACAGTTTGATCTTAGGCAAGTAAAATGAGGGATGCATGTAAGTGTCTGTGACTCCCCCAACTCCAAAATTTAAAATCTCTTGGAGATACGTATTAACAGACAGCAACAACACAGGACACTAGTTAATAAATGGAATATAGCTACACAGTTCCAGAGGCATTTCTGATCAGATTTATTTTGCATCTGCATTGCTATCCTCATGTTTTTCTTTTTTTCCCCCATCTTCTTAACTAGACTAACTAGGATAAAGACCAAATTTTACTACTTTTTTAACTTCCTAATGCCTCACATGTAATACACAGAAATTGACGATTACTGTTTTTAGAACTATAGCTGGAGGGAGGCCTGGCCAAGTGAGATGGTGGTAAACTCTTCTCCTTTAATTTGCAGTTCAAGACTTTAGAGGCAGGTAAACCAATGGCTTCTATTTTGTACCTCAGTTCAGTCCAAACATCTCATTATCTATGGGTAATGAGGCCCTGAGGATTCAAAGACAATAGAGTAGGATCTATACCCCAAGGGAGCAAGACAGAAATTAGCAAAGAGGACTGATGGTTAACCTTGTCCTGCCAACGAGCGCATAAGAAACATATTTCTCTCTCTGCACAACTCCAGGCACATCACTAGAGGACAGGATAGAGTGAAGCATCCTGTCTCTTGACCTGCACATCTTGGGGTGGCAGGCTGAGAGAAAAACCTGAATGGGATCTTGGTAAGTTTTTAAGCCAAGAGCTGACAATCATACCTAACTGCTTATAAAAGGAAAATAGAGTCCTATTTAATTTGCTACTCTTACTTGTCCTCATTTTCTATTCTAGTGACCTAGAAACAACTCTAGATTGAGGGTCACCCTACTTGTTCTTGAATCGTGTTACATCATTTCCCTGAGTGATAAATAATATAACAAAAGTCCAAACACATTTATTAATGTTTGTCTTAGAATTCAAACACCTAAGAATTCTAAACTGATGCCATTACAAGTTAGGATAATCTGAAAAACAAATTTTTCTTAGGTTTTAAATATCATATTCCAAAGTAGGTAAAATAAGCTACCACAGAAATAATTCACATGAAATATTAAAACTACCTGATTCAGGTCACAGTATGTCCTTAGAGAAGGTGCCGATTTTAATTCTCTTGCTATCTTCATAGCTGCATCCAAATCATTTTTTTTCTCCTCAATGTAGCTCTTAGCCATCATTACATTTGATAAATAATCACCTGTATTTCTTACTACTTCTTCACACAGGTTCTTTTTCCTTCATTTACGATAAAGTTATTTTTCAGTATTTCATAAACATTTTTATGACAGTAAGTTTACAGTAACTCAACAGTATTGAAAAGATAATTTCACTATTTTGTGAACGTAAATAAAGTAAGATTATTAAAAGGGGCATTCAGTTGAACTAAAATGTATTAGAGTGGAAGCTGTGTGCATGTAACTAGAGAAAAATCAGCCTCTGTAGGAGGACACAGTTATCATGTCACAGAGACAGCTGTCAGAGCTGCATAGTAAGATAAACCCTGGATGATTCCACCACCACTTTTAAAAGTAGGAGGAACCCTGGCCATCTTGCTGTCATTTGTGCCATTACATCAAACACATTCTGTGCTCATTTCTCACAAGAATCTATCTGTACATTAAAATATTTCTATAAGTAGATACATATTACATGAACTTAAAATGATATTTATAAATACTTCACCAAACCAGAACTTAATTAACTATTATCTTAAAAGTAATCACTCAGGAAGCTTATAGTATTACTCCTTCATTACTTACCTCATTTTACTCAAGAAATTTTCTGTGCCTATGTTGCAATTACTTTATTATGGAAATAAAGATATTTTGCACCAAAAATTATAGTGTCTAATTGCTCATTTTATTCATCAAACAAATGAGTAAAATGATTTCCTCAAAATCAAATCTGGCCTCCAAAAAAACTCGGCTACACTGAACAGTCTGAAAAGGAAATTAAGAAAACCATTTACAATAGAATAAAAAAAAAAAAGAATGTATTTAGGAATAAACATAACCAAGGAGGCAACAGACGTGTACACTACCCAACACTGCTGAAATTAAAGAAGGTAAACTAAATGCAAAGATCTCTCATGTTCATGAATTAGAAGACAACACTGTTAAGATGTCAATACTACCCAGAGCAATCTACAATTCAAAGCCATCCTTATCAAAATCAGAACAGAAAAACCCATCCTAAAAGTGACATGGAATCTCAAGGGAACCCAACCTTCCAAAACAATCCTGAAAAAGAACAACAAAGTCGGAGAGCTCACACATCCTGATTTCAAAACTCGCTACAAAGCCACAGTAATGAAAACATTGCTCTGCTGCCACAAGGACAGACAGACAGACAGCCCAGAATTAAATCTTCACATATATGGTCAACTGAGTTTCGACAAAAGTGCCAAGACCATTCAATGGAGAAAAGACCCTCTTTTCAACAAATGGTACTGGGAATGAATGACGTTAGGCCCTTTCCTTACACTATATACAAAAATCAGCCCCAAATGACTCAAAGACCTAAATGTTAGAGCTAAAACCATAAGACTGTTAGAAGAAAACACAGAGAGGAAGCTTCAGTATTAGATTTGGCAATGATTTCTTGGATATGACACCAAAACATGGCAACAAAGAAAAAATAGATAAAACAGACTTTATCAATTAAAAACTTATTTAGATCAAAGAATGCTATCAAGAGAGTGAAAAGGCAAGCCACAGAAGCAATGTTTTCTTAGGTCAGTCTGCCAAGGCAAAAGAAATAAAAGCAAAAATAAACAGATGGGACCTAATCAAACATACGAGCTTTCGCACAGCAAAGGAAATTATAAACAAAACAAAAAGACAACCTATGGACTGGGAGAAAATATTTGCAAATGGTGGAACTGACAGGGTGTTTAATTTCCAAAATATACAAACAGCTCTTACAGCTCAACATCAAAAAAAATCAAAAAACCCAAAACCCCAAACCAACAATGCAATAGAAAAATGGGTGGAAGACCTAAACATACATTTCTCCAAAGAAGACATACAAACGGCCAACAGGCACATGAAAAGGTGCTCAACATCACAAATTACTGGAGAAATGCAAATCAAAATCACAATGAAGTATATCACTTCACACCAGTGAGAATGGCCATCATCAAAAAGTCTACAAATAGGGGGAGGGTACAGCTCAAGTGGTAAGTGCATGCTTAGCATGCAGAAGATCTTGGGTTCAATTCCCAGTACCTCTTTGAAACATAAATAGGTAAACCTAATTACTCCCCAAATAAATAAATAAATAAATATTTTAAAAGTCTGTAATTATACAAATATAATAAATGCTGGAGAGACTGTGGAGAAAACGGAACCCTTCTACAACTGTTGGTGTGAATGTAAACTGATGCAGCCACAATGGAAAACAGCATGGCAAGTCCTAAAAAAACTAAAAATAGAGTTACCACATGATCCAGCAATCCCACTCCTGGGCACATATCTGGAAAAGGCAAAAACTCTAATTTGAAAATATACATGCACCCAATGTTAATAGCAGCACTATTTATAGTATCTAAGACATGGAAGCACCTAAATGTCCATCAACAGATAAATGGATAAAGACAATGTGACACACATACATACATAAACATATATATATATACACGTATATATATATATATATATATATATATATATGGATATTACTCAGCCACAAAAAAGAATGAAATAATGTCCTTTGCAGCAATATGGATGGACCTAGAGATTATCATACTAAGTGAAGTAAGTCAAAGATAAATATCATATGATATCACTTATCTGTGCAATCTAAAAAAGTGATACAAATGAACTTAGTTACAAAACAGAAACAGACTCACAGACACAGAAAACAAACTATGGTTACCAAAAGGGAAAAGGTGGAGGGATAAATTAGGAGTTTGAGATCAACAGATACACACTACTATATATAAAACGTATAAACAACAAGGACTGACTGTAAAGCACAGGAAACTATATTCACTAACTTGTAATAATCTGAAAAAGAATATATATATAACTGAATCATTTTGCTGTACGGCTGAAATTAACACAACATTGTAAATCAAATGCACTTCAATTTAAAAAGTCAAAAAAAAAAAAGCCACAGAACAAGAGAAATTATCTGAAAATGATATATTTGATAAAGGATTAATATCCATAATGGATACAGAACTCCTACAACCCAGCAACAACAAAACAAATAATCCAATTCAAAAATGGGCAGAGGACTGGAATAGATATTTCTCCAGAAAAAAATAAGCAAATGGTCAATTGAAAGGATATGGTCCACAATACCACTAGCTATTATGGAAATGCAAGTCAAATACAAAATCAGATACCACTTCACATCCTCAAAATGGCTGTATTTTAAAAAAGAGAATTAACAAGTGTTGGTAAGGATGTGGAGAAACTGGAACTCTTATGCACTGCTAGTGGGAATGTAACCTGTGTAGCCAACTTAGAAAACAGTTTGGTAGTTCTTAACAAGATAAACATAAAAGTACCCTGTGCCACTAAACTGTACATTTTTAAATGGTTACAAAAGTAAACTTCATTATGCATATATACCACTGTTAAAAAATGTAATAAAAATGTATGCACATGACCTATCACTTAAAATTTTATAACTGAGTATTAAACATGAGATACCAACAACATTGAGGAATAAAGAATATGATTCATTCATCGTGTATTGAGCCTATGTTCTAGATATCCTAATTAGACTAAAAAAAAATAAAAAGAACCCAGACCAAAGGGGCAAGTACCATTACCAAATGTATTTCTTACTTTTATGAGCCTGCCTCTTGAAATACAAAAATGTGATTAAAGATTATTTAAGCTCTTATATATCAAAGTTTTAAAAAAGGATGGCTATATAACAGTATGGTGGTATTTGTTTACAAATGAGTATTAGAAAGTATGTTATTATTTTCTGTGATGCAAATAAACACAAGAAAAAATGATGAAATTACGTACCAGAAAGAGTATGTTTGCATTTTCCCAAGTATGCTGAATTCTACAACGGGATTCAGAATTTGAAATCATTTATCTATGCTAACTGGTTTAAGAAAGAAATTATCTGAACAGCTTTGGATCAGAAGGCAAATAGCCAAAAAAAACAAAAACAAAAAAAACGCTGCTCTTCATTTTGAAGCTGTAAACATCAGCCTATAGGGACCACCCATAACCTTCCAAACTAGTTTAAAAGTTACTCATTACTTTAATCTATGCAAAGGAATAAAATGACAAGTTAATGTTAAAAGCTTCAGTTTCATTGAGTCTATATTTTTAACTTATTACCTGGAATCAAGAGAAGTAAAAAGCTGATCAAACTGTTTCTCCAGAACCTCTATAAGACTGACTGTTTCCTCTTTTGTTTGACTGTGTACGTGTTCGAGCATCTGGGAAGAACATAATACAAAGATATAATTTGGTATTTCTATTTTGGAGGAACTGTACTCTTTAACATAATTTTGAAAGTAAAAGATACTTTTTGGACTTTTCAAAATAACAACACAAGAGGAGATTAGATGATAAAAATGGACTAATTCACAAGGTTAAACTTTAAATCCTGGTACTTGTTAGCAAGATCACATCTTTTTTGGCAAAAGTTTTGATAAACTGGCAAAAAGGCCTAGAAAACCCACTAAGTTTTCTAAACTTCTTATCATTTCAATCAGTACAGGAAATGAATCGTTTTGGATAGCTGAATTTCTCTCTGGTAGGATTCCTTAAATTTATAAAACTTAAAATGTAGTATTAAAAATATTTGAAATAAAGTGTTAACTATTTCACATACTTCTTCATATTTTCAAAGAATCACTGCTTGGTATCTGTGACCTTTTCTTCTTCCAATTTCTTTTTGGAATGGGAATATCTACCTATGCCTATCCAACCAGTGTATTTTAGGAGATAATTTATTAGTTTCACACATTCACAGTTGGAGAGGAATTTTGCCCCAGCATGAGTCATTCTCTGAGTCTCACCTATACCTGATTTAGAAGATACTTAGATGAGATTTTGGAGCTAGAGTTGACGCTGAAATAGGTTAAGAATTTGGGGTATGTGAGATGGGATGAATGTATTTTGCATGTGAGAAGGATATGAATCTGGGAGGGCCAAAGGGCAGACTGCTATGGGTTGAATTCTGTACCCCACTCCCCTTTCAGATTCACCTGTTGAAGTCTTAACTCCCGTATCAGCTATAACCCTTTGAGTGCCTTGGCTGTGAATTTGCTGCTGCTGGGTGTAAGGAATTTGTTCCTTCTCAATAAAGAAGTCTCTCTCTCTCTCTCTCTCTCTCTCTCTCTCTCTCTCTCTCTCTCTCTCTCTCTCTCTCTCTCTCTCTCGGGTGACAGGGTTAAGGAGAAAAGAGCATAAGACTCTGTGTAACGATCTACAGCCAGATAACACGCAATGCTAGAAAGGTGATCTGCAATGCTTCCAAGACAAAACTCAGCTCACAGCAAGCGGAAATCACAGCTCCTTAACAGAGCTCCAATTTCAGCATGCTGCTAGCACAACAATGCTATGAGATTACTGCTAGCAGGCCATGAGAGGTGTCCATTCTTTTGTATATTTCTCTTATCATTTGATAGTCATACTTAATAACTGAATGCTAAGCTCCAATTTCAGTGATATTACATCCAAATTACACAGTTAAAGAGAACATGCCTTAATTTATGATAGAATTTAATCATTCAAAATGCTTACTTTTACAGCAATACTTAATTCTTCAAAATTCTGGCCTGCTATCTTCAATGCTTCATCAATTTCTTCCACAGTTTTAGTCTCCTAAGAAAGGGAAGGGGAATATACAAACACAAAGTATAAACATAGATGCTTAGATACAACATAGCAGCTGCAAACGCATCAAGCTACCATTGCGGTTACAGACCCACTACAGAAATCAGAAAAGAAGCAACAATTAACATTTTAGTTTTGGTGATAGCATCCCAAATTTCTTTTAGGTACCTTTTTGGAAAAAATGGAATTATGTCCTACAACCATTTTGCATCTTAAAACTACCTGAAAAATTTATCATGGCAATAAATATATATACATAAAAAGTAACAGTTCTTAAGAAAAAAAGATTATAATTTGGCTATGTTAAGATTTAAACAATGAAGGTGAAGACAGCGCTCTGTCTTCTCTCCCAGCCCACTAATGATCCCCTTAACAAAAAGATGTAATACTTCATTCAGCAGTATTTTGGAGTTTGTCCTGTTTCTAGTCTTAAATTAGAAGAATACATTATTTAAAGTGATATGGAGTAGTAACAGGTAAAACTCAATCTTCCAACAACAATTACACCATCCTTTCAGTCACCGATAAAATACCTGGTAAATCACCCTTAGAATTTAGAAACTTGCACTTTATACAATCTCACAGAATGTGAATTCAATAACTAGGTTCAAAAGGAGGAAGCTACGTGCAGGTAAATATCAAGAGCACTGACAGAGCTGGTCAAAGGCAGAATGGGCTAACTTGGGAGGAAAAGAGAATTGCTGAAAACAGTTCAGAACAAATCAAGAGATTCAAGCAAGGGAGTATAGGTTTACCTCTGTTACCTTCATGTTTTCAAAAGAATCTACAGTTATAGGAACCTTGAGAGAAGAGGAAAGTGAAGCTACCAGAGACAAAGTAAAAACGTCTGGCCACGTGTCACTTGATGAATAACATTCTTCATACCTCCATTACAGCTGATGGGTTCAGAACAGTCCCACGTGTGAAGGCTGAATGTTCTAAACCAACAGTTAGCCGGTCAGCAGTCTTTTTAAAGTCCTGAGAACAGTTCTTTATTCTGGAAAATGTCAAGTACATTTATTTTAAATACCAACATTAATATAATGGTTTCAATCCTCTAGTCTGATTTTTACTCTCTCTCAAAAATAATTCAGGGGGAGGTTATAGCTCAGTGGTAGACTGTGTGCTTAGCATGTACGAGATCCTGGGTTCAATCCCCAGTACCTCCATTAAACATAAATAAATAAATAAACCTAACTATCTCCCCACTCAAAAAAACTAAAAAAATAAATCATACCATGACTTCTAAGAACACTTAACAGTGGGCTCTCAATTATCTATGGTAAGTAAAGACAGGGAAACCATGACTAAATATGCTTTCATATAAAACTTAATTTTAAGCAAGAATTCAATTTCTTAACAAATTCCTAAAAATAATAGCTTACAGTATAAATTGTGCTTGAATTTCCTAACCATCTCTCCTTCTCTGATATTTTTTGGTAGACATGTTGATAATCCTTTAACTGTCTCAAGCTCAATTATTTATATACACAAATGCCAGCTATTAAAAAATGTACTTATAGGCCTAGATAATGTATATAAAGGTAATGAATTTACCAGATAAGTTAGTTTCAAAGAAAAAGTAAGCTACATTTCTTGAGTACAGATGCTAGAGTTTTTGCCTATTTTTATCTTTATATCCCTATGTTAGCTAGCACACAATAAGCACTCAGTGTTTGTTGGATAAGTAAATCAGAAGCCTATGACACTTCATGGAAGAAACTATTATTAAATATGTTACTCTCATAGAGAGAAATAATAGACTAGATAATTTTTAAACATTCTATTACTTAAAAAGTGAACATTCATGTTCTTAAAAACATATGTGAATGCTTTGGCCATAAGGAGTCCATTATTCAATTCCTGTTTCAAAATATTAAAAGACAAATCAGGAAGGAAACACATCATGTATCAAAAGATACTTCTATTTTAAAAGATATAACCATTTAAACCAAATTCTACTGAAATTAGGAAATAGAGGAGTTTCTAACATAAGTATATTTGACATGGAGAACTAATTTTAAAATGGTAATTCAGAAAAAACTGGGGTACCTAAAACAGATTCATCTACTTCTGAAAATGAAATTTCACTTTGCAACCATATTCAATATTATATAGATCTAGACAAAAGTACAATCAAATTTGACTTGGACGATGTATAAAAAGAAAGATTCATACAGAAGCCCACATTTATATTTTCTCTTGGGAAAAAAAAAGGATAATCTCGCAACACTGGGATGGTCTTAACACAAAGCAGTAATTGGCTGGAGCTGAGTACAGGCTACCTGCTTTGGAGTGGGTAAACCTTCTGTCTGCCACAATCCTTAACGCTCATTTAATGTCAGTCTGTCTCACCCAGTAAGTCATCTGCTAGATTCCTGTAGGTGTTCAAATTTTTTATGGCCACTGACTCACAGGAAGCCAAAAAGATTCCTGAAGTGATTACTCTATTCACTCAGAGCCTATGGAGGAAGTGACCGGTGGAATGCAAATACAGCAGTTGGGAGCAGTACTGGTATTCCATGAGCCTGAGTTTCACCTCTGGTTCTCTCAATAACCAACTGCTGGACTTTAGCTAAGTGGTTATGCTACCCAAAGGAAAAACTGTTCTGTTGGTTTCTATGCATGCATATAAATCTGGACAGAGAAGCTACAGCAATAACATGAAAAGTCATGACAGTTAGTCTAAAGGATTTTGGATTTTACCTGGATAGGTAATGAAAACCATAGAGCAGGAAAGGGTCTGAAGTCCTAAGGAGGTAGCCAAAAGAGACTAAAAGAATCAAACAGGGTGTAGAAATGGAAGATAAATTATAAATATGGGTGATATTGTGGAAATAGAATCTTCAGGAGGTAAGATGGATGAGATATGAGGAACTGGGTGATCTATAGATGTTTGGGCCAATAACAAAATTGAAAAGTTTCAAATGAGACTGTTCCTTGAGGGAACCCTATATTTGTTTTATTTCTCATATAACTTACTTCCATATTAAATATGATTTAAGAAGTTAAAAGTTATACAAAAATATAATTACCATCTGAGTAGCGTCTTGGTAAATTAATAAGAAGATTCTTTGACCCTTAAAAAGTTGTGAAGTCAAACTTCACCATTTTTTAAATCATGATTCATTCCACAGTCAACCCTAAATGTACATTCGCCTAGGATCAAAAAATGATTTTCAGAAAAACTACAGCAAATGTCAAAATATCACGGTTCTTCGTCTAACATTTATAAAATGTTTACTCTGTGTCCAGCACCAGGGATGTAGAAAACAATAAAATATGGCCCTTGCCATTAAAGGGGCTTGTAGACTAGAAGAAGATGACAAATATAAATAAGTGCAATTAAAAAAAACACAGGTGCTCATCTCCAGCTGGAATATGTTAAAAAAAACTTTGCATACTATTTCAAGAAGAGAATTTATTAATACATATACATGTAAAATCTTACACAAGAATGGAAAAATGAATAAAATAATCTCAAAGTTATCACTTTCTATAAATCACCTCTCAAACCACTTCTTTTCAAAATCCTGCATTATATTGTACTCATACTACTGTTGAGAATCAATAGAAATGTACGTTCTTATTTTTTTCCTCCATTATCTTCTCACTCAGCACACTAGTTTTTGCTGAAGTCTATTCTCAGCTTCTCTTACTCTGATGTGGCAATCTTGCATTCTTTTCTTTCCCCACTTTAAATAAGAACAAACTAATGCTGCTTCTTTAGGAGTTGGAGTCTCCATTTCATTTACAGCTAAGATAAATTACAAACCTAAAGAGCAATGTATAAACAATGGGTTACAAACACTAATCTAAGAATGACATTTTACCAATAATTCTAAAATAACTCTTCGAGAAATATGTTAAACTTCAAACACTAAAATAAGTGCACACAGAACATACTTTTTTGGCTGCAGTTTTTCCATAAAAGACTCTTCTTTAATATATCCATCTATTGGGCAGTATCCTTGTTTTGTATTTATAGTTGTAGCAACCTTAGGATAAAAGATGAAAGTAAGAAACCAGAAAGTCACTCAATAAATTCTGTTTATCCAGAATTCAAAAACCTAGTGTGTCATCCATAGATAAAGTTGAAAATAGCTCTAAAGATCCTGAAATCCTCTTTAAATCAAAGAAAAAGCAACATTTACATGTTTTTATCCTACTTTATTTTTTTTAAAAAATCATTTAATTGGCAATTAATTAAGCAGAACATTAACTATACTTCACTCTGCTACATTTCTAAAGGAAATACTTGGAACAATACTTTTAAAATTCACTGTAAAATTTTTACAATGCTATTTTAAGGTACGTACAAAACTCTAAAATACTTGGGAATAACTATAGTAAGAAAAATACAAGCTCTAAGAAAAGAAAACAAAAAACTTTATTGGCAGTCATAAACAAGAACTGAATAAATGGAGAATTAGGTTAGGGTCTTGAAGACAAAGATTTAAAACCCTAAAACACAACTGATATAAAATTAATACAATTCTGAAGTTCGTATGAAAACATAATGAGCAAGAATATAAAATTTTTAATATAACATTCAGTGGAGATTTATCCCACCAGAAAATAAAGCTACTGTAATTAAAACACTAAGGTAGTGGCACAATACAAGTCAACCCTTGAACAACGCAGGGCTTAATGTGCATGTAATTTACAGCTGGCCCTCTACATGTGTGGTGCTTCTGCATCCACGGATTCAACCAACAGCAAACCATGTAGTACTATAGTATTTATCTACATAGCGGACTTACACAGCTCAAACCTGCACTGACCAAGGGACAACTGTAAATGAATAGAACAGAGCCCTGAAACAGATCCACAAATATATGGGAACTTCATATAGACTATAAGGGGCATTTCAATTAAATAGAGGAAAGATTGATTATTCAATAAATCATGTGGGAAAGTCAGCTAATTATTCTGAAGAAGAAAGTCACATACATCATATAAAATATAAAGGGATTTAATACTTACTTTTAAAAAAAAAAGTATTGAAAAAAAAGTACTGTAACTCTGAGATGGAAAATCTGCCTAATCAAAGAAAACCTAGAAGCCACTAAGGAGGAGGAAAAACAATTCAAGAAGGAAACATTTCTGAATGGTAAAATGTAATAAACAAAATTAAAAGTGAAAAATTGGGAGAAAACATTTAAAATACACAGGACAAAGTGTTAATATCTCTATCACATGAAATAGTCTGACAAGCTAGAAAAAGACAATTCAAAAGAAAAGTATGGAAAGGACCAAAAAGGATCCGTTAAAAATCCTCCCAGAAGAGGAGCTAAGAAGTCAACATATGAAAAATTGCTCAATTTCACTAGTAGTCAGGGAATTTCAATTTAAAACAAGGAGATACCCACTTTTTGTCCATTAAATGGTCAAACATTAAAAAAAATGGACAAACTCAAACACAGATATTTTTTAGACCTGGAAACTAACAGAATCTGCAGATAAGATTTTTTTGGTGGGAGTGGGTTTCAAGAATTGTGCAAAGATATGGTGAAAAATTTTGAAAACCACCTAAATGTTTTATCATAAAGAGATTAGTTAAGAATTACAGCTCTTATGTACCATAGTTTATTATATAGTCTTTGAAAGTACTGCAGCAACATGGATGGACCTGGAGATTGTCATTCTAAGTGAAGTAAGCCAGAAAGAGAAAGAAAAATACCATATGATATCACTTATATGTGGAAACTAAAAAAAAGACAAATGAACTTAATAACAAAACAGAAACAGACTCACAGACATAGAAAACAAACTTATTGTTACCAGAGGGGAAAGGGGGTGGGGGGAAGGGATAAATTTGGAGTTTGAAATTTGCAGATACTAACTACTATATACAAAACAGATAAACAACAAGGTTCTACTGCATAGCACAGGGAACTACATTCAATATCTTGTAGTAACCTATAATGAAAAAGTATGAAAATGAATAAATGTATGTATATGTATGACTGAACTATTATGGAGAGATTGACACAACATTGTAAACTGATTATACTTCAATTAAAAAAAAGTAATGTAGGAGACTCTCATGAGAATAGGTTAATGCTGCTAAGAAAAATAAAGCAGACTACTAAATGCGATAGTCTCTCATTTAAATATATACCTCTGGTGGGAAAGAGGATGTTCTGGGAAGGTTTTAAGTATAAGGTACCAAAGATAGTCATGTATTATTAGGTTATCAGGGTAAAAGTGTTACTTTAGGAAAATCACAATGGAGCAATTGTTATTTTTAAGAGTGTCCCCTCAGAACTGAGGACTAAAACTTATTATTTCTATCTGCCTCTTCATTTATGCCCTTTTGGCCTGGCATTTCATAGTAAGAGCTTAATGTTACTATCAACAGATTTGATACAGGACATTTCTTCCAGAAAATTTAAGAAATTATTAAATACAACTGATTTAAAATATTTCAGTTAAAACTGTGTAAAGATTCTTAACTTCTAACTTTTTTTTTTTCACTCTAGCATCTCTACGAATGTAAATTTGATGACACACAAAGGTTGAGGGGCAGGGCAAAGTTCAAAATTTGCTTGCATGGTATTGGTGTGGAAAATGCAGGTACAAATCTGAAAGGAATATTACTTCATTAAGATAAAAATAAATAGAGGCAATATTCCACAAAAATGTCCAAAAAAGTCAAAATATATAGGCTAAGTGTATAAACTTAACCTTGCATTCCCTTTGATCACTTTGAACAATCATAAAGTGGATATGAACAGCTTATCTTTTGCTAGGTTCCTTAGACTCAGGAGCAAAAATGCAAGTTTTTAGTTCCTAACTAAAAGTATGTCTTATTTCTCCAATATTTTCACCTTTAACATTAGGTTGTAGTGCATTCAATATGAAAGACTAAAACTTACCTCACAATCAGGGCATATAATTGTGCTGTATTCTTCAGTTACTAACAAGCACCGTTCACAAAAAGCATGTCCACACTGAAGTTCATGATGGTGACCTACAGATGAAATTTTATTGTGAATTAAACTTTGCACAATTTGTTAATGTTGAATGTTCAGTATAATCAGACGGAAAGTTAAAGGGGATTCTCTTGTATAGGAAAAGATATGTAGTTTAGTTGGAAATGGATGACTTATTAAACGAAATTCAGGAGAAACAAAACAGGTCAGAAGGAGGGAGAAAAATGAGAAGAAAAACCAGGCAGAGCTATGTAATATTGTTTGCATTCATTTAGATGGTTATTTAGCACCTATACTTCTTCAAATTTGACATCTCTTATAATCATATAAAGTGCTCTCACATACTTCATTTGATCATTGTAAATTGCATGGCTAAGAAGGCTGGGAATATTTTATTCAACCTAGGGATGGGTAAACATTTTAGTGATCTGGGGTAAATGGTATAATCTAGACTCCAATCTAGTTCTGTTTCCAAGTCTAATGTTCTTTCTACTTGATCATACTGCCCTCTGCTAATTTGTATCTCCCAACCTGTGATGGGACAGAGAGGGCCAATTTGAGACACTGGCAAGACCATTCTCTTCATGATCTAAGACACTGGCAAGGACAGAAGTCAGATGCCACTAATGTCACACACACATGACTCATATAAAGATCATCTTCACAAACTTAGCATTTATGAAGGGAAATACCATAATCTTATCTTTGGAGTAGGGAGGGAATTAGTGTTTAATGGGTAGCATTTCAGTTTTGCAAGATGAAAAAGTTCTAGAGATCTGTTATACAACAATGTGAATATACTTAACACTACTGAACTGTTCTTTTAAAAATGGTTCAGATGGTACATTTAATGGTATTTTTTTTTAAACCACAATAAAAAAGAAACCAGAGAGTGATTCCCCGACCACACTGAGAACTGGAATGCCAATGGCTCTATTGCCCGTGCCACAATCAGGATGTTGCAAATGATGTTGCGGCCAATTCCAGAACCCTAACCCCTGTGCCATGTTCACACCAGCAAGGTGGTCTTGAGTCTTGCCTCTCCTCTGTATGATACCGTAATTTTGATTGAAAAACCTAGTATCAAGATGTTAATAATCTAAGTAGAATTTGGAGTTTATCATAATAAGCATTCATTATAGCTATGTCACTTTCACAGGTTGTCGTTTTAAAAGACTTTGCAAGAAAAAAAGGGAAAAAGAAACTAGATAAAATTAGTCACCATTCACTATAAAATTAGTGTTCTTGCTAATTTATATTATAATAATTGCATTCTTTTGATTAAAAAAAGCTTTAGTTTTAAAGCCAACTGAAACATCTGAAGCTAGCTCACAATCAAGCTAAATTTTAAAGCTCGTTTAAATTCCAGAGATAATGTTACTAAAGAAATCAAAACTATTTCAATTGTTTTACTTTTATAAGGTTTCTGGCATTGTACAAAGCAAAATAACTTGTGCTGCATTACAGCTTACAGCAGTTTCACAACTTTGTATGCACGGGCACTATCTTTCCAATTGAGTACTTCTCAGCATTATAATAAAAATGTATGGAAGAAGCAGTGATTTTAAAATGCCATGTTCTAAAACTTTTCTTTGTAATACTATCTCATTCGAATAATGGCGATTTTCTATGCAACAGCAGTGATCGAAATTTGGGGTAGGGGAAATTTGGCTCCCCACCGAAAACACAACTAACCGACTTTTCCCACTCGCTCATGTCTCCCAAATGGAGTCCGTCTTGGAGGGACTGAGAAAACTGACTTTCCCTTCGAAAGTGCAAAGATTTAACAGGTACACAGCGTAATAAGGCTTTCAGCAGCTCCAGGAGTTGCAATTCAACAACTCGCCCCTGGCAGAGACACAGCGCCGTACCGCCTTTCCGGTTACATTAAGTAACTTGAACCTGTTCCACCTGAGGGGAGTCTTGAGGGAGCGAATCAAGGGCGCTCGTTCCCTTGCCGCACAAGGTCAGAACGCAAGACGCACAGAAGTGAGGTGCTGTCTGCCAAACCGAGCCGCGTGCCCCGGCCCATCCCCAACGTCCGTTGTGTAATTTTAGAAACATTTCACAGTGGTCTATTCGTTACTACAACAAAAACTACACAAGGAAGCCATGTTCCGTTGCTTCACCACAGGATGACGGCTAGGGCCTCACAGCTCCCCTCTCACCGACCTGCGAACCGGCCGGTGAGGAAGGGGCGGCGCACGGGGAGGCTGGGGGTGAGGAGAGCCGCCCTCGCCCGTCTCAGCGCGTCCCAGCCTCGCTCGCCTCGCGGCCCGCGGGCTCCGGGCCCGGCCTCGACCCGCGCACGCCTCGCCGCCGCGGCCGCCCCGCCCCGCCCCCGCGCGGGCCGCGGGCTGACCCTCAGGCCCTCACCCGACGCTCCGGGCGCCCTTCCTCCACACCGGGCGCACAGGGCCTCCCTCGTGGCCTGGGCTCGGGCTTGCCTCTCCACCTGCCCGCAGGAAGACGGGCCGCGCCGAGCCCTCAACGCCTCAGCCGCCATCGCCGCCTCCTCAGGCTCGGAGGGCGCCCGCCGCGTGCGGGCCGACGTCCCTCGCGGCAGTGGCCAATCACCGGAGGCGGCGGCTCCAGAGAGCCAATCAGGGGCAAGGAAATTGAAGCCCCCCCCCCCCCCCCCGGCCAGCGGGGCACGCGGGCTGTTTCTGTTTTGCAGCCCTCGGAGAAACGATGCGCGAGGTGATCAAAAACCGTTTCCCCGTCCGATCTTAGTCTGAGCGTCACCGCCTTGGCACTCTTACTGCATTTAAATCAGACTTCACACAGCATTCCTTCCACTGCTGTTGACCTCACAGGGGGTGAACCATCCTTCACGTTGAAGTCGTCCCCCTTCCCTCATGCATCATAGGGGCTTCGGTGAGGAAGCCGGCCCAGCTGCCTACCGGTAGGGGGATGGGTTAGCTACTTCAGACTAAGGTGGTCATGATTGCCAACAGCTGTCAAACTCTCGGTGTACAAGGCACTGGGTCGGGAACAGTTGAGGGTGCTAAAAATTTACAAACTAACAGGTTCCCGCTTGAGAGGTATGGAGGCCTCTACCTAAAGGGTAACTTCTAGTACGGTAGCTTGTGTTAAATGCCGGAGGAGAGTGAGAGAAAAGAATTATCTGCGTTGTATGAAAAGCCTTCCTAGAGGATAGAGGGTTTCCACTAGACCTTAATACCTGGGTGGGTCTTGCGGAAGTAAACAGGGTAAATGAGGCATTCCAGGGAGAAAGAACAGCATAAGCAAGAGAAACTAGGTGGGAGATGCTGTGGTCTATTCGGAATTTAACTTATAGATCATTTGGCCAGAGTATTAACTTGACTTACAGTGAGCTTTTTGGAGAGGTATATTGTAGTTGAGCCTTACAGGGTCATGAATGCCGGACTAAGGAGTTTGGACTTCACCATTTAAGCAGTAGAGTGCTGGCCAAATTGTGTGAGCAAGGAATGATGTGATCTGGTAACAGTGCGGCAGGTATATTGTGGAGGAAGCATCTGGAGATGGCAGGGTGCATTCAGCTGCTACGAATAAAAGCCTGCATACAGTCTTCATTTTCTCTTTTCTGTATACTTTTTTTTTTGGAAATAGAAGTATTCTATGCAAAAGCTCACCCCTGATTAATATCCAAAATGTGCAAACAGCTCACACATTTCAATATTAAAAAACAAACCACCCTATCAAAAAATGGAAGAAGACCTGAACAGACATTTCTCCAAAGAAGATATACAGATGGCTGACAGACATATGAAAAGATGTCCAACATTGCTAATTATTAGAGAAATGCAAATCAAAACCACAATGAGGTATCACCTCCCACCAGTCAGAATGGCTATCATCAAAAAATCTACAAATAATAAATGCTGGAGAAGATATGGAGAAAAGGGAACCTCGTACACTGTTGATGGGAATGTAAATTGGTGCAGCCTCTATGGAAAACAGCAGGTAGTTTCCTTAAAAAACTACAAATGGTCTAAAACTACTATATGGTCCAGCAATTCATATATACCTGGAAAAAAATGAAAACTCTAGTTGGAAAAGATACATGTAGCCTGATGTTCATAGCAGTACTATTTACAATAGCTGAGACATGGAAGTAACTCGAAGTGCCCATAAACAGATGATTGGCTTAAGAAGATGTGGTACACATATACAATGGAATATTGCTCAGTCATAAAAAAGAATGAGATCTTGCCATTTGCAGCAACATGGATGGACCCAGGGAATATTACACTTAGTGAAATTAGTCAAAGAAATACAAATACTATATAATATCACATGTGGAATAAAAAAATACAAATGAATCTATATATGAAACAGACACAGACTCACAGACAAAACAAATTTATGGCTACCAAGTGGGATGGGGTGGAAGGGGGGAGGGACAAATTAGGACTATGGGATTAACATATATGAACTACTATACATAAAATAGAAAAGCAACAAGGATTTATGGTACAACACAGGAAATTACGCCCAATAATCACCTATAATGGAATATAATTTGCAAAGAACAAAAACAAAAAGCAGAAGCTGAACCACTATGCTGTACACTTGAAACTAACACAATATTATAATTCAACTATAGTTCAATTTTAAAAAAGCTCACCCCTACTCAAAAATCTGTTTACTTTGTAGACCTCAGGAAAAAGTACTGATTCATTAATACATCTCCATGCTACCATCCAGTAGTTTCTACTACTAATCCATAATGGAATTCAGAGTACTAATCAAGCCAGTATTCCCATGTAACGTGCTAATGTTTCTACAACATTTTTTTAGTGGTGTTGCCTGTTCCCCTCATCTGCAGTGCCCACTCCTTTCTCCATCAGTTCATGTTTTTTCCTCATCATTCATGGGTCAGTTTTAGAACCACCTGTGCCTCACAACCTTCAGATTTCTCCCTGCACTCAATACTGGAGCATGTAGCTGCAATCTCCTTTTCCATTAGGATATCTCTAATGTAATTTGAATAATGACAATCTTGTTGCATAGGGGTACCTCTTGTGTCATAAGATGAACTGAATGTGGTTCAGTACAGAGGAGTCATGTCTGAATATCACCAGGCAGGCTGGAGAGAATTATGCCTTTGGTACAGTTGAATAAATCTTGGGTAAATCAGGGTCAGTGACAAATACAGTGACATACATTTAGACCTCACATATTAGGTATTGGTACCTCCCAGATCTTTCCAACAGAGCAGATAGAATTACGTTTGCATTTTAGATTGTTTAAATCCTTTGTGTGGAATTCTTTAATGGCTTCCTTTTGACTGTGACAAATCCTTAAAATGGCCTTCGATTTGGCCTCTTTGATTTGGTCTCTGCTGACCTCTGTAGCTTCATTTTGCCCCACTCCTCCTCACTGTGCTCCAGATACTCTGGCCTTTTTCAGTTCTGTAACTCGGTGAAGCTCTTTCCAACCTTAGGGCCTTTGCCTGGAGTTCTCTTCCCTGCATTATTAAAAAAAATCCAGTAGGCTATTTTAGCCCCACAATAAGGAATAAAGGATAAAATTATGAATGCCCATGTTCACTTCAACTGGCTTAAGAAATAATTTAATTTTATTTAAGTAATTCAGTTTTATAATGTCTGGCCAGTTACTCACATTTTAGCAAATTCTTTGTTCCTCCTGTGCTTCATACCTTCCTTCTAGGATCCTTTCCTTCAAGGACACCCTGAAGAAATGTCTTTAGTGAGAGTATCTTAATGGTGAATGCTCTCAGCTTTTATTTGAATGCAAATATTTTCATCTCATTTTCATACTTAAATGATTATTTAGTAACATACCATTCTAAATTGACAGTTTTTTTTCTCAGTGTTTGAAGATAACATCATATCGATTTCTGACTTTTACTGTTGCTATTGAGAAGTTTGCTATAAATCTGTCATTCTTTACAGGTAAGTTGTTTTTCTTTGGCATTCTATATATTCGTTGTAATGTCAAAGTGTAGCTATTTATTTTCCCTGCTTCAGACTGATTGTAGTTCCTCAGTCTGAGAAATTCATTCCTATCATACTGGTCTGGCAAATTCTCAGCCATTTGTCTTCTTTTAATATTACCTCTTCCTTATTATTTTCTTTTGGAACTCCCGTTAGACAGTAAATAGGACTTTTTTTATCCTTTATTTCTGTTAACCTCTCTTTCATATTTTCCATTCTTTATGTCTCTGTGCTGCGTTATGGGTGATTTTCTTCAGATGTATATCCCAATTAATCAGTTCTCTTTCCAGCTGGATCATTAGATCTGCTGTTTAAAATGACCATTGAGTTTTAAATTTTCAATGACTACTTAATCTAATTTTATATATTTTTTTAATTTCCAAATTTGCCTGACCTTTTGGATAATGCTGTATACCTTTCTCATGTCTTTGATTCCATTTTTTAAATTACTTTAATATGATACACTTACTTTATTATGCACCTGCAAATTCCTTTTTCTGCATTCTTGAGGGGTCTAATACTGCGATTTATTATTTTTATTGATTTTCATTCATGGTGATTTGTTTCCTCACGTGTTTTGTAATTTTGCATTTTAAACTCACATGGAAATGCTTATTTGTGGGAATCCTGTGAAGCCTGTAATAAGCATGCATTTCTCCAGATTATGTTTTTACTTCTCACAGGTGCCCCAAGAAACTATGAAACTTGGACTGCTTTAATTTAATTCCTTGGCTTGTGTTTTCCTAGATTACTCCAATAGCATATTCTGAATCTCAGGCCCACCGAGGGCAGGTGTGTATTCTAGATTACCTAGAGAGATACTTTCCCCACCCAAAGGTATACAAGATAGACAAATTTCTTTCCCTTTTAGCCAAATTGTTTACTCCCACCAGCAGTGTATGAACCTTCTATGCAAATGCTTGGATTAGCATTTGTTTTGTTTTGTTTTTTTTGACGTACTTTGCTGTACTCAGTGGCTGTACTTTGATATCTCCTTTTTGCTTTGATTTACATTTCTCTGAAGGCTAATAAGGCTGGCATCATTTCATATTTATTGGTCATTTAGGCTTTCATGTTTTGTTTAAGGGCAGGGGAGTTCTGTGTCTATTTCTTATTGATTTGCAGCAATTCTTTATTCTAGATTCCATTACAGATATCATTTTCCAGGCTGTGACTTATTTTTTCATTTTATGATATCTCTTGTTGTCCAAAAGTGTTTTATTTCACTATGATATTTTCATTGAGGTTTGCAATATTTGCCTATTGTTTAAGAAATCTCTCCCAAGCTAAACATTCATTTTATTCATTATCTTCCATAAGCTCTATTACCTTCCCTTACACTTTAAAATTCAGCTTTGTTGTTGTTGGTATTTGCGTTGGAGTGGGAAGAAGTGGGGTGCAATGGAAACATGGGAGCCCAGTGATTTGGATGGGCAGGGTCATGAACCTTGATGTTCCGCTTTCATGTGTGCTTCTACATATCACATTGTTAGTGAAGTGCCGTCTCAGAAGATAGATACAGAGATAGATTCCACAATGGCATTAAAAAAATCGGGGTGGGGGAGCTAATTAGGTTTATTTATTTATTCTAATTGTTTTTGATGGAGGTACTGGGAATTGAACCCAGGACTCATGCATGCTAAGCAGGTACTCTACCACTGAGCTATACCCTCCTGCCTCACAATGGCATTTTATTATGCTTTTCAAAAAAGGATCAAGTATATTTTAACTTCGATTCTGCTTTTGTTTCAATAAAACCTTGGGTTTACCATTTTTCCACTAGACTCACTAAAATTATCAGGTTGTCACTAAAATAATTTATTGTACAACATTCACAGAATGTGCACAGTGTGTACTCAGTAGAAGTATAGTCGTGAACATTCACTTGGTGTCAGAACATGAGAGTAAGGAGGGTACACCAACATGCCCCAGCCAGCACGACATGGTCTCCAAATGCACCAGATGGCGCCAGGCCCATGACAAACAGCATTTGCAGTTTGGTTCCTTTCTTACTTTTTGAAGGTAGTTTTCAGGTCCTCTGCTACTTTGCCTCGGACCTTTCTGTCCTAAATTACTGCTAGCAGAGGTGTGCAGTGAAGAGGTATAAACTGTCTTCCATATGTATTCCGGAGGAGGCGGAATACCCGACTCTTTCAGGAAGTGACTCTGGCTTTTTTCTTAGAGATTGATTACAGGGCAATGGGGCAGGAAGGACCTTTAGAAAGCACTGAACCCCACCTCCTCATTTAGGGTGGGGAAGCCAAAGCTCTGACCTCCATGGGTAGCATCCCAGTGTTTTGATTCCTGGACCGTGCTCCTGGATTTCACTACACCAATCTCCACATCCACTTCCAGAAAACTCTGCCTTGGGAATTACAAAAGAAATGGACTGCGTGGACATGAAATTTTATATGAATGGAGAGATGACCAGTGCTGCTTCAGGCCAGTTCTGGGGGACTTTCTGGGGATAAGCAAGCTTCAACCTTGCTGCTATGAAGAGTTAGGGGACAGGATGGGGGCTACAGGGTCCTTTCTTGAGAAAGAATCCCAAGGAGAGCTCCAGGGTCCTAAAAGTTGAGGAACGTACCCCTGTGAGCCTCCCTATAGGGCAGCAGCGTGTTAGTGTCCTGCACTGGGCCTCTCATGCTCTCGTCAGGGATTCCACTCATTAACTGCGGGCATCTCCATCTGTGTTTGTCACACTCAGGCCAAGTGACTGCCTTCCAGGCTGAGATGGGTGTGGGCCCTTGGTTGCAGAGCCCACGATACCTCTGGCTTGAACTTGGCCAGCAGAGGTTAACTCGTGGTTCCCAGACTTTGGTGTGCTTAAGAGTCCTTTGGAGAGGTTATGAGAGTACAGAAGCCCACGACCTAGAGGTTCTGACCCAGAAGGTCCGGGTGAAGCCCAGGCATGTGCCCTTTCATAGCCGTCCTGTGCTGGATGTCATTAGACTGGGTCCACGCTGAGAGCAGATTGCCTTACATTCTGGAGGTCTCTTCTGACTCCTCTGTGGTTCATGTACATTTCTCTAGTTCCTTCCATTCCAAGACATATATTCACTGCTATCAGATTTTCTTCTTTTGGAAACATAAAGCTGCAGACTCCAAGGGAGAAACAACACCCATGTTTTCATAGATTTTGTTTGTTTGCATTGAGGCAAGTTGTTATGACGAGGAACCGTCCAGGGGCAGAGTCAGGGCAAGACCAGGCCTGAGATCACTCTGAGGTGAGGCAGGCGATGGAAGTGCATTTGGGGTTGGCTCAACAGACAAATACAACCCACTGTTTCAGACGCTGATTTCAGTCCCTCGTTGTGTCTCAAACTTTGTTTCAGTCACTGACGATGTGGGCTACGCTGTGAGTGGCCCCTCATGAGACACCTGGCCAGAGGGGTGGGCAGCCCTCTGCCCTCCACCTTTGCAAACTCTGATGGGCAGGAGGCTGTCCATCCCTCCTCTGAAGTCATAAAGGAATGAAGGCATTTCATGCAAAGCTTAGAAGCACGGTCACTTCTCAGGTGGGATATTGTTTGGTTGTGGTATTTATGGCTCTGTCCTTTTGCCCATACTCCATCAGATGTGCCCGTAAATGTGGTTCTCAAACCCTGGTCGTGATTCTAACAGGATGGCATCGATTTTTCTGATGGCTTCAGGGAAGATGAAGAAAGTAGGAAGGCGTGTTCAAGCTCACGGTAGCAAAGGGGAGTTGGAGAATTAGAGGGGTGGCAGCCCAGGTCCAGCATGATCACGTTTACTGGCCTTTTCTCAGCAGGGAAATTAATTCTCAGCCTTCCTTTCCGTCCAGGAGGGTCTCCTCTTACCCCTTCCCACCTCTTCACCTCTTAGCTTAAAGGCAAATAAAACTCACATCTGAATTGACAGGACTGTCCTGGAAACCAACTCGCTCATCCCTATATGCACTGGTCCCTCTCATTTTAGTGAAAACAGTGTAGTGAATGTCATATTCACCATTGTTTTTGTGCGTAAAGCTGCTTCCTTTTACGCACAGACCTTCCCACCGGGGCTGAGCCCGCGTGGTAGAGTCCCAGCAGCAACAGGCACTCTCTTTCAGATCTCTTTGTTGTGCATCCATTTCGCATTCAATTACTCTCTTCTTTATTTGTCTCTGTTTCCCACGATGAGTCTTGCTTTTTGAGTCTACTGCGTTTTCCTAAAATGGCCACCGCGTGATCCCCTGCCATGTAGTGTTGACACCTTTCCTGTCAGTGATGGCTGAGGAAGACGGTGGGAGAAAATGAAGGTGGGGTGGTGGGCAAAGGCAGGTCATGCTGAGCACGGTGGGCTGTGCTGACTTTGGAGTTTACGGGGCAGGGGAGTGACAGGATCCAGCGGCCTTCTCGCTCCTTCATGTTGTGGGGAGCACGTGGTGGCACTGGGCAGAAGAGCTTCAGGAGCTGTCAGTGCGACTGTTGTCATCTCCAGAGTCAGGAGACACACCCCTTACAGCCTGGGGCTCCCCACCCCATGTTGCTCTCCGAGGAGGTGAAGGAGATGGGCCTGTGCTCCACAGAGGTGGGCAGTGGGAGGGCATAGGCTCTGTGGACACTTACTGCCTGTGTGACCTTTCTGAGACTCTCCCTCCCCTGCTGGGTGGGCAGGATGATAGTCCTGAGGTAACGCTGGTGTGTGCCACAGAGGGCCCAGTGTGCAGGCGAGCAAAGAGGAAGGCTCCCAACCTGCTTAGACTCTGACTGAGCCTCTCCACCTGTAAAGAACTTTGAATGAAATAGTCACTGGGATCATGAAAAATACTCTGCATCACAGCACCTCTATTCTGGCCTAAAAGATTTAACCTGAATGAAGCCTTTAAAGGAAACTTATTGTCTACAGAAATTACGTGGGCTAGAGGTACAAGCCAATGACACCAAAAGGAAGCAATCAGCCAGATTCAGAGTGTGGAGCCCTCTACAGGACAGCCGACCCAGTTCAACAAATAAACAGCATAAAAAAAGAAAAAAGGGGCAGGAGAGGAGGAAGGGACTGTCTCAGAATAAAAGTCACTTTAAAAGCTGTAACAGCCAAACATAATAATGGACCCCCTCTATGTCTCCATTTTAACAAACTTGTAGTAAAAAGGTGTTTTTAGAGAATTACGGAAATTTGGATTTGTACATATTAGATGCTATCAGGGAATTATTGTTGATGTTGTCAGTCGTTATGTAGTAAAACCTGCCTTTTTAATACTGCAAACTGAAGTATTTAGGGTAGAGCTGCAAGATAAAATACACTGTTGCACAGGACATGCTTTTACTAAAAATTGTTTATTTTTATCAGTTTTAACTGAATGACCTGTATTTCCATTGGCTAAGTCTGGCAACCCTAATTTAGGGGTAATGTGGGATGATGTCATGTTCCAGCAAGGAAAAAAAAAAAGTGGGGCCATAAATTAAGTAAAGCACAGCAAAATGGGAATGATTGTTGAAAGTAGTTGAAGGTTCAAACAAAACAAAACAAATAAAAAATACTCTGTACCAGGAGGCAAATAAACCCAATTCTGTCACTGATTACCTGTGTGACTTTAGACAAATCAGTCTTTGAGATTCAATCTCCTCATCTGTAAAGTGCCCAGATCATTTCTCAGGTTTGTTATGAAGATCAAGTGTGGAGGGCTTTGTGAATGGTCCGCTGTCAACAGGTAGAGGCATCACTGCTGTTTTCAGGTGATGTGTCCCACATCTCTGGAGATGCTCTTCAGTGGAGAGACTCTGGAGCATACACTTGAATTGTGCAATGAAAGCTGCAACAGCCTTATCACTGGACTTGGTTTCCTAATATCCTGGGGCCAGATCGCATTAGCAGACATGTAATAAGTGAGATGGAAAAGAATTCTCCAACAAGTCACAGTTTCATCAGCTCTGCTCTTTGGGTGAACCTGAAATTATCTTTCAGAGGTTGGCCCAGCTGAAGCAATGCTGGTCCTGGAGAGAGGTCTGGCTATAGTGTTTTGTAATCGAGCCCTGACTTCTCTGAGCCCTGGTTTTCCTTCCTACAAGATGGAAGTGTACTGGTAAGCCTGCTTCCGCCATTGCCTTCCCACTGACACCATAAAAGTAAAAGGAATTTTAAAAATTGTGTAGGACCATTCAAATACTTTTGAGGTTTTATTTTTCATGTTAATACATAAAAATCACTATGGAAAATATTTTTGGAATGCATGCTTTTCCAGTAGAAGAGACTGAAATAAATATCTTTGGATTTCACAGGGGTTGAAATTCACAGGGGAGAAATGCTGTCTCGTTTATGTGAGACAGCATCACGCAGTGGCTGAGAGCTCACACTTTGGAGTCTGACAGATTGAGTAGCTCTGCCTCAGTTTTCCCATCTGTAAAATGGGGGTAATAATAAATGAAGAAATAATAAAATAATAAATAAAATAAATAAATACTAAATAATAAAACAGTATCTACCTCTCAAGGTTGTTGTGAGGTAGATTAAATGAATTAACAGATATAAAAGTGCTCACAACAGTGTCTGGCAAATAATAAGCACTAAATAAGGCTTACAGTCAGCGCCCAGCACGGTTTTTGGCACAGTGTAGGGCCTCTGGAACCATGTTGTCCTCAATGCTGAATGAAGCTGTTATAAACACCTATGTGCATGTTTTTGTGTGAACATAAGTTTTCAACGTCTTTGGGTAAATACCAAGGAGCACGACTTCTGGATCGAATGGTGAGAGTGGGTTCCACACTGGCTGCACCATTTTGCACTCCCACCAGCAGCGAATGAGAGTTCCTGCTGCTCCACTTCCTTGTCAGCACTTAGTGTTGTCAGCATTCTGGATTTTAGCCATTTCATTAGATGTGTAGCAGTGTCATGTATTAATCCGCATTTCCCTGATGACGTGATGTGGAGTGTCTTTTCCGATGCTTATTTGCCATCAGTATAACTTCTTTGGTGAGGTGTCTGTTACTGTCTTTGACTCATTTTTCGATTGGGTTTTTCTTATTGAGTTTTAAAAGTAATTTTTATATTTTGAGTCGCAGTCCTCTATCAGCTGTGTCGCCATTTCTTTATGCCTCCCTCCTCGTCCCGCTGAGCTGACGTAAATCAGACATGCCCCCATAGTAAGGAGTCAGACTCCATCTTTTTGGTGTTTGACTGCTGATAGATTTTAAGCATCACTTGTCCCTTTCTTTCTGCCCCATGTCTGGGCAACAATAAGAAAGCCTGGCTGTTCTCTCTTTCGGAGCCCTCAGCCCATCCCCCACCGTGATACAAAGTCTGAGCCAGTTTCCTTTCTCTGATCTCTCAAGCTGTTTTTGGACTTGCTTGGGAACCACCCTGCTCGCCTTAGGAAATCTCACGATGTGAGGAGTAAGCCTTTCCGTGCCCCGGTACGTGGAACGGGGATGGCTTCGGTCGTCTTGACGTCTGAGCCAGCTTTGGGGTGGGGTGTCTTCTCTTTCTGCAGAGTGACTGCAGCACCCCTCTCTGATAATGTAATGTGTGAAATGGCTGACTACTGCTTGAGAAAGGGCCGAGTTTTCGTAGAAGTGGGATGGCTGCTTCCTTCTGAAGAATCTGGATAAGCAGCGGGACAAGACAGTACGAACGTGCCCTTGTGGACCCAAGTCTTTCACGGTTAGGTGGTAAATATCACTGCTGCTTGGAGACCTAGCCGTTCTGGAGACAGTCTGAACATGGGGCTTTAGTATCTGAAGGTCTGGGCAGCTTCGTGGCCTGGGCCCAGGGGAGCTGTTGGAAGAGTCGTGGTTGCAGAGGGCGGCTCCTTCACCCAAGAAAGCCCCGCAGCTCTGCCTGCATTTGACCCCAGCCCCTGAGGAGGGTGAGGTTGTTAGTTCTGAACACAAATCTTTTGGGGGGAATTTATTAAGAGGCCGGGTTCACGGAACCCCTGTAGAAAATGTTTAATAGCTTTAGAAGCTTGTTGTCTCACACTGGGTGGGATTCAGCTCAGATGAACGCGGCACCTCTTTGCTCCCCAGGCCGCCCTTTTGAGCTGGAGAGAGCTGTCGTCACTGACACGTTACGGCTGAACTGGAGAAGTGTGGAGTGGGTACAGGAGTTTTCCGTGAACGCATCCGAGGAATCTGAAGCACAGAGAGTTGTCCTTACTGGCCTTCTCTGCTGATAATGGAGGACAATCCACTCAAGCTGAGAAAGTCAGGAAGCAGCCCTGGCAGGTGACAGCCAGATCAGGATATCCCCAGCTGAGTGTGAACACTTTTCTCAGATTCTAAAGGGGACTCAGACATCCTGTTCTGCGGCCAGCGGGGAACGGGTTCGAAACATGAATACTCTGCAGAGAGTATTCAAAACAGCTCCACCAGACCCCAAGGCCCAGGACACTTTCCTCTGCGAACAGCTGGTCACAGTCCTTCCCCTGCCTCCTGAGTGGGGGCCCTCCACGTTCCTGTTTCTGAGCCTCTGTTCGAGGCTCACCCCCTTGTTGACCATCTGTTCTCGCTCCTCCAGCCATTCCTTCATCACCCTTACTGAGCTGTTCTCTGAGCCGTTCCTGCCCTCCTGGGGCTGATGCTTCAGGGAACAGAGCAGGTAAAACGTGCAGTGCATCAGAGGCTGGGATTTGCCATGGAGAAAAGCGAAACATGGAAGGGAGGGGTGTCAGGGTAGAAGGTGCTGGTCCACAGACCTGAGACATCTGGGAGAAGGCACTTCCCGAGCAGCAGCCCTCACAAGGCCCCAGCTGGACTTGCAGGCCACGTGGACGGGTCGCCCTGTGAGGGCCTGCAGGGCACTGTGGACACCTCAGGCCTTTCTGACTAATATGCTTTAGTATCAGTCTCCTTGTTTGCGGGGCGTCCTATCATCTCACCTGGATGTGTGAGTTAGTCTTACTCCCACAGGGAATCTCATTTCTGTCTCTTAGGGGGTCACAGATATTGTAGTACCCCCGGGATGACAGGGGCTGTAATGCACCCAGGCTCATAGGGGTCCTTAGGGCCAGTAGCTGTCTGCACCCTCCTGTCCCTTTGCCCAGGGAGCTCGCAGTCTGCCCCGGGGGCGCTGGCTTCCAGGACGCGTCGTGACCCACTGGACACATCCCTGGGCCTTTCCCCTTCTTTTCCTGGTACCTGCAAAACTCTCCCTCATCTTTGCCTTCGAAATCTCAGCTCTTAAAATGTGAGCTGGGCCCACTCAGGGTTTTCCCTGGAGACCCAGGACATTCTGCACCTCTGTCAATCCTGCCCTTGCTGGACAGCTTATTTAAAAGTCTGTCTTTCCTGTTGTATCACTTGCTCCTCTGAGGCCAGCACCACATTGCTCAGTCTCAGTGCTTCTCCCATCATTTAGTTCCTGCTGTGTCCTAGCAGTGCTTAATTTGTCGAAAAATGAAACCAAGAGGAAGAAATCCCATGTTATACAAATGTTAACACATAATGTAGGGAAAAACCCCACCAACTGATAAATCTAGTACCTATGCACTTACAAAATGCTTCTCTCCACAATATCTCAATTTATCTTCACAACGACTCTGTAGAAGGGAGCTTCTATCCTTCAAAATGAATCAGGCTTTTGCCTTAAATCTACATTAAACTTTATCTTAGAACCTCTGGACCAAGAAGATAAAATCCCCTGAGTTAGGTTCTGGTATGTCGAAGGGGAGGGCTGAGAACCAGGAGTGGGACAGAGGAGAAGGAGCTCGCCTGGAGTTCTGGTCTGAAGCGGAAAGAACAGCATCGGTGAAGTAAAAGTGCAAGATGGGGCCAGGTGCTGGCGGGGGAGGCCCGTGCTGGCTGAGCTGAGGCCAGGTGCCCCCGAGGGGAGTAGATGGTGGCTTTTGTCCTCTCTTTTCAGGGTTAAATGTCAATTTTCAAAGGAAAGGTAAACTCACGGCTCTCACCCAGATATAACAATGAGTAAGTGTTAATGATTTTATTTAGCTTGTATCCAGATGCGGGAACTAGGCAGTTGTTAGAACTGGTTCAAAGGCGCAAAGACGCACATGTTTATCTGGAGGTGAGGAATGCCCGATGCTTGTGCGAACAGGGCAAACTGGCTTTTCCAGAGAAGGAGGACTGTCCCTCATGGGGCAGGGCTCGTTTGCGCATCTACAGAAAGGAATATTCTGAATTGCTATCAGTTCTCTGTAACCTTAGCTCTGTAAAGCCTGCCTGAGGGTGTGGTCTGGACAGCAGGAGGTTTCCATCCAAGCACAGTCTGTCCTGACCCGACTTGACAGATTCTACAGTCGAGCCACTTAGTGGAGGGGATGGACAGTGCTGGACGGTCACTTGATCCCGCAAACCCATCTCCCTTCTGTCATGCAAGGCTGACACTGCTAACGGGTGGGGCTGCTGTGAGCACTCATGAGATAAGGCTTTGAGGAGTCATCTCAGTCCCGTGTGTTTAATGACCACCAGCAGTTGTTTCAGTCCTGTTAAGAAACATTCAACTGCACTCTTGGGGTGATGGCTGCAGAGTGAGCACGGAGACCTCACGGTCTTTGTGAACAGTCAGAAGCAACTAGCACATTTGCACTCGTTCTATTTTAAGTCTCCTGGGAAGACACTTTCCCCCATCCCGATAATAACGCTGTCAGTGAGGGAAGTTGGTGGCCTGATTTGGCTCATCAACAGGTAACCTCCTTTACAAAATTCCTCCACGGAAGCCTGTTCATCCAGATCCAGGTACACATGCACACACTCACAAGAGCCAGGTGCTTCACTCGTGGCCTCCCAGCTGTCACACCTCCTCGTCCAGGTCACTGCTCTCCTGGCCTCCTAACTGCCCCACTGTGTCTGTTCTCGGTGGGCTGCTCTCCTGCTGCCCCCCTGCCCCCAGAGCCAAGGTGATCTTAACACATGACCTGGAGCAAGTCTCTGCCTTTACTAATAACCTTCGACAGCTTGGCCTGTGTTTGCAATGAAATCCAGCCTCCTTCTTGAGGCCTGTGAGGCCCTACAAGGGAAGAGTCTTGCCTGCTCCTCCAGCTGCCTGCTGACCAGTCTTCCTGCTGCAGTCCACCCTCCCGCCAACCTCACTGTCCCTCCTCCTGGAATTCTCTGGGCTCGACAGCGGCAGCTCCTTCTCACTCACCTCAGAAAGGACTTTCCTGACCACCCATTTAAAGTAGGCTCACCCACTGCCCCGTCCTGAACTAAGCCTCCTTATGTTTATTAAAACCCTTACAGTATTTCTCCTGCCCCCCCACCAGAGTCCCAGGACCATGAGTCTGTCTTGTCCCTGCTGTGCCCTCAGCCTGCACAGCAGACACAGGCTGAACAGAAATCTCTCATGGCCGACAGATCTTTCATACCCTATTGACCGGCAAGGCAGTCACTTAGTATTATGGGCAGGAGTATAAACTGACACTGCTTATCTGAAAACAAATCTGGCAGTGTTTATTAAGAGCCTTCAAAATGTTCTTAATCCCTTAATTCCGTTCTGAGGAATCTTATAAAAAAAAAATAAGAGATGTGGTATCAGATTTAGTGACAAGATGCAGCCTTTTAAAAAAAGATGACTAGTAAGAAATAAATGAGTCATTCAGTGGTGGGGATAATAAACTCTCAATATGGAACAGTGTTGTCATTGGAATCATGTCTTCAAGGTAAATAAAAAGGCAGAATGGAGCAGTCCCTCCAAAACCACCACTGCCAAACGGACCCTTTGGTCTGAGACCCTTTTGCCCCTTTTCTGTCTACAACTTAATAAAGCTACTTGATATATCAGTCTCATTTCTGGTTTGACTCTGTTATTTATTCATTTTATAAATACTTGAGTGTCAACTTTTTGCAAGAGTAGGTATGCACAGTATGAAAGTTATTCCAGACAGAGTTCCTGCTGTGAAGAGACTTCTACTTCAAATTTAACTCCTTTCAAACTGATTCCAACCCCAAGCTAAACCATTTACAGCTTTGTGCTTCACTGACAGGCTTCTCCCACTGGCTCTGGCAGGACCAAGAGCACCTGGCCATCACAGCTGGGGGCACGCAGACAGCCCAGCAGGAGAAAGAGTGAGGATAGGTTACTCTTGGTCGCACTTTAGAAAGCATTACTATCCTGTCAAGACTGGAATGAGAAGGCTGTCATGATGCTGCCTGGAAAGGGTTCCAGTTCACTGGACATCAGATTAGTCCAATGATATTGTGGCTGAAGACAGAGATTAAAAACCTGGAGAACAGCAACATTGTTTTAACTTAAATACACACACACAATAGCACAGCATATTAAAACCTATTTACATGAAGTACACTGTACCCCAAGAAAACAGAACAGAACTCTGAGACTCCCTTTTCCTGCTCCAGAGACACAACCTGGCACGGTCAGCAGCAAGACATCCTTGTAAGTGAATGATGGAGAAGAGGTGGGGTGGGGGGCAGCCCCCACAATGGGAAAAGCTTATGGAGTGTAATTTTCAGGTTCTGGCAAATCAGTTTGTGCTGGGAGTGCCACTGATGATGGAAATGCTGTGAAAGCTGCTTTCTCTAGCATGCTGCTGCTGAAAGGTGTAGCCCCCTACAGAAATTCTGAGTTAGAAATGTGGGTACATCAGATGGGAGACAAAGCAGGGATGCTGGTGAGGGAAGAGTTCAGACCGTCCACAAGAAGTAAAGTGACCAGAAAAAATTAAAAAAAAAATTGGAATCACATCTCACTTTTTTGTGTCCTATGCTCTGTGTTTTATACAAACTCAAATTAATTAGAACTCCACAATCAGGCCTGGTTTTATAAAACATCTTTCACTGGAGCTCTCAACATGGGTGTGGTTACACACGAATAAACTAAATAGAAGCACAAAATGTACAGTCAGTGCTGCAGAGCGTTTTGTAACTATCTCATAGGAAATGAATATGACATTTTAAACCATGGTGGACATCCACTGAGGCTGAATTCTGGCAAATTAAAACCCCTTTGGGCCAAGGGAGCATTTGGAGCTTTGTTTTGGAGTTGGCAGAGGGGTGGAGGGTGACCTGGGAGGAGGGAGGGCACCAGAGGATTGGCCAGGTGGTGAGCAGGAATGAGGACCTTTAAGAAGGATGCCTCAGAGGCAAACTGAGGTTGTCCAGGTTGCTGGGAAGTAAACCTGTCATCACGCCCATCTCTTGCCAACGTCTTGCTGAATTAGCCTTTTTTGAGCAAGGTGACTGTGAAATAAGTTCTCCGGGGATTCACAGGGATCTCAGGGAGGCCACTGGCCTTTTAATAGGATGTGGAGGTCTGAGCAACCTTCCCTAGAGTTCAAAGGACAGATGCCTGGATTCCTTGAGACTGTTGAACACGGGTGAGCTTTATACACACATAAACATGTCATTCTTCCTTACACCACCACCTTGAAACCCACATATGCTTAAATAAGGAGCTAGATGTATAAACGAAAATCATATACAAACAGTTAAATCTCTGCGTTACATTACAAAACACCACTGAGTATCTTTTATACAGTTCTGTCCTCTTAAATGCATTCTGACGACGTCCCCACGGCAGCACTCGCCCAGCTGGTGGCCGGCAGATGAAGAACCCCCACATGAGGCTGGGAGGCTTGGGAAGTAAGGTGGTCTCAATAATACATGTTCTTATCCCACCAGCCTGCAGAGGTGGAAAACAGCAAGTCAGAACTGCGAGTCCACTGCGGACGAGCAGCCCCTCGCGGCGTGCGCGACCTACCTCCCGGATAGAGCCGGATGAAGAGCTTCCGCGCCTCGTCGTACACCCAGATCAGGACGGCGTGCGGCGCAGCCACGAACCAGTACTGAGCCCTGGAAGCAGAGGGGCGAGTCCTGACGTCCGGGAGGCCACCTCCCTGCCTTCCTGGACACACTGCGCGGGGTCACACAGCGTAAAACTGGGCCGTGACTCCAGGAACAACGTCTGCCTTGGAAGTGGGCCATCGGGTGAGGGGAGAGGCGGGGCGGCGAGGACGGAGAACCCGTTTCCTCTTCTGTAGTGCCTCCCTGTAGTGCGGTGGTTGCCTGGGTGTTGTAGGAATGAGAAGGGGGCTCCACTGGCTCCCTGCCGCCCGTGTCAGCCAGACCCTTAAGAACGAATGCACAAAGCATTCTTAAGTGGATTCGCACTAGAGGACGTTACTGCAGGTCAACGTGAGGCCACACAGTGCGAATGACCACCACTTCTTACTGCACTTAGAGAGGGGCTTCTAGACAGATGATTCCTTAACAAGGGGCAGTTGTGGGTTATTACTTAGCCGCTGGATCCCCAGTGGCACAGGGCTGTTCTGATGAGAGCTGCATCTTCTTAAAAGAAAAGGGAGGCACATGAGCTGCAACTGACCAATGGCATTTTTTTGAAAGGTGAAGAATTCACACCTTGAAAAGTTCGTATGTACAGTGAAGTGGTTTTAATTTCCAAACATTTGACACATCTCTCTAGCCCTTTGCTTTGAAGTGTGGTTGGGGACCAGCAGATCGGTGTCACTTTAGAGCTTGTTAGAAATTCAGAACTTCAGGCCCCCTCACGCTGAGGTTTGAGAAGCACGATTTAGTCCACCTCTTGCCCCTGAAGGTAAAAACTCTGAGGCTGACACCCCGGGGAAGTTATCAGAGCCTGCTGCCTTTCCTGCTACTTACCATATCTGTGCCCAGGTCGATGAACAACATAGTAATGGTGCCAATGGGCAGGGGCAGGCTGGCGATGATGTAGATAAGAAAGGGGCAGAGCTCAGCGATGTTCTTGGTCAGGGTGTACGCGATAGTCTTCTTCAGGTTGTCAAAGATCAGGCGGCCTAGGCAGAGACGTTTCTGCTTACAGGACTTGCCTCTGATTTCCCTGGTGCCCCAGCCAGTAGGACCACTTGAGGCCCCACTCACCTTCCTCCACCCCTGTGACTATGGACGCGAAGTTGTCATCCAGCAAGACCGTGTCGGCTGCATTTTTGGCTGCATCAGAACCTGCGATCCCCATGGCAATCCCAATGTCTGCCTTCTTTAGAGCCGGAGAGTCGTTAACTCCATCCCCCGTCACAGCGACAATAGCATCCTGTGGGGACACGTGAGGAGGTGGGTGAGCAGCTGGGGCAGGACCAACACAGTCCCCAGCGTGTCTGAGGATGCGAGGACGGCTGGGGTGGAAATGAGGCCCGTTCAGGGTTCGGGGGAAAGATTAAGATGGGAGATCCCAGAAGTAAGACCAATGAACTCCAGACTAGCTGAGCTGGATAATTAACCCAACTAGGATCCAAACTGGAGGGGAAGAAGTGAGACTGTCACTGCAGATGACACGTGGAGAATCCTGAAGATGCCACCAGAAAACCAGCAGAATGAATGATTCAGTAAAGTTGCAGAATACAAAATTAACATACAGAAATATGTGGTATATCTATGTACTAACAATGAGCTATCAGACAGAGAAATCAAGGAAACAATCTCATTAACAACTGCATCAAAAAGAGTTAAATATCTAGGCATAAATCTAACTAACTAAATCTAAGTAATCTAAATCTAACTAAAGTACTCAGAAAACTGTAAGACACTGATGAAAGAAACTGAAGGCAACACAACCAGATGGAAAGATAAACCATGTCTGTGGATTGCAAGAAGTAGTGTTGTTAAAATGACCACACTGCCCAAGGCAGTGTACAGTCAATGCAGTCCCTATCAAAATATCAATGCCATTTTTCACAGAACTAGAAGAAGTAATTATAAAACTTGTATGGAATCATAAAAGCCTCCGAGTAGGCAAAATAATCTTAAGGAAGAATAACAAAGCTACAGGATCACACTCCCTGATTTCAAACTATTCTACAAAACTACAATAATCAAAACAGTATGGTACTGGCACAAAAACAGACACATAGATCAATGGAACAGAACAGAGAGCCTGGAAATAAACCCACACTTATATGGGCAATTAATCCACAACAAAGTATCACACTTCACTGTCAGAAAGCCCCTGGGGAGCATGCTGGAGGGTCCCCTGGGGTAGAGGGTCAGCCCTGACCAGTGGCGATGTGGGGTGGTGAGGACGGTGCTAGAGCCCTGATGGGGGCCAGGGCCCAGCACAACACTCCCCCGGGACGGGGGCAGACCTGGAAGGTCCCTGGGTGCTGTGTTCACCCACCTGCCTCTGACAGCCCTCCACGATGATCAGCTTCTGCTGGGGGGACGTCCGGGCAAAGACGATCTCCGAGTAGTTGGTTAAGAGCTCATCCAGCTGTGCTGGGCTCATGTCCTTCAGCTCCATGCCGGTCACCACGGCAGCCTTGGCATCCCTAGAAGGGCCAGGAGGAACTGGGTGAAGCCAAGGTGGAATGTGGCTGAAATGCTGTTCTGGCAGGACATGGGTGGAAGCCTCTTTGATTCTCCCTGGAAGCCAGCGTCCTGACGCCCAATACTCTAGTGGGATACCAGGGCTTATGAGTAGTGGGATACTGTGGTCTCATTTCAAGACAGCAAACTAAGCCGGACAAATAAGGCCATTTCCTGGTACCCTAACAACAGGAAAAAGCCAAGGAGCTGTTTCTTTACAGGAACAGGTGAGCGATGGTACTTCCTGGGGCAATGCTTTACTCAACAAGTAAAAGGAAGGTAAAAAAAAAAAAAACTGCCTGCTATGTTTTGGGTCTTAGAATGCAGCTTACGTCAAAACACACAGGCAACAATTCCTTGTGGTTTATTTCAGATTTATAGGGTCTACTATGCAATGTGCTATGTAGGGAGAAAGGTTCACTGAGGTCTTCTTTAAGGAAAACTATTGTGTGCTGAGTATAAAAGTAAGATTCTAAAGCCACTGATCACGCAGATCTGATGGTGCTGCCCCTGTGAAGCCTCTTCTAACAGTTTCCACAGAGCTGCTAGCAGAGCCCGGGACCCCTGACTCGTCTGCAGAGCCAGGTGCAGCCTGCCTCGTCCCCTCTGGCTGCCCCCGTGGCCCACTGGACTTCTCAGTTCTGAGCCCCCAGTCTGTGCCCGGAGCTCCCAGGTCCTGCTGCCTTTGCCCGGAACAGGACTCGCTCACTCCCTTCCCTCGGCAAACACCCCACTTTTCAGCCCTCAAATCTTAGTTTGAACGTTCTTAGGTACAAGATACTGCGTGCTTTTTTCTTTACATTTTTAACGTTTTGAGCTGTTTTGGGGTCTGTTTTTTCCTATAGGTACTAAATATTGGAATTCAAGCACCTGACTCAAAGTACAGATTTTCCTATACTCTGATTTTAAAAAATGGAACAGTAAGTTAAGAAGGAAAGAGTATTTCCTTTCTCCCCAGAGCTGCAAAAATAGTTTTTCTATGATCACGCAGCTGGAGTTGGTGAAGTGGGAAATGGAACACATTCACAGAAGCACCCACCCCGCTCTCCTGCGGTGACTGGTATGAAAGGTAGAATCCTACTGCTTCTAAAGCAAAACAAACAACAGAAGCTCAGAGCCTGTCTGCGCAGATGAATGCTGCTTTCGCCAAGGACAGGAGCACTCTCAGACTTCAGATACTGTTGTGCCCAGAGGCTGTTTGGCTCTGGGTCTGAACTGCGCCTGGTTGGCTGTGCTTTATTACCTACAGCTCGGTGTTCCCAAAGGGCATGCATGCTTTTGAGCTAGAGGAGGTCCTCTGCTCTTTCCCCTTCACCCCCATGCGTGAAAGTCGATAAGGCCAATGAGCTTTATTTTCAAACTGAGACTTTGGAGGCTTTGACTTGTGTGAATGATCAACAGTCCAGGTGCCTGTCCCCCCACTGCCAGCTCCTCGTCCCCATGTGCCTCCTTCACTGGACTTATCACATCACAATTAGCCTCCATTCTTCTGCACCTCCGGCTAGATGGAAAGTGCCCCAGGCACGGGGAGAGCGTCTGCTCTGCTCGCTGCTGCAGCTCCAGTGCCTAGGTATGCGGTGGTAGGTTTTCTAGTGACTGGAATGTAGTCGGCACCCAACAGTTGTCAGAAGAATTAACACACAAATGAATGGACAGATGACTGGACTAAAGGACCCACACGGTTAAAAGAATTAGGAGAAATAAGGAAAAAAAAAACTGAGTCCTTCCTTAGGAAGCTTCCATTCTACTTACAATCCAATAAAAAAGGAAAGAAAAGTGTGCTTCCATAGCTACACACCACGAAGCCAATGGAATAAGCACTCAGGATGCACACCAGGGGAGTGCATGGAGCACAAGGGCTCTTGGCATTCCCGATCACACAGCTGCATCAGTGACAAGTAATTCCCCATAAAGTTTCTGTTTCAGCTTTCTCACTCTACATTAGGGCTCATGTTTTCAGATCTGCTTCACTGGGTTGAAATTTCATACAGGAAATGCATAAAGGTAATTTTCACGGGATCAGTCCAGTGCCTGGCCCATATTAGGCACTCAATAAAATTTTGAGTAATGGATGGATATATAAATTATAGCATAAACCAGCCTAGCACTACCCTGAGGGAAATGTTTGGCAAAAAGGGGCTTTGCTTCCAACAGCACCGCTCTTCAGAGGCAACAGGGCCCGCGGGTAAGAGCCTGAGCTCTGTCGCGGTGGCTCCGAGCTTACCGCTGGTTAACTTGCTCCACAGCAATGTTGAGGCGCTTTGCGATGTCTTCCACGGTCTCGCTGTTGGCCGAAATGATCCCCACACTCTTGGCAATAGCTTTGGCCGTGATTGGATGATCACCCGTAACCATAATGACCTAAAACACAGTGAGAAAGGCAGGTGGACACTGAGGAAGCCAGCTGACTGGAGTAGGGACCAGAGTAGGGTCACCTACTCCACCTTGAGCACGATTAGTGGCAACTGTGGTCTGCCCTCATGGGCGGTTCTTGATCTCTAGGTCAAAGAAACAAGCTGTCCTTGAAGGACACACTGGTCCCACTCGATCTGTGCTTGCTCCTGAGCTTCTAACATTTCCTCTCCTGAAAGTAAATGAAGCCCATCCCTTCGACGTAACTTTATCGGTGCAAGGGCTGGCGGGCGTCTCCTCGGGCAGATTCATGTTGCTCCGACAGTCTTGGAGTCAACGTGGTGATGGAATTCACATGGATTCTGGAAGCTGCACCTCAAGATTAAGTAATAAAACCTTTTACCGTCTCTCAAGGTCTAGGTGAGATAGGGCCGCCTCATGGCACAGGGAGACAGCTTTCTCCTCACAGCAGTTACTCTTGTGGTTTATACCACACAGACACAATCGTTTTGCTTTCAGGGGACAGTTACTGGAAGTATAGTAAAAGTAGAAATTAAAAAAGGGGAATTGTGGTATTTGGTTGAAGACACCTAAATACTCTCTTGGGACAAATGTTCTCAGCAAGGGACACAACGTGAACGGAGGGCTTGCTGGGTCAGGAAGATTAAGTCCACCTTGATCCCTGCGCTCCGGCATTTGGTGACTGCATCAGGAACCGTGGACCGAGGCGGGTCAATCATGGATAGGAGGCCCACGAAACAGAAGTTGGAGGTAGGGAAGTTCATCGCGTCTGTATCAAACATTAGGTTTCTGGAAACTCATCTGCTGGCAGGTAGAGATGACAGAAACCTGAAGCAGGTATGAATTGGGGAGTCAATGAAACTAGGATAAGAGATGACAAAAGAAAGAAAACACATTTTCATACACTCTCAGGCCTTTATATTGAACCAATACTTTGGTGTTTACCAGGATTATTTAATTCCTTCAGTTCCATAACACACGTTGTTTCTTGGAAAGACATACTTCATCCAAAAATACTTTACTGTGTGCCACTGGGGTCTCTGTTGTGTTCTGGAGGTAGACCAAGAGCGAACAGCTTTTACTTCTGCAGACGTCCCACTTCAGTGGGGAGACAGAGAGATGAGAACCGGGAAAGCCTTCACCAAGGAGGTCACATGAGCTGACTCTTGAGAAAGGAGTCAGACATTTTCCAGGGGAAGAAGGGAGGACCAGGGTGGGAAACGCTTTGGGTTTTGGCAGAGAAAGCAGCGTGTGCTCCTGCACAAACTAGGGAAAGAACCTGGGGCGTCAGGGGAACACTGTGACGTTCCTCCCGGAGAGGCGGGGAGAACCGCTGGACACTCAGAGGGCATCTGCCTCTCGCAGGTCAAGGGAGGAGGGATTCCTTTAGAATCCCTTAGTCGGGTGCGACACCCAAGGTTGCGTTACTTTCTCAACCGCTTTTACATCAAATTTATTCTCAGCGTGGCACTCTGCTTTACACATTTCACGTTTCAGCAAAACACAGGCTTTGGGAGGTCAACTGACCGTGGGGTTCCTAGAGCATCTGGTCAGAAGGGTCGCGGCCCCGTCTTGAAAAGGTCGCCTGGTGCTGTGGGTTTTTTAAGGCTTGCGTCCAGCTTCATCACCTCATTTATGCATTTTACTTGCTTTACAAACTCAAATATCCCTTAGAAACACACATTCCACAGATTCCATCTCTACTGGCAAGAACTGTCATGATGTTTAATGAGCCTTGCCATCAACTCTGAACTCCTGGCACCTTGAGTTCTGCAGCTCAGAGGTGCCATTCTGTCAATCCTGGTCCTCATGACAGCGTATCTCATGACACCACACACAGGTCCTGCCACCATGGCTGTGCATCCACGGATCCTCCCACCTTTAACATCCCATCTCAGATACTGGCAGTAATTTTTCCTGATTACTAAGCAGGAAAAGTCAACATTTTTGAAAACTTACTTTTCCCCTCTAAGTAGTTGCTAAGTCCTACCAGTTCTGCCTCCACAGTCTTATTGGGTCAAATTTCCCCCCTCTTCCACCTGAGGGGGGACAGCACCTCCTGCTGAGACCCACACCTCTCCTCTCCCTCCTGCCGCCAAGGACAATCCTCTAGGAAACACTAGCTCCCAAAAAGCCTTTCATGGCTCTGCACTGACTGCAGAGCGAAGCCCCAGCCCCTCCCGCGGCAGCCACCCCCGTCACCACCGCCAGCTCCCTTTCCCAGGGTGGCGCCCCCTCACCTAGCCATCCCAGCCATTTCCACCTCTGTACTTCAGCTACATTGTCCCCCCACCTCCCTTCAAGTGTCGTCACTCAAGGACCAGATTGAAATGTAGCTCCTCCCCTCAAACCTCCCCAGATTTTCCTGGTGGGGAAGTGACCCCACCCTCCCTGGTGATATCAGACGGACGGTCTTTCTTGTTTGCTCTCCATGCTCCTTTCTGTGGTTCGAGTGGATGCCAGTGCTCCTCTGCTACATCACGACCCCAAGGGATAGAGCCTCGGGTAAGGGGTCGGGGGCTCACCCAGCACGCGCTCCCCCAGGCCCCCCAGCTCCATGTATGCTGTGTGGAAGGCCTCGGCGGTGCTCTGGTCCAGAGGCTGCTCCTGGCCGTGGGCCATGATGGTGCTGCATTTCTCCAGGACCCGCTCAGGGGCCCCTTTCATCACCAGGAGGAAACGCTTGTCGTCGGGGTCGTCTGTCTCGTGTATGGAGAGCTGTGAGGGAGGAGCCGAACGTGTTAAGTACTGCGTGTCCCTGGCATCGAATGTGATACCGTCTGGACTCGCAACGGCCTGAATCGTAGATGTTTTAATCAGCAACACAATAGCATTAGTGACACCTCTTTCTCTGCAGGGCTACTTGTCCTCCTGTGTAAGGAGGGGAGCGTTCTCTGCAGGCAAGCTCCTTCTTTCTACCTCGGGCCCCAGTTATGTGCAGAGATCTGGACTCCGTCCCGGCCCAGAAGGATGCCCTGAGTTTGAATCCAAACTAAGTGCAGCTTGTTTCTCAAACACAAACTGGCAGCTTTCCTGAGGCCAGATGTGACTGTCAGCCTGCGAAGCCGTCTGCCTTGAACAAGCTCTCCTGGGGTGACTGTGGGGCAGGAGGGCTGTGAGCCTGCCTGTCTCACCTGCTACTGTGAGAGCGGCCTTCAGACCCCACCAGCCCGAGCTCAGGCACGCTGCGGGCCTCCCTGTCTCCATGTTGGGCCAGCTTTACTGGATGCGGAGAGGGCAGGGGGTGGGGGGCTCGCATCACAGGCCTCTGGTAAGTAGCAGGCATCACAACTTCACTGTCAATACCCTTTGACCTAACAATTCTGCTTCTGGATTCATCACATAAGACAGGCAGGAAAAATGTGAAAAAATGCACAGATGATAATAAAGTGGCTAAGTCTCATGTAGCCCTGGCTGCGTACCGGGGGCTCTTCCAAGCCCCTGAAAGGAATCTTAGGAGCTTTGATTGTGGGAGAGAACGAGTAAGCTGCAAAGAAAAATTCTACCATTTTGGGGTTATCATTTGATTCCAAATCAGTAGTTTTTAGAATTTTGGATATCAGAGATAAGTACAAAAAAAATGTAGAGGGCAAACATAGGCTGCAGCTTTTTTTTGTACAGCCAAGTAAAGACAGTAGAAAACCCACTAATTAAACAGACTGAAAACCCCCCATCATTTTCTCAAAGGTAGGGCATTTTAACACTCAAAGTAGGAATAATAAACACAGTTATTGCGTGTGCCATTCTGAGTGCTCAAAAATTAAATGGACTCATTTAATTCTCAAAACTATGGCTGTGGGTACCATTATCATCACCTTTTACAAGGGAGGACTCTGAGATGTGGAGAGGTTCAGTGACTTGTGCGAGGTCACCACTAACAGGAGGCTGAGCTGGGATTTGAATTCAAGCCCCAGAGTTCCTGTCCTAACCATGCAGGACAAAAAGGACAATCTTTTGAATTCATCTCTACGCAAAACTTTATAAAATATTGTCCTAGTTTTCCAATTTGCCATAAAGTACGGAAATTATTTTCATGGACCATGTCAGTTTGGGGAGTTGCTGTTCTAAGACCAATAAGACACAGACCTTCCACCCTGCTTCCTTTGGTTGAACGACCCCTCAGAAGCCTTCCACGGTCAGGACATCGCATCATCTTATTTAGGTGGAGTGTTGCGCGTGTGTGGATACAAAACGGCACTAGCAGGGTCCAGGGGCTCTTTGGCCTCTTCTGCAGGAACCCCTCTCCTTTCTAGCCCAGCTCTGCCTCCTTCAACGTTTCGTACGTGAGGCCTCACAGAACCTGCTTTTCCCCACTTCTCACATGATGAGGAAAGTCTTCTCTGGAGGAGATGGAGCCGCAGCACGCGTCTGCGTCTTGTTCCTGACTGGAAGGTCATCTGACCTGGTTCTGAAGAGCACGGACTCCTGGCTCTGGCCCTCCTGGCTGCAGACAGCGCTGGGCGCTGCCCCCCCCCCACCTGCTGAGCTGTGCGAAGTGAGGGGCTCAGGACATGTGGGAATTGGCCCATGACACCTACCACTGCTGCTGTCACTTCAGAACCGTCACTCATTCTATTTCCACTCTTGTTTTGAACAGAGGTCTGATTTCCTCTGTATCTTACATCATGCATTTTGTTAGTCCTCTGCTTTGCTAACCACAATTCTTTATGGGTCAATTATCCACAACACAGTTACTTTCCAATCCTAAGTTCTTTCCAAAAAAATGTGTGGGTAGTCACCAGAAACTTGGTCATCCTATTTGCATAACTGACTGCTATGCCAAGACCAAGTCACGACACTCCGCTGTCAGCTTTGGAGTCTACGGGGAACCCCACCTGAAGCAGACCCTGGGCTACAGACTGTCCTGTGTCCTAACATGAGATAAGACGGTCGACTGCCGGCCACCCAGGCATGAGGGGAAACGGGGCCCTGTGCACTGCTGGAGGCGGAGCTGGAAAGCTCTTCACGAAGGGCAAGCCTTGCTCACACGGCCCGAAGCAAACCGCCCTGCCTCTGTGTCGTGGCACGAAAAGCACACACTCAGGAGTCAAACAGACGTGTGAGACTGCTCACATCCACGCGTCCTGTCGCCTCTCCCGTCGGCTGGGGTCGCTTCGCCCTCCCGCACAGGCGTCTTGTGAGGGTCCAGGGCCTGGCACAGAGGCAGGTGTGGCACTGCTCTCCCCTCTCCCCACCTTTCCCTCATCCTTCGGGACGAGGTGGCTGTCCCTCACTTGTGCCAAGTCACCCAGCGGGCTGGTGGTGTGTGCGCATGCTGAGAGTGGGGGTCACACAGGTGGCTCATTCACGGGAACAGCCAGGCCCGGGCAGGATCTGCGCCTTACTTCAACTCCTCCACTTAGGTCAGGGAAACCTGTTCTGGGTTTGCCAGATGCCCAGACCCTGCCTTCCTGAGGACTAGTTTTGAAGTCAAGTGCTATTCAAAACACAGATTCACCAAAGGACACGTACAGGCAGACATGCTGCTCTGGTGTTGATAGCGATTCAGGTGTGAGGAAAACTCACCTGAAATTTGTTGGTTGAGTTGAAAGGGATTTCAGCTACTTTGCGGTTTCTTTCTCTAACTTCCATCACATCACCCAAAATCACCTCTGAGAATTTCAGAAGAGCCGACTCTGAGGCGTCTCCAACCACAACTTTCTGCGAACCGGAAGGGATAAACACTTTCAGCACACAACCTGGTTCTTGGTGATTATTTTCCAGGACCCAGCATGTAACCCAAGCCTCCTTTCCACCTAGAGAGAGAGCAATCACACCACAGTCAGTGACTGACTAAGACCACGGTGATGCTGACTGCAGGGTGCTGCCACCTGCTGGCACCAGGGAAGCTCAGAGCTCTCTGAGAGCTGGACGTTTTCATGAAAAATGCAGTTACGAACTGTATCTTGAAAGACAGGTGAGTTACCTATAGACAGAGAAGCAGAAGAAAGCCTTCTAGGAACCAGAATGCCGCGAAGGAAGGCACGCAGTGGGGAAGTTCTGTTGTGAGAGCTGGAGACACAAGTGGATGTGGAGGGTGTGCTGGAGGCCCCTGAAAGGCAGGCTGAAGGCTACACTTGAGAAGCAGAAAACAGAGAAGCGTGGGCAGTTTCTGAGCAAAGTTAGGTGAAGCAGGTCATCAATGTAGTATTTAAAGAAAGACTGGGGGAGACAGAAACTGGAATCATGGAGGCCAATTAAGAGGTTTAAGACAATTATTTAGAAACAAGGTACTAGCGATAACAGAAATGTATAATGACAGATATTTTGAAACAAGAATGATAGGACTTGGTGATTCATTAGCTATTTGGAAAGGAGAAAGGTAAAGATGGCTTCAAAATATTTGGGCCTGGGTGACAAGTAAAATGATTCTGCCATAGAAAAACAGAAAATTTGGGACAAGATATTAATGTGGAGCCAGTCTGGGTACAGGTGGAAGGGCCCAAGTATAATCTGTTGAGAGCCTAACATTCACACTTCCAGGTGGAAACTCACAGCTATCTGGAGACCCATGGAGTTTGGGTGAGAAATCAGAACTGGAGACAAGGATTTGAAAGATAGAGACAGAGAAGTGACTGGCCAAAAGGAGAATTAGAGGGGGCTGATAGAGAAAGAAAAGCAAACAGAAAACATAAGAAAGTAAGAGTCAATGAAGGAAACAGATGGTATGTGGAAAAGCCAGGAGAACACAGCCTAGCAACTCACTGAGAGGGACAGAGGCAAGGAGGAGGATGGAGGGGAGGGGAGAGTTTGTGTTTGGAAGTGCAGCTACACACCAGAGCTCCGAGAGGACGGTGCTCTGAGGCCAGTCCTTCTATTTCCATCCCATTATGTTTGAACTGCTGAATGGCACTTGCATAATAAAGAAACTTTGATTATATCTTCTAGGCTAGTAAAGAAGTTAGGAAAGTAACTTAAAGGCACATTCACTTTCTGGAATGAAACAGAATTTTCAAAAGGCCTAAATGAACATTCTGAGGACTCTTAGATTTCTCGGAGCAAGTTACAGTGAAAGAAGTTTCCTGCAGGTCTCATGATTAGACTTGCTCATACAGTTCAGACTTTACTCAGTTGGAGAGATTAAGTCAAGCACCAAGTCAGAACAGAGAAAGGCTGTGACGGATGACCACACGTGCGGACCCTTCACCTTCATGACGGGGATGCTCTCCTGGCCGGGTCTGAACTCAGCTCGGTTGCACAGTGTTATTACCTTCGACAAGGAGGCCCAGGTTGCAGAGCTTTGGTCGAAGGCTTGATCTGGAAGCAGAAAGACAGCGATGCCAAGGATGCTGGGCGTGCCAGTCATGAGCAGCACCGCTCAGCCCAGCCAGGCCACGGACCAGCATGGTCTGTGCGGCTCAGCCCCTCTGCGAGTCCCCAGCGGGGCGCAGACAGGACGCACCAGGAAACTCACTCGAATGGGCTTCACTAGTGTCCGCCACAAAGACCTGGTTGTCGAACCACAGGTGGGCCACGGTCATCCTGTTCTGGGTCAGAGTCCCCGTCTTGTCGAGCAGATGATGGAGGTGGATCCCAGCGTCTCCACCGCCTCCAGGTTCTTCACCAGGCAGTTCTTCTTGGCCATCCGCTTTGCAGTCAGGGACAAGGCCACCTAGGCAGCAGAGAGAGAGAGACAGAGAGAAGGAGGCTTTAAGAAAAATCGAGTTCAAACATGAAGAAACAGAGCTGGACTCGTTCCAGGTCCAGTTCCAGATGCAGTGAAGCTTCAGAACCAGAGGCTGATAAACCACAGAGTGCCCTTCTTTTATTAAATGTGGGACCCTTTTTTGGTCCCTTTACCCCTTGAGGAAGTGATCCTGAGGGGCCTGCAGACAGCAAAGCCAGGCGAGGTCACTGCCACCAACACTCGGGAGTCACCACCAAGGGGCTTTGGCTGCCGAGCACCTGTGGCTTGCAAGCAAGACTGTGGGAGGTGGACTTTGACCTTGGGGCCAAAGAGCTTGCCCCCGGGGGCTCACTTGTTTCTTTGGGGAAATCAAGAGCTCACTTTAAGAGCTCCAGATTATAAAGATTCTTAGCTCCCTCTCAACTCCCCATGTCTCCAAGGGTTCTTTTGGCCCCAATTTCATCAAATTACTATCTGCTGGAGTCAGGGGAGCCCTGGGGTCAACAACTTCTCTCCGTCCTTGCTCAGGACAATACCAAGCTGCCTTCATCTGGAACTGAAAAGACGAATCCCTCTTCTGGGGCCTCCACAGCAGAGGCGGGGGCGGGGCCCTGTGTGCAAGGATGAGTTAGGCTCTCCCTACAGAGGGAGACTTAGAGCTGAAACTTGGGGAGGGGGCAAGCAGGAAAGGGCTGAACTGCTCTGCAGGAACATGGGGGTGTGTGTGTGTCTGTGTGTATGTGTGTGTGTGTGTCTGAGAGAGGGAAGAGAAAAGAGGTAAAAAATGTGCCTAAATTCTTCAGTTGCAGGAAATGCCAAAGAAATTATTGTTTTCCTTTAAGAACTGTGGAAACATGGGGAAGGTGTGGGGCTTCTAGAAAATCTGTAAATGGTGCTTTGAGACTGTCTTATCCAGCTCTTAAGGGGCAAAGTATCATCCATAATCTGCAAATGGATCTCCTGAAAGTGAAAATATAAGGTTTTCAAGGGCAAAGCATTCACATGTTAACATCTCAACTCCTTTGTCCCCCTAAGAAGCAGCCCATCCTGAACGGCCTGCGGTCGTCCCTGACAGCGTGAACTCGGCTGTGCAGGAGCTCGCCCAGCACAGCAGAACTGCCCGTGTTAGCAGGGTCAGGGTGCGGCCACCAGCAGCACAGACTCACAGTGACAGTGGCCAGGAGACCCTCAGGCACACTGGCCACAATGATGCCAATGAGGAAGATGATGGAGTCCAGGACCTGATACTTCATGGACACCGCGATGATGAAGAAAAGGACACCAATGGACACGGCCACTCCTGCCACAATGTGAACAAAGTGCTGGATCTCGATGGCAATGGGTGTCTTTACATTCGTGACTCTTGAAGCCAGCGAGGCGATCTGCCCGATGACAGTACGGTCACCCGTGTTGATGACCATGCCAGTCGCCGTGCCTACAGGTGGAGCAGACATTTTATTGCAGGGTCCTCAGCTAGGCCCTCTCTTTGGTGGCTTATGTGGTCAATCAGCACGTGAAATTACAAAGGTCAAATTCCAGGCTCTTCAATTCATATTTTCTCTCGGGAAAGCTTTGTAGCAAGACATGGTAAACAGACAAAACCATAAAGCCTAAAGAGGGAGAAGTGGTATGGGTGAAACGTGCAGCCCTCCAGCGGCGGGACTTACCTTCCAGACAGGTGGTCGAGAAGAAGCTGATGTTCTTTGTTTCCAGGGGGTTCTCGTGTGTAAACTCGCAGGAGCGGGGCTGGGGCTCAGACTCCCCAGTGAGAGATGAGTTATCTACCTAGAAATTTGGAAGAAAGTTCAAGAGTAGGCACCTGTTCTCTGCCCTCTTACACTGAGACCTGGAAAGACAAAAGCACGCTCCGCAGGACGTCCCGTGGTACCCACCTTACACCCCTGAGCAGACAGCAGCCTGATGTCCGCAGGGATCTGGTCTCCTCCTTTAATCTCCACTATGTCGCCCACCACCAGCTGCTCTGCTGGAATTGTCTTCTTCTCTGAGTCTCGAATGACAAGAGCTTGCTGGGAAAGAAAACCACGACCCACATCTCAGATTCCCTCCTGGGATGATGCTGACCTCCGCCACCCTCACCAAATCCACAGACTGAGGTACTGGAACCCACAGCTGTCAGAATGGCAAAAAATGAAACAAAGACTTTTACTTTGGGCCTGAAGACCCTAAGAACTATTTTTTCTTGAGTTGGAGCTCATAGAGATAGTCTTGGAACCAGAAAATGCTGCTATGGGCAGATATAGCAAAGCGACAGCCCTGGGCCTGACGGAGAGGGAAACAGTTAAGGATGAATGGTCCTGGCTGGGATGTCCAGGAAGAATCCTGGAGGTTAAGCCACAGGGTTTAATAATCTTACTCAGGTTAGGAAAACTTTAATGGAGTGGGAGATGGACCTCCACTTGGTAGCACAAAAGATTCCACCCAGAGTCCCTCCACTGGCAGCTCTGTGGCCTGGGACAGCGCAGCCTTCCTGCAGCACTGACAGTGCAGGTGCTCGGTCTCCCTGGAGGACACCTCCTGGGTTCGGGTGGGGGGAGGGGTGCCGGGGCCTCCCACACTGAGAACGTCTCGGGGCAACACACAGTGAGGCTCGGAAATGGGAGTAAACGTGGTCACAGGTAAAGAATCGACCTCCTTGGCTGCCAGCGAACACTCCTGAACCACAGGAGTTCGTTCTCGGAACCGCCTCAACCTCTTTTGTCTTAGCGGCTCTCCAGCGCTGAGGAGCAGCGACGGGAGATGCTGTGGTGCCTAATGATTCTGTCCTGCTTTACTTCCGAGTGAGCATTTTCCTCCCTCTTACCTCTTTGGTCATCTGAAGACCCTGGGAGGAAACAGCGGTTCACAGAGATTAGGCCTCTTGCTCAAGACCTCTCAGACAGCAAAGATGGGGCCAGGGCCTGAGCATGACCCTCTGCCTCTCAGGCCCCACGCTCCTCCTCGCCAGGTGCTTGCTCACCCGACGTCTCGCAGACACCGGAGAGGGGTGGTGCCACTCACCTGTGGAATCATCTTATGGAAGCTGGCCATGATGTTGGTGCTTTTGGCCTCTTGGTAATAAGCAAAGATCCCTGTTAGAATAACCACCAGGGCAAGCACGGAGCCCAAGTACACCTGGGTGAGGAGGACAGGTGTCAGTCAGAAAAGCAAGCATCAGGAATGAGCCAGATCCTAGGGCCGGGGCCCCACGGGACAGTGAGAGATGACAGTTGTATCTAATTAAATGGCAAAGAATAAGTGACATGGCTGTGCAATCTGTCACCCCAATAAGACCCCGGGCGCCCCGGCAGTCCTTCCCCACTCCAGCCCCAGCCTTGGCCACCACCAATCTGCTTTCTGGACCCAGGGTCCATCTCCTCTGGACACTTCCTGTCAATGGTCCGAACACTATGTGCCTGCTGCACCTGGCTTCTCTTTCTCAGCATCATGTTGGCCAGTTCAGTTTTGTGGTTTAGTGCTCAGTTCGAAGCAGGCACAGATGCTCTCCATGGTAAAGGGAGAGTCAGCTGCGAGGAGAGAAGGCCCATGGATACTTCACATGGATATCGATATTTTTCTTCACTTAGGAACTTACAGCGTACCTCTCTCTCCCTTAAAAATTCATGCTCATACTGCCTCTGACACATCAGAAAGTCAGACAGAATTTCTGTCTTAACACTGGGAAATGACTGATTTTCCCAAACCCATGCAGTGGCTGATCCGCGGCAGCCCCTTGACTCCAGCCCAGGATGCGGCCCATGGAAGGAGGCCTGCTCCCCCGCCAGCAGCAAAGCCAGGAAGGAGTCCCTATGTCTTACGTTGTCCAGGGAGGAGGCCTTATTGTTGGAGCACTGGATCCCATAGGCGATCCAGCAGAGGACGGCCCCTATCCACAGCAGGAATGAGAATCCCCCCACCATCTGCTTCAGGAACTTGACAATCTCCAGAGTCTCCTTGGGAGGGGTGAGGGCACTGGGCCCATTGCGAACCAGGAGCTCAGCAGCCCGGGCGCTGGAGAGACCCTGAGAAAGCCGACCCAAAGAAATAGGAATTAGATATTTCTCCCCCGGGTGGGACGTCACACTTCTGCAGTTGTGGGTGGTGGTCACTACATCCGACTTCAATCACTGAGCCCTCCAGGGAGCCTCCTCTGGTCAGAATCCATCATTCTCTCAGCATATCCTTCAAACCTTCCACACGCCATCTGGGTGGAACAGAGTGGGTGTTATGACACCCCCCTACACACCTGCATCCCCACCCAACTGCTTACTCCTCAAGCCCCGGCATCGCCACTCCTCCCCGCCCCTCACTGCAGCCCAATGGGTCACAGAGTAGGTACTTTCGTTGACTTGAACAGATGTATCCAAATCTGACGTTAAGACATCAAAACTTTTGAAATTTGAGTTTGAATCCTCAAAAGGAAGCAGAGCTTCCACGGTGGGGATTTTGTGAGACACACCAGGTGCCCTGCCGCCACCCTTCCTTCTCAGGCCGGGCTTGGAGAAGACCTTCACGCTTCCTGGGCACAGGGTTTAAAAGCAACCTCTGACCATGACAGCAAGGAAGCGTCTGAACCTTTGGGGCTCCCACAGCTTTCCGACAGTCACAGAGACCCCTCAATGACCCAGCGCAGGCTCAGCAGGGGGCTCGGCCGGCTCTGGAGGCTGCCCCCTTCCGCACGGCGGTGGGCACGGGGGATTCTCACAGCTGCAGCCGCAGGCCACTCATCCTGGAGGTGCTGTGTTCTGGACCCCCACCCTCCACAGCCTTCTCCTTTGTATAGCCACGGGGATTCTCTCCCATCATGAGTTCTCTGATGACTTACCGTAGTGATGTTTGTACCATATTTCATTTCCAGTTCCTCACTGCTGAGTTTGTGGTCATCCTGAATCCCATGAAAGGAAGAACAGCGTGAATTAGATAATTCCGAAAGACTGAAACTCGGAGCCTTGGCAAACCCACGAAAGCTGGGAGTGGCACTGAGGATGGGAGAGGGGACAGGAAGTGTGGTGAAAAGAAAGAAGCCTTTGTGCCAGGTAGCTGCAAGAGGAAAGAACCCTGCTGCAGGAGAGGTCACTGGCCAGGGGGTTTCTGGCCACCCCTGAAGAGTTCAGACTCAATTTGCCATCTGCCATGTAGCAGCTGTCTTTAGTTTTTATGAACAAAGCAACGCATTTCACTTCAGTCTGATCTTCAGCACATGCAAATCCTAGCACACCTGCTGTCCAGGCACTCTGATCTAGACACTTAACTCGGACGCGAATTCTGGTTAGGGTGAGGAGCAGTGCGTTCTGACAGCTCTCCCCGAAGCAGCACTCTCGGGGTAGGCCGTCTGGGAGGGAGAAGTCGGCCTTTCCTTATTCCAGTCCTTAAGACTCAGTTCACAGTCAGAGAAACCCTGCAGATTAAGAACTTGCCAAATAAATACCAGGAGGGCCCACACTTGCTGATTTTGCCACAGAATCATTAGACTAAAGCAGAGGTTCTCAACCTTGGCATTATTGACATTTTGGGCCAATAGATTCTGTTGTGAGCTTCCACCCACCAGCACCCTCCCTTGAGAAGGGATAACCATGAATGTCTCCAGACATTCCTAAATGTCCCCTGGGAACAAAATCCTCCTCTCTTCTCTGGGCTAAAGGACTAGAAACCTCTCCCTGTAGCAGAAAACCCAGGGGTGAGCCTTCCTCACCCCACCGAGAAAACCCAGCACTCAGGATAAACCCTGATTGTCCGAAACAAAAACTGATATTGTGATTGGCACCAGAACATCTCTTTTCTTAAGAACATGCAAAAGAGTTTCGTGCCCTCGCCTCAGCCGGACCTGCTGTGCCTGTCCACCCACTGTACCAACACCAGCTGCCCGTGATAGTTCTGGGGGGTCAAAGGTTAAGATGCAGTTCTGGGCACACCATGCCAGGTTCTGGGAAAACAAAAAGTAACAGGTGGTTGGAGCCGTTGCTTTCACGGATGGACCTCAGACTTTCAGTGGCCTGTACTGCGACACCCTTCTCCCGTTAGCCTGGCTCCGGGAGGGGAGCAGGGCAGGTTGTGAGTGTGGATGCTGCCAGGACAGCGCAGGGCAGTACCAGGTGGCTCAGGCTTGTGTCTTCAGAAGCCAGGGGCACTGCGCTTCTCATCCAGGTTCTAATTTGCTGGAGGGGTCAGGATGCGAGCGCGCACCCCTGTACGTGTCACAGATTACAGGATTCTTGTGAGAAGGATGTGAAAAAAGAGGGAAAGAAAATGTTTCCCTCTCAGCGAGGAAGCAAGGGATCACTGGCCAGTACAGTGGAAGTTACTTTTCTATATTCTACACCTTCATAAAATGCTCAGATCTCAAGGGAGATTCTCATTACAATTAACAAGCATATGAGAGAATGGATATATATTCATGTTATAAATAGCAATTTCAAGTAAGACTAGCTATGTCTTCACTCCTGCATACTGGAGACACACAGGAAACAAGGGTGACTACCACCGTCTGGTGCCGTGTGGAGTCTATCTCCTGCTTTCTTTCACTTAATCCTCTTAACGATTCTAAGAGGTAAGTACCATTTTTAATTCCAGTTTTTCAGCATAGGAAACTGAGCTTCCGTCAAACTGGGATTTGAATTCAGGCCAGTCCACTTCCAGGTCTTAAATATGTGTGGACACATGCCTAGTGGTGTGCCGCTAACCATTTCATGAGCTCTCCAGGAAAAACAAATAAAAAGCTCTGATCTGTAGCGTCTGTCGATTTCTCACCGTAGCCACACTTCAAGTTACCAACACAATATTAGTCAGCTTGCCAAATTCCTGAATATTTAACTGGGGGCTCTCTAGCACATGTGAGCCCACCCCACCAGCTGCTCAAAGAATCACAGCCTCAAAGTCTTCAGTGAAGTGCAGGGCCAATCTAGCACCATCGTAGACTCAGCGTGGAAGCCTCCCGTTTGTGCTCCTGAGATGTGATCTGTCACGTTGCAGGTCTCGGCTGGCCAGCTTTAACAAGCCCCAAGTTCGTCCTTAGTGGTAATGATGTTGCCCATCCACAAAGCACTTTAGTCACAACATGCGCTTACTCTTATCCCACTTTCCCCCCTCACACACCCACGCAAAGTGATCATTTCCCATTTTACATAAAGAGAATGGAGCTTCAGTGAACTTGGGTAGTCTGCTCCCAGTCACAGATCAGTCCTGGAGAACTGGAACCTCAGTTGAGCTTAAGGTTGTCTGAATCCAAGCCCAACATTCTCACCACTGAAATTCTTTCTTGTGGGGCAAATAAACCCAGAAACCCAGCAAAGTTTAGTGCTTTCAGTTTCCCTCCTGGGTGGTTCTGGCTAAAATAGTTTAATCTTATCAGCTAAAATCTGGCAAGTGGTTACTTATATCTCAGTGCAGCCACCAGGAGGGAGAGAGGTCTGGGCCGCGCCTGCAGGGACTGGAATCAGAGCCTCATCCCTTGGGTTCTCCCTGGGCGTGCCTGCCGCCCGAATGCAGGAATCTTTAGAGGGCCTGACCCACGGGCAGATAGTATCACATCATTTTTTTTTTCCCAGCAAGGAAACAAATCTCAGGGATTTTCGCATTCTTGAGACTGATTTTTCTTTTTTAAGAGGTGGGTTGCGGGGGCACTCAGGGGGAGGGCAGGGCTTAGCGGCACCCCTCTGGCTTAGGGACCAAATCAACTGACCAGATCAAGTTCCTTCTTAAGCTCCTCTTTCTGCTGATCCTTCCTGAGCTCCCAGCGGTTCTTTCTCAGGCCCCTGTGCTTGCCCTTGTCATCCCCCCTGTCTGTTTTCTCCACATCGTTCCTTCCACTGAGCTCCACGGAGTAAATTTCCGTTTTCTGAAAGAGAAGGAGGTCCGAGGTGGGTTTTCTGAAGAGGCGCAGCGGGCCCACCACTTAGGGACCAACAGGGGAGGGCAGTCCTCCCCCTGTCCCTCCTCTGGAGGAGTGGAGAGCGGCTCTCCGCCTCACCTGCAAACAGCAGCTCCGCGCGCCGGCCTTTCCCCTCCGGCCCTCCGCTGGAGGGCAGGCTGGGTGGGCACAGGCGTCCCCCCAGGGCACCCCTCCCCGGGGTGGGGGCGTTACTTCCCTCAACTCGACAAGATCCCGCCAAGAGGTGGCAGGGTCTCCGTGTTCCCCACAGGGCTCACCACGAGTGCCCCGTTTCAAGGGTTGGGGTACCTACTGACCCCTGGAACTCAGTGGCCAAGGCGGCTTGAAGACCACAGCGCGCCGCGTAGTCGCCAGCCCAGCGCCACCCTCCGGATCGGAGCTGTCCCCGGACCCCTGGCGCCCCCTCCCCGCGTTCGGGTTCGGGTCTTTACCCGGCCAGCCCTGCGTTCCCCGCACAGGCGCTTCAGGAGAGAAGCTGAGCGGAGGTCGGGGGTGGCCGGGGGAGCGCGGAGCGGAGCGGCGCGGCCCTGCCCCTCCCCTGGCCCCGCGCGTCCGCTTCGCGCCGCGCCGCACGCACCTGGCTCATGGCGCGGGCGGGGGCCCGGTCGGGCGGGGGTCCGGCGGCGGCCGAGGCCGGCGGCGGGGTCCTCGCTCCTCCGGCCGAGCGCCAGCCCAGCCCGGGAGGCTGCACGGCCTTAAATGCGCGGCCCCGCCCCTGCCCGCGCCGCCCGCGGCGCCCGCGGCCCCTGCGGCCTGAGCGCCGGGCGGCGCGGGGTCCCGTGGGCAGTGCAGTCCGGCCGCCCCGACCACCTGGCGCACGGAGAGCTCGGGAAACCCCACACGCTTTGCTCTCCAAAACCTAACTGCTCTCCAGGAAAGAGTTTCTAAAAAGGTGTAAGCAGAGGGGAGGTTGCAGCTGCTAGCAGCAACTAACCGCCCTCTAAGGTGTCCCGAAAGTGAAAGGCTCTCGTTGACCGAGAATGGATTTGGGCAGGGAGTGGGAGTGTCAGCGGCAATATGGGCCCGGACGACGCTCTGAGGAGCGGCTGAGTGACTTTGCAGGGTCCTGAGGACGGAGGGGCGGTGAAGTCAGCGGGCTCTGGGATGAGGCTGCCTGGAGGGCAGAACCGAAGTTGGGGCTGCTCTGGGAGGAACACCCCATCCGCTCCCGGGATGGAGACCTCCCTCTCCAAATACTGGCCGTCTCCCCTCCTTCCCTCCCCCCTTCCCTTCTTTTCTTTCCAAAAGGGCAGCATTTGAAGTCACCCCCACCCCACAACCGTGGAGCAGGGCAACAGCAGTGAGTCACTCCTTCACTAAGCTAAGTCACAAGGGAGTGATAGACTCTGGTGACATCTGGCTACAGTTACAGTCACCCGTTCTTTAGAGTTGGAGAAGTTACATTCTAGTCCACACTCAAGCAGCAGTGTACTTCGGAGGAGTTCTGTACAAGGATATACAAACTCTGTATGAAACTTTTGTGCCTTTTTGCTGGGAACCAAGAGAAAGGGTTTGCAGGCACAGAGTGGCTGCTGCTGCTCTGTCTTTTTGGACAGACGTTGGGTGAAGAACCAGGACGCCTGGAGAGAGGCCCCTGGGCTCCAGTCCAGTTCAAGCTTGCAGAGCAAACCCAGTGCACTGTCTTGATTAGGGGACAGGAGAGAGGGAGTTGAGGAGAGGAGTGGGCTAACGGACAGGAGATGGCACAGTTTTAAGCATTAGTAAGACATAGCAACCTCCTTGGAGAAGATTGCTGTTAGTCTTGTTGGTGTCAAGTTTGGAAAAATCTCAGTTGTCCTGCACTGTTTGGCCCTACAGAGATCCTGGCTTCTGCCAGGTGCCAGTTTCAGCTGCTGCTGCTGTGGCCCTGCTGCCCCGGGGGCAGCCTCGGATGCCATCAGGTGTCCTGGGTGCAACTTCTGCCACTCCCCTCACACCCACCCTAACTCCAGAATTATTGCTTTCCACCACCAGTCATCCTGCAGCAGAGTCCCAGATCCCAGTGCTCCTCATGGAGAATGGCCTCCAGGTATCTGTGAAGCAGGCACCTGGGTTGGTCCTTACCTGATACAAGTGCAAACTGGATTTCCCTCGGAAACATTGACCCACCTCTTGTAGGCCCCAGGGGCTCTCTCCTGTGCTGTTCTGGGCAGGGACCCTGATCTCCACCCAGTTCTGGGGACCTCTCTTGGGCTGGCTGGAAAGGCCAAGGTACAAACCGGACACCTCCCCTGCCTGAGACTGCAGTAGCAGCTTCTATGGAAGCTGGATTTTCCCATCTTTGAAAAGAAGCTTAGCCATACTGTCTCTGCTAGGACTGCTCTAAGTGACAGATGCTACATGTTCGATAGGCTGTCATCATATATGTAACTATTCCTAGCTCATATTAATCAATTAAAACACTTTATGTATTTGAAACTGCACTAGACTTAGGGGTGGTAGGGAGAAATGGCACTCATATTGTGTCAGAGGAAGGTACACTTGAGTTAAAGAGGCAAAATTAGTTAGTAAATGATAGTAAATGACCCAAGACAGAATGGAATTTAGCAGTAAGTGGTACAGACTCTAAGTGCTTTCAGAGGTGAAAGGAAAGATGGGGAGAGATGTTAACACTTAGAATTCATCATCTAGATTTGTTTCCATCCCTTAGTGGCCTCCGTGAAAGGTGGGCGTTGGGCCTGTGCTTGTCAGTTACTCCTCCTGGTGCCTGAGCGGCCCCTCCTGCTGCAGCCCCTCGGTGACAGGTTATCCACAGCAGGCTCCCCAGGCAGACGAGAGCGTGTCAAGTCGGAGAAGAGGATCCAGGCGACAGTGGGAAGAGGAAGATTCACTTCCTGCCTCGTAGCCCCCGCCCTTCCTCTTCGCTCCTCTCCGCACATGCCATCCCACACACCGGTATCGCTCATCCTACCAGGTTATGACGAGGCAGCATTTCTCCATCCGTGAGGGCCCCTCCAGGGAGTTGGAGGCAGAATGAAAAACAAAAACAAAACTGCTTCAGTCAAGCACGCCTCTGCACTGTTTCCTCATTTCTTCATTCACAGGGATGTCTGGACATCCCATGGAGAGGAATCTGGCTTCCAGAAACCAGCACCTGCGCCTGCTGACGCCCTGCCTGCTGGAGCCCAGGGCCAGGTGGGCAGGCGCGTCCAGGGATTGCAGGGGCTCAGGTGGGCCCCGGGGTGGCCACAGGTGTGTTTCCTTTCCCCCAAAGGTTAGCGCACGGCCGCCTTTGTTCTCTGTGATTTATTTTGGGTAATAAGATCCTTTTTCAGAAAATTAGTTTTCCAGGTAATAAGTGATTGAAAAATATTGATTGCATTCTGAGGTCTTTGATTTTTGCTTTTTAATCTTAGGGCGAAAGCAGATTTTTCCCACTGGAGTCACCCTCAGCTTTATCATGGATGGGTGCACGTGTAATGTGCGACCCATGACATGGAAGCTTCCTTCACACAAATGTGTTTGGTTGACTTTGCAGGAGTCTGTCCCTTCTCCTGAGCGAGCTGATACCCTGCTAGTCACCAGCTCCCTCGGCCTTCAGAGTCGGGGAGCCAAGTGCAGACACTCGGATTTGTATTTACTCCTGAAGTGTTTATGGGAGACTGCAATCTGAATGTGGCAGTGCCCGGGCCCTTCGTCTGGCAGAGCTCCCCTGGGGGAGGAGGTGATGCATCACCCAGGTTAGAGCACCGACACAGACAGGAGAGGTGCCTGCCCTGGGCCGGTGGGCAGGCACGTTACCGAACAGCCGAGGAAGAAGTGCGCTCGGGGCAGGGAAGGTGGGCGCTTCCTTGGGTGTGTCGGGGGCAGGTGCATTTGGAAGGCGGGGTAACCTGGCACAAGCAGGAGGAGAGAGAGGAGGGCACTGGCTCCTGCAGAGACATGGCCCAGGGCTTTTTGGGGGGGAGCCCAGGGCTGGCAGGACGGTCCTCTCAGGGAGTAGCGGGAGGTCCAGGGTCAAGGTGGGCTGTGCGGGGGCAGGGCTTCATCCCTCCATGGGCTGAGGGAGCCCTTGAGGATGAGAGTGTCATAAAGGAAACAGCATCTTGGGGAGATGAGAGGTTCTGGAGCAGAAGCTGAGGCTCACCTCACCATGAGGCTTGCAGCTGTCCCAGCGTGGATTTGAACCAAGCTCCCTTCTTGCTGGGCGCTAGTAAGCCAGCGGAGCGCCAGCGAGGTGTCGTGCATGTGCTTTAGCAGCCAGCGCCCTGAGCATGCCTAGTCCCTGAGCTGCTACTAATTTGGATACAACGTATTTGTTCTCTTAAGAGCCTTTGAAATGAAACAAGGAAAGGAAGGGCAAACAATGGTCACCTAGTCTGATTTAGAGGAGTTTCTAGGCTCCTTGCTGTGTGCCCCATATATGTACATGTACCCTGTGTTTCCAGGGTGAACAGAGCTGTTCTGAGAGCTGTGGTGTGTGTGGGGCGGGGAGCCCTAAGAGACACAGTCCACCTCATCCTTCATCTGCAAGGATCAGCTTCAGTCTGCAATAGTGATGAGGGGCTGTCCTCCTTGACGATGATCCACATTAACCAAAACAGCGTTTGGCCTCTTCCCAGGGATGTTAGGAGAACTGTGCTCAACCCCCAGTTTCACGCCTGGCCTGGCCCTGTGAGACACCAGGTGCAGTTTTGGGGTGAGAGGAAGGACCTGGTCCTCGTGGAGTCAGTGTTCCCTGTAAGGCAGGCACATGTAACAGCACTTCACTGTCTCGGCCATCTCTTCTCTCTGATATACTTTAAATAATTGTCTGTGATGACCAACATCTCAACATGAAGTAGGTTTGTCTAACTCTATGGACATATCTGTCCTGGGATCAGCACTTCAAAATTCCAAAAATTTACTCTAGAAGCAAATGGGGAAGAAAAAATAGAAAGAGAGGGAACACAGCCCAAATCCCTGGTCTCCTTCACAGCAGGGCCCGAGTTAGCTCTTGTTGATCCAGAAAGGGGTGCCGCAGAGGGCCGTTCAGCACCCAGACCAGGGTTCAGACCATGGCTAGAGGGGAGGCATTTTGTACATAAACCGAGGAAATAAAAACCAGTCAAGGAACTGAAAAGCTGTCTTCAAGGGACAATCAGTAGAAAACCATCGGCTGCTTGGCTACATGTTCTCCTGGTAAGTTCTCTGAAGAGGTGAGTGGGTAGTTGAGGTTCTGAGGTTGTATCTGCCGTGGCCCACGGGGGCGGGAAGGGGTCAGATCTGCCCAGCCAAGTGCTCTAGGGCCCCAGGAGAAGCGAGGAGGCAGGACGAATGAGGCAGGTTCACAGAGGTCCTCCTGTGCGGCCAGCATGTCCCCGGGGAAGCAGCCGGGGCAGCTGGGGCAGCCTCTGTTGATGGACCGGCCACCAGCATCACAGCCTGCGAAGCATCTCGATGGGGCTGGCTGCCGCCTCAGGTCAGCTGCACCAGCTTCCAGCCTTCCTAGACCTGGCTCTGACCTTTCTCCTCTGTCTCTCCTCCCTCCCTCCCAGAGTTGTCAGATAAGATACAGCCTCCTGCTAGAGCTGCATTTCGGAGAAACAGTGAATAATTTCTTAGTATGTCTCACATATCGCATATGATACACTTATACTAAAAAAAAAAACTATTCATTGTTTAGCTAAAATGCAAATTTCACTGCATGCTATTTGTTAACATGGCCAGCCTTGCTCCCTCTAGGTGGCTGGGGGTCTTTTACTGCTTGTCAGCAGACACATCTGGGGACACTAGCCCACGCTCTATGGGTCTTCTCATTGCTAGGCCAAAGATGAAAAGAAAAACACGCTCAACTTTCTCTTCTTGCTGTGCCAGTTCCTCCCAAGAGCCGGGTTTGTCTTAAGATAGACAGCGTGAATGAGCGTGGAAGTCAGTTTTTTTTAAATCAAATATTTCTTCAGCCAGAAAATTCTTACACTGTGTGGAAGTCACAGTCCTGGATCTGAGACGAGCACTGAGGGATTGTCTGTTTCAGAGGCAACCAGCAGAGGGGGCACACTCCACAACGAGTCAGGATCCCCGGGTGAGAGGATCACCTTCACGGCCACCTGTGGTCACTCGGGCACCAAGAATTTATAGAGCACCTGCAGGCACGGCTACCTCGTGCCAAATACTTCATCTCTGACTGAACAAAGGACAACTTGGTAGGAGACAAGCCCCAAACAAACCAGTGAAAAAAAGAAACAACAGCAAAAAAACTCCAGTGATAATTACCACAGGAGGCAGTGAACTGCAGCGTTTCTTCAGGACAAACGGGCTGCGGAAGCTTCCCTCCTCCTCGGGCTGGACGGGGTCTGGAGACACCGCGTCCACCTCGAGACCCGCGGTCTCCCTGAGGCGGCTGTTCTCCGGGAGCAGCCCGCCTCCTGCTCTACCTCCTCCGTATGGCGCCGGCGTCACACTGCGGCGCAGAATCAGCCTCCCCAAATACGTCTCTTTGGGATGCTAATTGCTTTAAGCTGTCTGTTTCCTGAGAAACAGCAGAGATGGGAAAAACTCTGAAAACCAGGTGGGAGTCACTGTTATGTAAGAAGCATTTACGTTTGTAAGGGAAACTTCCTCTTGTAAGGGTGTCTCCCGCCTTGTACCAGGAAGAGGATGATGACCAAATCTAGAAAGGTGTCAGTGGGGAGAACAAAGGCTTGAAAATGTCTAACAACCTCACCCTTGTTTTGTGTGCTTTTCTGGGTCACGGACTCCCCACCCTCAACGTCCTCGCTGGTCCTTGGCTGAGGACGGTATTTGAGGCGAGGGCTTCGTCCATTTTGGTGCAGTGCTCCTGGGTCTTCCGTGTGTACGCGTTGTTAGGCTTTTGTTTGATTTTCTCCTGTTAGTCGTTCTCCTGTCACCTTGATTCTGGATCAGCCAGAAGAACCTAGAAGGCTGGAGGAAGACGTCTCAACGGCAGTATTGGCCCGGCGGTCCCGCATGGCTTCGCCTCGTTTGTCTCCTCGCCAGGGAAGCGAGCTCTCTGCTGCTGAGCCACGGACCTTCTCCAGGGTCTCAGACACAGCCGTGGGGCCCGGCGTGGAGCAGGGGCCTCCAAGTCTCAATTCCCTTGGAGAAATGAAAGACGACTGTGAAAATATCATTTTAAAAGATCACACAAATCTCACTTTATCACCCCTGATTTTATTTTGATTTCTTTCTTTCTTTTTAAAAATCTTTTCACATGGAGGAACTGGGAATCAAAGCAGGTACCATGCTCAGCATGCTCTCCACCAACTGAGCCCCACCTCAGCCTTGACTTCAGTAACTGACTCTTGCAATTAAGAAAACCTTTCTTATAAACTCCTTAAAGAATTCATTTTGCAGTTGTTTATTTCTAGATGTAAGGGGGTCCCGATGAAACAGGAAAAAATTCATTGTTTTGTGAAACCTAAAACATGAAAGTAGGTATTTCTTTCCAGCTTGAGAGAGAAACTTGATGATCTCTTCATAAATAGTGCTGAGCTGAGCCTGCAGCCCTGAGTCCTACCGCTCCCGTTTGCTGGCTGCATTTGTTGGACCAGACGTCTAACATTCCTATGATGGCAGACAGTGTCGGAGTTGAGTAGGTCAGTGGTTCCCAAACCTGGCTGATCACAGAATCTCCTGGGAGTTTGAAAACCTCCCTGGACCCCACACCCACATAAGTCCGGGGTAAGTCCTGCGGGCCTCCCAGGTGATTCTCCTGAACCAGTGGGCTTGAGATGATGTCTGGACACCAGAGAGTGATGTCAGTGGTCTGGTGTGAGCAGAGGTTGGACGGCTTCCCCAGGTGATGCTGGTATACAGCCAAGGTCAAGGGCCCTGGCTCTTTAAGGTCCCTTTGATTCTAACTCTTCACGGTCTGAGAACATTTCCATTGCCTTTGTAAGTACTTATGGGGCAGTTTTATCGCATTTAATTAAAATGGGTGTTAGTCTCTTGCAGCTCAGATTTGCGTATTGAAGGGCAAGTGTCTCATAGCCACCTCCTGGCATAGGGCTGCCCCTGTTCACAGAAGGAAGGGGTGTGGAGTGCGGGTGAGTTGGCACAAGCCAGCTGCCCCTCTGCAGGGTGGCCAGACGTGCACGCATTGTAGCCTTGTGCCGGCTCTGGCTGTGTGTCCGTGACACTGCATAGAGCTTTTCATACACAGGGATGTGGGTTCATTCTACAAACAACACTGAATTGTGATGACCCCAAAGTACCCACATTTCAGCTTATTTCTATATTTTTAAATGTAACTGATGTGTGTGTTTACACAGGGCAGAGGAACCCATTGCAAGCATGAGAGGGCTTCCAGCCTGAGCCTAGATTGTGTCCAAATTTAGGACCTGCCTGGGCATGCCTGGCTCACTGCAGAGCAGGCTGGATGGAGGGTGGAAGTGCCTCCTTCCAGAAAGTAAGACGAGGCACACAAATGTGGGTCCAGCACAGAAACTTCAGTCACTGGAAAGCCTGTGTGCACTGTCATTCCCTTTGGTCTCACGGTCCAGCTCACAGACGAACGAGGGTGGTGAGTCTGCTTCATGGACTCTGTAAACGTGGAGGTTCAGCCCCTGCGGGCTGTGAGCACGGACAGTGGCAATGCCTCGTGGAGACTGTGGTTCAGCAGGAACTTGCAGGAAGTGGAGACAAACCCTGGGGTCCGGTGGATGGAGAGCTGGCTTAGAGTGACCAGGGCTGGAGCTGGGGAAGGCAAGGAGGGACTTGACCTCTCCTGGCATCCCAGGCTGCTGGAGGGCTTTGGGTTGGACAGGAATGAGGGCTGACAGAACACGGCTCACATCCTGATGCCTGGAGACCCAGCCAGGGACCTGGGCACTTGTGGTCTTTTCAGGAGATTGTCCAACTCAGTTCAGCAAATGCCAGGCTTTGTCGCTTGTTCCCCACGCCTCAGTAGTAGAGTGTGTGTCGGAGCTGGTCCGTCTGCAGTGGAAGTGCCATTAGCTGGGCCGCGACAGGCTGTTGGATCCCCAGTATGCCTGCCCCTTCCCACGGGGTGGCTGTGGACACGCGGTGACCCAGAGGCACCTTTCTTCCCCCTCTTTCCCTCGCTGCATGGCAGGGAAGGGGCTGGGGTTGGGCTCAGACCGGGGGAGCCGGACCCTGGGCTGTGCTGTGGAGCCTCTGCCTTTCCACAGGGCTCAGTGATGCTGCCATGAAAGGCCTGCCACATGGAAGCCAGAAAGCTGTTCTCAGTTCACCCACCCCATCTTGCTTCTGAGGTAACTTTTCAGCTCCTAGAAAATTCTGACTGGAGCTCTGTGGTTTCATGTGTCAGCTTGGTTAGGCCATGCTGCCCAGATTTTGGTCAAACACCAGTATAGATGTTGCTGTGAAGTTATGTTTCAAAGATGTGATTGACAGTTAAATCAATGCCCTTGGAGTAAAGTAGATTACCTCCCATAATGTGGGTGGGCCTCATCCAATCAGTTGAAGGACTTAACCCACGAACAGACCGAGGTCCCTCAAGGAGGAGGGGATTCTGCCTCCAGACAGCCTTTGGACTCCAGCTGCCACACCAGCTCTTCTCTGCATCTCCAGCTTGCTGGCCTGTCCTGCAGATTTTGTACTTGCCTACTCCCACAATTGTGTGAGCAATTTCCTTGAAATAAATCTCTCCCTATTTAAACATCCTATTGGTTCTGTGTCTCTGGGGAATCCTGAGCTAATGCAAACTCCTTAAGTTCATCAGGCCAGCAAACCTCACAGAGAACTTTTAGCACATAGAAAAGAAATCAAATGCCAAAGGCAGTTTCAGTCATTTGCCTGTACCCTAAAGGAGGCTTGTGTGATCAGTTGCCTTTTAGAAGGAGGTTTACAGGAAAAAGCAACTGATGCTATGTATGTTGTGTAACCAGATACTATCATCACCTGCTCCAGTTTCATAAGCCCTGTGCTAGAACCAGATCTCCTTGTGGTTTGTTCTGAGGCCATTTTACTAACCGTGGGATGTCGGGGTAGCAGCAGGGAGGCTGACAATGAACAGTCAGCCGCAAGGGAGGGAAGCATGGAGCAGAGCCTCTGGTCTTGAATGATTCAAGAGCCTGCAATGAAGTGATTTGAATTCTTAGTTTTCCTAAGAACTCATAGAGGCAAAGCTACTTCTGCTAAATTTTATCTTGGTTACAAGCTCTGTTTTCAAAGGCAACTTGTAAACTGTTTCTATAAAAGAAAAGGCAATAGGGCATTCAGGACCATTCTGGTGGATTTGATCAGTACAGACATCAAGTCTGCAGCTGACAGGATCACCCAGATTTGGAGGTTTGGGAAAGATCCAACCAATTTCCCAAACGCCCTTGTTTTCTTGGCCCCTTTGGTCTCAGCCATGTAGACTCAGATTACGCAGCTCTGACGATTAATCCTGAGAAGGGGATATGCAGAAAGGTGATTTCCTGAGGATTCTGTTTATCCGTGGTTCCCCAAACGTGTGCAGTGGAGTCTTAGTCCTGCAACACAGTCTCAAGGGCAAACACATTCACCAGTGTTTTGTATGGTGCACTTTTCGTCCATGGAGAGTTACTATGCTGTTAGCATATAAATGTGCTAGGACACCGCTAACCTCCATCAGAGGGGCATTTCCTGGGATAGAAAACCTAATTTTATAGGGTCCTGGTAAATCAGAAGGAAGAGGCTGATTTGCCTAAGCACAGTTAACAGCGGTAAGTACACCGTCACCAACAGCAGACTTGAACCCTGCGTCATGGGAACACGTCCTTCCTTCCCTTCCCAAGTCTGAGAACTTCATGGACCCAGCTGGCTCCTGGAGCTCTCCGGGGACTTGGTCCCACGTACAAGCATGGAAGCTGAGGTAAGACCCTCCTTTCACCTCTGCCAGGTGCCGAGCAGGGCAGGTGTTGTGCAGCATCTACAATGGGCTTGGTGATTTGGAAGTATGAAGCAGTGATAGGAATGGTTTTATTCAAAAGCCTTAAAAATAACTTGCATAAATATGTCCACAGTAGTAGATTTCTGAACGGCAAATATTTGGAGCTATTCAAATGGCAAAAAAAGGGGCCACGACTTAACATTATAGCATGTTACCACAAATGAATGTTGTGAATTAATTGGAAAAAATGACTATCATGTAGAAAATGTCAATAAAAGGAGATGCCTAAATGAAATAAAATTAGATGAAAATAGCAGAAATAAGTTATATGCACACTGATTACATTGTATGGAATTATATGTATGCATGTTAGCAAATCTGAGAGAATTTGAATGAGGTTGGTAGTTTAGGATTTAATATTCATTGGGTTCTTTTTCACACAACTGCTCAAGTTCCTGTAAGACAGCAGGCTGTCCCCCAGGTCTGTGACTTGGGGCCACCATGTCTCACGCCTGGGGCTTGGTGAGGACAAGCCCACGTGAGGGTCAGTTTGATGTGTCCTCTTGGCAGAGCTGCACCCCAGTTATTCAATCTAGCACCCTTCTGGGCAGTCTTGTGAGGTATTTTGAAGAGGTGACTGAAATCTATAGTCAGCTGACTTTAGGCATGGGGGATTGTCCTGGAGAATCTGGGTGGGCCCCACCAGACAGATGAAAGGCCTTTTGAGCAGAGTGGAGGCTTCCCTGACGATGACATTCCACCTCATGGACGCTAGCCCCGCTTCCTGCTGGCCTTCAGATTTGCCTTCCCAGCCCCCACAATGTTGTAAAGCAATTCTGTGCAATCAGTCTCTTATCTGTCTCCTGTTGGTTTTGTCTCTCTGGCTCAAATTGGACTGGTAGGTTGCTACGAGCACTTTATAGAGGGCGATGGAAACTCAGTGGGATCACAGAGCAGTGGAGTGACAGGCCTGCAACCTGGAGTTATTTCTGCTATGTAGTCTCTCCTTCATTCTTCTGACTCGGGGCAAAAGGGAAGGGAGAGTTTGTTGAACCTTCTTTGTAAAGTTCCACGGACAGTTTCATGAGAGCTGATGGAACTGCCTGTGAAATGCTAGGAACTATCTGCCCTTCCTTCTGGGCCTTCTCCACACTCCAAGAAGAGCTCGGGCTCTTCCAGAACCTGGGAGACAGTCAGTGCTGCTGCTGCCACCTCACAAGCTCTGCACTGCGGACAGCCACCCTGGGCGGTCCGGAAGCTTGCCAGACAATGGCTCAGGGAAAGGTGGCAGAAAGGGATTCCAAGGTGAACTGACAATGACAGTTACGTAAACTCACTTCCCATCTCCTGGTCACACTGGCGGTCAGTGCCTGGTGGACCTGACTGGATGGGGAAGTGGGGGGGACGTGTTCCCACAGGCGACATGTAGCATTCTTTTCTTGGAAACCTGGAAAGTTCATTAACTCTAGAAGCAGGGAGATAGAAAGTCTTGGAAAATTCCTTCGGAAAAAAAATGAGTGTGTATATAATGAGGTAAAAAATTTACCCTTCCAGGTCAGAGGGTCAGCACCTCCCAAACCAGATGAAACTCTGGGGCACAAGAAGGGAGAGAACGCCTGAATATACTCACTTAGAATTAAACTTTGTAATTTCCTTATGAGCTCATTGTATCCTTAAAATAGAATTTTCACCTGTGTTCCCATAAAGTCTGTGTAAATATGGATTCTAACAGAGGCTGGAAATTTGTATCTTCAAGGCCAGATGTGCGATTTGCACAAAAGATCCAGTTTCCTCAAGTAATCCCCTCATTTGGGGAGCAAGGAACCAGGAAGGATAGAAGGATGGCAGTTCTTTTGTTTTCTTGTTTTTGAAGTGCCAGTGATGGCAGCATGAGAAGCTGGGTGGCTTTTGTTTTATCAGTGACCTAAGGGAGTCTGTGCAGGTTACTACATGGAGCATATGATGTAACTTTTAAAGTAAAACAAATTAGCAACTGTTTAAATTAAGTGGTGTCCCTCTTCTGAATGGTCTTGGAGGACCTCTGGATAGTTTAATTTTATTTGAATTATTTAGTTATTTTCCATCCAAGGTCTCAGTGTAGTTTCAGGATTTACATCAGCATTGGATTCACCTAACACATCACCTCACTGGCCCTTCTGGACAACCTAAATGCTCGAGCTTTATAACTTGGCGATGAGAATCCAGGTTTGAGATGGAGCACGGCTCCTCCAACTGCTTCAGCAAGTATGTGGACGTGATTGGATCTGCACCACTCTTTTCTTATCTTCTCGTATTAGTGGGATAACCCTTTAAGGTAAACCATATATTTGATGAATTCACTAAAATGTAAAGAATGAAAAATCCATTGCTCTTAACTTGTCATTTTGGTAGCATCAGTCACTAATGAACAAATGATTATTTCTAATAACATCGATTCTTGTGTTTAATGCAGACAATTACCTTCTTTTGGAAGCCTGAAGGGTATTGGGAACAGCACTGACCAGACATAGGAAATACTCCTATATTCACACTGGCTGTGGAGGGAAAGCTTTATGAGTCTGATGAGGGCCTTTGTACAGCATCTTTGGAAATTATATGTAGTATGAGTAATTCTCATTTTAAGTAAACACAGCATGTAAGACTCTAGCGCTAATAAAGCAGGGAAATAATTCACATTATGTATTTTCCACCCTCAAAATTGAAGTGCCATGTGTTAGACGTCGAGGCATGGAAGTGCTACGCTGCCTTATGAGGCCACGGAGGAGGGCAGAGCCACACAGAAAGCAGCAGGGGGCGTAAAGTGGGGGTCCTGAGACGTCCTGCGGTTCAGAAGGAAAACCGGGGCGGGTGGCCGATAGGGACGCTCCGGGTGCTGCCGTGTGGGAAATGTGGGCTGTTGAGAGGCGGCAGGAATCGTCAGTTAGTGTTCAACTGTTTGGTTTCAATGACTAGCATTTCCACTGCCCTGGACAAAAGGTTTTTGGACTAGCATTGTAATTCTCCTACTCCTTGCCATTTATAACAGAAAATAGCAGGGAATTAGTAAGAAAGTGATTTTAGAGATCACTCTTTAAAAAAATTTTTTTTCCATAAAGTAAGATACACGTGCGCAGTCTTTGGAAGTACCCACTTAAATGTCAGATTTTGTTTGCATTTATGTTTTATGTTCTGTTGTTTAGAAATTGTTAACATTTACATTAATTAGATACACGGTTGGTGAGTCAGAATATTCTACATGGAGACTGGGTGAATAAACAGCAGTGACGGGTGGAGGGCACACGCCTTCCGGGCTGGCAGACGCTGTCCTCAGGAATCACTGCATCACAGGGACCTTTTCAAGGCAGCTACCCTTCAGTGAGGGCTTGCTGTGTGGTAGGCATGCCGTAAACATTGTTTCATTAAAAATGTTTTGAAATAAGATATAACTGACATAAAGGAGTTCTTTGTTACTCGAAAAACCTTAAATCACATTAATCACGAGTAATCATTTGCTCAGTTCCCAGTGCTGTTGAAGGCTGGTCTTGGGCTTGCTTTGTACCATGTGGGGTACTTCCCGCCACGTGCCCGCAGCAGCAGCGAGGTGCACAGAGTGGAGGTGAGGGCAGGAGCAGGCCCACTTCTGTGCTCAGAGGCCTGTGGTCTGGCGAACGTGAGGCGCGTCCACAGGGGCCCTGCCCTGCTGCGGGCTTCTGGCAAGACTCTGGAATGCCACAGCTCCCGGTGCAGATGTATGGAGTGGCAGGGTAGGTGGGCAGCGAGCTCCCTTGGAAGACACCCTTTGTGTTTGCTCAGTGGCAGAAAGTCTAACAGCGCAGGAGTAGTGACCGTGGACCACTTCCTGTTTCCATCAGTCTCGGCCCCGCGTCTCTCCGGCTTAAGCAAGCTGCTAAACTGGTCTGAAGAGGCAATTCCAGCATCATTAGCATAATTCCACACTGAAGTATGTTCATGGAGGAGAAAGTGGCTGAAAGGTCTCGGGATGCCCATTAAAGCTAGCAACTGTGAAAAGACCCGCCCTTGCTGATCTGAACCAGGCTCCATCCAGCCTTGCCCGGCTGCTGGCCACCGTGAAGCTAGAAAATCTCAGAGCTTTTACTTGGATCTTTGGCCTTCTTTTCATTTTTTTCTCCCATCTTTTCATTTTTCTTTAATATATATTTGTTTGTTTTTATCTTCATTTTTCCAGCTTAAGCATTTTCTTTCTAATATTTTCTTACTCTTCATTTTCAATCCTCTAATTGCACTCCCCCGCTGTTTTTTTTCTTTACTTGTGGGGGGACTTTTGCTTATTTTCTGTGTTCTAAAAGACACCTGTCTGCATGCTTGGAATTAACATGTGCTTTAGCAGGGAAAATTGTATCAGGATTAATCCATCAACACATAAATGTTGTTGTCATGGAAACGCCTGCCAGGAGACGCTCATTAGAAATTAGATGTGATGATGTGGCATTGCCCTGGACGCTCCCGATTCATAAAATAAGTATTAAACTCTTTCTTTGTTACCCAAAACCACTGTGTTTTTTTAAATTGAAGTATAGTCAGTTACAATGTGTCAGTAGCTGGTGTACAGCTTAATGTCCCAGTCATGCGTATACATACATGTATTCATTTTCATATTCTTTTTCATTAAAGGTTATTACAAGATACCGAATATAGTTCCCTGTGTTACATAGAAGAAATTTGTTTTTTTATCTGTTTTTATATATAGTAGTTAATGTTTGCAAATCTCGAACTCCCAGATTTATCCCTTCCCACCTCCTTTCCCCCTGGTAACCAATAGATTGTTTTCTATGTCTGTGAGTCTATTTCTGTTTTGTAAATAAGTTGATTTGTGTCATATTTTAGATTCCATATGAGTGTTAACATATGATATTTTTCTTTCTCTTTCTGGGTTACTTCACTTAGAATGACCAGGTCCATCCATGGTGCTGCAAATGGTATTATTTCATTCTTTTTTTATTGCTGAGTAGTATTCCATTGTATAAATATACCACAACTTCTTTATCCAGTTCTCTGTGGAAGGACATTTAGGTTGTTTCCATGTCTTGACTATTGTGTATAGTGCTGCTATGAACATTGTGGTACATGTATCTTTTCAAATTTGGGTTCCCTCTGGATATATGCCCAGGAGTGGGATTGCTGGATCATATGGTAAGTCTATTTTTAGCTTTTTGAGGACTCTCCGTGCTGTTTTCCACCAAACTGCATCCCCGCCAGCAGTGCAGGAGGGCTCCCTTTTCTCCACAGCCTCTCCAGCATTCATTGTTTGGACCTCACTGTGTTTTGAAAGGTTTAATGGTCATCTTTCCCAGTAGAGGAAATGGATAATTCCAGTAAGGGCCTCCCAGCTGGGCTGGCAACGGGGCTCTTGGATAGCAAGCCTCAACTCTAGTATTAAACAATTTGCAGTGGCGGGACCAAGATGGCTGAGTAGAAGGACGCTAGTAGCTCACCGTCTCCCACAGATACACCAAAACTCACATCCATGGAACCCCCAGCCAACCAGAGCTCCTGCCAGACTCTGACAGAACATCGCCTTCTTCGAAAGACAAAGATGCCAAAAATCTGGTAGGAGAAAAGGAAAAAAGAAAGAAGAAAAAGTAAAACAGTGCGGGATCGGTCCCACAGGGAGGGAGTCGCAAAGGAGGACTGGTGCTCGTTTGCTGGGTCTCCCGTCTCCAGCGGAGAGGCCAGCGGGATGGAAGGAGAGCCTCCGAGGCTCAGATCTGCCCTGAGCACTCCTTGGCCGACAGAACTGAGTTAAACGGACACAAAGGGTCCCCGCGACACCCAGCCCGAGACGCGAGCCGGCAGCTGGGGCCGGGACAGGCCACCTGAGCCGGGCAGAGGATGGGGGCGGCTGTAGTGAGGCAGCCCCGGGGGACTGCAGCGTGCTGCGTGCTGTGGCTGAGAGGGGACACAGAGCAGAACAACCTGGGCCCCCATAAATTACGAAAAAACCCCAAAACAACATGGCTGGTGTGCCCTGGGGGGAGGGGCGCTGTAGCCTTTGTCTCCTCAGACCCGCTGCGCCATTACCGGCGCTTCTCGGGAGAAGAGAGGCGGGGAGCAGCCACAGCCGCCATCTCCTCCTGTGCGCAGCGCGGGCAGGGGCGGGGCCGTGCCCCGAATCCGCACCAGGGGGCTCCGCAACCTCCCGGGCAGGACTGAGACTTGTTCACAGCCTGAGGCAGACAGGATCTTTCTGCCCCGGCACGTCAGGGGTCTCGCGCCACCAAGACAAGCAAGGAGCTGAGTTTGGGCGCGGAGCAGTGGCGGGGCAGTTCCGCGGCCTTCCCCGAGCCCGCCTATGAGCGCCCACCGGAGGTGCAGCGGGCAGCTGCCCAGAGCAGCGGAGCGACCGGCGCCGGGAGAGGGCGGGTGGCCACCCCCTTCCTGGCAGGAACGCAGCCCCTGGCCGCAGTGCTGGGAGGCGGCGCGATCCACCCACCCGCCTCCCCCCCAGCTCAGCATCTGACTGCGGCATCCGGAGGGAGAGTGACCCGCCTGCCCACCGCGAAGGAGACCAGCACCCGACCCAGTATTGGGAGGGGGCGCGACCTGCTTGCCGACAGGCACTGGGAGCAGCCCAGACGAGGGCGCCAACAGAGGGCCTCTGGAAACAGCAAGCTGAGTTCGCGAAACAGGGCGAAGACAGAAAGACGTCTTGATAAAATCTTTAAGAGTGCACAGTCTCCAGGAGAATACATCTTTTTTTTTTAAAATCTTTTTTGTATCTGTTCTATTTTCTATTATCTTTTTAATTTTTACTTTTTAAACAATTGTATATGTCTACAGTTTAAATCCCTTAAAAATTTTTCTTTTAAAACCTTTTTATTATTATTATTTTTTAAAAAAATCCACTTCATTTTTTATTCTCTTGGTTTTGATCTTCTGCTATTGATTATACACAGGTTTCAGATATTGTTTTTTGATTTTTTTCTCCTTTTTTAAAAGTTTTAAAAAGACATCTCAATTTGATTGCTATTCTGCTTCAACTTGCTCTTCTATTATTGATTATACACTGTTTTCAAACCTTTTTTTCTCCCTTTTAAAATTCTCTCTTGTTTTATTCTTTTTAAAAATCTATTCTATTTTCTATTACCTTTAAAATTTTTACCTTTTAAACAATTGTATGTCTCCAGTTTTCAACCCTTTCAATTTTTAAAAAAAAATTTTTTAATTTTTATTATTTTAAAAAATCCACTTCATTTCATTTTTATTTCTCTTGGTTTTGATCTTCTGCTATTGATGATACACAGGTTTCAAATATTGTTTTCTGATTTTTTCCTCCTTTTTTTTAAAGGTTTTTAAAAGACCTCTCAACTCAATTGCTATTCCGCTTCAACTTGCTCTTCTATTATTGATTATACACTGTTTTCAAACCTTTATTTTCTCCATTCTTTTAAAATTCTCTCTTTTTTAAAGTTTTATTCCTGCATAGGCTTTAGATATATAAATACATAAACTCCTTAAGGACCACAATAGATAACTGATACTCCTTAAGCTACAGTGCCAGAGAGATATGAGCAATATGAAGAAGCAGAGGAACCACTCCCAATTAAAAGATCAAGAGAAATCCCCTGAAAGAATGATCAATGAAATAGACATTGATTGCCTCTAGATCAAGATTTCAAAAAAGGAGTGATCAAAGTACTGAAGGAACTAAAAGAAATAGTGTTTAGAGATATAAAATATGTTAAAAATGAAATAGAAGCTATAAAGAAGGGCCAAGTAGAATTGGCAAACTCATTTGCTGAGGTGAGAGCTGATCTAAAGGCTGTACAAAGCAGGTGTACAAGTGACCTAGAAGACAGGACAACAGAAAGCACCCAATCAGAACAACTGAGAGAAAAACAAATAAAAAACAATGAAAACAATATAAGGGACCTATGGGATAATATAAAGCATGCCAATCAACGCATAATAGGGGTTCCAGAAAGGGAAGAAAGAACAAAGGGGATTGAAAAAGTATTCGAAGAAATCATGACTGGAAACTTCCCAAGCCTAAAGAAGGAATCAGATATCCAAGTACAGGAAGCTCTGAGAGTCCCAAACAGGAAGAACCCAAACAGACCCACACCAAGACATATCATAATCAAGATGGCCAGAGTCAAGGATAAAGAAGTGATCCTAAAGGCAGCAAGAGAAAAACAAAGCGTGAGCTACAAGAGAACCCCCATAAGGCTCTCAGCTGATTTCTCTACACAAACACTACAGGCCAGAAGGGAGTGGCAAGATAAATTCAAAGTCCTGAATGAAAAAAAAGATGCAGCCTAGGATACTCTATCCAGCAAGGCTATCTTTTAGAATAGAAGGAGAGACAAAAAAATTTCACAGACAAGCAAAAACTAAAAAAGTTTAGCAACACTAAACCCATGCTAAAAGAAATATTGACAGGTCTACTTTAAATAGAAAAGAAGCAGGATGCTACAAAAATGAGAATCTTATAACTGGAAAGGTGATAACTATCATGAATTATAAATAGAATAAACACAAAATTGTAAAAGAAGACATCTAAATCATTAAGAGTGGGAGAGGGAAGCAAGGAAATATAGAGAATTTTTTTTCTTTTTTAAATTTTTTGTTCCCCATAGGATGGGTTTGAGATTATATTACTATCTGTTTAGTACAAACAGTTATAGTAATGGGTTAATAGACTTACAAAAAAGGGTAACCACAAGCCAAAAACTTACAAGTGAGTCACAAAAACTAAATAAAACCCAAGATAATACAAAGGAAAATGACCAAACCACAAAAGGAAGAAGAAAGGAACAAGGAGGAAATACCAAATCAACTGCAAAAATAAGTTCAAAATGGCAATAAACACACATCTATCATTAATTACTGTAAATGTTAATGGACTAAATGCCCCAGTCAAAAGACGTAGAGTGGCAGACTGGATAATAAAGCAAGAACCTTCAATATGCTGCTTACAAGAGACCCCCACTTCAGGGAGAAGGAGCCCTACTTCAAAATGACACCTGCACCCCAATGCTCATAGCAGCACTATTTACAATAGCCAAGACATGGAAACAGCCTAAATGTCCACCGACAGATGACTGGGTAAAGAAGATGTGGTGCATTTATACAATGGAATACTTTTCAGTCATAAAAACCAACAACATAACGCCATTTGCAGTAACATGGATGTTCCTGGAGAATGTCATTCTAAGTGAAGTAAGCCAGAAGGAGAAAGAAAAATATCATATGAGATCACTCATATGTGGAATATAAAAAAGAAAATAAAAGAAAAACAGACATAAATACAAAACAGAAATAGACTCATAGACATAGAATTCAAACTTGTGGTTGCCAAGGGGATGGGGAGTGGGAAGGGACAGATTTGGATTTCAAAATGCATAATAGATAAACAAGATTATACTGTATAGCACAGGGAAATATATACAAGATCTTGTGGTAGCTCACAGAGAAAAAAAATGTGACAATGAATATATATATGTTCATGTATAACTGAAAAATTGTGCTCTACACTGGAATTTGACCCAACATTGTAAAATGAGTATAACTCAGTAAAAAAACTGTTTAAAAATTTTTTTAGCTGTAGAAAGAAAGGGGTTCTGTAAGAAATGTTTCTTTGAGAATATATGGTTTCAGTTGTCCAACTGATCAATAATCAGACAGGAAAGATTTGTTGAGCGTCTATTACGTATGCTAAGCCCGTGGTAGATAGTTACAGGTTACGAGAGAAATCTAGTCAATCCTTAGCTGTGCTAGTGGGGCAGGTGAACTGTAGGAAGGGGCAGACCTGAAAGTTTGAAGACTGTACCACAGGAGAAGAGGAGGTTGTGCAGATCGGCATGGGCCCCTCCTCTGTGCAGTTCTGGCAGGACCACAGCTGATAGGGGCACTTCTATCTTCAAAGTGTGGCTTCCAAGGTTGCCTTGGAGACCAGCATTCCAGTCTGCAGACGTGCAGGTGTTTGAGATCCAGCAGGGGCACAGGTAACTTCTGTATGTGTGCACTGGCCAGGATTTAGTTCTGTGGCCGCATTTGACAGCAGTAGAGGAAGTGAATTCCAGCTGTGTGGCCCAGGAGGCAGAAACAGGAATTTTGGCTAGTGGCTGGCAGTGTGTACTGCCCTGGTTAAAGTGTGGGTTGTGGGTCTAAAGTGATACTATGGAAGACTTAAATTCGTTTATCCATATTTTCCTGTATTTTCACAGTTTATTATTATGTGCATTACATTTACAATCAGGAAAAAAAAGCAGCACATCTCATTTAAAAGATGTAATCCACCCAAGGACTAAGTATTTTTTCTCTGTTCCTTTTACATTGCATCTGTGTGAGATGATGGATGCTCACTAAATGCGTCATGGGCCTCACGAGGTGTGTAATATTATGCTGTGCACCTGGAACTCAGCGCTATGTATCAATTATATCTCAATAAAACTGGAAGAAAAAAATCTGTCATCCAGGTTTGGAACTTAGATCATTATTAATTTTTTTTCTATAGAAACAGTTAAAATTGCTGTTTGGATCCCACACTGAGATCATAAAATTCTATACAATCCACAAAGTCAAAATATAAGGCTAATCTAATTCTTAACTCTGCTGTGTTTCTCAAAGGGATTTACATCTACCCATGAAGCCAGCGTGACACCTGCTCTGGGCAGGGGGCCAGGCAGGAGAGAGGGACAGACAGGAGGAGCAGGACCTGAAGTGCGAACATGGACACCAGGGCTCTGGCTGGCCCCCACATTGCAGCCGTCCCCCTGTCAACCCACGTGCCTCCTGGCAGCTAGCACCTTGCTCAGCTGTGTCCACTTTCCAAAGTAGCCCCTGCTCCAAAATTACCTTTCTTTTTCCCAACGAAGTGCCTCTTCACTCTGACCTCACTCAGGGATTGCGGGGAAAACCCGTTTTGAATTAATTTAGAGGGAGAGAGAACGCAACCACTTAGGTTTCTCAGAGTCACTGCAACCTTCAAGAAAGTTAAGCCAAATGCCTCTACCGCTGGCAGGCTTGGGGGCAGTGAGTAGACAAGATTCTCATGTAGGGTGGTATAGATGTTTTTGGTCAGAGGCCCCACCCCAGGCTCACGTGCAAGTCTGCCTCCTGTACAACTTCTTGGTGCTCTTTCTGCCTGTCATGGCGTCAGGCTGCCTCCAGTCTAACCCCACGTGTATCATAGCCGCATGCTTCCAGCATCCTCTGTGTGACCCTTCCCCTCCCAGGCCTTCTCAGTCATGTTGGGCTGTGTGACAAACTGTGCTACTGGGCTGTGAGTGTAAGGCCTGTGAGTCACTTCTGAGTAGACGCAGTTAAGAGCAGGTGTGAGTCTTCCACACAGGCTTTTTCTTTCATCTGAGTGGCTACAAGGGATGACCTGCTGCAGGTGGAGGAGCTGGAGGGGGAGGAGCTGACAAAGAAGCTGCCCCACCCCTAGTGTGACCTGATGGAGAAGACCCTCCGTGGTGTGCTACCACCTAGGGCTCTGTTGTCACCCCTAGCCTACCTTGTCTAGATGGACGCAGGCTCCCAGACAGCAGGGAGGGGGTCTACTGGGGGTGGAGACACGGACACAGGAAGGGTTTGTAGGCCTGAGTCAGGCCGCCTCATCAGACTCCCCTTGTGGTGGTGCTTCACCTGAGAGAGACAGGGAATCCACGTGGGAGGGAGCTGCCGAGGCAAAATCGGCACCACCAGTTGGTGAGCAGAGGAATAATGTGAACGGATTTGTGTAGGTTTAGAGAAAAGGATGCCTGGAGAGGAAAGAAAATGGGCCGGAGACGTCAGTCCGAAGGAGAGAGAATGCCTCTGACTGCAAGTACTTCGAGCTGGAGGCATCAGGGTTGGTCTCGAAGTGCCGTGCAAGAGACTGTCCAGGTGACTGAGCGGTGCAGCATATAGCAGATATTTGGAAGAAGAGATTCATTACAGGCTGGGAGACCAGGGAAGAGGGACGTCTTCACTGAAGTGCAGGGATGTGAGGCGGCTTTCTCGTGGCCAGATTTAGAAAGGTGGGGAGAGGAGCAGTGGGTCCTCTGGATGGAAGGGTTGATGTGCACAAAGGTTTTGAGGCCAGAAAATCATGTTAGACTAGTTTGGAAAGTACTATTTCAGGAAGGGTGCATAACTGGGAGGTGAGACTGCAGAGACAGATGGAGGACACACGGTGGAGAACCTTAAATGTCACTGAGTGCCTTTACACTTTATCTTGAAAGATTGCTGTTTAAAGTCAGAGTGAGGAACTGGCAGCAGGGCAGATGCCCATCACTTGGGGACAGCTGCGACCCACCTGCAGTGCACCATTCGGCAGTGGTGCGGATTGTGTTGGACCTACGTGTGTGCATGTGGACAGATCTCTGAGGCACTGTTGAGTAAAAACATCAAGAATAAGTGACACTGCTTGTGTAGAGCAGGCCGCGTCTTTCCCTGCAATACTCCATATTCCTGAACGTACCTGTGAGTAAACACAGGCGGATGTGAGCGACTGCACCCTGGTTCTGGAAGGGAACGTGGAAACTGATTACAGTGGTTATGTCTGCGCAAGGACCTGGGACTGGCCACAATCCTGCCTGCTCTGGAGGGTCAAAGCCTTGTCCTTGGAGAGATTTTTCTAGCCAGATTCCTTCCCCAGACCCAGCTCAAGCTGGATTCCAACCGTGGTTATCATTTGGGTGGACCAGACTGGACTTGCTCTCCTTCCCATCAATTCCAATTCATTTATGGTAATAGGAGGTAGTAAATATTCTTGCAGAGATAAGCAGAGCCCCCTTTTACCTAAAATTACTTTTCACTGCGTAAAAATATTTCCTTTCAAGACATTAGCACTCTTTTGAGAATGATATTTTTTTTTCCTATATGTGAAAATCTTTGATATCTTGTTTATCTCCTGACTATGTTCAAGAAAAATTTGAAGCGACCAGTAACATTAAAATACATTAATTTAAACCACAGGACAATAAAGGTATTTAAAAAGAAAGAAAAAAATTTATTTAGATCATACACAAGTGGGAAATGAAAATGTATGCTTATGCAAAGACTTGTGCATGTGAGTGTCCATGGCCGCTTTATATAAAACAGCCCCAAACTGGAAACAACCGAAATGTCCATCAACAGGTAAATGGATACACAATTTGCGTACATTTATACAACGGCAGCAACGTAAGGAACTAACTACTGATACACACAATCTGGATGGCTTTTAAAAACACTATGCTGGGCAAAGGATGCCAGAGACAAAAAGGTATATGCTGGATTATTTCATCTGGGTAAAATTCTAGGAAAGACAAATCTGATCTGTAGTGCTACAGAGTAGATCAGTGAATCCATGGCTCTCAAACATTCGGGTGATGGAAACCTTCTTTATCGTGCCTGAGGTGTTGGCTACATGAGTGTAAATGTTGGTCAAAACGAATCTAACTGTACACTTAAAATACGTGCATTTTTTTACATAAATTATACTTTAATGTAGTTGGTTTAAAAAATTAATAACATTTTAGTGCAACAAGTAGAAAATGTAGTTTAAAAAAGACTATAGCAACAAAATACAAGGTACTTCAAATTAAAATGAACAAAAATGTGCAAGAACTTTATGGAATCAATTATAAAATATTATTGAAAGATGTGGAAGATCCAAATCAATAGAGAAATAGGCCAGGTTTCATCAGTATAGAGCTCAACATCCAAGAAGTGCAAATTCTACTCAAATTGATCTGTAGATCCAATGCAATTCCAACAAAAAAATTCCAAAAAAAATTTTTGTGGAATGTACAAACTGTTCCTAAAATTCATATGAAAGAATAAAAGATCCAAGGATAGCTAAAATGTTTCTCAAAAAAAAAAGAATTAAGAAGAAGAACTTGAACTATTGGATGTAAGAAATTATCATGAAGCTGCAGTACTAAATAACAGTGGTTTTGAATTAAAATAGATAAATGGAGTAGAAGAGATCAAAAATAGATCAATGGACTAGAAAACAAATATATGTTTATATGAGAACTTGACGTAAGACAGGAGAGGTATTAAAATCAGAAGAAATGATACTGTATGTAAAAAATAAAATTAGATTCCTACCTCATGTCACATGCAAACAAAGAAACAAAAAGTAGACCATGGGGCTGACCTTGGGACAGGCAGGATGAGGTCGGCGCTGGAGGAAACCACAGAAGAAAACATCAGGACATTTGTCTCTAAAAATTTTTAAACTTCTAATGTCAAACAAATGAAAATGTATGCACAAAATTGGAAGAGAAAGTCGCAAGATTATTACTATCTAAAGAACTTTGAAATGAATAAAATATACCTAAGTACTTCAATATAGGAAGAGGACACTGTGCATGGAAGAGACACAGATTGGAAATTGGCAAGTGAAGAGATGTACTGTTTAATTAGCAGTCAAATTCAGGCAACTCAAAATGCCAAACTGGTGAAGTTAAAAAAAGAATCAACCTAAATTATTCAACACTGGTGAGGGTGTGTTGAGACACTGTTCTTATCAATTGCTGGTAAGAGTGAGCAATTTGGCAATGTGTATCATGGCTTCAAAAATTACAATTCGTGGTGCTTAAGACTTAAAGAATGAACAAGCCTGACGACGATTAAACCAGCCGCCGTGCACACGCACACTGTCAGGCAGCCAGCGGGGCTTGTGGTTTAGGGTTTACTTAGTTACCACGGGAGAAAGTATTCAATATTAATGCTCAGTACAAAAGTCAGCTTGCAAGTTTATACAAAATATAACTGTAACTTTTCTGGACAAAATATATGCATACTCTAAACACAGGATTGGAAATAAGCGTAACAAAATTTTAACAGTGATTATCTCTGAGTGCTACAACTATGGAGGATTTATATTTTCTGGAATTTCCAGTTTTCTGCAGTAAGCATGCATTAATTTTGCAAAAAGAAACAAATATTTATAAACATCACAAAGACTATGGAGACATCTGTACTAGGCACCTCAAGTAAACGGCTTATTGAGAATTTAAAATACATAGAGCTTTAAGGGCCTGGTCTCAGAACAAGAGGAAAACATATCAGCTTGCATGTTTCTGGGAAAAGAAGCAACGTTTTGCTGACTACTCTGCAGCAGCATCTACCAAAGTGTGTTCTGGGAACTTCAGTGCTGTAAGTGTTATCACATAATATTGGGAAGAAGTATGGAATTATGGAAATGCTCCCTGGCTATCAATTTTGGGTACAAAAGGAAAATAAAATAGTTCTTCTCTTAAGCCTTTGAAAGCTGAGTGTCTGAAATGCTGTTATCTTCAGTTGTAATAGTCGTATGTTTTAGATTCCAAATTGTAGAGGAAACAATTCTGGGCCCAATGCATGTTTTAGCCTAAATAGAAGGCCATCTTCAGAGTGCCTATGGAGAGGCTTCAGTAAGGGCATAGAATCTGCTGAGGCTCTTATTTAAATAGTATTTGACCCAGACTCTAGGGTTCCAAGCACCTGGCATGGAAGAGGCCACCTCAGTGTGTAAATTTTAGGGCAGACATTACCAATTTACCCCTTCAGCCGTAATCAGATCACAACCTGGCTCCTGTGGGAGATTGGACTTTGTTTAGTGTCTTGAAGTATAATTTAGCTATAGACAATGTCATTGTTGGAGGTTGAATGGGATTCTTTAGTTCTGTCCATTTAAATCTGGGGCAGCGTTGTCCAATACGTGGAATGCCTCAGGGGTTTGCACGTCATCTTCGCCCAGGGCCATGCCCGCCTCCTCTGCTCTGTTCCAGCTCCCAGACACTTGCAGCCCAGGAAGCACCACGGACTGGCCAGACATCTGGGAGATAAGACATTTGGTCATGAGTTCCGAGCGTGAATTTGTCGGAAACAGCCTGTTGCCTTCCGGCTTGAGAAACTAGTCTTCCTGTTGCTCAAGGGACAGAATTCTGAGCGCCGTCCTCAGGCCTCAGCAGCGTGTCTCTGACCTGCAGGTGCTCGTGCAGCTCTGAACAAGCAGGGAGGCACTGTGTTTCCAGGGGGCAGCGTCAGGCTGGGGCAATCAGAGGGTGCTGGGTGCAGTTCAGATGGACAGGCGAGAGGGCAGGGGCTCTGGCACGGGGGGGGGGACACCACAGGGGAGGGAAGAAGAGCCAATGTCCACACTTCAAAAGGGAGGAAAAACTAGATTCTGGGGGATGCTCAATCCCTGAAAAAGTCTGAAATACATTATTAAAGAGTTATCTTTAAATTGTCTTTTGTTTTGTTCTGTTTTGAGAGTGTGCAAACCAGGCTAGTGGGCCCAAAGAGCAGGTGGAAAGTGGCATTAGAAAAAGCCTGGGTCTCTCCTTGGCTGAGGCGGAGAACCTGGAGCGCTGGCCTTGAGGAAAACAAGTGGGCTGAGGACAGCCTCACCACGTCCGTGACGAGTGTCTTGAAGGACCTCTGCTCTTTGTGCCCCAAGGAGGAGGCAGCTGAGTGCACCAGTACCAGGCTGAAGGGGGCCTCGGAGCAGGCAGGGCTTCTCAGGAACGAGGCTCCCAAACTGGGGAGGTGAGGCTGAGCCGTGGCCAGGCGGGCGGGTGGGATGCTCTGCGCAGAGAGAAGAGAAAGGAGACAGAGGCAGCAGGGACGGGGTACCCCGGCACCCGGGCTGGAGTGAGCCTTCCTGTCAGCCGTGGATGGTGCTGGTGTGGGCCGCCTGCCCCTCTGCAGGGATGATGGGGTCACCCGAGGGTGGGTGTTGTAATACGTAGCAGAACAGAAGGGTGCCAGGCAGCCCGCGTCCCACTGGGCATTGCAGACCTAGGGACCCAGCCTTCCGCTGCCCCCGCCCCAGCCCTCCAGTGGTCCAGGTCTCAGGTCTGCAGACTGAGGAGCACGCTGCCACTACTAAGTGCTGACAAAGCCACTCTCTGAGCACTAACTAGGCTGGGCGTGGGAAGAGTCCGCATGAACAAACACCACGCCCACCGGGGACGCACGTCAGCACAAACCACAGAGGCCTGAGGGGCCCCCTCCCTCGTCCCAGGGCCGCGCCTCTGGGCCCCTCAGCTCCCTGCGCTTCCCTGTCCACCCACTTCGGGGTTCAGGAGATGACATATTTGTGTAGTGTTCATGAATAATTATGTGCCAACAGGGTTTTCCTCTGTGGTTCTCATCCACTTAAATCCACAGCAGAAATCACTCTTGTGCGCACTGCTCTGCTCTCAATTTGTATAAAAATATCTTCAAACCTGAACATTGGGCATTGAATAGAAAACTAATTTCTGGTTCAGCCTGTCCTGCTCTTTGAGTTGACCCCGGTGTCGTGTGGACGTCCAGCACTGGGCTGCCGACCCTTTAAGTCGGCCTCGTGACTGTGTGCCAGACTCACTGGCTGAACAGAACAGAACCAGCAGGCTGCCCCACAGGGATGGCAGTGCTTCCTGGCCCACCTGTTTCAGGCTTAATTTCAGCAGCTGATCTCCTGTTCTCAGCATTTCCTTCCTGCAGGCAGGTCTTCCTGATGCAGACAGGTCTGCTTCTGCCAGGCTCCACACCACTTACCCCATCAGCTCCACCCTCTAGAACCACGCAGACTCCGGTGTTAGGGGGAAGCCACGGTCACCGCTGCATCAGGCTGTGGGCTGACTCATTAGACAGAGATGGTGGTGCTCGCCTCAGGTGAACGCTCTCGTCGGGCAAGGTGGGGAGGGGCCTCAAGCTCTTTTCTGAGTCTCTATATCTTGCTGTACGTCAGTTCTTTCCAGCCCCTAAAGGTCGAGAGACAAACACTGCAACAGTGTTTGCTGCGCTGGGGAGGGGCTCTTTCACAACCTAACTTACTCACCTCCGGGGTATGTGTTGGCACAGGGTCTGGCAGGCAGTGAGCGCTCATCTGTGCGGCTGCTATGGTGTGATTTAAAGAACAGAAGCCTCTGTTAAACATACTCCAAGACATGGTGCAAACGAGGCATCACTGGGAGTATGTACATATTTGTGTGTCAAATGGCAGCAGGCACTTTGCGTATGAAACTGATCTTATCAATTTGTGAATTGATTTCAGAAAGAAATGCTTTCTCTTACTGAAATCCTAGTGGTATAAATGGGAACACATTTATGTGCAGTCATTTGCACATGATTAAAGCACTCCATAGACGCCACTCTGGGGACAGGGACAATTACATATTTATAGTTTAGTTGTTCTATTTTAAGACAAAAACTAGATGTGCTTTGAATTATATGCTTATTACTTTTGTTAAATGAGCAAAAGTCAACATTGGAATAGAACGTATAAAATCAAAGCTCTGAGTGAGGAGAACATTTCTTTAATTCATGTTACTGAACTCCTGATTTTCAGTACAATATTTCCACCATCACAAATTTGATACTGGAAAATATCAAAAGGGCTAATAAAGCCGTTACTGATGGATGATCTGTTCAAGGGTCTTTTAAAGAGAATAGAAGCATTTCTCCACCGGCTGAGCAACTGCGTGACAGACGCATCCAGCGGCACAGCACTGAAATGTTTGTGTGTCTGTGTTCCCATGAGATAATACTAGGGTAAATTTAAGTATAATTTTCAAATAGCTTATTCCAGAAATACAAATCTACATCACTTTTCAATGCAAAACACTTCTTAACCAAATAGTCGTTCTAAAATTGGTAAAGTTTTGGGGGGAAAAGTGAAAAAAACTGGGGGGAAGAAAACGTGTGGATAACTTTGACTGTGAGGAATGCCCCTGTGTTCATGGCCCGAACAGGAGAAATCATACAATGATGACAAACAGTTGTGCCTCCAAGCCCTTCTTGTGGGAAACTGCACTTGTTCCTGTTGATAATGGCAAAGGTGAGTGAAGACGACTGCACTTTCCTCAGTGTGCAGTGGGGGTGCGAGGGGCGGGGGCGGCCATCCCAAAAGCTGTCAGCAGCAGTGTGTCCAGTCTGTCCCTCCAGACACGTGGGAATGAAGGCCACCAGTGATGACAGTAGGAGCCCAGGAAGTGTGGCAAAGCGGGGAGCCACGCGATGAGGATCGGGTCACCGCTGACGGGACGTGCGGTCCGTTTTCATTAGGCTGCTTCTCCCTAGCCCTTCCTCCCGTGCACACCGCTTCTTTGTTTCCTGACACCCCCTCAGCAGCTCCTTCAGACAGCTCCCCCCCCATCGGAAAAGCCTGCCTTTTCCCTTCCTGTCGCCTTCCTCACTTCCCTTTGCTAGCTGCCTTCTTCTGGAAGCTTCCTTTTCCTCCGATTCCCTACTCCTTTCCAGCACTGCTCCTCTCAAGGGATGTCCTGCTGGTGACAGAGAGGAAATTCAACTTCAGCGTTCAGCAACAGAGACACACCTGCTCAGTTACACGGCTGCACTGAGTCTGTGAAAAACCTTTGGAATTCTGTGTGTTTACACTGTTCGGAACTGGAACTTAATGAATCTGCAGATTCGAAGTTTCTCTGCCACCTTGCTTTGACTGTGGCCCCTTCCCTGCTCCCCCCTGAAACACCGGCTTGTGTGCTGGGCTTCCTCACTCTAGTCCCCAGGTCTCTTGCTTCACTTTCCTGGGTTTGATTTCTTCTCTCTGCTTCAGTTCCCTCAAGTGCAACTCTCACTTATACCAGACCTCTCTCTAGATGTGTATATCCTGCTATTTGACTCTACGATTTCATTTCTGGAAGTTCTACATGGTACTTTTTCAAACTCCCCATGCCCCCTTATTTTTAAATAAGATCTTACTCTTTTTTTTTTTAGAAATTTGATTCATTTATATTCATAATGGTTTGACATATTTTTACATTCTCTTGCATTTTGCTGTTCTGTTACCTCCAATGTTCACAGCTCTAACCTTGCTGCTCCTTCATGTGCTTTCACTCACTTTAGGTGTTTCTACGGGTGTTTTGTCATTTTGATTATGAGCCGCTTGAGTGGGGCTTGTTTCCACCATGAGAATTCCTTGTGGCTTTGTTGTGAAAGTCCTTCCAGACCCATTTTGCAACCAATTTTATGATATTATCATGGCTTGGAGGTCCTAGGATAGCGTAAGTTCAAGCTCCCCGCTCTTTTTGAAGAGAAGGCCTGGATTCCTGAACTATCAGGGAGACATTTCTTTCACCCGGTGCCTAAGCAGGTGAACTTCCTTCCAACAGTCTGTCCCCACGGGCGAGTTTTTCCGAGCCAACCCTTCTTATGCGAAGAGGGGTTCTGGAACTAAGTATTGCATGTAGGTGGTGTTCTCAGCTCTGGTTACCCTCCTTGTGGGGACTTAAAGTCTGGTTTTCTGTTGACTGGGACCACCCTTCACCGAGGGCAGCACACGCAGCTCACACAGGTACTGTGCAGGTTTCCGCTCCTTCCTAGTTTATGACACCTGGCAACTATCCCGCCCCACCCCGTCCCACCCCGCCCCACAAGTCTTCTGTTTAAAGATCAGCCTTGCTTTAAAAGGTTGTTCTATTTTTAGCAGTCCTAACGATTTTAGACAATTTAAATCAGCCAGATTTAGAATCAGTCTTGCCAGATATAGAAACATCACCAATAAAATCGTTTTAACTGTCAAGTATGTAAGGGTGTTTCTCCTTATAAGTGGTGACTGGATTGCCAGGCTGAGCTGCTGGTGTTTTAAAGGCATGTTTTGCATCATTCTATGCTGTAGACGCTGCACATCTGTCAGGTCTAGAGGCCAAATGTGCGCTAACCTCTGGGCGCTTGAGGACACCGTCCTCTCGGGGGGCAGTGTTGCGGCTGCGCAGAGCGGTACTTGCGCCGCCTCCTCCGGGCTCCGGCTCAGGCCTGCCGCGAATCCTGCTGGACGGCGGGCTGGCTGTTTTCTGAACCTCAGTCTTTCCGGGTATGAAATCGGGACAGTCACCCCCGCCGTGCTGATCATAGTGAGGACTAAGTGCGGCCCTGCACGTGAAGTTCCTGGACTTGGCGATGCCTGGCGCACAGTAACTGCTGCCAGTAAGCAGGGTTCTTGCCACTGTTCCCTCGCCGCCGCGAGGCTGAGAGCGGCGACAACATCGTTCGTAAGCTCACCAACACCTCAGGTTCAGAGCCCAGCTTTCTGGGCCTCCTCCTTGTTACCTGAGTCATCCTATAAAAGAGACGTTCACATATTGAGATACCGGGAACTCGTTCTGGCTTAGACAGGCATTAACTTGAATTTCATGCTCACTAAAATAGCCTGTCTATGGCCCATCAAACATACATTGTACATCTGCTTTACTTAAGAAAGAAAAGGGCACAGTGACCAGAAGTAAAGAACATCCATGTTAAAAATAAAGATTAAGTGCCCTCTTCCTGGGATGCCAGCGCTGGTCCCCCTCCCAGGTGCCAAGGCTGCACTGCACGTGCTGTATGTGCACGGGCTGGTCTGTGGTTTTCTTTTTGAAACTTGGAGAAATGTATTCCTGAGTTGTTCAGTGTTCTTTGTCCTGACAAGATATAAAACTGCTGGAACCTCTGCTTCTCCGGAGCAGTTTCTCAGAGTCATCTGGGAAGCGGGCTTCTGGGCTAGTCCTTAGTTTGGCTCAAACAAAACTTTTTTCTATTCTTAGTATTGATTGTTTATTGATTATTTTCGTTGGCACATCCAAGGTGAGTAAGTTGGGAGGTCGAGGAAAGCCTCGGTTCAAACCCAGCCCTGCTGCCTGCTGGCCATGACCATGTGACAGCCCCCGAACTCATTGTCCTTTGCCATAAAATGGGGATCTGAGCATCTTGCTTACGGGGTGACCACGGGGAAGAAGGAAGGTGGGAATCCCACACAGAGCGGCGTGAGGGGGTCCAAGCACAGAACCTCATGCCCTCAGCAAGCAGGGCCTCTCATTTCTCCTTCCTGCTTCCAGCATCTCCCCAGCTCCTGCTCAGTGAATGCTGGGCTGAGTGGGACGAAGGGAACCAGGAAGGAGAAATGAGACCCAATGCAGAATGGCAGGCAGCAGCACAAAGCCAGCAGGGAGCCCAGGACCCACCAGCCAGGCTGCGGCCCCGACCCCGAGCTGCCCCCAGCTGCCCGCATTGGGGGGAGAGGCGGGGGAGTGGCCACCGGGCGAGGACGAAGAGGCCTAGGGAGCTGGCAGAGGGTGTGGAGAAATCTTGAACTCGACGTTTCCATTTCAGTAGGAACCGGAGACGTTCCAGGGATTAAAACAGTTTTTCCGTGAACAAGATGATACTGTGTAGCACAGGGAAATATACACAAGGTCTGGTGGTAGCTCACAGTGAAAAATAATGGGACAATGAACGTATATGTGTATGTGTAACTGAAAAATTGTGCTCTGCACTGGAAATTGACACATTATAAACTGACTATAACTCAATTTAAAAAAAAGTAAAAAAAAAAAAAGCAGTTCTTCCTTCTCAGGAGCTCAAGGGCCCTACTCGGGCAGTAGACGCACTGGTCACACAGCGTCAGGACAGACACGCCTGGACTTTGGTTTGGAGCAACATCAGCTGGTTGCTCAAATACCCCAGCTTTGCAGCCTCGACCTCCGTCTCCTGTTCACTGTTTCCTTCTCTTTCTCGTGACAGCCTCCCATGCACAGCTTCTTCGGACCACACGTATTGGCATGCCCGTTCTCACAGACGGGAAGCCGAGGGCCACAGACTCCACGGGGTTTGCCCAAGAGGAGGAGACGCCAACGTGTAGGGGTACTTGGCTCCAAAGATGCTTTGTCCATTGTTCCAGGCAACTCCTGGCTCACTGTGTCCCATGCTGTGTCACCCTGAAAAGCCCAGCGGGGGAGGGTGGAGATCTGGGGCCCAGGCTCTCCTTCCTCTGACTGACAAGCTGTGTGAGCTCAGGGAAGTCACTTCCTCTGGGAGCTTGGCTTCTTCATCGATAAAACAAAGATTCACGTGGATGAGTCTAGGGCACCTTCCAGCTCCAGCTTCTGTGATTCTCCTACCACGTTTTAGGGTAACTCAGGTTTCTGCCAGGCCATCTCCTGTGTCCCCTCACAAACCCTCGCCTGAGAACCCAGGAAACTGAGCGAGATGGAAAGATGAGGCAGGAGACTAATGCTTGCAGAGTTGTGCTGGGTGCTGTTAGCCAAAGTTCCTGATTTTCATGAGGTCTGAGACTACTTTATCCTTATGATTAATTCCTGGCATTTACAAACTCTTCATCATTTCTATTGTTGCCTATAGATGCAACCAGTGTTCCAGGTTCTTGTCCTGTCCCAGAAAGAATTCAGAGACAAGACATAGTGGTTAAAAAAGTAAAGTGAGGCTTTATTAAAGGATGGATGATACAGTCTCAGGGGAAGAGCGGGCAGGCTCAGGGGAGCGGCTGCCCTGAGTTTCTTTGGCAAGTTAGTTACATGGGGTGTAAAAGTGAATGGGTGGAATATTCATTGGGGAGGGAAGGGTCTGGGGTCATATTCCCTGATTATCATCCCAACTCCACCTTCCCAGAGGGAGGAGGGGTTTTTGTCCTTATTTAGTCTGGGTCGGAAGTGTCACGGCGTTGGTGCATGATGGGTACTTCTGATCTGTAAGGCTAATTTTATTGATATGAGGGCATAGTGAGCAAAATGTTACATTCGGACCCTGGAGAGTCCTGCCTTTCCTCACCTTTCTTTGTTCTTCTCCAGGCCACTCATCACCCAAAAAGCTGTGACCCCTTATCAGCCCAAAGGTTCCTGCTTTTCTTTCTCTGCCCAGGGACCCCTGGTGCTTACATGATGTGTGGTTTCCTGCATTTGGCCTGTGCCCCTCCTTTCTGCCCAATTCCTGCCATTTGGTCTGTGTCCCCCTTTCTCTGCTCATATCTAGCTGTCTGCCTGCTCTAACACTAGGACTTGTGTTCTTTCTACTTCTCTATATCTAGAATGCGTTCTTCTGGCCCTTTCCCCACCACCAAACTCAAGCTAGAGTAATTTACCATGGATAGACCCACCAGAATTACCTGCTATGTCGATTTTTTGGTAAAAAGCTGGAGAGAAGAAGGCTGGGTAGGAAAGTAAGCATAAAAGGAGGGAGCAACGAGGATTCTCCCTATTAACACTCGGTGCACTGGGGGTGTCATATCACCTCCCTGGAGATGGTTTTTTGACTTAATAGTCTGGACCAAGGTCATGAAATCTTGATTCTTTTTGTGAAAAGGGATTAAAAACAAGATCTTTTCTGCTTCTTTCTGTGACTCCCGGGAACCTTTGTGCAGTGTGGGAATGTCTTGTCAATAATCACTTCTGACGCTAAATTCAGGGTTAGGCTCTGTGGGTGACGTGTTCCCTCCAGAAGGGACTGGGTGGGGAAGAGCTGCGAAGACTTTGCTCTTGGCCTGTAAATGCTTTAAAGTGCAACTGGCAGTTCAAATTCTTGTCCCACATGGCTTCTCTGCCTGATGTTTTGTGAAAAGTCTTAGGGGCCAGACTTTAAGACAATTACGAGACACTGTCTGAAGAGCCCACACCCACCCCGCTGCGCGGTCCTCTGGTGGTAGCTGGGGCCCTCCCGAGTTCACATTGTGTTGAGAGGCCAAGGACGCTCTCGGGGTGATGTTCAGCCCTCCTTCCCACTAGACCTGAAGACTGTAAAACTCCTGGGCACAAAAAATTCAGTTAAGTTCACACCAGTTCAAAAGATTTCTCAAAGCCTTGCTGCTGTATCTGACAAACACCAAAGTTTCAGTGGCTTAGCACCACTGAGGTTTACTTCTCACGTCAAGTCTGGAGGGGACAGGGTGGGAGGGCACACTTTCCTCACAGCCCACCTGGAGGGCTGAGGGAGGCTCTGCTGTGCGGCCTCACCCTGCGCCTCCACACCTAGCAGGGGAAGATGGAAGAGTGGGCAGGGAGGCCTTCCAGGAGGGCGCCCTGGCCCAGCCCCGCCGGCAGCCCAGACACCGCACACGCTCCAACCTGCTGCTAGCAGCCGGGGAAGTGGAGCTCCTGGCGGGTTGGATGGCTCCTCGGGGCTGCCCCTGGCTGCTTCTGCCGCACCCACTGCACTGTGCGCTGGGGCCGGGGTGGGCGGCGAGAACGGTCACGACCCTCCCTCCCTCCCTCCCTCTGCCCCGACCCTCCGTCTATCATTTCTCACCCCTCACACGCGTCCCCCCTTTCCTCCTGATGCAGGAAAACGGATGCGGGGCCTGAGATGGGCTGTGTCCCAGGCTTCGGTTGAGCCCCTGGAACCTGCCGCCAGGTGTGGGTCCTTGGCTTCGCACAGGAAAGAGTTCAAGAGCGAGCCACAGTTGAGTAAAGGTAGAATTATTCAGACAGATACATTGAAAGGCAAGAGAAAGGCCACGAGGTGTGGGGGTTGGGTGCTCAGATTAAAAGTAGGCACACACTCCATAGACAGAATGTGGGCTGTCTCCGAAGAGGGAGAGAGAGAGAGGGACGGCCGTAAGGCGCAGCGTTGCTAGATTTTGTGGGCTTGGTGGCTTCATATGCTAATAAGTGAAAGGACCAGTCTAAGCAGCTTGGGGTAGGGGCTGGGATTCCCAGGAAGTTGGCCATTTCCCACTCTTTGTCCTTTGTGGCAGCCTTGGGACTGCCGTGGTGCCTGTGGGCACGTTATTCACCACGCTAATGTATTACAATGGGCGTATAATGAAGCTCAAGCTCTGCTAGAAGCTAGATCTCCCATCATCCTGAGCCTCAGAGGCCTCCTGGGGGTTGACTCTTTCACCGTTTTGATGTGAATTGCTCTGGCCTTCCTTGAATGGCTATGCCCTGCCCCCCTCCTGTCCCACTTCAGCACTGCAGGGACCATTCAGGTTGAAGCCAGTCTGAAAGCACAGGCTGAAAGGAAATCAGTATTTGCCCCCACCCCACACGGAGCCTCAATGACCTCGGTTCAGGCGCAGCACCACCTCCCCCAGGGCGGGTCACCCACCACTGCCCCGCCTGGGGCTCCGGGCCCCTCCGGGCCCCTCTGAGAGGAGCTGCTGTTCGCGCGGCGCCATCTGGCGGTGGAGACGAGTCATTGCAGGCTGACATCGACCCCACCCCCACCCCAGGAGGATTCAGATTTCCTCCTTGGCGTCTTCCGACCCAAGGCCAAGGCTCGGTTTCAGCCGGAGCGGGACTGTGTTTTCTCCCTCATATCCCCGGAGCGCCTGACGATGGGTAGACTTGCTGGTTACTTATTCGAAACTCAAGACAGCTACTGCCAACTTTTTTTGTGTCCATCTTCTACCAGGCATCTTACTGTTGCGTTCACATGTGTTAGCTCAAGTAAACTTTCAGCAGCTCAGTGCCAAACCCGGGCTTCCTAGGGACTGGAGGTTGTAATTACAGGTCAGGGAGTGCGAGAAATGGGCTCTGAACTCAAGTCTTCTATTTTAAAATCCTATTTTTTCCCCTATTATTTTATGTACTTAAATGATTTTCTGTTAAATAAAACCCAATACTGGAACCCTTGCACATTTCAGTTGACATGTAAACTGTTTCATTTTTAGGTTTCAGTAGTTGCAGTTGGCAGTCATCCTCTTGTGTGTCTGTGAGGAAGATATGTATATATAGACACAACCACATATACGCAGTCTGTATATATATAAGTGAAATTACTTCTTTCTGTGACTGTAAGATCTTCTAAACGCTAAAAGCTTCTTTCTGGATTGACATACTATTAGACCTATCACGAGACATACTTGATTAAAATGACATGAGCTTGTTTGGAGGTGCTGTGGGCGCCTGGGGATGGGGTGCAGGAGACCCCCTCTGGCAGAGGCTTCAGATCACGGCACTTTGGAGCTCTCGGACAGACGTCGTCAGCTCTGGGCGCCGGCTCCCCGGTCAGTGCCTCGCTGGTGTCTGCTCAGAGGGCCTGCTCCGCTTCTTCCTCCCAGTCCTGGCTCCTGCCCCTCCCCTTACAGGTGTGAGTCCCCAGAAACATCTCGTGCCTTAAAGTGCGTCTCCGTGTCTGCTGCAGGGAGACTCGGCCTCAGACACTAAACGTCCCAGGTGCAGACCCCCTGGGGAGGCTGGAGGGCAGCTCAGAGCTTGGGTTCAAAGAACATGTCGGGCCCCAAATCCATCACCGCCCCTCTCTCCCCACGCCATGCTCAAGGACTCTGAAAGGCCTGGTTTCCTGAAGCACATAATGCTTTGAAGATACCAGACAATCAATAATACACTCGAAACATCTAATGAAAATCAAGATCGCTTTCCATGTTGTTCATGAGAATGTGGAGGGAACAGTGAGGGAGGTTCTCCAGGAAGGGGCGCTTCTGTCTCAGGTGGGCTGTGCGTGAAGTGTTTCAAGCTGCCCCAGAAAGAGACAGGAAGCTTGCACTCTGGGCTGCTAATGCCATCTTAGCCTGAAATACATAACAGCAACAATAAAACAATATTTCAGTAGGGAACATTTATGAAGTGCTCACTGTGCCAAAGCTCCCTAGAGAGTTTACGTATATTTGCTCATCTAACCCTCAGACAACACCAAGCTAAGTATTATTACTAAAACCGACAGACAGAACAAGGAAGAGGGTGTCAGAGGCTACACTTACTGGACGTTTACTCTACTCAGGTCATTGCACTAAGAAAGTAACTTGTAACATCTCATTTCATCCTGCCGTGACCGAGTGATTTACACATCATTGTCCTACAGATGAGGAACACCTCAACCAGGAAGTGGCAGAGCCAGCTGTGAGCAGCTCCTCCCTGGGGAAGAGGGAACCTGGGTCCTCGGGCCCCTCCAGGGAGTTTTAATTTGGTCCCTTCCTCCTCTGTGCGTGACATGCAAATGTCCTCGCCAGGGTGGGGCAGCAGTCTCACCTCTGCAACAGGTCATGGCCCTCCGGGTGAAGCTGAGTGCAGGTAAGCCTGCTCTGCAATGATTAAGGGGGTGGAGGGGATGACTTTGAATCAGTCCTCTGAGCTTCCTGATACCAGAGCAGAGCTTGGAAAACTGGGGGCCGGCTGGGAGGCTGGGCTGTCAACACGAGGAAGGAAGGAATGCAGGGCGGGACTGGGCAGAGCTGCAAGTTCTGGGGCCGACCCTCCTGCACGGGGACAGACGGGTGGGCCGGGCCGGGCGCGCCTCCAAGACGGAAATGCTGTGGTGTTTTCCCCAGAGACACTGCCCGCGCTGGGCACGGGCTCTTCACAAAAGTGGCAGAGACCCAGAGCTTCACCCGAGAGGCAGGGCTAGGGCTGGGACTGCGCAGAGCCGGCTGAGAGTCTCAGCTCAGACGTGATTCACAGGCACACAGGCCCTTTGAGAAGGGAGAAGTCCTGCCAACCAAATCCTGCGTGGAGGCAGCACGGGACGTGGAGAAAAGGCGCCTTCCAGGAGTACCTTATTTTCTCGGTTCAGATTTCTTAAACTAACTTCCTATGAGTGTCCGGCGAGATGGCAGGGCTCTTCTGACGGACCCGACGGGCGTTCTGAGGTGGGGTGGACGGCACTGGCCAGCTTCTCACTTGTCTGGGTCGGTGGCACATTATTGAGAAAAGTCCACAGTCACGCAGATGTACCATTGCAAGTTCCCAAAGTTTAGATGTGTCTTGGTTTGGGATCAGGAAATTTCAAAATTAGGGCAGGAGAGTTATTTTGGAGTCTATGTTAAGATATACTAACCTAGCAGTTGAAGCGAAGACTTTGGTGACATCCAACGATTTGTATGTTGACAGTTAACGTCTTTGAATGTACTCTTTTACTTTTCAGTTTTAGAAGCAGTTAAGGACGCACACGGAGGAAGTGAAAGTCAGTCCCTGTAGAGGATTTGACGTGGGCCCAGGGAGAACGCGGGGCTTCTGTGGTGCGTGCCTTGGAACCCGCTAGCCTGGGAAAAGCCGAGGCACCTCCCTTTGGGACTCTGGGTGTGTGCGGGGCTGCCATCACTAACCACGTGCAGATTTCAGAAGCTGGTGAAACCATCGTTGGGTGTCACTACAATGCGGTGGTGAACACCGTGGGCTTTGTTGTCAGACAGACCTGGGTCTGAACATGAACCCTGTTGCTTAGCAGTGCCTGCAGGTCACTGCGTCTCATCTGTAGAATTGATTGGTGCCACCTCCCTCGTGGGTCTTGTGATCTTTGGAGCACTCGGCCCAGCCTCTGGCATTTAGAAAGCACGGGCTAAGGGATGGGGACAACCTTTGGTGGCTGCCATGGCTGTGTCTGTGCCCAGACTCGGGGACGACAGGGGTCCCGGGGGCTCTGCATCCAGTGCCCATGCTGCCCGAACCCCAGGCTCACCTACTTGCCTAGCAGCTCAGACTCAGGAATAAACGAGATTCATGCCCCCTGACCCTCTCAGCCTTTGTACCCCTAGACCACATTCTCCTGTGACCTCGACTCCCAGTGAGGCCACTCACAGCATCCTGGGCCGCTCCCCTGCAGCCTGCTGGACGTGCAGGGCATGGTTCCCTAGAATAAGAAGCTGCCTTCACAAGATCCCTGGCGGTTCTCCTGCACGTGGAGTTTGTGATGTGCTGAACCCCCTGCTGCTCTGCCCTCTTAGGGGCTCACTGTCTTCTGGGCCCAGGAGACCCCATCCTGCAGCCCCAACCTTCCCACCCTATCCACAGGGACCTCTGTAGCAGGGCCCTCGCTGTCACTGGCCCAGGGACCAGTCCAGGCCCAGCATCACGGAAACCTAGACTAGCTGCTCCCTCTTCTGGTTCCCTTCTGTGAATGAAGGCTGGTCTCCATTTGCTAAATGTCTGGCTGCTCTGATGGTTGATTTGGGACCCATGTGAGGTGGCCTTGGGCTCAAGTCTGGGTGGACACAGCTCCTACTCCAGGCGGCTGTTTCCAGGCTGATCCTCCAGACCCATGTGGGACCACATGGACACATGCTCGCCTTCGGCCTTGGTCTGCCCTGAACCATGCACCTGACATGAGTTCAGACACACACACACACATCTGGGCTGTGTTTAGGTGTTTGCTGGTGGTGGAAATGGGATTTCTAGGTCATTTGGGGTCAGTTGTGTCAATCTCAGAGGCCGCTGGGAAGCAGTTTGGATAGAGATCTATGTGGAAGCAGTGGGGAGACACATGGTTGGTGCTTTTTTATTACCTGAGTGGGGAGTGACTATCCTGTGTCCTGGCCCAGGGACTGCTGCTACTAAAGGGATGGGCGTCACTCGCCTCCGTGGAGGAAGGTGAGCATTTCTGAGCGGGTCATACCAGCCAGAGAAGCAGAAGCCAGCGGGCAGTCTGCAGAGCTGCCTCTTGGCCCACGCCCACCAGTGAGGACTGGGCAGGGACTCTGGCCCCTGTGGCAGCTCCTCCCTCCCTCATGACCTGGAGCCCCGGGTTGTAGGGTCTCACAGGTAGTGAGCTCCCTACTCGCGTATTTGGGGCAGGACAGGGGGTGTCCATTCCTCCGGGCCCCACGTGAGCTGTGGCCCCTGGGGTGCCCGGCCTGGAGCACAGCTCTAAATGCCGGGGTCCAGGTGTAGCTCAGTCTGGCTGCGAGGGCCCAGAGCTTTGGCTCAACACTGGCCATCAGAAGAGGCTGACGCAGCTCTGTGCGCTGGCCTGGCAGCTGCAGCACAGGCCGGCCCTAGGGCCAAGGGGCAGTGGCCCGGGAGGAGAGGGGAGCCCCAGGAGCCCAGGACACTCTCCACCCTGCTTGCCTCTGTGGTTTCCTCTTCCTAAGTGATTCTGCCCTGAAACTTCTGGCCGATACCTGGCACGCTCTTTTGTCTCCTCTCTCTTTCCAGCCACCTAACTAGTCTGCAGTGCTCTCCCTTCTCCCTGCTCCTTTCCAACCATCCCAGCCCCAGCCCTCCGTGAAGCTGTCCCTCGCCTCCGAGCACCTTCCTAGCTTGCCCACAAGGTTGGCCCTGAGTCAGTGCAGGCTCCCGCGAGCTGGCATGGCCCTGGCGTGGCTGTGAGGTCTCAGGGTCAGTGTTCTCCACAAGGTCAGTTATACTCATGCAGCACTTCTGGGTCACCCACTGCCCCATGCGTGAGGAGCAGTGTGGGGTGTGTGTGTGTGAGATACATGTTCTGTCGTAAGGAACTCAGTCTGGAAGGGAGGACAAAGCATGGCACAGGGAGTAAAATAGGAGTCAGAGCCCACGAGGGTGAGAGGAGGGGTGAGTGAGAAAGGGGTGGGGTGAGTGGCCTCCAGGGCAGGTCACAGAGGGTGAAGAGAATTTTGTCACTGAACCAGGTTTGCCTGCAAGCCAAACACTGTGAGCCGAGGTTTGCAGCAGGGAAAGGGTTCATTTTCAAGGCAGCCGAGTGAGGAGAGGGAGGATGAACCTCAGCTCTGCCTCCCTGAAGACCAGGGGCTTGAGATGCTCCTGGGATAAAGAAGCAGGGTGGGCTGAGGCGGGGGAAAGGGGACTGGAGGCAGAGAAAAGATGAGGTAATTGGTGTTCTGCACAGGCCCAGTTTTAGGGTCGGTCATCCCAACCAGTCTTAGCCAGTCTGAACTAGGCGGGAGCTGACTCCAGGTTTCTGGGAGACAGCTCGAGCCCCCCTTACTGTAGTAACTCGTACATCAGAAGCCTGAGCTACAGGGCAGTTAAGAAGTCTGGTGACATGTCACCTGGGCCACGGGAAGCTCGGAGGGCATGCAGCTAGAGAAGGAACAACAACAGCAGAAGAGACTCAGTAAAGGCGGGGCCGCCTGTCCTTGTCTGCTGCTCTGGAAGGCACACTCAGCTCCTGTTAACTGTGGGGCATGGTCCCAGTGCAGCTGAGTGACGGGGCTGCCCCAGAGTAGGGCTGCTTGAGCACAGGCATGGGGCAGGAAGTGCTGGCTGCCCGGGAGGTAGGGCCTGTTTCTGGCCTCCAGGAGGTCCTGGCTCCCGGAGGGGAGCAGGGTCCGGTGGGCTCCCACAAGGACTCAGCTGTGACGGGAGGTGGGGGTGGAAGCTCTGGGCTGGGGCTGCACCTGAGTTCTCATAGTCCCCACCCCAGGCACCTCTCACCCCTGAAGCCGGGGCTCCAAGTGAAGCACAGAGGCTCAATGGACAGAGTTAGTGATGGGAACGCACGCTGATTTTCCAGCCTCACCCCAAAGGATCCCAGACAGAAATCAGCACAAGCCGAGGTCCAGGCTTTGAAAGAAATCTGGGTGTTACCGGGGAGCATGCCATGAAGCCCAGCACACACTCTGGGCCGGGCAGTCCCCCAGAGCCCACCCCTTCCTGCCAGCAGTGAGCAGAGGAGCCGTGTCTGCGTGGAGAAGGCCCCGTGGCCCCTGTGTGACTCACGTCTCCCCAGGCGGGGCCGGCTGCCATCTGCCACCTGGAGGAGCAGGGACAGCTCCCACTCCAGGTCTTCTGCCCTCTGGGCCAGGCAGGCTCTCCTGGCCTCCAGTGTCAGGGCCTGGTCACTGTTCAGGGCCCAGGTTCCCAGGTTCTCTCTGCCGGGGCCTCCGGCCTCTGCTGGGTCGGGTCTGTGTTCCTGCCACACAGGAGGGCCGGTTCTGGGAAGCACCTGAAAAGACACAAATGGAAGAGGAGTCGGCCTGCGCAGCGTGCTGAGTTCACTCTGCCCTGAGCCCACCCGCGACCCCGCGTGGCCCTGTCACCGACACTCTGACGACACCCACCCCAACTCGATGCCCACAAGTTACATCCAGGGACTGGCCTTCCGCTTACGAAGAAAGACATAGTGTCCCCTGAGTTTATGTGGCCATATTCATGCACAATAACAACTAATTACTGCATTACACGGTCGTCACGTTTAATAACTTGCAGCAATTGTTAAACAGTTTAATCTTTTTATGGCCCCTCAGCTCATGCTGGTTTTCCTTCCTTAACACAAGGGATATTTATGTCATATCTCCTGAGGCATGAACACTCCCTGGTACTTTATTCTCACCAAATAAGCGTAAACTTAGATTCTCCGTACAACTTGTGCTGGGTCCCTGCACCTGGCTGCCGCACACTGGAGCTGATGCCACAGCTTCCCTGAGGAGCCACCCCTCAGCTAAGCGTGACCCCTTTGGAAGGGGTCTGGATGAAGCTCAGGGAAGCAACGGTAGACACGCTGGGAAGAGGATAATACCAGAGGCTGGCGCCTGCATTTGGGTTTCTCGGGGGGACCCGCTGTGGGGTTCAGGGACACTTCAGAGCCAGAGGAAGACACAGCTCCTGCAGCCCCTCTGGGAAGGATGTCTGTGCTCTTCGTGGCTGTGACAAGGCCCTCTGTTCCTTGTTTACACACAAGATAAAACGTCCCTCAGTTGTTTGTGAGCTTAGGTGCCCTTTCTTGTGGTTTTGTCTTAAGAGGTCAGATTGATGAAGAATTGATTTTCCAGACATCCCCCCCACCCCAAACATCAAGGCTCAGGCACACGCTCTGCTCCGAGCAGAACCCTCTGTATTCAGGGAGCATCTCAGCTCCTGGGCCCCCAACTCCTAGGGCCACTGTGCAGGTGGGCCACTCCCCGGTTGTGAAGAGGGAGTCCTTGGTGAACAAGGTTTCTCGGTGCTGACGCCCACTCCGGGAAGCCTGGTGAGAAGCGATGCCTGACTGTGCCCTCCACCGCCCAGGACATTGCCGGCCCTAGCAGCTCAGCAAGGCAGGAGCCAGGGTGACAGAAGGGAGGTGCTGGGCATGGGTGCAAAGGTCAGGGGGGCTCCAGACACTCAGGTCAAGAGAAACAGTATTTTAATGCAGTATTAAAGATCAAACTGGCAAACTGAGGCCCACAAGCTGGCCGCCTGCTTTAGTAAATACAGTTTTACGGAGTGCAGGGCAGGCACGGCTGAAGCATCACTTCTGTCTCATGCCTCTGTCCCCCTGCCGTCCCTGTGTCTAGCCCTCCAGAGACCTGAGTTGGGCTAGGGTGCAGTGCAGGTGTGGGGTGCACCCTTGTTCCAGAGCCATGGCTGCTGGTCAGGCTGCATCTGGAAGAGCTGTTTCCATCGCTCTCTCTGCAGGTGCCCTTCCCCAGTCTTTCCAGGACATCCGTTTCCTGAGACACCTGCAAATGCACGGTGACTGAGTGTGCCTCCCGGACCCTGGATGCAGCCCTTAGCCCTCCTGGGGTAGGCTGCCGCCTGCCAAAGAGAACAGGCAAAGCTGGCCCTTGGCTGGTGGGCTTTCTGGCCAGAGCTGGTTGTTTTGGCCTGAACTGCTTTCTGTGGAAGGGGCTGTGACTCCGTGGGGCCCACGCCATGAGACTCAGCCGTCTGCGGACACCTTAAGAGCTGAGACTCACCACAAACCTGTTGCCTTCCCTTGGCGACAGCTGGCCCGGCCTGGCCTCGTCTTTCTGGAGCACTAAGGCTTGAGCAGTGAGCTGGAAGAACTCCTCATTCAGCTCATCCAGGTTGTCTTCCACCTGCCGCATCTTTCTCTAGAAATAAGTGACACAGGGTCTTCATTACTTTCACTTTTATTCTAATTCATTAAAAATTCGTGAAGCTTCTGCTCTGCGACAGGCTGTGGCATCAGTGCTGGACATAGAGAGTTGAAGTCAAGTCTGGTCTCCAAGGGCTCAGTGCCTAAAGGAGAGTAGACCCAGACCTACAGTCCAGTCTGGCGAAAGCTGTTGTGGAGGGACACACAGGGGCTACAGGAGCAAGAAGCAGGACACCTGAAACAGGCAGGCGTGATCACAGAGAGCTTTCTGGAAGAGGAGAGACATCTCAGCTGAATCTTAACAATGAATAGGGATTAACTGGGTGGACAATGGGAGAAGGGCATGCTAGGCGAAGGGAACTGCATGTGTGGAAACACAGAGACACAAGATTGCACAGGGAACATTCATCCAACTGTCAGTTCATCCATGCATGCATGCATCCATCCCTGCATCATTCATCCATCCACCTATCCCTGCATCATCCACCTATCCATCCATCCACTCATAAGTAAAGGAAGATTTATTGAGCACCCAGTATGTATCAAGCCAATGGTTGGTTCTGGGACTCAATTAGTGAACATCCACAGGGTCAAGATGGCAGACACAGAACAAGGAATTATCAGCGACCAGTGTTACCTGAGGGGATGTTCAGGTTGCTGTGGGAAATAGTCAAAATTCAGTTAGTGATAGCATGGAATTTGTTTGGAAAAGCAGAAGGAGGTGATGCAGGAGATATAAGGACAGCAGGCTGCAAAGGGTCTTGGGTGCCAGTCTTGGCTCCAATGGCAGAGACTTCTTGTTAATTTTGCGGGAGTGTCAGCATTTCCAGATGAAGAACTGCTTGTTTCAGACACTCTTATGGACAGAGATGATCATGTGACTAAGTTTTGGCCAAGCAGATATAAAAGGAAATTGCTGAGGGAATGGATTCTAGAAAACCTTTTACAAGAGAGAGCTGCCTCAGTTACCCTTTTACCTTCCTGCCTTTCTAGTGCCTGTCATATGACTGGACGTGACCGTGAAGATGAAGTCATGGCCGGGGTCACAAAGCAGAGCCATGGAGGCAAGGGTCAACTTTGTAGACCATCATGGATGCTGATGGCTTTGCTTTGAATGTGGTAAATTTAAGCTACCTGCAGGGCATCCCATGAGTTCACACAGCAACTGATGCAAGGTGAACTCAGCTGTCATGAAAAGCCCACCTCTTGCTCCGCATACGAAGTGCCAGATAAAATGCAAACACAAATGCAGAGCCACAGTTGAATGGAAACTCTTTTGATACCGAAGGTGAAGACACAGACTGGGGTAGGAGAGAGCTGAAGGCTCCTCCTTGGAGGCCAAGGCGTTAACTCCCACTTTGGGCAGATGTTGAGGCCGTGAAGACATTTACGGTAGAAACTGAGTCAAGCATGGGTGGAAGTGGCTGAAATATCCCTCCCAGTCACCTCTCCCCCAAACGTGTGTTTGACTTCTGTCTCCCAGAGTCACACCACGGTGTGCAGGTAACAAGCAGGGCTGAGTGGTGGCGCAGCTGGATGGCACAGACCTCAGAGCAGGCGATGGAGCACGTGGTGGCCCGGAGCACCCCTGACGTGAACGGCCCCCGTCACAGAGCCCGGGTCCTACCTGCAGCCCAGGAAAGGCTCCAGTCCTGCGTCCACGTCCCCGACTCTCAGCGTCTGTTCCTTTGGCGTCACCCTGGGGGAGCCGCCCAGGTCCTGACTGCTGCTGGGGGCTGGAAAGAGGGGCGATGAGAGGCGGGCTCTCAGGCCTCCGCTGCCCAGTAACACTTGGTTCTGCCTGAACCAGAACAGAAGAGACACCGGCCGCTTTTGAAACCTCTGTGGGCGTCTGAGGTTAGAGAAAGACGAGGTTTTAATGAGAAGGAGGAACTGACAAGCCCTTAGGTCCCCTGTGGCCGGGCTAGCGGACCCTTGCAGCCTTCCTCACCCAGCAGTCCGGTGACTTCCCAGTGATGGGAGCAGAACATGCCAGCTGACACGTGCCAACTGAGGTACTGATGTTTTTGAGGTGAAGCCAAGTGAGAAGCAGCAGATGCAAGAAAAGCTCTGTGCGCCCCCTAGTTGCCTAAAAACAGGACTCACATTCTGAAGGTCCCCGCCTCCCCTCTACCAGGAAGGCCTGCAGTTAATCACTGGAGACAACTCTAGATCCTTACCAGCCCAGAGATGTCACCAAAACGTAGGTAAAAACCTTGCCAAAACTAGCCCCCTCCACCATCAGTTTCCCATGTATTTACTTTCCCACAATTGGCCGCCCTAGAACTCAAAGTCCTTTTCTTTTATCTTGTTATGTCTCTAAGGATGGACTGTTCTCTTGTCAGGATGCTGTGCACGCTGCACCCCTTGCGTTGCTCGGCGCCCTGTGCTGCTGCACCAGGGCACACACGCGTGAGTGAGCTTCGGCTTGCTTTCCTCTGGTTGCTCTTTGTCGGTCTAACTTACAGGACCCATGTGGAGAACTGAGATGGGCAGGGGAAAAGGGTTTTTTCCCTTCCCCACGTCACTGGCTATGCCCCGCCCAAGGCCACAGGCTCCGTGCAGTGCTCCTTCTGTGCCTGGAAGCTGCTCTGCTGACCCGCGGGGCTGCACGTACCTGCACGCCCTTCCTGCACCTCCCTCACTGTGCTCTCCTCGAAGTTTCCCTCTAGAATGTGCCAGCTGCTTCCTGCTGGGACCCTGTCAGTGCATGACTGTACTCTTCAGAGTCCCCTTGGGTCACTCAGTTCCAGATCTCAGTTTCTATACTTTGAAATGAGACGGCTGGACTCATCAGGGAGCCCTCGGGCCTGGGGGACTGGTCTCAGTTCATGAGTCAAACCTGAGCTCTCTCACCTCCATCTTTGCCAAAGCTGTTCTCCTCCAGGAAGACCCTTCCCCAACCCGCTCCTGATTAGGACTCCACCCTTCGTTTAAAGCCCACCCCACCTTTCCTGGTTCTCACAGGCTCCTTTAACCTCTAGAATCTCTTGCTGTAGTCACTTGTTCTTCCTGACCCCTCATCAAAGGCAGCAACCAATGTTTGTCGAAGGGAATGATCCTCAGGTTGAAGCCATACAGCTGGCTGGGAGGTGTCCTCTCAAGGTCTGCAGTGTTCGGGGCAGAGCCCAGGCTAGAATCCTGATTCCTGAGTTGCCTTTCCTTTGTGTGGCCGCTCTTCCTGGAGTCTCGACCCTCCAAGAGCCCCAGGCCCCCGCTAATTTAGCAGGAGGGTTCAGACTTTTCTCCCCTTTCCTGTAGGAGACTTCAGTTGTTTGTGTGAGCTTTCTGGGCACCTTAAATCAGGAAACCAACAGGAGCGATGTCTGTGGGAGGAAGGACTGTTGTGGTTTGGTGGGGGGAATCAGAGGAGAGGTCTGTGCGGAGCGGGCACTGAAATCCCAGCCCTGTCACGTGTCGAACACACCTCCCTGAGCTCCGGCTCACCCTGAAAGGAGCACAAGCATGGGATCCGCTTCACAGGGTTGCTGTGAGGATAACTTAGAGAGCAGATAAAGTGCTTGTCTCAGGACCAGGAACTACAAGTCAGTGACAGTCAGCACGTTTGCTAGTCAGAGGCAGTGCAGGGAAGGACAGACGGCGTATCTGAACACCTGGACAGAAATCGCACTGGCACAAGCAAACTGACCAGCTCAGCCTCTTGCTGAGCTCGGGGAAGAACAGAGACTGGAGGCTACACCTGGCGGGAGGCTGGATCAGAGGAGGAGGGTCAGAGGAGGCGGGTGGGGACATGAAGGGTGGGGACAACCTCAGTAAATGAAGGAGTTCTGATGAGTACTCAGACCAGCAACGCTTTGGCAAACAGGGTGGCCACAACAATGGGGGGTTACCACGGCCAGGGGCCCCCAGACTTGTAGCTGGATTAGAGGGGTTAAGGCTCTAAATCAGGCTCTGGTTATGAAGAATGAGAGTCTCGTTGCCAGGGAGCTTAGGGGGCCAACACCTGTCCCCTACCTTGGGCCTTGGTGCTTCTCATCCGAGGGCAGAGGCCGGGGCTTCAGGAGCACTTCACCCACCAGTTGAGGGTCTCGCTGACGAGCAGAGAGAGGCTGTTCACCAACCTGACCAGAGGCCTTGGAAGAAGAGACACTCCTGTAACTTCCCTCCAGCTCTGGGCTCAGAAAAGAACAGCAGTGGACCAGGACATCACAGCTAAATTGACCTGGACTCATGTGCGGATCTGAGCTTGGGACTCCGTGTCTCTGGGTAGCCTGGCCGCTGACTGGTGCTCTTGGGGGCCCTGGGCACCTGCCCAGGAGCAGTTAAGACCCGACTTGGGTCATGGCCTCCGTCATCTAGGTCCCAGGCCCCTTGGGGACACTTGTTGCCATCGTGGACTCTGCCCTCTGCCCTGGGGGTGTCCCGGAGGGGGGACCCCTGCACAGAGGCCCTCTGAGTCCTCCTTCCCGCAGACACACTGCTCTCAGGGCGGGATCTGTGAATCGTGCTTCTGTCCTGTGCTCTGTGTGAGAGGCCAGATCAGCTCACAGACTGGGGAGATTCTCGTGTGTGTGTGTGTGTGTGTGTGTGTATGAATCTCCACAGCTCAGGCTAGCGGGGTACCCCAGGGGCCCTTCACCTTTCTGCTGATCCAAGCTGGTGGTCCGCTTGCCTGAGAAAGTGCTGATGCCAGAGCGTGAAGCACTCTGTCCAGCTCTGGCTGAAAGCCCGCGGGAGGGACGCTGAGGGTACAGCCTGGGGAGGAAGAGCACAGAGAAGCACCGTCTGCACATGGATGCCTGGCCCGACACTTACTTCACGCTTTCCCATTTTGGAAGCTTGTGTGTTTGCGTCTGGCTCTTTCATTCAATAACAGATCAAAGATTTATGCATAGTTTTGCATATGTCAGTTGTTCACTCTTTTCCACTGCTGTGTAGAATTTCGCTGTGTGAGTATGTCACAATTTATTTGTCCATTCCACTGTGGGTAAGTTGTTTTCAGTCCTAGAAATCAGAGTTAAACATTACTTTAAAAAAGACATTTTTATAATATCCTCTACTAACAATTTAATTTTCTAGTGGTGGATATACTCACTTTTCTCCTTGTCACAATCGAGTTGCGTTGAATTCAGAAAGCCTTTGTGTTCTTTAAGCACTTTTCTTTTTTTTTTGGCCTTTACTGTCTAAAACAGATTGTCTTTTAAAGAAAGGTTTAATTTTTATTACTTGAGTCAGTGCCAACTACCTTCATTAATAATGAGAGCAAGCTGAACAGTAACAAATGATGATCAGGTGAGATTCATCGTGCTGTTTGCAAAACTGCTGAGTGATTCCGTGACTTATTTGGTCTAGCAAAAGAAAGATGAAAAATGCCAAGACAGTGAAAGATTCACGTTTCTGAACTACTGTGTATAGGATAACCAAGGTTTTCCTACTGAAGGCTTCTATATCCTTATTCATTTTGAGGACATGAGTGTCGGATACTTGGAAGCCACTTCGGTTGCCAGATACAAGTGTTCCAGGATTCCGTTTCTTGTTCATAGAACGTTAGGCAGAAGTTAAGAGGCAATTTCCCCCAGAAGAGTACGGGGAGGGGGGCGGGGCATGTCTTACACTCAGACAGCCTGAGCTGTCCTGCATTCCTCATCAACCATCAGCGCTCAGACACAAGTCATGGGGGTAACACAGTTGGAAATACATGGAATGCTTGTGCGGGGGCTAAAGGTTTTGGTCTAGGGCCCCCATTTCCCCCTTCAGGATGCACAGAAATGGAGAAACAGCCTCATGAGACTTCACAGGACTTGACAATGGCCAAGAAAGGAAGGGAAGGCAGAGGAAAGTGCCAGAAAGTCCTGAGGCTTTTTCTTTAGAAAAATGTATATGCTGGGAGTGCATGAATTTAGGCTGTTTGGTTAGGCCCAGGAAAAGGGTTTTCCATGAGCTTGGGAATTTCAGTGCTAAAACTGGGAAAGTCCTGGGCAAACTGGGACTCAGGATGATGAAAGAGATTTAGCAGCTCCCTCAGTTCTCGGAGGTTTGCACTGTAAGGGATGACTTAATTAATCCCGTAGTTTTAAAGTTTGTTTTGTGGAAGACCAGCCTCACTTCCTTTGAATACAGAATCTTAGGCATTGTTTCTTAGGAACTCAGACAGATGAAGCAAGCTGCCCTGTTCAAAGCAGGGTGGGTGTGTGGAAGTTCAGGGTCATTTCTGTCTAGCCTAATCACCCACCTTCTTTTTAATTTTCATTTTTTGTTGAAGGGTGGTTGATTTACAATCTTGTGTTTCTGGTGTACATCATAGTGATTCAGTTATACACATGCATATATATATGTGTGTGTGTGTGTATATATATATATATATACTTTTTCATTATAAGTTATTATAAGGTATTGAATATAGTTCCCTGTGCTATGCAGTAGGACCCTGTTGTTTATATATTTTATATATAATAGTTTATCTCTGCTAATCTCAAACTCCTAATTTATCCCTCCTCACCCTCCCCTTCAGTAACCATGTTTGTTTTCTGTCTGTGAGTCTATTTCTGTTCTGTAGATCAGTTCATTTGTATCATTTTTTTTGATTCTACATATGATACATGATTTCTCTTTCTGTATGACTTACTTCACTTAATATAATAATCTCTGGGTGCATCAATGTTGCTGCATATGGCATTATTTCATTCTTTTTTATGGTTGAGTAGTATTCCATTGTGTGTATGTGTAAGTGTGTGTGGGTGTGTGTATATACACCACATCTTCTTTATCTAGTCATCTATTGATGGACATTTAGGTTGCTTCCATGTCTTGGCTATTGTATATATTGCTGCTATGAACACTGGGGTGCATGTATCTTTTTTGAGTTAGAGTTTTCTCTGGATACATGCCCAGGAGTGAGATTGCTGGATCATATGATAAGTCTATTTTTAGTCTTTTGAGGAATCTCCATACTGTTTTCCATAATGGCTGCACCAAACTACATTCTCCACACCCTCTCCAGCATTTATCATTTGTGGATTTCTGAATGATGGCCATTCTGACTGGTGGGAGGTGATACCTTATTGTAGTTTTGATTTGTATTTCTCTGATAATTAGTGATATTGAGCATTTTTTCATGTGCCTATTGATCATTTGCATTTCTTCCTTGGAGAATTGCTTGTTTAAGTCTTCTGCCCATTTTTCAATTGGGTTGTTTTTTGTTAAGTTGTATGAGCTGTTTATATGTTCTGGAAATAAGCCATTGTCAGTCGCCTCAATTGCAAATATTTTCTCCCATTCCATAGGTTGTCATTTTGTTTTGCTTGTGGTTTACTCTGCTGCTAGCATCATTTTTGACATGCAGATATGTGAACCACCCAGTCTTCCATACACTTGTATCTGAGTTTTACAAAAGGGGCAAAAGGTAGAGAAGTAGTGTGGATCAAGTTTGATATAAAAGGTTCTGTGATACTGCAGTTTCATAAACTGTATAAACAGTATCAGTTATTTGTGACCACAGTAATACTGCACAACCAACTACCCCAAAACTCAGTGGCTAATTGAACAGTCATTTCTTCTTAGGCTCTTCAGGTTGGTGGGGGTGACTGGTTCAGGCTGAGGATCTGCAGGTAACCCGGGGTGGCTCTTCTCCCTGTGTTTCTTGTTGGGGACCAGGCTTCTCTGAGTAGGTTTTCATGGTGATGCCAGAGGCAGATTTAAAGCCTCTGTTTATGTCTTACCTACCAACATCTTATTGCCCCAAACAAGTCACGTGGTCAAGGTAGACGTGAGAAGGCAGGGAAATACACTCTGCCTTTCTTTAGGTCATGGTGAGGGTGTGGATATACGTTCCTACCTCAGGGGATGCAAACTTGAGGCCACCACGGCATGCCTCTAGCACAATGTAAGTGTAATCACCAGCAGGGAAAGTGACACCCTCCTCCCCTCTGCGCACAAGATAGCCCACGTTCCACATATTGAGGAATCCAGACCTGCCTTGTCACCTGGAGGCCCCAGGCATCAGAGGCAGCACCTGGGGGAGGTGATGGCACTGGCTAGCAAGGTTGATGGTGCTTGGTTAGGGCAGCTGGACAGTGTGTTCTGGAAACTGTGACAAGTGCCTGCAAGTGATTAGTGCAGTGGAGTTTTAGCAGGAGGCATTCGGTACCAGGAGACAGAGCAGGAGAGAAAGGGCCAGAACTTACATGGCTGAAAGTACTGATAAGAACACCCCTAGAGACTCCTAGAAGTCACCAGAAGTGACTTTGGGTGGCTGTACTCTTTGTTGGAGGTCGTTTATTGCTGCTAATGCAACACCCTGTATCCCAGGCTGACATAATCTGGGGAAGCATGAGTTTCAACAATCAGATATAGAATCTCAGAGTCGAAAAGGACCTCAGACCCATGGAACACAACCCCCTACTCGGTAGTATCACAGGTAAGTGTCATTCACCTCCTGTTAGCATACCTCTGATGAAGACGACCCCTCCCCGTAAGGCAGCCATCTCCCTCTAGACGCACAACATTGACAATGACCTTCCGAGAGTGTGTGATTTGCCGACTAGAAAGCATGAAATGAGACAGCAGGGAGGCCAAAGTCCAGAATGAGAAGCTTGTGAAAATTTGCTAATTTGAGAAAAGTTTCTTTTCATTGTGTTTAGAGAGAGAATGAGGGACAGGCCAACAGAAGACAGAAAGAATGGGAACTATTTTTCTCTTTTGCTTTCATGTTGTCAATTTCAAAATTAATTAATGTGATTAAGAGAGAATAAAACCCAGGAAGTGGAGAATGTAAGGTCGTAATTGGCTGCTCCTAAGAAATTGTGTCTCTGATGTAGGGAAGAAAAAGACCTTGGGGGTAAGATCTGCCAAGTGGTTCTACTACAAATAGATGCATTAAATCTGACACTTAGCTGAAGCTTTACCCTGGTTTACACATTCTGTTTCTCATCTCATGAATTCCCCTCACAGATAAGGGAACACATAGACAGGGATAAGTCTATGGCTGAGTAATGTCTGCTAAGGAATAAAATTTTTGTCCTCTTGTCCTTCTCTAATAAGCCCGTTTTGAGAGCGGATAAAAACTTGATGGTGAGTCGAGGGTGCAAGCCTGAAGATGGTTTATATAGTTGTGAACTTCGCCCTCAGTGTTTAACTTTTAGGGAGTTGAAGCCGGGGCAGCTCTCAGGTTGTTTCCACAATAACACCAAGATAAGCTGTCATATCATTGGCGGGTAGGAGGGAGAACTAGTCAGACTGGTTGTTCTACTTCTTATGTAAAACCAAGCAAAGGAGTAACAACCACCAATAACAAAGCCCAAAGACTGATATTTTAAACTTCTCAGCAAGCTGTGTTGACATGTAGCTGCAACCTTAATGTGCAAACCACTTCAAGCAGAGCGAGTTTTAAGAGCTGTAAATTAAAATCACATTTCTTTTGCAAGCCCTTGAAACCTTTGAGAAACAAATAAATCAGTCAGATTGTCCCCTATTGAGAATCCCCAGTTTCTTCAGCAAACTTAGAGCTCAAAAAGACATTAAAGCAGAAACCAAAAGTGACTTTGGACTAGTGATTTACTGCCTGTCGGGATATGACCACATTGTTGTTTATTTGATTTCATAATACACCCTTTTTCCTAAACCTTTCCTCTTAAGGCCTGCATTCAGATCAAATCAGCATGCTGGTCAGTTGCTGGACTTCTCTTGTCTGTTCTATCTCTCCATGTGGTGACTGATGCAAACTAGAGCCAGACCCCATTGTGGTCTGGTCAGGGTGCAGTAAACCAAGGACTCTTAAGTGAGCAACAGGCTGGCTCTTAGGAGAGATACAGCTTCATGAAAGTAGCCCATAGCTGAGGTCTTTTTAAAATCAAAATTAATAACATCAATTTTGATCAGATATATTTTACTCTGAAATATCCATGATAGGAAGTTAGATTTCTCAAAACCAGGATTGAGACCTAAATCCATGTTGAGAAGGTTAGGAATGGTTATTAACATATTAGAACACAGAAGCTTTTGGTCAACAGTAAACTTGTCAGTCTAAATATCTGTGCTTCTAGCTACCTTACAGGAAACCCAAGGCTGTCTCCGGGATCCAGTTTGTATATGTGCCCTTTGACTGTCTACAGAAAGATCCATGAAGACTTTGGGGCTGTGGCTGCATCCTGATTTGGGGCCATGCTGGGGTGCCCTGATGCTGTCTAGTGTGCAGCCTTCTGAGACAGGCGGAGTCACCCCTGTGATCAAGGGAGGGGCAGAGGACTTTCACCCTGCCTCAGTGTTAATATGATTTTATGGGATTCACAAATTCTTCAGGAGCTATAATCTAAAAGAACTAAAAAACCTTGGAGCTGCCACTAGTGATTTAGCAGAAATATTGCCCTCTAGGAGAAGGGCTGAGAACAGCTGTGAAATTTTCCATCGACCGGGAATGGTTTAAGCTATATCTCACGGCTGGAATCTTCAGAGATTGCAGTGGCTAACCTAGCCTAAGAGGCAGCAGGAATGGCTGCTGGGAAGAGAAAAACCGTAGAACCCAGAAATCTCCAGCCTGTTCTCCATTTCAGCTGGAGCCATCATTTGGAAAGCAAAGAAGGGTGAATGTTCGAGTTTTGTGGTGTTACTGGTAGGGTGAGACAGCCAGCGGTGATCAGTGACAACAGCATAGAGATGAGTGACAATGTTACTACAACTGGGAAATCCTGATGGTTGGGGGCAGGGCTCAGACCACTTACAAATGATCAGAAACACCAAATAATCCTCCATCCCTGCAAACATCTTAGGTTCTCACATGGGAAGATTCCACAGTGGAAGTGGTTTGAGTTGTATAAGTTTACAAATTACTTTGTTGTAGTCTGGCTCATTTATGTGTGTGTCTATGACACATACATACTTTTGCCCACATGCATTTATTTGTTTATTTATTTGACATCTATTGAGTACCTGTTTTGCCAGGCTTTGCAGCAGGTGATGAAGATAACCAGACTGAACTGAAACAGGTCTTAGTGCCTGACTTGAAGAGGCACACAGCCTGGGGAGGGAGGGGGACTGGCTAATAGACCAGGGCTATAAGGAAGGGACTGTGCAAGCAGAGCAGTGGGAGCACCTAACCCTACGCGGGAGAAGAGCGCATTTGTATGTGTTTAGGGGGATGGGCAATAACCTTCCCCACTGCCATGGTTAAGGGAGCCAAATGCACTGGAATATCGCACAAAGACAGCCGTAATGAGCTCAGTGTGGTCACAGTGTGTGGAGCATGGTGGAGGAGAGCTGGGAGGTAAGGCTTGAAGAGGTGGGTGGGGGCCAGATGAGGAAGGGCCCTGAAGGCCACACTCAGGGAAGCTTGAGAAGCCACTGGAAGGGGTTGAGCAGGATAGTGAGGATGTAATCTGAATTGTTGCTGTAGTTATGTCTAATCATTGATTGTGAGGAATCTGTACCAGTGGGGTCCTGGTTAGGCCTGGAGCGACTCCCCTTCATCGGGACTAAATTGTCTGTGGCGGTCGATGGCAAAACTTAAAGGGAATTTCATGGGCATTCTGAGAAATTAGTGCAAGACCAGAGCATTAAGGCAGTAGGACGAGGCAGGAAACCTCATGGGTTGAGCCCTGAGTGCTTTTAGGAGCCAGCTCTATCTTCTTATATCCTTGTGAGCAAGAGAGAGTGAATATTGGAGGAGAGCAGGACGGCTTACTCTGCGTCTGGGAATACTGTTCCGACTGTAGCAGGGGAGGCTGCAGGCGGGGAGGCTGGGGCTGGCCCCAGAGAGACAACAAGCTCTCGTCTAGGCTGTCGCACAAGCAGTCCTGCCTCTTGAGTCTGTGAACCAGCAGGTTGCATGGCCTTACAGGAATCTGTGGGAGGGGAGGAAGTCACATGGAGATGCTGGCCAGCCCCAGGTAGAGAGTCACAGCACAGACCCCCAGGATTCCTGAGCAAGGCCATGTCACCTGCGGCAGAAAACGATTACTATTTGAAAGCAACTCTTGGTAAGTTTTGAGACCCCAGAAGAGACTGAGTGTCTAATTATCGGACAGCAAGTGACCATGAGGTCAGAAGTGCTCATTACGAGCTTGACCAGTCGGACTCACTAGACAGTGACTCACTGTCACAAAGATGTGCCCCAGTTAGTGCTGAGTAAATTCAGAGGACACACACAGAGCTGAAGGAGCAGGTGGAGCATTTCCTGTGTCCTCTACCACTTTTGCCCTCATGCCTCTCTTCAGTTTACCCCTATGGTTTCTCCACAATCAGCTGACAGATGAGGAAACCCGGAGCTTGGTTTGTGGAGGAGTTTGTGCCGTGTGTTGGTGCAGAGCCGAAAGAGCCAGTGTACTACCGCCCGCCCACCCCAGGGGTGAGCCCAAAGGAGTGCTGAGGGCAGAGGGTCAGGCAGAGAACCTGGTCATGCGTTCTGTGTGGAGGGGGAAGTGGTCCGAAGTAAACATGTACACAGACTGAAGGGCATTGGAGAATGGCTTAGCAGGTGGTTAGGAGCCTGGAAAGAACATGGCTAGAAGACTGGGGACAAGGTGGTCTGTGGAAGAAGTATGTGGATGGGCTTTTGGGAGCAGGAACAAAGTGTGAGGGGCTTTGTATTGTGTAGTGATGCCCACCAGAGTATATCCACTGGAGAGGTACCAGTCAGTAACCAAGTGGACAGGGTATCAGCCAGCCCTGTCCTTGGCTAACTCACTCACAATTTGATTACATTGGAGCTTTCCCACCCAGAAAAATCAACAGTTCGTCCTGCACAGAATTAACACATATTCTAGATACGGGCTTTCCTTTTCTGCCCACAGTGACTTCATTGGCATGGCGATCTGAGAACTCATAGATTATCTAAAAAACTGACCGGGGTCCTGGAAAACATTGTCTTGAATCAGGGAACCCAGTCTTTGGCAAAGGAGCCATGAAAGTGATCCTAGGATGATGGGATCCACTGGTTATACCTTGTGCCATACCATCTAGAAATTGCTGGCTTGATATGATGGTGGAATGACTTGTTGAGGCAACTGCTAAAATGTCAGCTTGTAGATGATATCCTGTGAGGCTGAGGAATCTGTCCTTCAGGATGTAATGTACATCTTGACCATGGCCATTAGGTGGAACGCATGGGTCTTGAAACCTAGGGATGAAAACAGGAGTGGTCTGGCTCCCCGTCACTTCCAGTGATCCACTTTTTTTTGTTTCCTGCCTCTGCAATTTTAAGTTCTGTAGATCTACAGGTTCTGGTTCCCAGAGGGGATGCTTTCATAAAAGTCATACGAAGAGTCATACTAAAGTTAAAGCTATGGCTTTGACTTGTCACTTTGGATTCCCCCTGCCAGAAAAAGAGCAGGCAAAGATGGGAATTAAGGTAACAGACCATCACGAGGAAGTGGAGGAGCTGTTTTGTCATGGTGGCAGGGAGGAAAATGTTGTGGATTCAGGTGATTGAGACATTCCTTCCATCTTCAATCCTAACTGTAAAGGAGCAATTAAAGCAGCCTGATCTGATAAAGACATGATAAGCCGGGGGCTGAGATTGTTCAAGGATGAAGTCTGAGTTAGCTAGATCAGTGGAAGTGCTAGCTGAGGGTGAAAGGATCCTGAACGGTCGTGGAGAAGGGTAATGATTGATGAGTATCACTTCCGGTTCAGGACTAACTGGGCAGCTGTACTTCCTCAAACTATTCCTTTGTAAGTTTCCCTAGAAATGTGGACTAATCTGACTCCTGGAGAAGCTGTATCCGGAAGGATGAACTTACTATGGGAGACACAGGGCCCTGAGCAGTTCAAGAGGCAGACTGCACGAACCGCGGGTGCTGCCCTGTGCAGCTCCTCTTTGCTGGGCCAGTGCACCATCTCCTATTGCTCTAAGTATTAGCTGCTAAGGGCTCACAGCTTCACTCATATCCAGAGAAACCTTTCATGAGATGGGAGGTTATGCATCTCTCCCCTCCTGCAGGGGCAAACCAAATCCAAGGACTGCATGATAAGGGAGTAGTAGTTGTTGTGGTTTGAGTTGGAATTCATGCTTCAGGGCTGCCAGTGGCATTAGGCTGAAGCCTGACATGAGCTGAAACCTCATCTATGCTCAGCTTCCCCTCCCTTTCCTGCTTACCTAACTCCCTTAGAGATTTCTCATAAGACCCCACAAGAAACCCTCTCTTTTTTTGCTTTTAGGTCACCCAACCTAGGACAGATGGCCAAGAAAAGAGATCCTTGAGGGGAGTCGGTAGCCCTGTCCACAGACAGCATTGCTCCCAAGATCCCCCTGAGGCGTGTGTGTGTGTGTGTGTGTGTGCGTGCGTGTGTGCGTGCGTGCCTGCAGAACACTTAGTCAGACTTCAGGCAGACAACGCCCTCTTAACTCTGATACAGCCCTAGCCTCACTGAGTAGTTATCTTTTTAAAATTCCAACCCAGTGGGGTGGGGGAAAGGGAGCCTCCTTCCTCCACCTGGCATCTTTTGGAATAATGTGACAGCTCCCTGTGGATTCCTGGCTCTTCAGGGCCTCAGGCTACTCCTGTCAGCTTGAAAACAGGAGGGCAGTGGGTGGACAACACCTGGTGAATAAATTTACACTCTGAAATAATGGCTTCCATGTTGGTTTTTCATAATTAACTAAACAGGCTGGAGTTAAGTTTCATGTGTAAAAAAACTTGTGAGCAACTCTTGACAAGAGGTGAAGGTTGATGCGGGCAGTTAAGGTTTATAAGAACTTTCTCCCTGCTTGCGCTTTGTTCTCTCTCTCTCTCTCTCTCTTCCTCTTTCTTTTCCTCCTCCTCCTACCCTGCCTCCCCTGCCTGCTGCACCCTTTTCCCTCTCCCTCTTCTCTCTCTCCTCATAAAACCCTCCTTGGTCCTGTTTGGCTTTTCATGTATCTCTACAATCTTCACTTCCCAGCATGTGTGTGAAAAGAAAAATCGTACCATCAACAGATTCTATTGGTGCTTCTGTAATTGGAAAATCACATCTGCAGATGTGTCTCTGATCTTGAAGGGGAAAAAATGCAAGGTTTTGCAAAGTTTCCAGCAAAAGAGATTTGGAAAATAAACGGGATGGCAGGTGGTAGGAGCGGAGCCGTTCACGCGCGATGGAGGACGCCGCATCCTTACCAGGGACGGAGGGCTTGTGCTTCCCACCCAAACTCAGCAGCGTGTTAAGGGAGGGAGGGTAACAGGCTGTAAAAACATGCCTTGTTTGTGAGAAGAGACCTCGCACTTCACTGTTAAGCGTCTGCCATGTTTGCTGAGAGAACAAAGGGCTTTATTCCAGCTTCGGATCAGATTTGGGTATTTTGAAACTTCATAGCTCACATTGCTGGCTGGGGGCAGGCTGCTCTCTCATGTGATTTATATGAAAAGATGGCCCAGTGAAAATTAGCATTAGAAAGGCTAACTTCTGCCTTCAGGACATTCTACCTTTGTGATTCCTTGCCTGCTCAGCTGAAAGCGTTAGAAGATTGTTTTTTTGTTTGTTTTGTTTTTTTTGCTTAACAGAACAATGTTGACATTGGCAGTGATCAATTATATTTTCTCATTTGATTGTTCTCTCATGACCACAAGTCTTAAAAAATTAAGGTCCACCTTTGCAGATGCCATTGAGGTCTTTGAGAGCCTCAGTTCTCTGTTAAAGTTTCTGGGTTTGGGCCTCCTAAAGTGAATGAATTAGATAATAACCTTCTTGCTGCATAAACACTCCACACCTGCTGAGGTTTTTTTTTTTTTCCAGAGGGGGTTTTTGTGCATAATATAATGTGGGATTCTGTAACCTTTATTCATGTTTCAGACCTTTTTACTCCGGCATGGGAGGCCTCATTCAGAGTTTTCCTTTGGCACTGGGTATATGTTGTAGACTTTTCTTACAGGCTGTCCCTGAGTGGTTTGGGGTAAAAGAGAGACATATTTGGTTCACTTGGTAATCTATTTAAAGTGTCCCCAGTTCCCATGGAACACGGGTGTATTGAGATGCTGTATAAATGGGTGGGTGTGGAAGTCTTACTTACTGATAGAAGAGAATTATCAATAATAATGAACATAGTGCTTCAGAGATCCAAATTCCTGAAAATAATGCAGTTTTTAGTGCTTAAGAATTGTAGTATAACAAAATCTCTTTACCTTCCTCCCCATAACTTTTCTTTATGACAACTCCTTTTACTGGAGGAATTTTCAACCTTATCCTCTAATTTTGATGGATTTAGGAAAATCATCTCAGCAACAAATCAAATAAAATGCCTTCTGCTGGTCTACCAGTGAGAAACCAGGGGACAGCAGTACAGCCCTTTCTCCTGCTTTCCCTTCATATACACACTCTATGCCACTGTACCCATCACTCCCACAGCCACCGTCTTTTGTCACCTAAGCTGACCTCTGCTGCACCAACATTCTCCCTGCTGAACTTGCCTGCCCTGCCAGGTTCAGCTCTCCTCCTTGCTTTTTCCGTAAAGACTCACCTGACCAATCTAGCCCACTTCTCACTGGACTCCTGTTGTACTTACAGACAGTTCTACATAATTCAGTCTGTCTTGTGTGTTCTTTAATTTTGTAATTAATTTTACATTAATTTTTTCAAGTCTTTATGCATACTAATAGTAGTGATAATTTTTTAAGTGCTATTAGGTATTAGGCACATTAATTATGTGGATCACTTCTAAGTGTCATGGTAACTCTATGAAGTATATTATCATCCCATTTTACAGTTGAGAAGGTGGAGACTCAGATTGGTTAATAACTTACCCCAGTAGCAAAGCCAGGCTAGAAACCAAGGACTATCTGCTTCCAATTTTTATGCTCTCAACATTTGTCTCAGCCCTGCCTCTCAAGAACAGACACTGCATTGAATATTTTTCTTTTAGTTTCACATTATTCAGCATACAGTTGGGTACAGAAGAGGTAACATGTAAGTTCCTGAATGGTTCCATGGTTGGCTTTATTTAGTATTTTGTGTTTTCCAGTAATGTTTCTATGTGAAAGTTTAAAAACACATCTGTTTATTTTAACATTTATTAAGCATCAGCTCCATGCTTGGTGCTGTGGATACAGGGATGAATATGGTAGAGTTCCCGTCTTCTAGGTGCTTGCAAACCAACCATGTACTCTGGTATATGGTGGACATAGAACTGGTCTACCACAGGGAAGGCTTGCCCTTGGGCCTCATTACTTGAACTGGGATTGGATTTGTGTGAATGCAGCCATTTTCTCCTAACTTCATGATGAACATGAATTTTTGTGATGCCTAGCTACATATAACCAGTAATGAAGAGACAAGAAGTAGGAAATCCACATGGATTGAAGGACCTATGAGAATTTTAACCAACTAAGCAGTCACACATGATTGATCTTTTGCATTTTTGAGATATTTCTCTGTAACGGTATACATAATGGGAGTCTGGGTGAGTTGGCTAGGGAGTCATTTTCAATTTTCTTCACACAAACTACATTTTTCTTTAAACAAAATAGAAGTACTAACTACTTGGCAAGGGTAGTACTTCAAGGATTTTTTTTGTTCAGTGAAATTTTTATTGATTTTTCAAAATCCCTTAACTTTTTGAACTTTTAGGAAGTTTTTTGAAGATGTTTACAGAATTGTTTTTGCTCTGCCTTTTCTGAGGCTAAAACGTTGAAGATTTGTGAAACAGCTATTTTTTTCTTTAGAACTCAAGGTCTTTAGAATTTCCAGGTGTATGCCTAGATAAAATTCTGCATGGTTTGTGACATTCAACTAGAGGAGTAGAAAGTTACATTCCAACACAAAATGCTGGCAAGTTCATAGTTTATGAAATGAATTTTCCATTCAATATTTTTTAAGATGGGCATTCTTTTAACGGAATTCCAAAACTCAGATATCCAAGCCATACCGATTAAGGGCTATATATTCAATTTATGGAAGCAATTTTTCTGTGAAATGATTAACTTACCTTTAAATATTTAAGCCATTACATTTTAGAAAAAAATTGAAAACACTTTACCTTTTTAAAAGAATACACACATACATGTATTTTGCCCACTTTGAATACATTTTATTTGATAACTTTCTCAGAACCTTTAAATTCATTTTATTTATTTATTTCCAACTTTGAGATATCATTAACATTGTTTGAGTTTAAGTTGTACAGTGTGTTAATTTGATACACATATATTGCAAAATACTTACCATAATATCATTAGCTAACATTTCCATCACATCATATCATTACCATGTCTTTTCTGTGATGAAAATATTTAAAATCTACTCCGTTAGCAACTTCCAAGTATAGCTGACCCTTGAACAACATGGAAGTTAGGGGTGCCAACCCTCTCTACATGTGGTTCCTCCATATTCATCGTGGTTCCTCTATATCCATGATTCCTCTATATCTGAGGATTCAACCAAGCTCAAATTCTGTAGTACTGTAATATTTACTATTGAAGAAAAATCTGTGTATAAGTGTACTCTCAGAGTTAAAACCTTTGTTGCTCAAAGGGCAACTCTGTATGTATGTGTGTGATATTTATATTATATCTTCTTTATCCATTCATCTATTGATTGTTTCCATATTTTGGCTATCATAAATAATGCTGCAATGAACACGGAAGTGTAGCTATCTCTCTGATATCCTGTTTTTGTTTCCCTGGGATATATACCCAGAAGTAGAATTGATGGATGGTATTGTAGTTCTATTTTTAACTTTCTGAGGAAACTCCATACTGTTCTCCACAGCAGCTGCACCAATTTACATTCTCATCATATACTATCAATAAGGGTTTCCTTTTCTCCAGATCCTACCAACACTTTCCCTCTTGACTTTTTGATAATAACAGTTCTAACAGGTGTGAGCTGATACCTCATTGTGGTTTTAATTTGCGTTGTCTTGAGGATTAGTGATGTTGAGTACCATTTCATGGACCTGTTGGCCATCTGTATGTCTTCTTTGGAAAAATGTCTATTCAGTTCCTCTGTCCATTTTTAAATTGGATTCCTTATTTTTTTTGATACAGAGTTGTATCAGTTTTTTACATATTTTGGATACTAACCCCTTATTAGATATATCATTTGCAAATATTTTCTCCTGTACTGTATGTTGCCTTTTCATTTTGTAGATGGTTTCCTTTGTTTAATTTAATGTAGTCCTACTAATTAATTTTTCCTTCTCTTGCTGGTGCTTTTGGTGTCATATCCAAAAAAATTATTGCCAAGACTTAACATAAGGAGCTTTCCCTGTGTTTTCTTCTAGATGTTTTACAATTTCTGTTCTTGCATTTAAGTCTTTAACCCACTTCAAGTTAATTTTTGTGAGTTGTATAGACAGGGGTCCAATTTCACTTTCATGCATGTAGCTGTCCAGTTTTTGCAACACCATTTATTGAAGAGATTGTCCTGTGCCCACTGAATATTCTTGGCTCCCTCCTCAAATATTGTTAACTGTATATGCAAGGGTTCATTTCTTGGCTGCCAATTCTGTTCCACTGGGAAGACCATATATATTTTGACTATAGCATGGTACCCTTGTGAGTTCTTCATGATATATAGTTGTATGTAGAATGTACAAACCGTGGACTTAATTAAGAGACATACTGAATGGAAATATTTTATGTTTTGTCATTTGTATATCATCACACACAAAATTTTATGATGTGATTCTGTTCACTCTTTTTAGCTTCTGGCTTGCAGCCACCAAGATTTTTCTTCTAAATTTCCTTTCTTTTATTGAGTTGAAAGATTTTTCCCTCTCACTTACCCTAGTCTGGGTATCCCTATAAGAAATCTGCAGTCATGCCATGAAAAATGCCTGTAGCGCAGACATATGCAAAGTATTACCACTTTGCTTTAATCACCACAGCACAGTCACTCCATGAATAATTTGAGCCACAAGCATCCTGTTGAAAACCAAGACCTCTGGGTTGTGAGTCATCTGTTCTTTCTGTGGCAGGTGTTGGGGTCAAAGCACTTTGGATCTTGACTATGGCTTGTGGAAAGGACAGTTATCCATACAAGTCCCAAAGCTACTTCAGCCCGTGCATTTTCATTAGACAAATACTCATTTGAGCTGGTTGTACACTGAACTAGAGAGCTTGCCTTTCTCCCTGCAGGCCTAGATTTTAGGTTCTTTCTGTAGTATTTCATGAGGAAGCAACTGTTGATGGATTCTTGTCTCTCAGAGCTGGACCTTTAATCTGAATCACAAAATCACCAAGCATTTAAGCATGCCTATAAACCTGTCAAGGTCTATTTTATGGTGAGACAGATATGGACAAAGGCTGGAGAGGCCTTTGCTGCTGCCACCTAAATCCCTCATTTGATTTAGTTCAATTTTGTTGATACTAACATTTAACAATTACCGTATTAAAACAGTGTGGGAAAACGGACTATAGGACAGTATCATTATTTGATAGAAGGGCAATATGAATATATGAAATACTGATTAAAAATGAAATAACTGTATCTGAAAAGTATCATCCACTACTTCATTTGCTCCTTTGATCATTCACCCATCCTGATTCAGCCATCCTGACTAGCAGCAATCAGAGAGCTTAAGATAAGACCCACTGCTAATTTCTAAGTTGTGTATTGATTGATTTGATATGTATGGATGTCTCAAAAATTCCTGAGAATGCTTAGAATTTCTCCCTGAAGATGTAAGTACATATGAACATAATATGGGATAGCTGCTTGAAATGTCATTTCTTTCTTTCTTTCTGATTAGGAGACTGAAGAAAAGTGGAAAAGCACTGATTTCGCCCTCTCGCAACCATGGGCAACGTCTATATTCTGTCCTCCCTTGTCTCCAGAGAAGTAGTTGCTTCTTTAGATTTCTGTGGTCAGCTAAAGAAAGCTCCCGGCAAATCCTTGCTGGAAAGTCTTAGGATTTCTAAGGGAGGAGGCTGGGATTTCCTGTGACATGGTGAACGAGAAGTATGGGCAGCTCTAAGAGCAGACCTGGGCCCTTTCCTGTGTCATGTCACAGACACAGCAGGCCCACTGCTGGGGGGACGGCAGTATGAGGGACCAGGATGGACCCCTAAGCAATATTTGTCCACAGGCAAAGGACCTGGGGTATACAGAGGGGAGATACTGCCGACAACAGCTGCTCCTCTACATGCACTGTGCTTGCTCAGACAAGGGGCATCTCAGGGTGACTGCCGAGGTGCTTCTTCAAGCAGCAGGACCCCTTCTCCAAGTATCCTAGACTACATAAACCCCGAGGTTGTCCTAGGATCCCAAAGATGAGGCAAGAGTCCCCAACAAATACAGACAGTTGGGTTTCCCACTCATTCTAAGCCTGGGTCTAGCTAGCTTTATTTGGATTTAGAATAGTGTTTCTGTATCTTCACTGTGTGTATGTACTACATGGGATCTTATTAAAATGCAGGTTCTGTCTTAGTAGGTCTAGAATGGGGCCTGAGATCCTGCAGTTATAACTAGTTCCCAGATGATACAAACACTGCTGGTTCACGTGTCACATGTTGAATAGCAAAGTACAGAAAAATAATCCTGGCATTTTCTACACTGGACTGTTCAGGAACAAATTTCTATATATGCACATACACGCATATGTACATATCCATATGCTAATATGTACATACATGTATCTATATGTTTTCCATAGAGCATACTAACTTCTAATCAAATGGCAGGCTGTGGACCACCTGCTTCAGAACTAAGGTATCTGAAGTGTGGGTTCAGGATGCAGATCCCCTGATCCCACCCCAGCCTTGCTGCATCAGAATCTGGAGGAGACTCCTGGCAATCATAACGACAAGTTGAGAAACTTTGGCTAGCCTTGCAGACTCTCAGTCTGGTTACACCTTAAAGTTATGTGGAGAGTTTAAGAAGCCTTGTCTTTATTCCCAGAGATTCTGATTTAATTGCTCTAGGGTGGGGTCTGGGCATTGGATTTTTTTTTTTAAAGCTCCCCTGATGATTGCACTGTGTAGTCAGGTTGACATGCATGAAGAGGTCAAAAGCTGTGCAGCTGGAGTCAGTCTGCACTGTGAGGCTTGGCAAGCCTACTTCCTAGCTGGGTGACCTTTAATAGCAATTTAACCTTTTAATCTCAGTGTCCTCATCCATAAAATGGGGACTTAATGATGAGAACTTCATAGATGAGAGAAAGCAGGACAAATACTTGGTTATAGTGCTTACTTAGCACATGGTTAACAGTAAATGTTAAGCCTTTATATTTCCTTTTATAATTGTATCATGCATATTCATACAAATTGATGCATATTCATGAATGCTGCCTTTTATGAAGGGTTTACCAAGCAAAGTCAAACTTAAATCTGTGTCCAAATTTTCACAAATCCAGAATTACGAAAATTTGAATTTGGATTATGTATATAATTGTCACTGTTTATATATTTCATGGTAAAGTTAATTACTACATTACTTCTTTTACATTTGGCAGTTGATTCATACTCACATAAAAATGTTTGGAAAACTTAGAAAAGTAAAATGAAAGTAGAATTCACCCATGATCCTTTTACTTGAGGTTAACTATTATTATTTTTCATTTATTTCCTTCTAGTTTGTTTGAATACACATATCGAGTAATATGCATGTATAACAAAATTTGATACATGTGTATATTATAAAATTGGAATGATTACTATATGTAATTTGTACCATGTGTTTTTAATATTAATATTTTGTCATAAACATTTACCTATGCTATTAACTATTCTTCAAAAATATGACTTTTAATTTCTACCTAATATTCTATTACAGGGCCATACTATAATTTACTGATTCTCTTCTGTATTGTGGGATTATAACTGAGTGATAAATATTTTTCTACATAAATCTTTTATTCCATCTCTCATTTACTTAGGATAGATTTCTAGAAGTGGTATTATTGATTCAAAAGTATGAGCACTTTTATGGCTCTTAATACATATTGCCAAATAGCTTTCCAAGTTAAATTTCCAATAGCAATATATAAAAATCTTGCCTTTCTCACTCCTACTAGTATCATATATTACCTTTTAAAATATATTTCCATAAAAGAATTTAAAAAATAAGTTGAACATGTTTTCCATTTTTCAGATGTTAAGCATCTACTTTATTCTTTTATGAATTTTCTCATGTTCTCTTTTTCTACTGACAGTGTTTTCTTGTTGATTTGTAAGAATTTTTTCATTTAGTATAGATATTAACCCATTAGCATATGTATAGCTAATAATTGTTCTGAGTTAATCATTTAACATTTACTTTTATTTAGATTCCTTTTTAGACACAGAGAAGTTAAAAAATTATTATATTCAAATATGCCAGTATTTACTTCGTGATTTGCCTAATAGTTTTATAGTTTGAATGGCTTTCTTCAGCCTTGGATCAGTTAAACAGCCCCCTATGTTCTCTTGGGCTATGTTTTAAGAAGTATATGACTCTTAACCGTTGTGAGTGCTGTTCTGGCATATGACATATGACAGGACTCTAACTTTGAGTTGACTAGCAGGGAACCACACTCTGGAGCTGAAGGCTTGTGTCAGTCTCATAGAATGGGCTGCAGAAATGTGCTCCATTGTTACTAAATTATTTGGCACACAACTAATCGAGAAGGGAGTGATTCTGTTTTAACCCTGATATGGGGTTACGTATGACCTTCTCTTCTTGCCCAACCTTGTCTACTAGGAGTCTGTGTCAGGAGAGGCCGTTAATTTTATTTTTTTAAACATTAGTTTATTAATATCTAATTTCACTAGATATTTTATATTTATGTTTAAAGAATGTGGCCTATATTTCTGATTAAGATTTCCGTGTGTCTCATCATGTAAAAAATTTTTTTTCTCGCTTGTTTTTAACACAGCTGAATGGATCATAGTTGAGTAGGGCTTGTTAAGAGAGGAGCAGTCATACTCTGACCCTGACTTGCTGTCATCTCTGCTTCTCAGAGGTCACCGCTTCTTGCTCTTCCAGTAGGTTCCCTGAGTACTTACCTCCATGTCTCCTCATGTTGCTGCTTCCCACAGGGGTGGGTGAGGATTTAGCCTTCTGGTTTCCCTAGACACATGGACGTGCACAGGGTCCTTACACACACACTCTTCCCACTTCCCCTTGATATATTTGCGTATTTATGGGGCAGTTTTGGTTTGCTTTCTATTCAGTGTTTATGTTCATTATTCCACCAATACAGTTCACAGCCAAGGAACACTTGGACAGGGCTTATCGATTGTTGGTGTCACTGTATTTTGAGCTGACTGGGCTGCTTCACTGGGGAACCCCAGCTGTTAGTTTAAGTCTTATTTTTGGACTGGTCAGATACACCAGGTAAAGCTCTTTATTTTCCTGCTTAGGAGTAGGGGTGCATAACCCCTGGTTGCCTGCATTGTGGGAACAGCCCAAAGAAGGAGGGTTTTGTGGTGGTCAGAATGTGCCCTTTGTGTTCAGTATGACTCAGTGCCCTCATTCTCACCTATGTCTGACACTTCCTTGTCCAGGACCCTCTGTTACACTGTCTCTAGAGATGAAACTGCCAATGTCATGTATGGGTTGGGGAAGATTGGGAGGAGGGGTAAGCATTTGCCTGGCCACACAAAGTAGTGGAGGGGACTTGAGGAGCTCATTACTTAGTCTTTTTTTTTTTTTTTCATTGAAGTATAGTCAGTTTACAATATTGTGTGAATTTCTGGTGTACAACATAATAGTTGAGTCATACATACACATACGTATATTTGTTTTCATATTCTTTTTCATTATAGGTTACTACAAGTTATTGAATATAGTTGTTCCCTGTGCTATACAGTATAAACTTGTTGTTTTTCTATTTTATATATATTAGTTAGTATCTACAAATCCCGAACTCCCAATTTATACCTTTCCATCTCCTTCCCCACCCTACCCCTATAACTATAAGTTTGCTTTCTATGTCTGTCAGTCTGTTTTGTAAATAAGTTCATTTTTGTCTTTTTTTTTTTTTTAGATTCCACATATGAATGATACCATATGGTATTTTTCTTTCTCTTTCTGGCTTACTTCACTTGGAATGACCATCTCCAGGTCCATCCATGTTACTGTAAATGGCATTATTTTATTCTTTTTTATGGCTGAGTAGTAGTCCATTGTATAAATATACCACATCTTCTTTATCCAGTCATCTGTCGATGGACATTTCTGTTGTATCCATGTTATGGCTATTGTAAATAGTGCTGCTATGAACACTGGGGTGCATGTATCTTTTTGAATTAAAGTTCCCTCTAGATATATGCTCAGAAGTAGGATTGCTGGATCATATGGGAAGTTTATTTTTAGTCTTTTGAGGAATCTCCATACTGTTTTCCATAATGGCTGCACCAACTACATTCCCACCAGCAGTGTAGGAGGGGTCCCCTTTCTCCACAGCCTCTTCAGCATTTATCGTTCATGAACTTTTGAAGTGTGGCCATTCTGACTGGTGTGAGGTGATACCTCATTGCAGTTTTGATTTGCAGTTCTCTGATAATTAGTAATATTGAGCATTACTTCTTAAACAGACTTGCACAAAGCCTTCTTTAGTCTGACCTTCACCTCCCATTTACAGAGTTCTCTGGTGCTGCCAGTTTCTGAGTCTTTCAGGTGTTCTTCAGGGTAAATTGGGGTTTTCATGGGTTTTCTCACTGTCAGCTTAGGATTCAGCTTTCTTGGGTCTGTTAAGTCAATTACTGTGGACCATCTGCTTTCTAGCTTCCAAAATTTTGTTGCTGTTGTCTCTTTTCTTGTTCTCTTTATTCTAATGGGTTTATATCTTGATAAAAATCCCTTTATTGTCATTTTGGTGGGGAATATTGGGAGCAGTGTGTGTGAATGTAAGCTCTCACTCTGCTTTCTTTACCCTGCTGCCCATTTTTTCTTAAAAAAAAAAAACTTATGTGTTCATTTTAGAAAAAGTAGAAAATAACAGGATAGGCAAAAATTTTAAAAATCACTCATAATCTTACTTTCCAGAAATACCCATTGTTAATATCATTTTGATATATAGCTTTTAAGACCGTGTTTTAGAAATGTAATTGTAAAGAAATGAGATTATTAGATGAAGACTTCTGGTAACCTCATTCAAGATCATCTTAAACTGGTACTAAACATAAATTCTCCATTATATTCTTGATTGAAGCTAATAAAAAAGTTTTTCTAAATAATTTTGTAAATAATGGTTACAAGGCTGAATACAAATGTCAAAAATAATTGCAGAAAGGAGAGATATAAGTTAAAATAATTATCTCATAACTGTATTCGAGCGTTTAGTTACCATATTGCATTAAAGACTGGGAAATGGAAGTTGAGAGGACTGTGGAGTATAATCTGGCAAATCCATGATTTGAGATAATAGGATGTCAAGAAATTCTATTTTATTCTTGATTTTGATAGTTAGAAGACTGTAGCTTAAAGTTTTTTGTTTTATTTATGTAGTGGAGACACAAGCAAACACAATGTGGAAAAAAAGAACTAGCAAAGCAAATACAATACAAAGGAAGAACACAAAGATAAAATAAATGACAAAACAATTTCTCAAGTAAAGTTTTCTTTCCTTTTGTGTAAGTTTCTTTCAGTCTCTTGTGAGTTAGTTAAGTTGATTGGACCACAGTGCCAACCACAGTAAAATCAGTTTCCTTTCTAAAGGTATTTTATGTAGGAATGACTCTAGTCAATTGTTTTTTTAAAAAAATGCCATTTCTCCAAAGATCTCTGGTAAAAATGTGGATGGCTGGCAGTTCAAAGACATTCATAAATGATGGAACAATAGATTAGAATACAAATAGTTTTCATTGTGGGCCAACTGTTGCTATGTTTTAAATTTTAAAATGGGCGCCATTTAATGTGCATTTGTTTGCCTGGCGTTAACTATACACACAAATCATCTTTAATATTTCCAATAATAAGTGCAAGGTATGATTTATCCAATTCATTTACTACATAAAGAACAGAAGCCCCAAAGAGGTTAAGTAACTTGTCTAAGTTTACTTGGCTCATATACAGCAGACTGAATTTGAACCAAGATCTTCTAATAACAGATTCTGTGCTCCTGTACAAGGTGGTACTTTGGATTAATCACCCATATATTTTCCCCCAAAGTATTAAACTGTCCCAGTGTCTCCCTTCAAGTGCTAATATTTGAAAGACTGTCTGTCAAGTTGTTCTTGTTACATATTCCAGTGATCGAAGAAATTGAGGGAGGGTCTGTCTTGAGTGATGTTAAATAAGCTCTTCTGGCAGCCTTTGAAATGCTGGTTGTGTTGTGAATCACCAGAGGGCCGTGCCTTGTACCTAGTTTTACAGACTTGACCATGGAACCCCTTCTGTGTCTGATATACCCGAAATTAACTCACCTGGAACAGTCCTCTGGGGAATGCTGATTTGGAATAATGTGTTCCAGAGACCATCATACATTGCACTATAGGATTTGATGTACTGTGTCTTGTAACTTCTGTCCTCCATATGAATGAAAGACACGGAAGGAGGAAGGAGGAAAAGAGAGAAAAAAGAAAAGAGAGAGAAAAGGGAGCATCAGTCACAGGCAATGCCCTCTTCTTTCCATCACTGGATTATGCCTTATGGAGAGATTTTCTCTGGCTTTGGAAATTACAACAGACAAATGATAATGATAAAAGCTTTCCTGGGTGAGAGAGTGTGTTTTATTTGTCTTCACGTCTGTGGTGCCTGACCGAGAGCCTGTCACAGAGTTGGTGCTCAGTAAGTCGATGGGCAAAGGAATGCATGAGTGCACAGAAGTGCAGGCTATGAAGACCGGAGGTACTGGGTGAAATGGGGCCGGGCCTCTGTTGCAGGTGTTGTGGATGGCAGAGGTGGTGAAGTCCCTAGCACAGCACCTAGGACAGAACAGCAACCCACTTCGTTTCTTTTCTCTTCCGGGTGCAGATTTTATGCTTGATACTGGCATCTTATTTTGGAACCCTTTTCTCTTAAGGATATGAAAAATGAGTGAACAGACGTCTGTAAATTACTGTATTCTTAGTATTCAGTCATCTTTTGAATATCTATCTGAAGGATTTTCCTTCGGATCAGTAGTCTCCACCCCATCCTGTTTTACTTGTTTTGCACAAAATAATGGGCTGTCTAGCCTCATATTCTGCATATTGATTGCAGTTGCAGAATGTGTAGATTTCTTTTCAACATAAACGTAGGAATTGCTTTTTTGTAACTGTCACTCAACTGGTAATCAGCAGGAAAGCACTGTAATGTTTGTCTAGGAACAAGGAAAGTTAATGTACAAAAACTAATAGGCTCTTGGTCACATGGGGCACCAAAGGAACCCCTTGGGAAAAGACAGGCAGGAAGCAGTAGGAGGTGGGGGCAGAGTTCATGCACCAGCTCCTAATTATCATGACATCTTTGTAGAATTTAATAGAATCTATGCAGATACAGAATCTAATGTTTTCATTCTACTATGTTTTCTTTCTTTCTCGCCTGCCTCTGCTCTCAGCCACAGTTGGGTTATGAAGGATTGGAACTTAGCTTGCTTTACCTTCTGCCATTTGCTTAACATTCTCAAAACAGAGAGGAACAGTCAAGAAAATACCTAGTAATCTTGTGATGAAAGCAGAGATTTTTTTCTTTTTCCTCATCATCTGGTGGAATAATTCTATACATCTTGCATTTGTGTGTGTGTGTGTGTGTGTGTATGTGTGTGTGTGTGAGATAACACACACAAAAGGAAAATGCCTTTCAGAATAGACCAGAGACAGAGTGTCTGATTTCCAAACCTGATAAGGCTTACAAATAGAAAGAGGGATAATTTTAGGTGCTGAATGCAAACACTTTTTGTTGTCTCTGTGGCCTTGCAGTCTGAAATACTGCACGATTGGCTTTCTCAAATTTCCTTGCGCCTCTTAGCTGGGTTTGAGTGGATGGTATGCTGATGTCTCTCTCACCAGCAACAGCGAAACTGTCTCTATATATGCTTCTTTCTTCCGCATGGGTGGATTGCTTTGTTCTAAAAGGCTCTAGCTGCTGCAGGCGGATATTCTCTTGAGTCAATGTTTTTATTATTTTTCACAGGAGAGGGAAGGTAGGGCCCTTGCCTGAGAACATGTCTATCCTTGAAAATCCAATGAACCACACAGCACATACATGTGGTACGTCTGGGCGTATCTCGATGTGGTTAGTGCTCAGCTGATTAATTGCTTTCAGGATAAAGGCCAAACGCTCTTCATTCTGTTCTCAAGGCTTCTATCAGCTGGCCTCCCCCCCCTTTTTTTTTTTTTTTGATACCACATCCCTTGTTCCTGTCCAGAGAGCTTCCTTTCCTCCAACACTGCTTGCTGACACACCTCCGTCATGGACGAACTTTGGAGGTCAAAGTCACAGAGTTCAGTGCTGGAGGATGTATGGGGCCCAGCAGATCCTAGCTCCTCTTAAGGACGAGTGTGATAGAACGACCCCTGGGCTATGAGTCAGAGACCCGATTCTGCCACTTCCTGGCTCTGATCACTGAGCAAGCCTTGGAACTAAAACTTAGTCTTGTAATCTGTAAAATGAGGTAGCAATATATGGATATATGGTTTTGTGAGAATCAAAATAATAGTAATAATGGCTATGAAAGAATTTGGCCCTTGGGCAAGCCCTGGGCTTTTCTAGCCATTATGACTTACGAGGAAAGATATCCCCGCTCCTGTTCTTCTTCCATGTCCTAGCCTCCTCCCCTTCCTCTGCCTGTGAGATCCTTTCCACCATCAGGGCCCTGTGTGGTTCTGTCTCATTCATAGTGCTTTACCCTGCTGCTCTGACTGTGTTGGTCTCTCACTGTTCAAATGGCCTGTACCCTTTACTGATGGAAGACTATATTTTATCGCTTTCACAAATAAACTCAGCCTTGTTTGATTGACCTTTTCTGCTTGTAACTCACAGTAAATTGATCCTACTTCTGACCAGTCCCAGCAGGGTCATATCCAGAAAATACGTAAGTTCAACCTCTAAAATAAATTAAACATCTGGTAGATCTTTACTGTAAACTTTCTACAAACACCAAAGGGCATGACAAACAACCTGCTTCCTCCATGTATCACAGCATCACGGCAACTCTGCTCCCTTCTCGAAAGTCTGCATGGGCCGCAGGCTGGCACCTGGTTCACGGACCCCTTTCCTCCTTCCTACAGGTCTATTTTCTTTTTCTCAGTGAGTGGCTCTCGGATGTTTCTAATGTAGATAAAATTAGGCTTTCTGGCCATTTGAAGAGAAGGGAATAATTTTGAATCCTTCACGGTGCCTGGTACAAATCTGTCCTAAGCATGGGGTAGGTGTGCCCTCGGTAATTGTTGTCTTGAATCCATCCCATAATAATCATGTGGCTATTGTGATGAAGAAACTCAGATTGGTGGTGCCAGAATTCTTGGGTCTCAACGTGGTTACAGTGACGCCGGGAATGATTGTGTCATTGGAAGCTGGAGAAATGTAGGAAACGAGAGCCTTCCTCCCACGACCATCCCCGTGTTTCCAACTGGGCAGCTAGTCAAGGCCTGTTGCCCACTGTGGGCCCAGGGATGGAGGGGCGGGGTGGAGAAGTCAGGCCCAGCAGCCTCAACCTGTGTCTCCTCTTTTTCCTCTTCCTCCTCGGCGAGTCTCTGGTGCAATCTTGCCCAGGCTGCAGAGTGATCTGGGCTCACACGGTTGCTTTTTCTGGAGAGAGGAACCTTCTGAGCACATCTCCCCCGCTGGTGTGTGACTGCCCAGCCAGGCTCTTGGAATCCCTTACACTTGTACAGAGCTCCCCATTTGCAGGCCAACTTCACATGCACTGTTATGATTTGATTACTCAAAACAACCAAAGAAAACAGACAGTACGGGGCTGTGAAACCCCTCTTTCAAAGATGAGAAAAGGGAAATAGAAGAAGTACCAGATTTCCTCTGCCCTTCACTGGCCGCAGGTTGTCTTCCTGAAGCCCTCTCCAGTATATTCCCATCCCAGTTCTTTAACTTAGTTTATTTCGTGCTTAGCTTTTCTTTACTAGTTTAACTGATGCTGAGGTCCATTTGTCCTATACCCTTCAGCTTTGTCAGCATGGGTCTGCCTTACCTGTATTTTTTCTGGGCAAAATCCTATTGATCTAATCTCAGGGAAGGGAATTCAGAAGAAAATCCTGAATTAATTATGCAAAATGCTTCCGTCTTGACGGCATTGACAACTGCATACCTGTTGGAAGCAGGGTTTGGGGGCACAGATGGTAGCCAAAGGAATGAAGATCACTTGGAAAGAGCCTCTTCTTTGACATATGACAGAGTGGAAGGCACACCTGGGCTTCTTTGCCGTGAGGAAATGAAAGGGAAATGATTTCCAGCAAAGATGTATCTTTAATCGGCTCCACCCAGTGCGCCTGGGTTAACTCTTACATGCAAGTCCTGCACCGTCTACCTGTGGTTTGTTGAGCACCATCTGGTTAAGAGTCTCGAGCCTGCCCTTTAATAAGTTAACCAAACCTGTCACTGTTTGGGTTCCAGCTGTATTTTACTGTCTTCACTCTCAGGATCGGTGTTCCCAGATTTGAGCCATGAAAAATGGATGGTTCCTTGAAATCACGGGTCACAAACTGGTAGGCTCTGGGCTTCATTTAACCCATAGATGTGTTTTATTTAGCTCATTCAGAATTTTTAAAAAAGAGAGAAAATAAAGGAGTTGGTTTCCCACACTTGCAGATGGTGCCATTTGGGTGAAGTTGTGTTTTGGACTGCCTTAGAAAGTTATTTTGTCTGGGGCCTTTGGGGTTGAATAATTACATGCCAGGGTTTGGTCAGAACCAGTGAGGGGCCCATGGGTGGTCGTCTGCCAGTCCTGCGGGGCTGCCTGCCTCATCCACGGTGCTTGCCTAGCTCCGGGGCACTTCGAGTTTCCCACCCCTCCCCTAAAAGCCCCTCTGCTGCAAAACTCTTTTAGTTGAGTTTGGCATCAGGCAACACAGAGACGTAATTTGGAGTGGAGGGAGAGAGGGGAGGAAAAAGAGGAAGGGTTGCTCAGGAAATCTCTTTAGGTTCCACTTAACTTTTCTTTTCCCATTCCTACTCTCCTCTCCTGCAGGTAGCTTGATTGAGACCAGAGTATTACAGTGCAGTGATTGGAGGCAAGCCAGGTTTGTCCCAGGAATGCTAGATTATGACAGTGGTTCTCCATGCTGGTTGCACGCTAAATTCTATAGGGACATGTAGAATATGCAGATGCCTGGGCTCCACCCGGACCAATTGAATCAGAGTCTCTGAAAGTAGGGTCTGGACAAGAGTCTTTTTTTTTTTTTTTTGGTTTAAACAACAGAAATTTATGTTCGTAAATTCTGGAGGCTAGGAGGATAAGTCAAAGTGTTGGCCAGATTGATTTCTTCTTTTTAAAAAAATTTTCTTAATTGAAATACAGTCAGTTTACAATTCAATTTTGATCGTTTTTAAAGCTCCCTAAGTGCATGGAGGGTTGAGAACTCTTGAGGTGGGTCTTTGAGGAGGTATACAGAGAGTCTTTCAGGTCTTTGAACTCGAGAATCCCTTTACCGTCTTGCTAAGCAGATGAAGAGATGCGTCTTAGGCAGCAAACTTCCTAAGTGTGTGCATCAATGCTATGTCCTCACAACTCTACTCCCAGAGTTCCCTGGGAAGACTGAGGGCAGATTTCTTCTCCATCAAGGTAAGGGGTCAAGTCCAGCACTTCATCTCCTGCCACAGTGGAACTGGTGCATGTAGCTGCAAATGTCATTGGTTTTCACTATCCACCGGCCAAATGCTCTATCCACATTCAGGAAACTTCTTCAAAGCACTGAGGATTCTTTAACTCACACACTGAACTACTGGTGAAATAATAACAAGAGTATGTTACCTCCTTCCCTATCCTTAAATAAAACATGAGAGCAAACAAAACATTCTTTTTTAGCTTCAAAACAGATCCCAGCCATACATACTGGGAAATTTTACAGCTATGTGTCGGGAAGTAGGATTAGTAGACAGAGCTTGTCTTCTTGGCACTAATTCTAGCTGCTTTTCAAATGCTACTTTTCCCTGCACAGGTCAGAGCCACATGTGTGAGTAATTCTCAATAAGATGAATAACTGATATGTAGCTAATGGGTACCTCCTGCAAGGTTGAATGGTTTACCTCAGACATTCCTAATCCTGGCTGATCATTCTATTTCCTCAGACACTTAAGGAAAAGTTTGATACTTTGGGCCCCACCTCAAACATGCTGCATCAAAATCTGTGAAAGCATGGGGCGTAGGCATCTGGGTTTTGTTTAAAAAATATCCCTTCTCATCCCTACTAGTTCTTCTCATATATTGCTGGAAGGATTGTAAATTGGAAGACCCTTGTTTTAGAGGCCTATTTGAATCCATCTCTCAAAGTGTAAAGTATTCTTCCCTTTGAACTAGCAATGCTACTACATCCTTTGGATGTATTTGTGCAAATATCAAATATATATGTAAATCTGTGATAGGAAAAAACTAGAAACAGTGTGAACATTTCTTAAAGTGGAGTTGGTTAAATAAATGAAAATATATCTGCACAATGGAATACTACATAACTGTTAAAAATAATAAGATTATTTGAGAATGATCTATGTGTGTTGGTATGGAAAAATATGCAGGTATATTGGAAGTGAAAAAAGTAAATAGCAGAATAATTTGATTACTTTGATTCCATTCAGGTGTGTATGTATATTGGTGTGAATATAAATGTGTATATATATATATACATATATATATACACACATATTCAGACATATAAAAGTACATTCATGTGCATCTCTGCATCTAGTATGTAACATCATTATGTTATGTATGTAACATCATTAGTTAGCTTCTAGAAGGATATACTGGTAACCATTTGAATTTATTTACTTTGAGTGCTGATTAGACATCTCTCAGAACCAATAGTTGAGCTGCCAAAGTTGGATTCTTAGGCCAAGCCAGTGATCCTTGGAGCCTTCCAGGAGATAAACTGTAAGTGTCCATTATTAACTGAAGAGACTGCTCTAGTTATGTTAAGGTAGCAACTGGATTAGTTTGGGGATTGCCTTGAATGATAGGGGTCTCCTGCTGTATTTTCAAAGGCAGTCTCTATATTTATTTCCAGAAAATGTCTTCTCCTTTGTTTCATGCATGAATCAAATCCAGAAACATGTTTTTAGAATCAAAGAAGTGATCTTGTTCTCCTAGTGGAAATAATATTTAAGCGACTTTGACCCTATGAATCTTATTTCATAGATTTTATTAAAAGAGCTTCTTGTTACATTTTGTCAGTGTATGGATGAGCTTCCGATGGTGATAATTCATTTGAATCCCTTGTTTAGTTTCAACAAAGCAGGGAGTTTGAGAAAGTCCTGATTCTTGTTGATGGTATGTAGGACATCAGACAGTAGGGCACAGACATAGTTTCTCATTGAAATGAAAGGATATTTCCTCGATCCTGTTCCCCACCTTTTCCTACCTTTCTTCATTTCCAGATGGTTGGACATCAAAAGCAAGGGATGTGAAAAAAGGAAATAAAAAAAATTTAAGTACTAGGCATTGTGCTTCTTATAAATTGTTTTATCGCTTCCCTGAATAACCCTGCAAAGAGAGAGTATTCTCCTTTCACAGATGAAAAAAACATATTGAGAGGATTTTGCAGTTAGCAAATGTTGGAACTAGCACTGGGCCTCCATAGGCCTCCATCTTTTCCACTGCCTCTACAAAGCAAACCCCAAACTAATTGTTATATAATATTATCTTGGGTATTAAAACAACCCAGGAGTCACTTTAGCAAGATTGGAAAATGCATCCTAAAGTGCTAACATTTTAACAGTTGAATTCACAAATAATCCCTTTTGCATAGGTCTTTCTTACATTATGTGAAATGGTAGCAGAACAATACTTCTGATATTTCCCCCAGTGTATTTTATCCCTTTGACCCTTTTCCAGTTCAGCTTTGTGGACTGGAAGTATTGATTGCCTCAGGGAAGGAATGTTGTGGTAGCAATAATAAAATCTATATTAGTTTGCTAGGGCTGCCCTAACAAAATGCTACAAACTGAATGGCTTAATTAACACAGTTTTGTTGTCTCATGGTTCTGGAGGCTGAAAAGTCCAAGATTGAAGTGTTGGCAGGATTGGTTCCTTCTGAGAGTTGTGACAGAGAATCTGTTCCAGGCCTCCTGCCTAGCTTCTGGTGGCTGGCTGGCTATCACTGATATTCCTTGGTTTTAAGCTGCATCATCTTTACATGGCATTCTCCCTGTGTTTGTGTTTCTGTGTTCAAATCCCCACCTTTTATAAGGATAACTTTGTATTGAATTACCTGCTCCCAATATGACCTCATCTTAATGAATTAAATCTGCAACAACACTATTTACAAAAAAGATCACGTCCCAAAGTACTGGGGGTTAAGATTTCAACATACGAATTTGGGAGAGACCGAGTTCAACCCACAGCACAATCCCTGACACATTGAGGGGATGTGAGAGCTGAGGAGACCTGGGCCTCATTTTTTCAGTAGATGATAATGTTACCGAGTCCAAACTTGCTCTGCAGGCTGCAGGTCAGGCCAGTAAATCGAGAGACGAGGTGTTGGGACAAGGAATGACAACTTTATTTGGAAAACCAGCCAACTGAGGAGATGGCAGACTAATGTTCTGGAGAACTATCTCACCCAAGTTAGAATTCAGGCTCTGTTTGTGTTAAGAAGGAGAGGAGGTGCAGTTGGCTTTTGCATACTTCTTGGTGCCAGAATCCTTTGTTCTTGTTCCCACTGGGTCAGGTGATGAAGTTCCTGAAAACCTCCAACAAGACAAATGTTATTTTCTATTCTGCAACTTTTTATCTTCAGATGAATGGGAAGTGTTATACCCTTAAAGGTCAGAGCCTTGGGCATGGGCTATTCGGTGTATTTCAGGCTGTGGGCAACATTGTTTTACAAAAGGGGCAGAACCAGCATGACTAAGCACCAGAAACGGAGCATGAGGTTAGCGCCAAAGAAACAGATCAAATACTGAATCAGATTGGTTTTTCCCTCAAAAAGTAAGACCTCAAAGTAGAAATGACCAGGTGGTGGATGCAGACAGAGTCCTCAGCTTACAGGAGTGGCAGCAGCGAAGTGGTCCTGTGTGGCTGAGCTGGGTGTGGAAGAGGCGTGGCCTTCCTGAAACCCCATGGTGGTGCTGGAGCAGCAGACTGTGTTCATGTACTGAGAAGACACACCCCCTCTCTGCTTCCCCCACCCCATGACTCAGATCAGGGTCCAAACCAGAAGAGTCTTTTTGGAGGAAGGAGAAAGAATAGAGTTGCTGTCTGCATGGAACGTGGAGGAAGGAGTGTCTGGCTGTGAAGAGGACTCAACTGTTCTCTCCTTCCCCAGCAAGAGGAGTTGTGTCTTGCATGTGCACCCGAGGGAGCCAAGCTTGGCTTGCTCCAGGCCAGGTGGGAAGTGAAGCCTAGGACTGTTCATGCCATCAGCACTTAAAGACAAAAACCCCAGGAAGGCAGGGGTGGCCAGGGCCAACCTAGAGCTCTGGGTGTGGTCTTCCTAGACGCAACCCCAGAGGGAACATGGCTATTTAGTGAAACAAATTGATTGGACTATTAGCCAACAGTTCACTGCACTTTGGGGAAAAGCATACAAACTGTTTTCATCCCCAGTGCTCTTTATAGGTCGAAACTCTTCCATAATAAAATGCCATGAGACACTAGAAGCCAGGTAGATCACTGAGTTTCTCAAATAAAAGCAGACTTTTCTAAACATTGGCAGTGATTCCTTTGTAAATAGGTTTAACCTTAGGCCTTCTGGCATCTTGCATTTTTACACAGGAAATTAATTTTCTCCATCCTCTTGGTGTTTGAGGGAAGAGGGAAAAAGTTGAAAAAATCTCAGGGATTTCAAAAAGCTACCATACAAACTTTAAAATTAAACAGATGTTATGTGAATCACACGTAAACTGGAGCCATGGGTACCTGGGTCATAAAATGAATGGGATGTTCTGAGGCAGGAGAAGAGTGGATTCTTTAAGGCAATTATTGGGGGTCTCATGGATCAAAAATACCAAATGAAGATGGATCTCTGTGTTTCAGCAAGAGTTAAGGAATATTCTCAATCATAAATCCTTTCCTGAAGATTTGAAACATCCTGAGGACAGCGGCCATGTCTTGCTCCCTCAGCACCTAACAAGTGCCTTGCACCCAGTAGATGCCCAAATTATTTACTGAATTCGATCCTCTGGGAGCAAGCACATAGTTACAGTAGGTAACTTTTGAGTGCTGAGCTCCCTAGAGCTGACCTCAGTTTCGTTCTTTCTTGTTTTAGTCTAGATTTTTCCAAAAGCAGCGCTTGAGACAAGGCCTTGGGTGTGGGTAGTTTATTTTAGAGGTGGTCTCAAGGAGCAGAAATGAGGGAGGGGTGATGAGATAGGAAAGGAGCAAAAGAAAACGTTCGGGAGAATTATCAAGGCCTCTGCCTTGACACAGACAGTGGGTCAGGGGGATGTACTTGGCTGAAATCCTTTTGAATGGTACAGGACGCCCCTCTAGAATTGTTCATGCCAAGAATGGAGGCCAGGACATTTATACGCTGACTCCAGTCCCTCATGTCAGCAGAAGTCTTCAAGGCTGAAAGGTAGAGAGAGGTACCTATGTGCACTCAAAGAAGAGACACTGTTGTTATGAGTTACCACGGTGGGGCTGAAATCAGAGATGGGCCAAGAAGATGTGATGTGGGGAGGCCAAGAGCATTTTCTCCACTTAATGTGACAACTTACTTTTTTCCTTCTTTGAGGAAGATTCTCTCATCTGATCAGTACTAGATGGTGTGTACAGATGCCTTCAAATACCTTTTAAATAGAACCAGATTCACCCTTTATTTGAAGTGATTAGCGTTATTGCAGATGTTAAGCTGAGGTCCTACTGGAGTAGAGTGGACCCCCTCATCCACTATGAGTGGTGTCCTTAAAAGGGGGACAATTTGGGCCCAGAGACAGACAAGTATAGAGGGGAGATGATGGCCACCCACCTCCAAGGCGAGGAGGGAAGCTTGGAACAGATCCTTTCCTCACAGTTCTCAGAAGGAACTGGCCCTGCCAACAATTTGATTTCATACTTCTAGCCTCCAAAATTGTGAGACAATACATTTCTGTGTTTTGGCCGCTTATAATAAGTGGTACTTTACGACAGCCCTAGCAAATGCATACATTTTCAGCTAAAAGCTTTCATTGTCTGAATTTCAGTGTATTATTAAGAGCCCTGAACCAGGAGTTAGAAACTCTGGGTCTAGTCCTGGTACCTGTCACTAACAAATTGTATAAATGTAGGCAAGTGTCTTAACCTCTTTGGGTCTCTTTCTTCACAGGGTAAATTAAGGGTAATAACCATCCTTTCCCTATTGGCTCAGAGTGGGGCTGTGAGGATCAAGTGTGATCCTCACATGTGTGAGAAATGGTTTGTAATCTAGAAAGCAGTATGCGAATGCACACGGCGGGTGTTAAAAAGGGGAATGTGTTGAATCTAATCTGGGAGTCAGTGTGACCTTGGAACAGTTGTTTATTTTCTTTGCACCTCAGTCCTGTCTTCTGTAAATTGACATTGACTTTTAAGGCCCACTCTCAGCTCTCAAGCTCTAGGATTACATGATATTATTATTAGTCATTTATTGGTTCAACAACACCAGCTGTCTGCTCCATGCCAGGCTCTGGACGAGACATAAGTGTGAGTAACTTCAGCTCTTTTCTTCCAGGAGCTTTGTTCCTCCAAAATTTTTCATTTTCGTAAACTCATGATGGCTGTCTCCAACTCTTTGATGACATATTTTTCTCAGCCTTAGAAAAACAAAAGTTTGGAGAAACATAAAGATGGGAGTAGGAAAGGATGATTTTAGAAAAAGACTACTTCCAAAGCCAGGTTCTTTTGTCAATAGTTAAGGAAGTGGTTGGCTGTAGATTCCCTTGATAGAGGCCAACAGGGACATTTTATTAAAATTTCATCTTCCAGTCCTAGTTTAGCCTGGCTTCATTTTGTTGGCGTACCTCTGGGTTTACTAACAACATGCAGCTGTTTAAGGTGTGGGGCAAGCACATCCTTTGCTTGAATTATTTCTGACAACTAGTATTTGTGTATTTGTGATGTAAATTGTGTTACTATCTCTTCTTTAGTTTTTCTTTCCTTTCTGTTGTATTTTTGCATCATGGACACTCCATTTACAAGAGGGATAAGCTGTCTGCCCCCATCTCATCTAGGCAAATCTCTCCGCATGGCTGCCCTTGGGTCCAAACCTTGGTAGCTGGACACGAATCTGAGTCTAGACACTGGACTTGAAGTATTTCACTTATTCATTCAACAAAAAATATTTTTTAGAGTGCCTGTACTTGGCTCTCCAAGTGTAGATGGGAATACAGTAGTGACAAGCCAAGGAAGCGTATTGTCCTCCTTGGAGGTTCCATTCTGCTGGGAAATAAGTCTAAAAAGCAATAAAGATATACCAAAAAACCAAGATAAGTTGAGATGATGAATGCCAGGGTGATATGCCAGAGAGTAACAGCAGTAGGCAGGGAACATTGAATGATGTGGACAAAGAAGTCCTCTTTGAGAGATAATATATGAGCAGACGTTTGAATGAAGAGGAGTGAGACATGGGGGAGACTTGAGGGATGAAGTGTGTTCCATGCAGAGGATATAAAATATAAAGACCTCAAGGAGAGGAGAATTTAGTGTGTTGAGGGAATCAGAAGAGGGTGTGGGTAGATGATAAAAGCAACTAGAATACTGATGTTATTCCTGAGAGCATCCCCACTCCCCATTTATCTATTTCCCTTTTGTTTGAATGCCTTCTTTGGACCAGTTCTTGACCCTACCTGGCTATCTCTGCTTCATAGATCTTCCATGTTGTCTGTAAACTTTGGTCCCCTGAGAACTACATTAATAAGTCTGAAACTAAGGGGAAATGTTTTTGGAGATAGTTTTACTTAGGTAAATGGGAGGAGGTTGAATGGAGTGGAAGAAGGGACCTAATATGTCTCAGGCAGGAGTAATTTAATTATAAAAAAGATGAACCTATTTGAATTAGCATGAGAAAAGGGAGATTGATGGTGAGGATATAGGGGGTACTCATGAACCCAATGACAGAGGGGTGGGTACAGCTGAGCCTCATTGTCTTAGGTATCTCTGTCTTCATTGCTCCCTGTCTGGAGTACTTCTCTTATGTCTGATTTTCTGCATGTCTGCTCCATTCTGCGTTCTGCCGCTACTTCCTCTGCAAGGCTCTTAGTTACGTTTCTCCCATAACTTTGAGCTGTGCTTGACTTAAGGCTTCCTGGCAGGCAGGCAACGTGACCTTTCCTACCCAGCCCGGTAGGCATTAGCCTCAACTACGAATTCCTACAACAGTGAATCTCCTTGGTTCAGTAGGGGTCAGACATTCATCTTTGGTCAGTTCAGGGGTAGCTGCGATGGGGGCTGCTTTCTTAGTTCGTAGAGATGACCCTTCGGTGGCACAGCTTCTTTAATGAGGAGGTATTGGTAGGGTAGAGTCAAGACCATCTTTAGGAAAGAGGTTATAGGAATGTGCTTGGGATAGGAGGATTCACACCAAAGGAGTAAATGTGATCTGGAGAAAGCTAATGCAGAGAAGGAAGAGATGAGGCACTAAAGGAAGATGTACAGTGGCTGCAAAGATGGAGGCTTAGATTTTGTTGGATATTTTTTGTAACATACTCACATATGTACACTCTATTCCACAAATGATGTGACACAGCTTACCAAAAAAAATTAAAATTCAGAGCTAGTTTAAGCTACTTCATTCTGCTTTGTCAATCTTCCTTCTATAAATAGACTATGACTTAATTTTACATGTAATTCCTCTGTAATCAAGACTTAATTGTTTAGGACTGCTGTGTGCACAACAAAACCCATTTAAAAATTTTTCCTTAGCACACAGGAAAACTATGTATCCCAGCCTTCTTTGTAAGTTTGTGGTTCCCTATGGTTCCCTATAACTAGGTTGTGGTCAGTGGTATATGGGCATAATTCCATGCCTGGCCCCTGAAGTCTCCCCACTCAGTCTCCATGCTCTGTCACTCTTCTCTTGTCTACCACTTTGATCCCAAGAATCCAGTAGAGAACCTCAAGTCCCTAGAAATTGTTCAGCCATGGGATGGGAAATTCCTAGATTCCTGAATTACTCCATGGAGCAGAGTCCCTGTGTCTCAAAGACTCCCATTAGTTAATGACATAAGTGACATATGGTTAATGCCACTGAGTTTTTTTTTTTAATGTTAATTGCCACAGCTGTTAGTTTTATCCTTGCCAGGATTTTTCAGAATATTGGTTCTTTTCTGGAGTTTCTGCCTTCTCATTTAATGTGTGGCAGAGAGGATGGCATGTTTTCATATAAAACTAATAAATCCGTGAGATAGAATGATTAAGTTATAGTAGAGTAAAAAGTAACTGCAAAGAAGATACATAAATTTGACAGTAAAGAAATTCTTTTAAAAGTATATTATACAGTAATGTACCTAGATGTTTAATCTTCAGGGATGGAATATAATTCATTTAGTGATTTATTTTTTGATTACAGAAGTTGCTTCCTTTACACTAGAATGTTTGGATTTCATCAGTCTTGAGTTCATCCAGAATGCTGGCTAGAGTGCACGTTTTTATTTACTAATGTAGAGCAGGGAGTTTTCTTAAGGAGAGTAAAATCCTTTTCTCTACCAAACAATTAGCTTTGGGTAATGGAAATGTAAATAGAAGCATGATTCATTAATGTTTAAACTTTTTCCTTGCCACACATATAGTTGACACAGACACATAGCACAGATGATATATGCAACTATATCAACACACACACACGCCCCACCCCACCCCTCGCATGTTGGTAATGGTATATGGTTTGTTTTATTTTGCTGCTTTAGAGTTTCTAACAGTCTTGTACTAACCTGTTTTGTTTTGTTTTGTCATTGATTCTGAGTTTGTAAGCTATAGAATTTTCTAAAAGTTATAGAAAAAGCACTGGACTAGAGTCAATGATTCTGGTCTCATTTTTGCCACTCCTTGGTCTATGACCCTAGATATTACCTCATCTCTTTGGATCTTAATTTCCCTGACTATAAGATGAAATTGAACTAAGAAAATGGGCTTTGGGGTCAGATGGACCTGGGTGACTTTGGCAAGTTCTTTAGCCTCTCAGATGCTTGATTCCTTAATTTATTAGATGGGGAATGACACTTCATCTCTCTCACGGTCAGGCATTAATGGGACATATCTCAAAGCCTGGCTCACAGTGGATATTTAATTACTAGCTTCCCTTGCCTTGTCCTCTGGTTATTGGAGAGTTCCATTTGCTCCTCAGAAGAGCAGCAACATGGGAATCCACTCTTCCTTATCTTACTGGAGATCCAGCTATTGGAGCTTCTACTAGGCACAGCTGGACTTCTGTCCAATTCTCTTGGTGATCAGAGAAACTATGCCTAGAAAAGGAGAGTGTTGGAGACATCACCTACCACACATCACACTCACTGTGAGCACCCACTCCAGGTAAGCATGCAGTTGTGTGCAAAACACACACACACACACACACACACAATTTGAACTCAGTGTCTGTGGGACTGAGTCAGCCCTTACATGTGCCTTTCTGATCTTGGTCACTCTTGGATAATACTCTAGGAGAGAAGAAGTGGGAAGAGGAGTAGGGGTCTTGTATTTAGTTGGACAGTGCTCTGATGCTGTCAGAATCCATCAATAAGGAAGTCATCAAAGAAAAATGATCAAGAAATGTCTTTATAATCCATGGCTTATAATCTCTTTTTATGATGTTAGTTTTGCTCAGTTAACTTGTGAACTATCATAAAAGCAAAAACACCACTGTCTCCTTTAACAGAACTTTCGTTAGCATGATTGAGAAATGTCCCAGGTGACTTGTGAGCTGACCAAGGTGAGAAAGAGTTTCCTGTGCTGGTTCTTGGCCTTGTTAACTTTCTGGAAAGGGAGAGATTGCAGACAGCCCACTCATTGTCCTCACTGTCATCATGTGAATGGAGAACTAGCCTTGGAGTGGGAAACCTCATGGTTTCTTGTCGTGGCTGGGCTGCTAACCAGCCTGCAGCTTGTAGCTAGTATTTTAATTTTCTAGGCCTCAGTTTCTATATTTTTAAAATGAGGGAGTTCAACATCACTGATCTCTCAAATTTTTAGTTCTAGTATTAAATGTTTTGAGCATAGGATTTTTCTGAAATAGGTTCTAATACATGTATCTCAAAATTCACTGATTTTCGTTACCTTACTCCATACTTTGTCCTCACTTTGCCTTTGTCTGTGCACTACCAAGACTAGACAATTATTTGCTCAATATTTTTATTTCAGTAACTATTAGAACTTACTCTTGCTCAGCAGTAATATTCATGAGCACACAGACTTTATGACACATACACATGATCCACAACTATTAACGTGTTTTGTGTTCTTCCACGGAATAACACATTTTGGAAAATGCTGTTAATGGTAATTTCTCTTTTTTTTAAAAAATATTTTTTTATTGAGTTATAGTCAGTTTACAATGTTGTGTCAATTTCCAGTGTAGAGCACAATTTTTCAGGTATACATGAACATACATATATTCATTGTTGCATTCTTTTTCACTGTGAGCTACCACAAGATCTTATATATATTTCCTTGTGCTATACAGTATAATCTTGTTTACCTATTCTACATATGCCTGTCAGTATCTATAAATTTCAAACTTCCAGTCTGTCCCTTCCCACCCTACTCTCTCTTGGCAACCACAAGTTTGTATTCTATGCCTATGAGTCTGTTTCTGTTTTGTATTTATGTTCTTTTCTTTTCTTTTAGATTCCACATATGAGAGATCTCATATGGTATTTTTCTTTCTCTTTCTGGCTTACTTCACTTAGAATGACATTCTCCAGGAGCATCCATGTTGCTGCAAATGGCGTTATGTTGTTGGGTTTTATGGCTGAGTAGTATTCCATTGTATAAATATACCACTTCTTTATCCAGTCATTTGTTGATGGACATTTAGGCTGTCTCCACGTCTTGGCTATTGTAAATAGTGCTGCTATGAACATTGGGGTGCAGGTGTCTTTTTGAGGTAGGGTTCCTTCTGGATATATGCCCAGGAGCGGGATTCCTGGGTCATACAGTAAGTCTATTCCTAGTCTTTTGAGGAATCTCCATACTGTTTTCTACAGTGGCTGCACCAAACTGCATTCCCACCAGCAGCGTAGGAGGGTTCCCTCTTCTCCACAGTCTCTCTAGCATCTGTCATTTGTGGATTTTTGAATGATGGCCATTCTGACTGGTGTGAAGTGATACCTCATTGTAGTTGTGATTTGCATTTCTCTGATAATTAGTGATATTGAGCATTTTTTCATGTGCCTTTTGATCATTTGTATGTCTTCCTTGGAGAATTGCTTGTTTAGGTCTTCTGCCCATTTTTGGATTGAGTTGTTTGTTTTTTCTTATGTCATATGAGCTGCTTATATATTCTGGAGATGAAGCCTTTGTCGGTTTCATCTTTTGCAAAAATTTTCTCCCATTCTGTAGGTTGTTGTTTTGTTTTACTTATGGTTTCCTTTGCTGTGCAGAAGGTTGCAAGTTTAATTAGGTCCCATTTGTTTATTCTTGCTTTTATTTCTATTGCTTGGGTAGACTGCCCTATGAGAACATTTTTGAGATGTATGTGAGAAAATGTTTTGCCTATATTTTCTTCTAGGGGATTTATTGTGTCTTGTCTTATGTTTAAGTCTTTTATCCATTTTGAGTTTGTTTTTGTGTATGGTGTAAGGGAGTGTTCTAGCTTCATTGATTTATATGCTGCTGTCCAGTTTTCCCACCACCATTTGCTGAAGAGACTGTCTTTATTCCGTTGTATATACTTGCCTCCTTTGTCAAAGATTAGTTGACCAAAAGTTTGTGGGATCATTTCTGGGCTCTCTATTCTGTTCCATTGGTCCATGTGTCTGTTTTTGTACCAATACCGTGCTGTTTTGATTACTTGAGCTCTGTAGTATTGTCTGAAGTCTGGGAGAGTTCTTCCTCCAGCCTCATTCTTTCTCTTCAGTAATGCTTTGGCAATACTAGGTCTTTTGTGGTTCCATATAAATTTTATTGTGATTTATGCTAGTTCTGTGAAATATGTCCTGAGTAATTTGATAGGGATTGCATTAAATCTGTAGATTGCCTTGGGCAGTTTGACCATTTTAACAATATTGATTCTTCTAATCCAGGAGCATGGAATATCTTTCCATTTTTTAAAGTCTTCTTTAATTTCCTTCATCAGTGTTTTATAGTTTTCCACGTATAAGTCTTTCACCTCCTTGGTTAGATTTATTCCTAGGTATTTTATTACTTCGGGTGCTATTTTAAAGGGGATTGTTTCTTTACTTTCATTTTCTGTTTCTTTACTTTCTTAAGGGAGATTAATATATAACTACTCAAACGTTTATTTTTTCTATCTCGACTAGCGAATTTGGTAGGAATCATACGTTGATGTGCCAATATTTTTGCTGGCCCATAGGCTTTTCCCATTACCTCCCCAAAATATGAAGTATATCATTGTTTTTGGTGTAACAAACTTTGAGAAATGACAACTTTGCTCTTCCTAGCAGCACCTGTTGGTTTATACCTAGAATTCAGTGCAACACAATGTAATACAGCCTGTAAGATTAGAACAGGGAAAGGAGCAACAGGAGGGTTAGAAAAATCATTCATATCAAGTTATGGGTAACAGAACTTTCCTTTTTTTAAACTAATTAAATGTTGGATCTTATGACAAGGCACTATGTATGCCCTTCCGTCTCTTTTGTATTTTTGTAACTTGGTATTTGAACTGAGTTGCCCACACGCCTCAGCTAAGCCCCTTTTTAGATATTTAAAGTATCTAATGTACTTAAATTTATTTAATTAATCTTCAAAGATGGATTCCGTGCGAGTTTTGGTTTTGAAAGAGTTCCACCAGAATTGGAATTTATGAAACACACAGCAAGTTTAACCTAGCCTTCATTTTGAAATCACCTGATATCAATTAGCATTCCTCCAGTTTAGGGCTGATTTATGATGCCCTTGTAAGGCCATGAAAATATGAAAGCAAAGAAGCAGTATTTCAAAATGCAGCATAAAATCAACAATAAAATGTATATTTATAACCTGAAAAGTATGATTTCATCTTGGAGAATTACCAACCCAATAGCAGTAATAAGCATGATTTTCATTGTACCATATTGTACTTATTAAGCACTTCAGGGGACTTGTAAATAAATCAAATTGTGGGATCAGTTTTGGATATCTGAACATATTTTTAAATATTGTAAAAATGTGGAAAAGTATCACAACTGGTTATCATTTGTTCGTGTTTTCCAAAAGGGTTTTAATCATAAACTCATTCTGACATCCTCCTACAAGCTGGACCGAGGTCGGAATGGTCTGTAAAGTGACATATTTTTAATAAATGCAGATTTAATATGGTCCTGAGATAAGATTAGACCCTTCAAAAACCCCATTCAAATACCACAGATTCTGATTTATGCTTATAAAACTCAGGGAGAGCTAGGCGGTTTGGAGGATACAGTGTTATCAGAGAATTTAGAGTGATATATATGCCTGCTTTTGATTTAAAAATTTAATTAAAATAATCAGTATGGAAAGTTAAGGCACTCAATTGACCTGCCTCAGCTTGCTTTGTTTGCACTATACTGGCCTCCACACGTCAAGTCAATTCAATCCAACAAACAGTTATTGACAATGTACAAGGTGTCAGACACTGTGATAGGTGTGGGGGCTGTAGAGTCGAGAGATTGTGGTCTGGGAGAGCTTTTCATGGCATACCAATCAGCGTGAGAGAGCTGAAGTTGCAGGCTGAACACAGAGCATGACCTTCCCGAATTCAGTTTGTATTCCAACTTTGGATCAGTGATCACAGATCCCAGTGGGACAGGGGTGCCTGGTTTGGCCTGGGTCTGGAGAGGCCAGTATCACTTTAGTATCGTTCTAGAGTAAGTTTCAAAGTAGCGGCTGGGTTAACCTGGAGAGTCTGGCTCAGGCAGCCTCAGGTGGAAGGTTCACCTGCTGAGAAGCGGTTACCACCTCTCTCTAGAGGGAAGGATGGTTATAGGGGTATGTCCAAGGAGCTTTATGATCAGGACAAAGAAACAAGATTTTAAAATAAAGAGACATTTTATTGACATTCCTTCTTACAGGGCTGTGAGATAAAGTTTCTGTAACTAAAGGCAAAAGGAACAAACCATTGTTGTTTCTGATGTACACATGGTAGGGGGTGAGGCCCCCTCCAGGTTTCCCAAAAGAAATGGTAAACATGAAAGAAGCTCTGACAACTGGCAGGTGAATCCTGCAAGGTGCTGCTGAGGAGGCTGATGACACGAAATGTCAGTCAGACAGGATGGGTTCTCCTCCAAGCTTCTCATTTACTTGCCAATGCCAGGTCCCCAGTTCAATGATGGGAAAGGCCATCAGCTCTGATTATCAAAATGGCATATGAAGAATGGAGGGTCTGCTTGGGCTAATCTTGCCCTGCCCAAATCACTCCAATTTAGAAGATTCAGAGACTCTGTTTATAAGTCCTTGGATTCTTGGCTTCAAATTAGCGGACCCATAGCCTCTACAAGCCACTCTTACATCATTTAGTGATGCAGTCATGGAAGAAGCTTTTCTCCCATTCTTTTGTTTCTTCACAGAAGGTGAAAAATTCTGGGAGGTGATGGGGGATCAAAGGAAACTAAGTGGAGGTTATTTAAAATGTTTTCTATTTGTTTTTCAATGATTTGTGTTTTCAGTTCCTAATTTGCTTGGATACCAAATTCTGGTTCTAACCAATGAAATGTTGTGATCATTTTAGAAATAAAAAATCTGAGGAGTTCCCCTCACATTTAACTATTATATTCTCCCTTTGTAACATACATGGAATTATCAGGTGCATACAGACATAAGCCAAATTCCAATTGCACAGGCTAATAAAGGCAACCAGTTGCGCAGATAATTTCAATAAGCAGATACTCCAAATATCATTTGCATTTGTGAGTAATAATAATAATAATATCCCCCCTTTTTTCTGTACTTTGTGGGGAAATATTGTGCTATGTATTTTACGTAACATGCTGATTTTGTTTAATTTGAGCCTCATAATATTCCTATGAATTAGCTATTTTTGCATCAGTGTACCTTAAAGACAACTGAAGCTTAGAGAAGTTGTGAATTGAGCTGAAGCAAAGATCTAACTCTAGCCATTTTTCATTCCATGACCCATACATTTTTAAAAAATTGAAGTATAGTTTGTTTACAATCTTGTGTTAATTTCTGGTGTAAAGCATAGTGATACATAGATGTATATTCTCTTTTATATTCTTTTTTATTATATGCGATAGCCCATTCATTTTTATTATTATGCTCTGTTGATTACTTTGGGAGGACATGTGAAGTTTTTCTGATGTAATTTTCATGTTTTACGAGATTGGGATTATACTTCTCAGCAAAACCCCTTGATGGACCACTTGGATCCTGAAAGAATAGACTTTCAGGGAATGTTTTTTAAACTATGGGTGTTATAGACTGAATGCCTCTCCCTGAAGTTCTTATGTTGAAGTCCTAACTCCAGTGTGATGGTATGTGGAACATATATATATATATATATGTATATATATATATTCTCACTCACATACATAAACATATAATTTAACTTCAGTATATATGTATCATATGTGTATATTTTTACTGTATAATGTGTATTTTTTTTACTATGAATTTCAGTCAAAAAGTGACAACTACTGCCTTAGGATATGGATAGGTTAAGGAAATAGTAAGATTAGGAGATAGCTAACTCATTCTGCGTAAGATACGGAAAGGAGTTTGAGGGTATTCTGGGGTTAAGCTAGGGAAGAGCGAAGGAAGTGAAAAAAAAAAAAAGAAAAAGAGGGCAAGCATGGCAAGAGACTGGCCTCTGAGTGGGGAAAAATGAGTATAATTTCCCAAGAGAAAGAAATGGTTGAAGGATTTTTAACAATAGGAATATATAAATCTTACATCTGAATTGTTTACTGTGCAGTTTTACACTACATATTATTTTATGTCCATCCTCTCTCCTTTGCTAGAAATCTTTAATAGAGTCTTAGGTATATGACCTGGAGCCAGTGGTGAGGCCAGTATAAAGAAAGGGAGGTATCTAGCCAAACGAAGTCTAGAAGGAGAGAACTGAACATAAACAGAAACTTGGAGCCTGAGGTGACCCGGGGTTAAATGAGAGGAATTCTGGGGTTCCTACTGTGTCCTAGGAAATGAGGGTTGAAGTCAACTTCACTTGCGCCCAAAAGAGTAATGTGCTTCTAGAAAGATGATGACTTGGAGGCATCCAAGAGGTTGACATTGGGCCCCATATGTTTCCCCATCTACTCATGCGGCTGCTTCTCTCCGCTGTACCAATGGATGTCGCAAAAGGAGTAAGCAAGAGGGGTGGGAGAGTAAGAGCTGAAGGACAGACACAGTAACTCAGACTCAGTCTTGGACCCTGAGAGCAAATTGTGTGTATATGCTTAGATATGCTTTTGCACAGGGCCAGGTTCTCACCTGCTACCAAGGCTTATAGTGTATGTGGTGTGTAGTCCCTGATGTTCCCAACACAGTTCTTCTCTAGGGAGCTTTTATTTTCGTTGGGTGGCAATTTGAAGTAGTGCAAAGCATGTTGATCTGACTTGCAGAGGTGTGGCTTCTCATCTGCTTCTACCCTGTTTCCACTGTGAGTTTTTGAGCAACTTAACACTTTGGCTTTCTTCTTGTAAAAGGAAGAAGAGGGATGTCATTTTCCTCTGCTCTCTAGGGAGGCTGTTCACCTTTCAGTGACTAAGAAGGGACTGAAATCTGGAATTAATAGGAGAAGAAGCCATTAAAGCCATTTTTCCATGGAAAAATATTTCCCATGGAGAAGTTTCAGAGCAACAAAGGGATATGAAAAAGACCTGACAATATGTTTTATGGCAGGTGGAGAGCAGTATCATTAGTGACCCATATGTTCCAAATATTTGGACAATATTTGATAGGCTATCTTTGCATATCGTTGAATTTTTAGCAGGCAACATCAGTAAACTGTCTTTCTGCAATTAGAAGATGGCATAAGTAGATGAATATGGCAAATGTTACAATCTGCTTTATGCTGGGACTGGTCTAGTTCAGGGTGAACACACAGACTTGGCCCAGGTCTCCCACAGATCAAAAACTATGTGGCTGACTTCTGATGGGAGTAGAATTCCCACTCTGGAATCCTGAAACTGGCTAGTTATACTCCAAACTGTGTTGGCATTGACCAGACTGGAGCTGACTTGAGATCAGAAGGGAAACAGTGAGCAAGTAAGTCGTTAATACCAAGAGCAGCTAACATTTATGGAATACTTAGTATGGATCTAAATCTGGCCCAAGTGTTTTCCTTATAACCTATACCACCACTCTGAAGTAAGTAGTACGGATAAAATACTGAGGCTTCAAAGGTTAGATCATTTTCCCAAAGTTACTATAGCTGGTGAGTGATTGCCTGTTAATGGTACCAAGATCCTTTCTTCCTTAATTACACTTTGTGGCCGCTCATATCAAAGGACATCCTGAGCCTTATTCATTCATTGGGCATGTAGAATTTTTGAGGCTCATTCTGATAAATTGTCTTTAAATCGTATTTATTTATTTATTCATTCATTCAATAAGTGAAAAATATTCATAGAGCATCTACTGTATGAAAGGCATTATGTGTGGAACTTGGAGGATAAAAGATAATTTAAGTATTCTTTTTTTACCCATAAAAGCTTATTGTCTACTAGAACAAATGAGCTTAGGCATATAAATAATTATAATTCAAGAAAACAACTGACAGCTGTCCTGTGAAGAGGTGTAACTGTTATGAGTTTCAAAGGAGGGAGATAAAACTTGATGAGCAGAGAAGTCTTTGGAGGCGATGGCTTTTGGATTGACTCTTCAAGGGGGATATGATTGGTACATGGAGATTTGTGGTTAGAAAGGAACTTTGGAAGAAAGAAGCAACATGAATGGAGGCAAATATTACATGAATAATGGGGAGTAGACAGGGAAAAAGCTGTTGGGCTGTAAAGTAGGGCATATGAAAGGAAGCAGTAGAAAATAAAGTTGGGAAGATAAATCGGATCAAGTTAGAACATGGTGGGAAGGTCTTTACTCAAGCTAAGGAATGTGGACTTCATTCTCTGGAAATGGATGGAAAGCCATCAAAAATTCTCGGGCAGGAATGTGACAAGGCAAAATAATGCCTCAGAGAGAAGAACCAGGTCACAGTGCATGTGATGGATGGGCAGAGACCGGAAGAGGGCAGACAACTTAGGAGGCTCTTGAAATAATCCAGGTCAAGGGTATTGAGTACTTTGAATGGGGAGGTCAGTGGGAAGAGAGGGGAAGGAAATCTGGGAAATGTGAATTTGGAGGTAGAGGTCGATGCGCTGTGCCTTTGAATAGGGAATATGGTGGAAAGCAGATTTCAAGGGGAAGAGGATGAGTCCAGTTTGGGACATGCTGAGTTGATGTGTAGGAGGGACATCGAGAGCAGATGATTACCAAGCAGGGGACCATGGGAACATGCAGCCTGGGGCAATGGAACAGAGTGAAAAGGCTAACAGTTGAGAGAGGCAGCAATACAACAGTGTCCAGACAAGTGATAAACTGAATGTTCTGTCTTGGTGATGGTGGCAGGATTTATATGTTTTTCCTCCTAATTTTCCCTGATCATTGTTGAATGTCCTGAAAGAGCACTGAAGAATTGCCCGCTGGCCCATGGGATAGTTCAGACTTTGGTATTTTAAGACTGCATTTAATACAAAGAATTTGGTTTTGATTGAATGACTATTAGTATTTTTAAACGTGGTTATATTTGTCAAACATCTGTTTTGTTTTAGAGAAAAATCTTTCCCACTGAAATGACTGATGGTTTTAACATCCTTGGGACACAGCTGTCTTTGTCAGGAGAGGGGAGAGGTATCAGCCTCCTGGCTTTAAAAACTGCCTAACAGTTTGGTATTAAGGAAATTTGCCTGGTCTTCTCCATGGAGACCACCACAAGAGTAGAAGCATAATTGGTATCTTGTGATAGGATTAGGTCTGGGGATAATGTATCTTCTGTTTAGATTTTGTGTGTGTGTGTGTGTGTGTGTGGTGGAATAACTTTTATGGCTCCTAAGTAAAGTTTAACTTTGTGGCCTAATTTACAGGCATGAAACCGCATGCTGCTAAACACATATTTACTTTCCTGACTTTGACCTTTCTTTGACTTCTCTGGACCAGGTTTACTCACAGTATTCAGTTTCTCTCCCTTACTGGTTTCTAGTGCTGATGGCAATGCTTCTGCTGGAGATTGGCTGGCTTCTCCACCAAAGCACCGACTGGCCTCCACATCCTGTATGTGATCTGTGCATGTGTTTTACAGCTGGAGATCCTGAGATGAGGTTTTTGTTCTTTGATAAATGAACAGGACCAGGCACCAGAAATGGACCTCGGCCTCCTAGCTTCAGCAATGACGTTTGAGGTGCCTTGTTTTAGGAATCCCTACTGAAACAGATTTCAGTGATTTGTGAGTTTTTAACAGACTCAGTTAGTTCTTCTCTTATGTATGTCCTGGTCTCATAGTCCTCATACTTTGTGGTAGGAGATACCCAACAACAACAAGCAGTTGAAAACAGAATCTTGTCAGGCTTCTCTGCCATTAAATGCATTTTCTAGGACAGCACTTGTAATAAATCCATCTCCCCATGATTGACAGGTCAATTGGCCCACCATAAAATCCTATCTTATTAGCTGGAGGGAAGTGTCATGAAAGTAAGGGACCTAATTTACCAGGAAAGAGAAAATCTTGAACCATATGGGACATCTCTTTAATATTCTGTAACCAATTATTTATGCTCTTAGAAATACTGAATGTATTAATTAGGAATCAATTGTGACATAAGGCAAATGGGATGAATGTGTTCTCCGTATGCCTTATGCTGGTTAAGTCTTATTTCTTGAGTTAGTTTTGTCTACTCTCAGAAGCCATTCATGACCCCCGAGATTTAACATTCAGGAACTGATGGATTTCTAGGAATATGTGATCAAATGATCCTTGTGGGGCCTGAAAGGTTAGAACAGAAGCTGGAGTGTAGATGGATGATAGATGGGGGTGAGACCGAGAGGAATAAGGGTAGTAGCCAAGGGAGTATGAATTAAGGGAAATAGAGGAGTGCAGTCCCCCTTGAAGTAAAAGCTGGCCTCTTTGTGGAATATGAGGAGCATCCTATCAGCTGATCAATACCAATGAAGGTCAAAGGGCGACTACCTTACAATCCCTATAACAAAGTATAAATATTGTTTATATTTTCTGTGCTATTTTTACTCCAAGTTTTCAGATGAGAAGACAGAATCAGTAGGTCATACAGCTAGAAAGTCATGTAGCAAGGTCTTTTTAATTTTAGAGGCTAGAATCTTTGAAAATATATGAGAACCCATGCTTCTTAAAAATATTCCCTTAATTCATTAGCTTCCCAAGGCAATAATCTGTTCTTACCTATTCCTAATCTCTATTGTGTGGCCCTCTATGGCAATGAAAAATGAGGGTTTATTTAGTTTAGTTCCTTCATAAATTTGAAGACCATTATGAAGTCATGCACTAAACATTTTTTCAACTTAAAAAATATGATTTGAGATTTTGAGGCTCAGAAGTCTTAGAAATTTTCATTCTGGAATCTTCTAGCACAAATCCAGTGGATATGGCCTTAAGTTCTGGTCCCATGCATGGTTGTGTAGCATAATTCCAGGGGGCGCCATTCCTGTTGTCATCTGTTTAAACACCATCCACCTCCCCATGCAGATGATGCCCCTGGAGTCCTGTGATGTCAGGGTCTTGGTCCCACATGGCCCCATTCTGTTCAACTATCTTCTGATCTCAAGGCTGCCACATGTTCCACCCTCTCTCAGTAAGCACAGATTGGCTCATTAAGGTATGAACTGCAAGTGTGGGTGGACCTGATTCTGCATGGCTCCTGAGGCATGGACTATAGTGCTCTCTAGATTTTGAGGTGGAGAACTCAGAGGCAGGTGAGGGGCCATTCAAAAGTGGGATCAACTTTGGAGTCACAAATATGTTGTGGTTCTACAGGATTTGCTGTTGGTGGACACATATGCCTGCACGATTCTGTGGCCATTTCTTTCCAGTCTCAGAAATGCAGAATTTTAAGAGGGGTTTTTAATACACTAAAATGACATCAGGTATTTCCAATATTGACCAATCTTTATGGAAAGGGAGGCAGGGGGGCAGCAATTTTCCAAGCAATGTTTTGCATTTTAGTCTTACTATCATCAACAGATTCCTATAGCGATGTTGCAGTTGTTTTCAACCTAACTACTCCCACAGCCATTTTTGCATTACCTCTTTTGAGTAAAGAAAGTGCTCAGGTTCCTTGCCTTCTAAGTATTTAAGACTCACTTATCTACCAATGGATGACATTTTCCCCGAGGAGTGATTTACTGAAATTCTACTTATATATGCGGATAACATGCATGGTTCTTCCTTCTCTTTATGGCTCTAGGACTTTGAGACTTTTCCTCTTATCAGCCAGGAGCTAGCCCAAAACATATCTTTTAACTACACCCAGAACTCTGTTAACTCTATCTTGTAATCTGTCAAATGCTCAGGAGTTGGGTGGGCCTGGCATGGCACCCAGTCTGCTCCCACAGAGCTCTCTGGGCAAGATGAAGCAAAGCCTCTCACGTGCCTCTCCTTTTGAGAAGGATATTCCCACTGAAGCGCTGCACTCGTAACCTCTGTAGGGATGCACAGGCATGGTGATGGCAGGCCTGTGGTCCCAGCACCCATTGCAGCCCTGTCAGCATTTGTTTGTCTGGCTGTAGGTGGTTGTCTTTGGCAAACATCAGTAGCACCTTTTGAAACCTCTTCTGGCTCCCTCTTCTCATCCATGATGTCATTGACTTCCCCCACCTAGACAAATAATGTGTGTTCAAAAAAAAAATAAACGAATAGGAACCCAGCATATTCATGACAGACACAGTTGATCTGAAATCTACATAACCTGAAAACTCAAAAATCAGAAAAAATTTTCTGCACTCTTTAATAGGAAAGATGTAAAACTCAAGCTGAGTTTTTGAGAGGACCTTAGTGTCCACTCTCCCCATTGTGGATCTTTGACCTCTTTAGTGATACAGGGCCAGAGGGTTCAAAGATACATGGTGAAGTCATGGTTGGGCCTCCTAGTAAGTGATGGACTCAGCTGGCTCAGGGTGTGTTCTGTTCTGTGACCCTGGGTAGCACCAGCAAGATTCAAGCTTGTGCCCTAGCTTACCATCACTGGGTTTGGGAGCTCACCAAGTTCTAACTCTCTTCTGTGAGGTCTTGGCTTCCTACGTGATTGTCTGTTCTTACCTCTGGAATCCCTGCTCTTTTTCCTATTTCTCCTCACACTTGCGGTGCGAAGTACTGAAAATCTCTCATAACTCTGGGGAAAAAATGGGAGTTATTGTGCCTGGAGTAACAGCATTTTGATTTTTGTGAAGAAACAGTGATAATGTCATTCATGTATTTATTCATTCATTTGGCAACTCTGAGATTGTTGGGTACCTTCTATGTGCGCAAGAATATCCGGGTAATTGAGACTACAGAGTTGGAAATCTCAGTCCCAACCAAGTAGTATGTGCACTGTTTCGTCCTTGTTCTTCAGGCATGTACGTGTCTTACGTCTCAGCTAAGCAGACTGGATGGGAGAGACTGCCTCCTGTAGACAGCTGAGTTCACGTGGTTATGCCTTTCTTCCCGTCTCCTCTGGAGTTGCTCAGCCTGATGTTGATTTTGAGGGACCGGAAAGACTTGGGATCCTTGTCTGCCTCGAGGGTAACTGCTGTCTGAAGCCACTTGGGAGGACTAGTTTCCTGAGGAAGTGCAGTTAGGGGTGTCATATTTTTCTAGGATGGTCCAATGACAGTCTCATGTAATCTTTTCGGTGGAGGAGGATCAGTCCATGAAATAGGTAATTAAATATGATTTTATTTTAAAATCTTTAAGTCGTTCCCCAAATCAAAATGTATTCTGGTCATACTGGGAATCCTAAATTTTACGTCAGAAAAGTCAGCCAGGACCTAGTGTACATGTTTGTTGATGGTTTTCAGTACTGTCTCAGCACCACTGACGTTTACCTTGGTCAGCAATTAAATTCTGACAGCAGTTTGCTGCTTGAAAAGTACACCAAAAGAAGGAGGTAGGAGGAGTCCAGGCAGGGGTTTGTTTCTTTAAATAGAGCGTTTTTATGGATCTCGTTAAAGATTATGTTTACAAAAAAAAATTGGGTGCATTATTTTGCTATAAAAAAACTTGAAAAGTAGCTCTCCTGCCCTCCCCTCCCCGTATGACCCGGAGCAAAACCAAATGTGGTGGTGGGCTAGGTAATCCAGCTGGGAGCTAGTGATGATTGGGAAACTACACCAGACAGGCCTTGTGCATTTAGACCTTTTTCAGGGGTTGGGATGGAGGGGTTGGCATTTGTGTCCTGGTAGCTGATGTGCTTGATGAGCCAACATCATCCAACCAAATGAGGCTTGGCTTGGCTGTGGATTTTACTACCCACTCATCTAGAGTCCTAAATTGACTGAAAGTGTGGAATTGCTGTCTTTTGTGTGTCCAATCTGCCTTTTCATTGCACAGTCTCTGTGCTTCCTTCATCATTTTCCCTGCAAAAGAAAGAGAGTCCAGTTTTTCTTTTTTCCCCTGCCCCTCAGGAAAGACCTAGTTCTTCTTTGGTTCCTTACAGCCACCAACTCATCAGGCTTAGAAAGAAAAATGAAACCATAAAGGAAAGTGGTGTCTGCTGGAGTGTTTATGCCCACATTTAGTGCCTGACTTGGTTAGCATAAATCAAAAGATAAAGGCATTTCATTTTTTTGATGAAAATTTCTCTCTTTCTTGGGGGAGGTACTGGTGAGATGAGGTGGGGGTATCTAGCAGGAGTGTGTACATTGTGGGTCAGAGCTTAATATATGAGACATAATCTGGAAACAGAAGTTATGCATCTCCCCAGAACTTGTGAAATAGCAAATAGGGCTTGAAATATCCCAGGTGGGACACAAAAGGACTTCTGATGCAGGTTACTAGCCTTGAGTGAACCAGTGGTAAGTCGCAGACATTGCACGAATACTTCATGTGTGTCTCATATAATCTTTACAACAATCCTATGGGGTAGATACTATTAGCACCATTTTCAGATGAAGAAAATGAAGTTCTGAGAAGGGAAATAACTTTTCAAGGTAACACAGTTGATTAGTGACTGAGCTGGGATTCCTGCCTTTCTTAAAGCCTCTTGGGTTCCCCTGGTAAGGATCTCATAACCCTATTGAAAGAAATGCCAAGATAGCCTTGAGTGTACTGGCTGCAAGCATCCAGCTACACATGCCTGAAGCCAGATGAAGGTTGGCATTGCTGAGTAAATGGCTCCAACACGGGGCTGGAGGAAACAAGGTATGTATACATGAGGAGTGTTTATGATAGAATTAAACACAGGCAGAGAGTGGACAGAGGGTCTTGCATAATGTCCCTTCATACCTGGGATCCCAGCCTTCTTGTGAAGAGGAGAGCGGCTACTTTTCGTTTTCCTGAAAGCTCAAGGTCCTGGGGAGGGCAGGGGTCTAACAGTGCAATGGTCTGTGTGTGAAACGTGGATACTTAGGTGTGTGTAACGTGTGTGTTGTGTCGGCAAGGGCACTAATGCTGTTTGGAATCTTTTCCCCTTCAGAACACTGAGCAAACCTTGGAGAAAGAGACTTCTTGGCCAAAATCCATCTCTGAGGAGGGAGAGACATGGGTAGACACTATTAGATGATGCCAAGATATTGGTTAGGAAACCCAGCTTCATATGCTTTTTCATTTCACAAACCCAGAAAACTATGTCACATATAACATGGATCAGAAAACAAAGAGAGGAAACTCTGGGAATAACCACAAAACCTGGGCAAAGGCTGAGGATATTGCAGAAATTATTTTGAAGAAAGTGTCAGAGTTAGGCTTAAAAGACTAGGCTGTTCAACGGTGAACTAGGTGCTCAAGTTGAGTGAGGGTCTCTGCTTTCTTGCTTATCAAAATGTGGTTCATGTCATTAAATGCATGCATGTCATTGGCATCCACTAGAAGCTTGTTGGAGATACAGAATTTGAGATCCCATCCCAGATTTACTGAAGCAGGGTCTGCATTCTAAAAAGACCCCCAGGTGGTTTGTATGCATAGTGAAGTTTGAGAACTACTGTGCTAAAACATACCAAGGAAGCACGTTTTATCAGATACTGGTCAGTGGTCTCAATCTTGGCTACACATTCAACTCACTTGGGCAGCCCCACCCCAGACCAATTAAATCGGATTCTTTTGGACTAGGGCCCAAGTACTGACATTTTTGAAAAGCTCCATCATATACAGCTAGATGGTATGTGCCCCATATGAATGTGGGAATGTTACTTTATTGATTGGAGTTCTGAAAGAGTTGGCCTCTGCTTCAGTATGACTTAATGTGTTTGTTAGTGATTTAGAAGAGTAAGTATGAGATAGACTGATTCCATCTGCTGATGCTCAGGAATTGTACAAGATGACTATTAACATCCTGAAACCCATCAGGACTGACGTGTTAAGTGACTGTGACAAGAGGGGAGAAAGTGTAGACAAGTCTAAGAGTCCTGCTGTGTCTCAGAAGGTCTCCATCCGACCACATCAGAAAAGTATCCAGAGGTCAGAGTGAACTGCAAATGAGTAATGATTTAGCAAAGGAGGGCCATGATTAAAAAGGCAGAGAAAAATCAGAGCATGTGAAACGTAAGGAGCAAGGAACCATGATGTAACCTTCCCCTGGTATTTGATATGGTTAGGACTTTGTATAGTACTGTCCAAGTTAGGATGCTGGGACTGAAGAGCGATTATGATGAATTTTGGATACTTTCAGAGGAGACTAATAAGGATCAGGCACAAAGTAAAGTAAAAAAGGTTGATTTTATTTAGTATGTTAAAAAGACTAAAGGGAAAACTTAACGTCTTTTAAATATAAGGAAAAGTGCTTTTGTATGAAAGATGGTGATGAGCTGATCTTTTACTAGAAGGAGATTAGAATAGAGAATAGACATTAGGGAAAACATTCTGATGTAAAATTTGAGGAGACTGTGAAAAAGGACATGAGGAAAAGAAACCTATATGTGCTAGTGTAGCTCTGGGGCCCAAGAAGCAAAATGGATGTTAATAATACACCCAAAAAGTGAGGCTCCCTATCAACAGGTAAATGAGAGACTCTTGTAACTTGCTCTCTCCTTAGAGAGAATGAGATAATGTCCTGGAATTCTGAAAATAGTCTCATATTGACGAAATTGGTATTTCTTGAGTTTGCTTAAACACTTGAGCCAACTTTGATTTGTACATACCCAGTCTTAGCCAACTAGGACTGTAGGAAATCTTATTTATCCTGATAAAAGGCGTCTACAAATTATCTCAGCAAACTTCAGCCTTGATGGAAAACATGTAACTATTGTCTTTAAGACTGAACAAGACGAAGTCTTTTTCACCATTATTTTGGAGTTCCCAACCAACATGTAAGATTAGAAAAAGAAATTAAATATATGTAAACATTAGAAGGGAAGAAATGAAACTATAGTTCATAGATAGTAGAAATAACTAGAGTTTATTAGAAAACGCTAATGAATCTATAAATAAGTGGAATTACTCAGAATTTGATGATGTTGCTGAATATAAAAATTGATTTAGAAAAACCAATCACATTTCAACTTTAATTGAAAATTAGTTTTTAAAAGATAATATTTATAATAGGATTTAAAATAGCAGCGTCCCATTTCTAGGAATGGCTGACCAGGATATTTCAAAACAATCCTCAGGGAAAAGCTGGACAAAATACAAAAGTAAATGTTTGGAGGTGCAGAGAGCTTTGGAGGCAATGAGTCTTTTCAGGCTTAAGATCTGGAATCAGAAGGAAGCCTCAAGGAAAATGAGTTCAGCAGTTGAGGTGGTTTTTCATTTTGAGGCAAACCCACAGATTCTGAAAACAAAATCGAGCTGAGAGATTCAGAGGCTGACCAGGGTTTCCAGCAGTCTTACTGAGCTGGAGGAACAAAAAGTAGAGCTCAGGGCCCATCAAGTAGAGGATGCCCTGATAAACAGCCCAAGCCTTCAGACAGGACCCTCCAGGGCTCCCCACTGGGAGTAAGAGTGAACCAGACAGAACTTGACAAGTCCTCATGCGGCTAAAGCTCGAATCAGCTTAATCCTGGTTGGACCTTAAGTGCTTGTAAAATTAACTGCAAATTAAACCCTCTCTGGAGGATAACATCATCCAGAGCAGCATGTTAAACCTCTACAGGTTTTCCTAAAAAATGTCTTGCATGTGGTCAAAAATACTTGGGTATACAGAGAGACAAGACTTGACTGAAAAATAACTTTAAAAATTACAATAAAAACAGATTCTAAAGGGAAGTCCAGTTATTCAAGTTATCAGATACAGACTTATTAAAATAACTATGATCAGTACACTAAAATAGTTAAAAGAGAATGGTGGCAAGAATGAGAAACTTAAGCAAAGAATCAACTGGATATTCTAAAATGGAAAGAGTGCAATTGTAAAATTAAGAACTCAGTGGATGGGTTTAACTTGAGATTAGGCACATCAGACAAGAGAAAGAATAAACTGGCAGGTCAGAATAAAATATCTGTATACTGCAGAATGAAATGGAAAGAGAAATTCTCCAATTTTAGAAGAGCGTAAGGGATTTATGTGACAGTGAAAATGTCCAAGAAGATCTTGATGAGAGAGAATGTGACAGAAGCAGTATTTGGAGAAGTAATGGCTAAGAATTTTCCAAAACACATGAAAGACTTCAAGCCACAGGTTCAAGAAATGCTGTAATTTTTCTAAACAGGACAGATAAGAATATCTAGGCACTTTATTTCCTCCTGTCCTGCTCCTGGTGTTCCTTTTAGCTTACTTGTCAGTCTTGCTATTATTGCTCCTGTGAAGGTCCCACATTTCTTTTCCTCTGACTAGTTCTACCAACACATGGCTATTGGCAGAGGGATAGAAAACAGACCACTGGACTAGGGTAAGGAGACCAGAAGTAGCCACATGAATATAAGGATATCTGTTATAAATTATTTGGAGAGTGGAAGAAAAAGGATGTATTTTTAATACATGACGCTGAGACAATTGATTATACATTTGGGAAATAAATGAAATTTGATTCCGTCCTCACAGAATACTGAAAAATTAATTTCAGGTGCACTAAAGACCCTACCGTAAAAGTCAAGACTATAATATGTTTTGAAATTTATATGGGAGAGTGTCATTGTGACATAGGGTAGAGAAGGATTATTTAAACAAGATACAAAAGAATAACCCTAAAAGAAAATATTTTTTAGAATAGTGTGTAATAAAAATTTAAAATTCCTGTTCATTGAAAGATGCTACAAATTGTGTGAAAATATTATTCAGAATATATAAACTCCAAATAATGAATAAGAAAGAGAAATAACCTAATAGAAAAATGGGCAAATGAAATAAATAGCATTTTTACAGAATCAGTTTCACATGACAAGTGGATAAATGGTCATTTATTTCATTACAGCCAGGGAAATGCACATTGAAGCCATAACGAGCTACCATTTCATACTCAGTTGTTGAACAATACCAAGTCTTAACTAGGATATGGAGTTAAGGGAATTCTTTTCCTCTGTTGTTAGGAGTAGAAATGGGTATATCCATTTTGGAAATGAATTTGGCAATGTTTAAGTGTGAGCTTGCCCTATGACCTACAAATTACATGAGCAGGGATATACCTTAGAGAAAATCTTGCATAGGTACACCAGGACACATGTACAGAAATATTCACAATGGTATTTTTATGAGGAAAAATATAGGACAATGTTTATATAAGTTAAATGTGTAGATAAAATATAGATTAATATATAAATAACATAATGGTTTATTGTGATGGTTAATCATATGTTTCAACCTGATTGTACCACGGGATGCCCAGATTGAACATTATTTCTGGGTGTTCCTTTGAGGGTATTTCTAGACGAGATTATCATTTGAATGGGTAGACTCAGTAAAGTGGATTGCCCTCCCCAGTGTGGGTGGACCTCATCTCATCCCCTGAAGGCCTAAATAGGACAAACGGCAGAGGAAGGAGGAATTCACCTTTTTGGCTCCCTGTCTGCCCATTTGAGCTGGGATATGTGTCTTCTGTCTTTGAACTGGGACTTACACCATCAGCTGCCCTGGTCCTCAGGCCTTCAGACTCAGGTTAGAATTACACCTCCAGCTTCCCTGCGTCTCTGGCTAGCAGATAGCAGATCATGGAACTTCTCAGCCTCCACAATTGTAGGAGCCAGTTTCTACGCTGATTCTCTTAATGGACTTGTCAAAAGAAAGATGTATGCTTATACAGTGGAATACTATGCAGTGGTAAATGTGAAAAAAATTTACATGCATCAATAATGATAAATTTCATAAATACAATATTGAATTAAAAAAGCAAGTCACTAAAAAATATATCGGTTTAACTCCATGATTGTAAGGTTCAAATCTAGGCCTTAAACTACGTGTTGTTTCAGGATAACTACATAGGCAGTAAACACTAGAAATCTGTCAACCCAGTGACCTCTAAGGAGGGCTGTAATCAGTGATGTGTGCAAGTTCAGTTTCTTGAAATGGATGTGGGTGTTAATAGATGAAAAAGACTGCATCAATTTCTCTCCCCTGTGTGCGGCTGGTGGCGTTGCCTGGCGAGTTTGTAGTCACCACATCCTGGCAGAAGATGTGCACTGTGAGTGAACTAAATGAATTCAGTGAAATCTCCAATTGCAGATTTCCTTTGAGCACTCTCCTCTTCAAAACTATCAAAGCTTATTCATTTAAAACCAAACCCAACCCATCATGTTTCAAATCATTTGTGACCAGATTGCCAAAATATGTTTCTTGGTATAGCTACTTGTTTCCACAAGGTCTTTGGAGACTATTTGTGACACTGTTTAAAATTGTTCTCCTTCTGTCCTGCCTAACACGTTCTGAAAAGTTTGGGATGATTCCATTTTTCTAAGCTGAAGGCCTTCGTGCACGGTCAAGTTTTCTCTCTGTTTTGATTCCATGGACATTAAGGTTTCACCCTCCTGCACTGTGTATTGCTGTACATCGATTCTCCCTAAGGGAAGAACTTTCTGTTCCGCTGTAGAAGCCCAGGTCAGTTCCAACCCAGAGCTTTGGAGAACTCCCTCTGAAGGAACAGCTTGATGTCACACAGAGGCTTTCAGTTCAAAGTTGACCCCTTATTCCCGCTGCCCCTCCTTTGTCACCCATTGTTTGTAAACGGTCTTCCTCTAACTGTTTTGAGTAGATGAGAGTGGAGAGCAGGAGGGGTGTGTGTGTGATTCCCAGGAGAGGCTGAGTTTTCACACAAGACTGTTCTACTTAGCATTTGTTTGCCCCTGCCTACTCTCAGTCTTTAATCCTTGCAAACCTTTCCCCAACTTCATAAAATACAGTGGATTTCAGCCTTTCTCTCATTCCTGGTGTTTTGGGGCTAGGATGTACCTTGAACAACGTATGCCTCACTCCACAATCTGGCAAAGAGAGGAGGTGGAATTCCCTTGGGTGAGGGGATGGTGAGGAGTGGAAGGAGGGAGGGGCTGTTTGTGTTTTCCAAAGAGAGCTGCATGTGCTTCAAGTCTGCCTTTGCTGGTTAGAAATCCTTGGCAATAACCCTCGCTTATTTCATTCTGAGCATTCGTGAATTACCATGAGGTCTATTATTAAGCGGTTGCTAGTGGCTGCTCTGTTTTCTAAGAATGAAGGAGGCTTTGCCTTATGGCACTTCTGGAGATAGAAGAATGTAAACTGCTAAAGCCCTCTCATGTCCCCACCTCAGACTCTATTATGGCCTGACAGCTTGGAAAACCAGAGGAAATTTAAAAAGTAACAAAAACACTGGATTTTCACCAAAGGAGAGCCCGGCCCCAGCAGACAGTGATGTGGGCTTTATGGGAGCAGAAGGTCTGCAGAAGGAAGGAGAGAGAGAGAAAGAGAAAACAAAGAGAGAGCAAGGGCTCAAGTGAGCCAGGGGAACAGTAACTTGTGGCTTTCGGGGCTTTTCAAGGCTTTGTGATAGCGTGTACTTCTGGGTTCACTTGGGATTATTTATTTACTTAGACTGTGTTTAGAAGGTCCTGCCCAAGGACTTAGCAAGGACTTTAACCCCGATCTGAAAATGGTTTGTGAAGGCTTCAGTTAAAATAGGTGTGTGTTTAGGCTAGGGTAGAGGAGCAGTGATTCAACAATCCAGGGACAGAAGGCACGGAGTGGGATGGAGCAGAGCACAGGCCACTGAAAAGCCCACATCCCAGGCAGGAGGAGCCCTGGGTGCCTGGTCTCCTACCCGAAGGCCTTCTCTGCCAGGACCTCCGGAGGGTGGAGAGCCTGTGACAGCTAAATCACTGGATGCCTGCCTGCCTGCCTGCCTGCCTGCCTGCCAGGGGAAGACCCTGGGCCTGCTTCTGTTTTATAGCCTGATGGATTTGGGCTCTCCCTTTCCCTCTTCAGAGGCCTACAATCCACACCAAATGTTTCACATTACTCAGTGTGAAAAACCTCCTATTCTTTCAGATTTTTTACAAGTTCATACATCCGTGGAAACCCGATATTCCATATTTCATTCTGCTTCGTGGATGTCATTGTGAGGGATGCGGGTTCACATGCAACAGGCCTCTTCTGGCTTTGATCAGCTTGACCTCAACTAATTGTAAATGGAGAACAAATGAAAGAAATATTTACAAATTTCATGGGAATTCAGGCGGGGCCTAAGCCTTCCCTAATGCCTCCATTCACAGTAAATGTTTATTGAATACTTTGACTCTACTGTGCACGTCAGTATTTATATAGTATTAGGTTTTAGCTTGTTCTGAAGGGATCCGAAGAGTTAGTAAAATGACCTTCCCCTTCTCACTGCTTTACCCCTTCCCTTCTGCAAACTTCCTTTCTTTTGCATCACATAATCTGCTGCCCCCTAAAGAAAACCAACTCAAATCCCAAAGCTACAGCTGTAAGAAGTGGGTGGAGAGAAAGGGAGAGAGAGAGAGAAATGGGAAGAAAAGACCGTAAAATTTAAAACAAATTTTGAGTTGCATAGTCGAGTTGGGAAAAGGCAAATGAAAATGTTGGAGATTTGTTCGAAATAAAGTCATAAAGGCTTGGAGCCAAGTGAAGCAGCTGTTGGGTCAGGCGGGCTGGGGCCTGAAAGGCAGCACCAACTAAGAGCTGAATATTAAGCAATTAATCAGCAGTTGCCTGGATATAAAGAAACATCCATAGCCCTGGAAGGGGATTTCCGATTTAGGACTCTCCCTGCACTTCTAAGCGTACTTCTCCAGGAGAATTTCTGTTGACTCAGGAACCAAGATAACCTTTGTGACTTCTCCCTGAAGGTAATGGAGAGAAGTCACTCTATGGCTTGGAAAGGCTTGGCTGGCCACTCCCTCCTCCAGCGTCCCTGCCTGGTGGCCTGAGCTGGAAGCCTGTTAGACCCTAGTTTCTTCCCACTGCTGTCATGAGCTGCTGGTCCTTCTAAGGCAGCTTAGACAGATGATGGTCCACATACTGATGAATGGACAGGAGGTGACATCTTTGGATAACATGTGCTTCTGAGGTTGGCTCATAAATGCTCCAACAACTGCTCTTTTAATTAGGAGCACTTTGCATCTGTGTCTGCTGTACGCTGGGCCCATTCCATTCTGGGAGATGTAAGAATCAGGCTAGACTCTGTTGTCTACAAGCTGGCATAACCTGTTGTTCTCCACCTTTCCAACCAGGCATAAAAGACATGATTTAAGGATCAAAGGAGAGACTGAAGGGTCTCAACCCCCAAATAACCTGAAACTCTGATGAGAGAGGCACACGCAAAGGAGTAGCTGGAAATGTCTTAGGACAGATGTCTTAAGACTTGAAATAGAGAAGTAGGAGGCGGAGAAGAGGAATGGGACACTGAAGAAGGAGGGCAACTCCAAAGCTGACGGAAAGTGGGAATCAGATCCCCCGAAAGGGTTCAGAATATTTTATTACAAATTTACTCCATAAACTCAAATTTTTACTTTTACTCATTGGAGAGTCATCCAATGAAGTCAACAAAACCATTTTTCAGGAGCACAAAACTTGGAAATCAGGGTTACAGATTTTTAAATCATACCTTTTTATGTGTTAATTGCATGCACAGTATTAAGGAAATCCTTATTTATAAAGATAAATAGCTTCAAACATTTATTGAAGTATAGTCAGTTTACAATGTTGCATTAATTTCTGGTGTCCAGCATAGTGATTGTTGTATGTATATATATTCCTTTTCATATTTTTTCACTATAGGTTATTACAAGATATTGAATATAATTCCCTGTGCTATACAGTAGGACCTTGCTCTTTATCTATTTTATGTATAGTAGTTAGTATCTCAAATCCTGAACATCCAATATATTAATTTTATTGTAAATAAATGGAAAATTTAAAAAATTTTAAACAGTTTTCTTTGCAGTTTGGATTTTGTTTTATTAAACTGATCTAGAAGTTTGATGGACTACTCTATTTTTGTTTCAAAATTCAGTGCTGTTGTTTTTTCACATAATTAAAAGTCACATATGCACGCCAAAATTATAAATGGTGAAACTGCTTCTATAACTATAAAATCATGATGAAACATGGAATGTTTACTGGTTACTATATAGCTGACTATTGTGTATTGATGAAAGAGTGACTGACATTTATGCATCACACTGGCATTCTATATTAAGAGTATACTGATTTGTCCAGTTTTACACGAGTGGACATCGACAGGTCTAATTTAAAAAAAAAAAAGCAGTGCTTCCTCCCACGTACTGTACTCAGAATTACCTAAAAAATGTTCCTTCATTTTTTTCATATACGTTAAGGTGTGATCCTGATGAAAAATGAATCAGTTGATTGAGGAAAGAAATGGACATTTTTATTTGAGCCAAATTTGAGGATTATAACCCAAGAAGGGCATCTCAGAAAGCTCTGAGAACTGTTCTCCCCAGTAGAAATCAAGGCACAGTGATTTATATTTTTTGAGACAGAGCACTGTACATCAAATGATGTCTTACTGTCAGATCTAAGCATCATCGTGATGAGTCATGTGACCCCTTACAAGGTCAAGGAGGGTTGTTATCTTTTGAGGAGTTGTCTTGTTGATGCTAGGAGAGTGTTGCTCTTTATGGCTGAGCAGGTATTCCTGCTAATGGAGGAGGTTTGGTTGACGCATAGCACAGATACAATGCCCAGTGTGGGAAGAGGAGGCCAAAGGGCAGAAAAGAAGTTACATTTAAATTTTAATTGTCTTGCTGTAAAATTGGAATTTTATTTCACAGTGCTATATGTGGACTCTAAGATACTTCTGTAAGTATACCAAGCCTTTGGGAGAACAGCTTTTACTAGGAATGGGAAAATGAAGATTGTTCTCATTCCTGTGGTCTTCCTAGCCACAGACCCAGAATTCCAAATCCAGGCAAGGGCAAGAAAAAGACCTGGCAAAGAAAGAATTTAATCCAACTTTCTGGACCTCTTGTGCAGAGAGGAGGTCCCTCTCTCTGATACTGTCAAAGAACAGTACTCCAGGAAGACCACCTTGATGGGTTACCTCCCATGAGAAACAGTCTTCTCAGATCCTGGGCTCCCAGCTGTGGAATTCCCAAGGTGCCCTTTTGAAGGCCCCTTTTCTCTCTCAGGGTTTTAGGAAGATGTGGCCTCATTTTAAACTTGTACCAGGCTGGATGGAGGAGTGCCATGGACTGCACTGCCCCTCTGACCATCTGGCTTCAGCATAGTGCTCCTTAGATTATCTAAGCAGGACTGAACAGCCATGGGTAGATCAGGAAGTGGAGTTGTGCTAATCCTCTAGGATCCAGTCCCTGAAGATTCAAATCAGGCCAGACTGCCCAAGGGATGTCCTTCTGGTTCTCCTTCGAATTCTCTCCTCTTGCCCTGGAGCTGATACTTCTCATTCCCAGGAGTCCTCTCCCCCGCCACCCCCAAACAGTAGTGTCCCATCAAAATGTGCTCTTTTACTCTTTAAGAGTCTTGTTTACTCTTCTTTTGTTTGTTTGTTTTTAACATTTTTTATTGAGTTATAGTCATTTTACAATGTTGTGTCAAATTCCAGTGTAGAGCACAATTTTTCAGTTATATGTGAACATACATATATTCATTGTCACATTTTTTTTCTGCTATGAGCTACCACAAGATCTTGTATATAATTCCTTGTGCTATACAGTGTAATCTTGTTTATCTGTTCTGCATATGCCTGTCAGTATCTACAAATTTTGAAATCCCAGCCTGTCCCTTCCCACCCCCCGCCCCCTTGGCAACCACAAGTTTGTATTCTATGTTTATGAGTCTGTTTCTGTTTTGTATTTATGTTCTTTTTTTTTTTTTGATTCCACATATGAGTGAAATCATATGGTATTTTTCTTTCTCTTTCTGGCTTACTTCACTTAGAATGACGTTCTCCAGGAGCATCCATGTTGCTGCAAATGGCATTATGTTGTCTTTTTTATGGCTGAATAGTATTCCATTGTATAAATATACCACTTCTTCTTTATCCAGTCATCTGTTGATGGACATTTAGGCTGTTTCCATGTTTTGGCTATTGTAAATAGTGCTGCTATGAACATTGGGGTGCAGGTGTCATCCTGAAGGGTTCCTTCTGGATATATGCCCAGGAGTGGAATAACTGGATCATATGGTAAGTCTATTCCTAGTCTTTTGAGGAATCTCCATACTGTTTTCCACAGTGGCTGCACCAAACTGCACTCCCACCAGCAGTGAAGGAGGGTTCCCTTTTCTCCACAGCCTCTCCAGCATTTGTCATTTGTGGACTTTTGAATGATGGCCATTCTGGCTGGTGGGAGGTGATACCTCATTGTAGTTTTGATTTGCCTTTCTCTGATAATTAGTGATATTGAGCATTTTTCCATGTACCTATTGATCATTTGTATGTCTTCCTTGGAGAATTGCTTGTTTATGTCTTCTGCCCATTTTTATGTTGGGTTGTTTGTTTTTTTCTTATTAAGTCATATGAGATCATGACATATATTCTGGAGATCAAGCCTTTGTCGGTTTCATCATTTGCAAACATTTTCTCCCATTCATTTACTCTTAACTGTAAATGGACAGACATAGAAAACAAACTTAACAGTTACCAGAGGGGAAAGGGGGTGGGAAGGGATGAATTGGGAGTTTGAGATTTGCAGATACTAACTAATATATATAAAATAGATAAACAATAAGTTTTAACTATATAGCATGGGAACTGTATTTAATATCTTGTAGTAACCTGTAATGAATATGAAAAGGAATGTATATGTATACATATATGTATGCCTGAAACATTATGCTGCTGTACACCAGAAACTGACACAACATTGTAAACTGACAGTACTACAATAAAAACTGTAAATGGACAGTAATAACAAACAGTTTTCATTTTTAAGGATAATTTGCAAGAAGCTAAATGGGCAGTGCCAGAATGGTGGGATTTCCTAGCCACACACAAGAGCAGGGAGCCAGTTGGAAGTGAACTAGCTGAGCACACACAACAGCTTGAGCTTTTGTTTGCTCGTGTAGAGGGGAACATAGGTATTGCTGGGTAAGGTGGAGCTCTGTAGCTTCCAAGGGCAAGATAGTGGGGTGTTTCCGGACTTCAATTTTGGAACCAGTCTCGCCAGGTCAAATCCTGTGTCTGCCATTTAAAAGCTGTTTGATGGGCAGGTTTCTCAACTCAGATACTTCATCTAGAAAATGGGGCAAGTAATAGTGGCTATGTCAGAGCATGGTTTTGAGAACTGAATGAGTTAATGTACATAAGATGTTTAGAACAGCACCTAGCACATAATACATCATTATTGGTTGCTTTTATTATTTCAGGAGGCAAGTGCTATTTTCTTGATCAGAGAATTCATTAAATTCTTGCTGCCATCTTAGCAACAGCAATGTTTATTGAACTTAGATTTCTTTAGTCTTTTGGAGAGATTCTCTACTTTAGGGCCTTTCTGGGACTAACAATCCTATCAGTTTACATTTAATACTCAGGAATGACTGTTATGTTGCTATATTTTAGTTATTTCTTACAAATTTTAATTCAATAGTATATGGATTAAAAACTTTTTTTTGAATTTTAAATCATATAAGTTTTTTTTAAAAATGTGCGTTCCCCCTTAAAAGCTAAGAGAAAATCCATCAGCAATGCGTTTGCAAAAGTATGCTCAATAGAAAGATCTTCAAGCTTGCCCTTACCAGCTTCTTAGACCAGTTTTCTTCAGTGTACCTTAAGCAAGAAAACGTTCTTTTTTCCTAATTATCGATTTTACAGATGGTGATTATAGTTTTTCAATGGAATAAATTGTTCAGAAATGAAATCAGCGTGTGTTCATTAGTATTAATTAATGGAAGCAGGAGGAGAGTGGGGCAACCATGAAGAAGTGTTACTTTTCAAACAATAGCTTCCCATCAAAATGTGCTCTTATAGTCTTGATTACTCTTAAATATAAATGGACAATAATAACAAACGGTTTTCATATTTGAACTTGTCTGGACTTCCCCGAACAAGGTACAGAAGAGGCTTATTCTACCTGCAATTTGAGCTATGAAAATCGCCCTGTGTCTAAACATTCTTTGTGCCGCCTGCATTTTTTTTCCTAATCCACAATTTAAAGAAGAACAAGAAAGCAAGCGGTTTGCACGTGGGGCCTCCACACAAATGGCCGGCATTCCAGATGGGGTTTTATGGGGCTCCACCCATGTTAGGCTGACCAAACTGGGGGTGACCCAACGACAATAGATTCCTTTGTTGTATTGTTTTGACGCAGAGCAAGTGACATTTCTCAGGCCCCCTTTCATGTGACAGTCTGCCTCAAAAGATGCTGGTACCCCTCTCACCTGGGAGGCTGGGTTGTGTCTCCTCCAGCCCTCGTAGCACTGCTAGGCTTATCTGATGGCAGATGAAAACTGATACTGGTGGGGAGGGCTACGACAGCTTGGTTACCAGACAGCCATGCACCTCTGTTTCAAAGTTCTTTGAGCAGTTTCAGTTTAATGCTGAAAAAATGTTTCTAAGCAACGATATATACCCATGTATCCATGACCATATTTATACAAGAAAAATAGGAAAATGTGCACCTATGTTCTCTTCATATGATATATATTATGCGTTCATGCTGAGATCAGATATTGTGTCATGATTATGGGTGCATGTGATACAGGTTCGTGTGTACACCTGTTTATGTGCTGTAATGCCACTATGTGTGTAGGTGCATGTTTCTGTGGATAAAGGTAGATGTGGAGTGAAAGCATTTCCCGTGACACTCTGAGAACAGAGCGAACCAAGCCCCGAACCCACGGATTATGTGAATGTTGCTCACCTAGTATGTAAATCCTATAGCACTCTCACATGTCAGAATTGTTGGAAAAGGGCAATGTTCTCAGAATGTCTTCTATACCATTTCTTGTGACATCATGATTTAATTGTCCTGGAATGTAGCACGAGATAGATTTTCACCGTTTCCCCTTGAGCACTGAGAAAATTAAAGGCTCAGCCAAATGACTAAGAAATAAAACCTACTGAAAATGCACACTCTCTTTTATGAATGATGATACAAACATAACTTCCAATAATTATACATGCTAGTATACACATTCAACATCTTCAACTAATCAACTGCAAATATTTTTGGAATGCTTTTCTGTAGTTAACATCTACTATCAATGGAAATTGTATTTCAGCCTTAGCCCTGGGTAAATTTCAAAGAATCACAGTTCACTGGAAGTGACTCCAGATCCCACTGAGTGTAGAAATTGAAAACTGACAGTTAGCAGACCAGATTTTGCCAGTGATTTGGTTTTATTTGGTTGCTTGGTGTGTGTGTGTGTGTGTGTGTGTGTGTGTAACATTTTATTGAGGTGTAATCGTCACATGATGAACTGCACATAAAGTACACAATTTGATATTTCACAGGTATGCACCTGTGAAGCCATCATTACCATCAAGATACTTAACATATTCATTACCACTAGAAGTTTTCTTTTGGCTCTTTGTAATCCCTCCTTTCTGTCCTCAGCCCCTCTAGGCAGTCACTGATCTGCTTCCTGTCACTATAGATAATTTTATCTCCTAGAATAATTTTTGAATGGAATCGTATGGTATGCATTCCTCTACTGTCTGGCTTCTTTCACTCAGCATAATTATTTTGAGATTCATCAAAAAATCATAATAATTACAAAGGTTTTCTCCCTTGTTTACTTGCAGAAGTCTTATAATTTAGGTATTTCATTAAGGTCTATATCCACTTTAAGTCAATTTTTGTACATAGTCTCTGTTCTCTATCTGTGTTTCTGTAGATGGAAGTCCGTTTTTCTTCATATGAATATTGAATTGTCCCAGCTCCATTTGTTGGGAAAGCTATCCTTTATTCACCGCATTGCTGTGGCACTCTCTCAAGCTGAGGAACTGTAGGACTCACTTCAGTTTCCACTTCTTATATATTTTGTCTGTTTTTGTTCATTTTGGGTGGGAAGGTAAGTCTGATCACTGCTGTTCCATCTTGGTGAGAAATAGAAATCCCTTAGAGGATTTTTGAAGTTGTTTCCTAGATAAAAATTAAGAAATATCGCATTCAAATGTAGCTGCCTGGCTTCTCATGAAAAGTGTGCAGATCTGGCAAAATGAGACACACACTCCCTGCAGCATCAGTCGATTATGGAGAAGTGTGAGTCTCCCAGTCCGCACCTTGCTTGTGCCACTCATTTAAATTACCTACTCATCCCCCCGTAGGCCTGATCAGTCCGAGCCTTTCATCTTATTCAGGAGGAAAGGGAGGGAGGCAGATGTGGGTTCTCCGCCTCCAAATCCGGCAGTATTTCCATAGAGACTGAACAAGCCCACTGTATTATCTGTGTGGAGGCGAGCAAACCGGAGGTCTGAATAACTACCGACAGACTGAGGTGCTCAGTGCCTATCACGCACATTCTTCTTAGATCTCGATACTAATCTGTGAAGTTTATTATAATTTATCTGTTGCTGTATTTGGAAGCAAATTATGTCGCAGGGTTTAATGCTACTTAATTCTTTTAAAAGACTTGTTGATTCAGCAAAACCATCTTTTGAGAATTATCATCGTTTTCCCTCATTAAATAAATTTCCTGCACACCTGTGAGAATGGCCAACATCTGGAACACGGACAGCACCAAAATGCTAACCAGGATATGGAGCAAGAAGAACTCATTTGTTGCTGGTGGGAATGCAAAATGGTGCAGCCCCTTTGGGAGATAGTTTGGCAATTTCTTACAAGCCTAAAATACTCTTACCATTTGAGCCAGGAATCATGCTCCATGGCATTTACCCAATGGAGTTGGAGACTTATTTTCACCCCAAAACCTGCATGAAAATGTTTATAGAAGCTTTGTATATATTGGTCAAAAGTTGGAAGCAACCAAGATGTGTTGCAGTAGGTGAATGGATGAATAAACCGCGGCGCATCCAGACAATGGAATATCGTTCAGTGCTAAAAAGAAATGAGCTATCAAGCCATGATAAGACATGGAGAAAACTTAAATGCATATTTCTAAGTCAAAGAAATCAATCTGAAAAGTCTACCTAATGAATGATTCTAACTATATTACATTCTTACCCCAAAACTATAAAAACTTTAAAGTAAAAGCATTAGTGGTTGTCTGAGGCTGGGGAAAGGGAGGGACGAACGGGCAGAGCAGCGAGGAATTTTAGAGCAGTGAAAACACTTTGTGTAATATCGTAATGTCCAAACCCATAGAATGTACAATTCCAAGACTCACATGAACTATGGACTCTCAGCGATAATGATGTGTAAATAAAAGTTCACCAGCTGTAACAAATGCACCACTCTGGTGGGGAATGTGGATGAGGGAGGTACATGTGAGGGAGCAGGGAGTATATGAGAAATCTCTGTATCTTCCCCTCAGTTTTTCTATGAACCTTAAATTGCTCTAAAAAATTAAGTCTTCATAAAAAAAAATTGCCAGCAGCCTTTATGTTGAGTGTTTCAGACTCTTGAGTTCCCACCATAAGACACTATTGAAATGATGACAATGTAGAGAATATGTTTATGATATTTCTCATCTATTCATAACTTCCTCTTAGATGTTCAAAGACGTTTATGTCAGTATAAGTGGAGAAATTCAATCTGTCAGCCTGGGAAATTATGTGATAAAAACCTCTATCTACCATTTCCCTTTCTCAAATGATGAGCCAAGATATTATTAAGCTGTTGTGCAATGTATAGGAATAAGGGTCATGAAACAAACCACAAAACCACAAATAATCACGTGAAGTCATACTTTCTTAGTAGACATGTTGTAAAATATACATATGAAGCATTTTTGGAAATAAGTCCAACATCTTATGAAAATCTCTCTTTACTCTCATATGTTAGATGTGATGGAAATACAAACTATGTAGAATAATTTGTAACTTTTGATTGCATATTCTGGCTTAAAAATAGACCTTGTACATAAAGGAGAACTGAAAGTGTAATATGGAATTATTTTGGCTTTATTTTACTGATTTACTGTAGAGGACTATTTCTGATTTAAAAATAAAAGGAACTTGGGAACTATCATAGGACTTTGGTGTGTAGGATTAAGTTAGATACATGATAGAAATTGTTTTACCTGCTTGCAAGAGCTTTTAAAACTGCCTATGTGACAAAGTATACCACGGGCCACTCCAAAAGCAAAGTGGGAACACACTTTTAGGCAGATGGCAGATGAAGCAAAGCTCGGGCTCCTGGGGAACGTGTGCCCTTCCAGACAGCGCCTGGGGAGTGCACTCGGTTGACGGAACGCAGCAGAGAAGCTCAGGCAGTGACTTTCTACTTTCTAGAGCTGACAGTATTTGGGTGTAGGATACTTTCTATTAAGTCCCCAGCCAGTAAATTCTGGTCTTCTAACAGGTTTTCAAAAGTGTGTTGGTTAAAACCTCCAAGCTGCTTTTTCTATTTCTTTCATGTAACTTCTGTCTCTTCCTCACAGCGTTTTCCCCTCCTCCTCTGCACCTTCTTAGGACTTGCTTCTTTCTGGGTTCAAGTGTGTCTGTTTTTTTCGTCTCCTTGGGAATCCTCACTTAACCACACGTCTCCAAGCATATTTTTCTCCTTAGTATGTCTCTTTAAATGGCTAAATCAGGAGATTCACACCCAGTGCATCTCTGCAAATCCAGTGGTGAGACCAGTTTCTGCCCCCAGTCCTCCCCTCCCCCCACCCCCACCAGGGCTTCCATTCTGGCTGATGTTTCCTATGGTCTCCTTTCATGGAGACAAAAATCAATCAGACTCTGAATTTTATAGCAATCTCACGCCTCCTTGGGCAGAGTTTGTTCCTCTCCTCTCGAAGCCAGTTTGAGTACCTGAGACATCGTTCTCACTTCATGTTTTTCTCACTTCATTTTTCTTACGTTTTCTCAACCTTCTTCCTCATGTCTCTTCATTATGTCACTCACTCAATATCAGTTTCCTTCCAGATCACATCTCCTCTTACTGCATTTCCTACATCTTCATAGACAATCTGTAATTTAAATTTTTATTTTGACCCCAAAGCTTGGAAATACACCGTTTTTGATAGTCTAGGCTTCTTTCACCATCTTCCTTGACTCCCCTTCACCCTTGGGTTTCCTTTATTAAAACAAAAAATACTACCCACTGGTAGAGATCATTTACTCAAAGCTGATTTTCTCTAGCAAAGGTATCTCTCTTTTCACCCATAGTGTTGCAAATCTCCTTCCTTGTTGTTACTGTTGGAGACCATTCGTGAGATGTTTATTTCGTGTTTGTGACTTTATCGTTTTCCTCCCAGTCTTTCTTCTCCACATCCACTCTAAGCCTAGCTTTGACTTCCTTGCCTTGAAGCGGGTTGTAGATGGGTCTGAAGATGAGGTGCTGGAAATGGCTCCCCTTCCCTCCTTTGGCTCCTGGCTTCTGCTTTCAGACAGCTTAAACTCCTGGAGAGAGGACCACGCTCTGGGGAGAGGAGGTTAGGTGAGTAAAATGTTGGTGAGATGGGAAGTGGTAATGAAGAGAGTCCCCCCACCCCCAGCCTGGAAAGGAGGCGGAGGGTCGTGGTCCATGGCTTCCATGAGAGCTGGTGACCTGTGACCCACCCTCTTATGTGACTTAAGGGAGGGACAAGGCTGAGCCTCAAGTGAGGCCAGTGAGGCAACGGACTCAGGTGTGTGATATGAGAGGACTCCCAAACCTTAGTAATCAAAATAAATCATTTTACTCCAATATTTTTAAAAGTAAAAATTAATGCAAAAAATCTTTGACGAACAAAGTATTAACATTTTAAATAAAGATCAGGTGCAGAAGGGACTGGAACTCCAGAGGAGAGTGGATGGCGTGTTCCGGGCATCGTTGACCCCAGGAAGCTCAGCAGTGATTCTCATGCTCCAAGGGCACTGATGCTGCAGAGTCCCTTGATTTCTTGGGATCCTGGGATTTTGGACAGGTCGGATCCCAGTAGCAACCAGTATGGAGATGTGGACAGTGGGGACACCTCTAAAAATTTTTTTGTTGTAGAAAAAACCCCTGGAGACCTTTGCCTCGCCATAGGTAGGAGCTCAGATAAAAGTAGAAATGGGTTCTTGGATTTGGATGGATTTTTGACTTCAAATAAATACAAATAAGGCACTTCCCTCACTTTCAGCTTTATTGTTGCAAATTCATGCTGAATACACTGCCTCCATCTGGGGCTTTGTCACTATCTCAAGTGAAGAATGGGAAGCTGAGATTCTTTACTTTCTCTGCCCAGTTCTGTATTGCCTTCCCTTCCCTATCGCAAAGTCCATTCCTATTTTTAACCAGTGACCCACTGGCTTTCATACATTTAGAGATCTGGAAAGTGTATATAAAGAACAAAGAGGTCCTCTTCTTCTTGCTTTCACATCCTTAAGATCTGACCTCTTCTCTCAAGTCTTAAAATCAGCAGATTTTACGGGTTCTGCAAGGCAGCCTGACTGGATGGAATGGTCATGGGCCCCAGTGTTAGGAGACTTGGATACCAGGCCTGACTCTGCTCTGGACCAGCTGTGTGAACGTGGATAAGCATGTCACTTTCGCTCTCTGACCCTCAGTTTCCTCATCTGGGTAAAGAGGGTTAAACTAGATGAGCTCTGTGGCCCAAGATTTCATGCATTCTGAGGATGGCTTTATCCTCCACCAAACTGCTGATTTCCAGCCAGTCCACTTACAAGCACTTGAAAGCAGCGATGATCTTCTCACTCTGTGCTTTGGCACTGTAGTTTCCATTTTCAAAATCTGCTGGCCTTTACTTGTCGTCTGTGTTGAAATCAGATTCTTCACTCTTGGTTTCAGGATCCCAGATTCTCAAAGGAAAATCTCTGACAAATTTTTTCTCTTCTTGAATTTAAATTTCGCTAAATGTTTAAGTAGAAAAAGAAGCCTTAAAACATAGACCCAACCATCAGCTGGTTTCTTTGTCTGTGAAATAAAGAGGTTTTAGGAGGTGCTCTTTTTTGGTGGTTATTATTGTTTCTAGTTTGTTTATTTTTAAATTTTTTATTGAAGGGTGGTCAGTTTACAATGTTGTGTCAGTTTCTGGTGTACAGCATCATGTTTGTCATATAATAGAAGCTCTTTTAAACACTTTTTAGCTTTAAAATTCTAAGTCACTTCAAGAAGCATGGCGATGGTCTTAGATTTTCAATCAGTTTTATTTATTTTTTGTGCCAATCATCTGCTTTTACAGTATTCGAAGTTGCTTTTCTCGTCAATTATCTACAGATTTACGTAGAAGTGTCAGACTTCTTAGCTGTAGCTTGGTCCACCAAAGTTTTGTAACTTGGTGTTTGACAAACACTGCTCTTTTATAAAGATGTTGGGAAGTTTCCCTAATCCGTATTATTCGAAACATATTGAAAAATCTGAAAAACTTTTTTTAAAGTGTGAAATGATCTTTCCAGCCAGTACAGAAGAGATAGCTGTGTATGTTCTCTGCTTCATCTGTCAGAAGGCCTGCACAGGCGTTGTACGTGCTGGTGCTCAGGGACTGTGACATTTGGTCTCTGGGGCCTTCTGCCTCCTGGTGTGGTTTCACCGTCAGGTTCTGTGAGCCCAGCTCTGCAGCTTCCTGAGTCCTAGCTGTGTTGTTTCTCTCCCACAGGCCTTCCTGCTAGGACTTCAATATTTTTTTTCTTAAGCTGTAGCATATCAGTTATATGGAAATGCGCTTTAGGAAACAGCCTTCAGGAGGGCCCTGATAAGTTCATACGGTCTTCACAGATTATCCACCACTTACCCTTCAAGTTCTACGTCAGTGTCATGAGACTGTAAGTGTAGCCCTGGCACAGACATTCAGGGACAGGGTCTGCGTGTCAGAGGCTCCGTATGTATGTACAGATTCTGTGATGATGTGCGGACTTCTGTACAGAATGATGTTGAATTCAGAGAGATGGCAGAGCTTAGTAAAGTGAATAAAGTGAACATTGTAGCTTATGATGGTAAAAATACTGGTTCAGTACTACAGAATGAATAGAGAAAAAAATGTCTTTTTAATGCTGCCTTCTGTCATTAGGCATCACTTTTTGAAATGCAGCATAGAAGAGACTTAAAAAAAGCATCATTCTAGAAACACAGGAGCGATTACGCTGTGCTGCGCTGATTGGGCGCTGTCAGTCGAGAGCAGCTTATGATCTGTGGCCTCTTACATAATCTTTATTATGCAGCATGAAGAAACCTAACTTTTTATGACAAGTCAAAACTGTTGCCTCTCTAAGAACAGTATTTAATGAACTCGTTTTAAAACTTGATGTGAGTAATAATTGGTGGCACTGTTAAGCTACCAATATGGAGCTATTAAGTTAGCATTTTATTAGCATTAGATAAAGAGCACCATGTTCATTGTAGGGAAGTTAGGAAAATACACCATTTCAGTAAAGTCTTAGTAGTTTTATGAGTTGTAACTTTCACAGTTAATAAAAAATATTAGTAGGAGGTTATAGCAAATTCTGAATTTTACTTAGGGAATTCATTTTTTAAAGTCATACAAAACCATTGGTAACACTGGTATGAGAAACCCAAGAAATACAACTCTGTTAGGAAAAAATAGGTTACCTTTAGATAGCATCCGCAGCCGAAACAAAGCAACCAAATCAAATCACAAAACCCTATTCCCACTAAGATAAAATAATCCCATGGGACATGTGAATTATTTCTTGAACTGGCCATATTGATCAAGTTTCAATCACTTAAAAAAAGAATTATACACAGAAAACTATAAACCACTGATGAAGGAAATTAAAGAAGACTTTAAAAAATGGAAAGATATTCCATGCTCTTGGATTGGAAGAATCAATACTGTTAAAATGGTCACACTGCCCAAGGCAATCTACAGATTTAATGCAATTGCTATCAAATTACCCAGGACATATTTCATAGAACTAGAACAAATCATAATAACATTAATATGGAACCATCAAAGACCTAGAATTGCCAAAGCATTACTGAAGAGAAAGAAAGAGGCTGGAGAAATAACTCTCCTAGACTTCAGACAATACTATAGAGCTCAAGTAATCAGAACACCATGTATTGGTACAAAAACAGACATACAGACCAATGGAACAGAATAGAGAGCCCAGAAATCAACCCACAAACTTTTGGTCAACTTATCTTCCACAAAGGAGGCAAGAATATACAGTGGAATAAAGACAGTCTCTTCAGCAAATAGTGTTGGGAAAACTGGACAGCAGCATGTAAAACAATGAAGCTAGAACACTCCTTTACACCATATACAAAAATCAACTCAAAATGGATCAAAGACTTAAACATAAGACAAGATACAATAAACCTCCTAGAGGAAAACATAGGCAAAACATTATCTGACATAACATTTCAAAAATTTTCTCCTAGAAGAAATAAAAGCAAGAATAAACAAATGGGACCTAATGAAACTTACAAGCTTCTGCAGAGCAAAGCAAACCAGAAGTAAAACAAGAAGAAAACCTACGGAATGGGAGAAAATTTTTGCAAGTGAAACCGACAAAGGCTTGATCTCCAGAATATATAAGCAGCTCATACGACTCAATAAGAAAAAAATAAACAACTCAATCCAAAAATGGGCAGAAGACCTAAACAAGCAATTCTCCAAGGAAGATATACAAATGATCAAAAGGCACATGAAAAAATGCTCAATATCACTAATTATCAGAGAAATGCAAATCAAAACTACAATGAGGTATCACCTCACACCAGTCAGAATGGCCATCATTCAAAAATCCAAAAATGACAAATGCTGGAGAGGCTGTGGAGAAAGGGGAACCCTCCTTCACTGCTGGTGGGAATGCAGTTTGGTGCAGCCACTATGGAAAACAGTGTGGAGATTCCTCAAAAGACTAGGAATAGACTTACCATATGACCCAGGAATCCCACTCCTGGGCTTGTATCCAGAAGGAGCCCTACCTCAAAAAGACACCTGCACCCCAATGTTCATAGCAGCACTATTTACAATAGCTAAGACATGGAAACAGCCTAAATGTCCATCAACAGGTGACTGGATAAAGAAGAAGTGGTATATTTATACAATGGAATACTACTCAGCCATAGAAACTGACAACATAATGCCATTTGCAGCAACATGGATGCTCCTGGAGAATGTCATTCTAAGTGAAGTAAGCCAGAAAGAGAAAGAAAAATACCATATGAGATCGCTCATATGTGGAATCTAAAAAACAAAAACAAACAAACAAACAAACAAAAACAAAGCATAAATACAGGACAGAAATAGACTCACAGACAGAGAATACAGACTTGTGGTTACCAGGTGGGTAGAGGGTGGGAAGGGATAGACTGGGATTTCAAAATTGTAGAATAGATAAACAAGATTACACTGTATAGCACAGGGAAATATACACAAAATGTTATGATAAATCACAGAGAAAAAAATGTGACAATGAGTGTGTATATGTCCATGAATGACTGAAAAATTGTGCTGAACACTGGAATTTGACACAACATTGTAAAATGCTTATAAATCAATAAAAAATGTTTAAAAAAATCAAACAGCCTACCATTTATTTGATTTTTAATTTATAAATCTTGCTACATGTGAAATAAAAGGGGATGGTGGGGTGGAGACTCTTAAAGTCTTCAAGTTGAAACTTTCAGTGCTTGGATTCTTTTCGATGAACAGGAACAGAGCAAGTTGGAGCAAGACTATATGTTACCTTGATCCTTCTTGTGGTTTTCGTAGCTACCTCTTCTGTAATGTTCTTTTGCTGCCTTCTCTTGAAATACAGGCATACTTCGAAGATATTACGGGTTCAGTTCTAGACCGCTGCAATTAAGTGAATATTGCGATAAAGTGAGTCACATGAATTTTTTTGTTTCCTAGCACATATGAAAGTTATGTTTACACTGTACTGTAGTCTGTTAAGTGTGCAATAGCATTATGTCTAAAAAAAAGGTACGTACCTTACTTTAAAATACTTTATTGCTAAAAAAAAATGCCAACCGTCATTTGACCCTTTAGTGAGTCGTAATCTTTTTGCTGGTGGAGGCTCTTCCTTGATGTTGATGATTGATGACCTGATCCAGGGGTGGTGATTTCTGAAGGCTGGAGTGCCTGTGGCAATTTCTTAAAATAAGGCAACAATGAAATTTGCCACATTGATTGACTCTTCCTTTTAGGATTTTCCTGTAGTGTGCAGTGGCGTTTGATGGCATTTTATCCACAGTAAGTAAAAATTCTTTCAAAAACTCTCAAACCCTGCTGCTGCCTTATCAATTAGGTTGATGTAGTGCTCTCCACCCTTTGTTGTCATTTTTACGATCTTCACAGCATCGTCACTGGGAGTAGATGCCATCTCAGGAAGCAAATCCTCATTCATTAAAGTTTTACCATTAGATGCAGCAATTCAGTCCTATCTTCAGGCTCCACTTCTAATTCTAGATCTCTTGCTATTTCCACCCTATCTACAGTTACTTCCTCCACTGAAAATTGAATCCCTCGTATTTGGTCTATGAGAGTAGGAATCAACGTCGTTCAAACTCCTATTAATGTTGGTGTTTGGACCTTTCCCCGTGAATCACAAATGTTCTTAATTGTGTCTAGAACGGTGAATCCTTTCCTGAAGCTTTCAGTGCACTTTGCCCAGATCCATCAGAGGAATCGCTGTCTATGGCAGCTGTAGCCTTACAGAATCTGTTTCTTACATAATAAGACAGGAGAGGTGAAATGACCCTTTGACCCATGGGCTGCAGAAGGGATGTTGTGTTAGCAGGCATGAGAACAACACCAGTCTTGTCCATCTCTGTCAGAGCTCTTGGGTGACCAGGTAAATTGTTAATGAGCAGTTATAACTTGAGAAGAATTCTTTTTCTGAGCAGTAGGTCTCAACAGTGGACTTAAGGTATTCAACAAACCATGTTGTAAACAAATGTGCTGTCATCCAGGCTTTGTTATTCCATTTATAGAGCACAGACAGAATAGATTTAGCATCTTTCTTGAGGGCCCTCGGATTTCTAGAATGGTCAGTGGTATTGGCTTCAGATAAAAGTCATCAGCTGCATTAGGCCCCAGCAAGAGTGTCAGTCTGTCCTTTGAAGCTTTGAAGCCAGGCATTGACTTCTCCTTTATAGCTATGGAAGTTCTAGATGGCATCTTCTTCCATTGCAAGGCTGTTTCGTCTGCATTAAAAATCTGTTGCTTGGAGTAGCCACCTTCATAAATGATCTTAGCTAGACCTTCTTGATAACTTGCTGCTGCTTCTGCATCAGCACTTGCTGCTGCACCTTGCACTTTTATGTTGTGAAAATGGCTTCTTTCCTTAAACCTCATGGACCAACCTCTGCTAGCTTCACACTTTTCCTCTGCAGCTTCCTTGCCTCTTTCGGCCTTCACGGAATTGAAGAGAGTTAGGGCCTTTCTCTGGATTAGGCTTTGGCTTAAGGAAATGTTGTGATTGATTTGATCTTCTATCTAGACCATTAAAACTTCCTTCATATTAGCAGTAAGCCTGTTTCTCTTTCTTATGATATATATTTTTAATGGAGTAACACTATTAATTTCCTTCAAGAACTTGTCTTTGCATTTGCAACTTGGCTAACTGGCACCAAGAAGACTAGCTTTCAGCCAATTTCAGCTTTTGACATGTCTTCCTTACTACTGAAGTTAATCATTTCTAGCTTTTGATTTAAAATGGGCGGCATGCAACTCTTCCTTTCATGTGAGCACTCAGAGGCCATTCTAGGGTTATTACTTGGCCTGATTTCAACGTTGTTGTGTCTCAGGGAATAGGGAGGCCTAAGGAGAGGGAGAGAGAAGGGGAAACAGCCAGTAGGTGGAGTAGTCAGAACACACACAACATTTATTGATTAAGTTGGCTGTCTTGTATGGATGTGGCTTGTGGCACCCCAAATCAATTACAGCAGTAACATCAAAGGTCACTGGTCACAGATACCACAACAAATATAGTAATAATGAAAATATTTGAAATATTGTGAGGATTACCAAAAAGGGACACAGAGGCAGGAAGTGTACAAATGTTGTTGGAAAAATAGTGCCCATAGGTTCACTTGACGCAGAGTTGCCACCACCTTCAGTTTGTAAACACACAGTATCTGTGAAGCACAATAAAGCAAAGTGCAGTGAAACCATGTAAAGGGAGAAAACACTGTCTCATTCATGTGGAGCAACGCAGGCGGAAGGAAGCTACGAGAGAAACGTTCTCCAAAGAGTAGCGGCTGCTGACCTGCGTCAGCCTGTTCTCAGATTCCGGACCTTGACTGTGACAGCTTGTGTTGGCCCAGTCCAGGTGTGCATGCATAACACCTGGAGTGCTAGCTTTAACATGAGACTTTTTGAAAAGTAGCAGAAGAGACAGTATGGTAGAGGGAAGCCTTGAACAAAGTGTGCTTCCAGACCACATCCATCAGAATCACCTGGGGGATGCTTGAGTTCCTGGACTCCACCACAATCCCACTGAAGCTGAGACTCTGGGGGGTGGCCTGAGAGCCTGTAATTTGAACAAGATCCCCAGAGAATCCCCACTGAAGTCTGAAAGCCTTTGCTCTCGTAGTTACTTTCACTGTCTCTGGGTTCAAATCCTGGTTCTGTCCCTCTAACTATGTGACCTAAAAAAGCTCTTTAAGCTCTCCGAGTCTCGCTTTCCTTCTCTATGAAATAGCAATAATGCTGGTACCCACTTCCTATGGTTCTGCTGAGAATTCAGTGAGATATGCTTTGAGGCACCTCCCACAGTACCTGGTTCATATGAAACACTTGTAAATTTGAAAAGCTATTCTTATTATAAAAAGCTTTATGAAGGATAGCAGAATCTTCCCTCCAATTTGAGAGCAACATAGAATGTGCGTTTAAAGGAATGAATACAAACAATATAGTGGATTCTGATATCAAATTATAATGCCTCTTTACTAAAGAAGTTTAAGAGGTGGTCACTTCCGTGGCTTTGCCTGCATTTTTCTTGTCCCAGGTTTTGCTGATGCTCTTTTGGGTGCTGTGTTTGGTTCTTGTTCCTCAGAGGTGAGGGTATAGACCTCTTTTGTTGGTTTTGAGGCCATTACTCCTGAGTTTCTGCTTTTGAACCAGCTCCGCAGGGAGTCTTTAGCAGATGAGTTACAAAGGCGGCTTTGATGCTGTCCACCGTGTCCTGCAGGACGCTGTCCGTTTTCCTTACTTGTTAACCCTGGTGGCCTTGAGAGCAGGGCCCTGCAGCTGTCCCTCTCCGGTCACGCCCCGCCCTGTGTGCCCCAGCCCGCAGCCCCTCTCTGCTGTGCTCACTATCTCTGCTGCCCGCAGTCTCTCTGGGACGGTCATTTTCTGAGACTGCTGGGACAAATCACTTTCTTGTGGCCGTTTGAGCAGCAAAGGGATTCCTCATTGCAAATAGGGGGACATTTTCTGGATAACACAATTAAGTACCAAGTACATTCCCTTCCCACAGGTTATTTTCTTAACTGTTTATATTCATTGGTGTTTAGGGACCGTATTCATGGCAAAGAGTCACTGATTCTGAGGACTGGACAGGTTCTTCAGTTGTAATTTATTTGACTTATTTCCAGAAAATATTTTAGGACAAAACCAAATACCTTTAAGTCTGAGTGGCTTAAAGAATGGATGCATTACTCACAGTCCTGGAGGCTGGGAAGCTCCAGATGCAGGCGGCAGCAGACCTGGTATCTGGGTAAAGCTCTCCGTCTGGTTTGTGGATGACTGTTTCCTCGTATTGTCACATGGCAGAGCGGGCAGGAGGGAGGGAGGGAGGGAGAGGGACCACCTTTTTCTCTTGCCGTCGTCTTACAAGGGCACTCGTCTGATTACATCCCTTTATGAGGGCTCTACCCTTATGATTACCTCCCAGATGCCCCTCCTCCACACACCATCACCTTGAGGATTTAGGCTTAATATATGAGTTTAATGGGAGGGACACTAACTTTCAGTGTATGGTGTGTGCTGTAACTACTGTGAGAGTTTATCAGGGACCTTCATTATACGACTTGCAGAGCCAGGGCATGTCTAGTCTTGTAGTTCAGTTTATGGTACAAAGGCCAGGCTCATAGTCCAGATTAGGGTGAGAGGACAACACGCCTCAAGCCTGGGACTCGGTTCAGGGGGCTGCAGGTCCTCCTGGAGCCACAGAGGGGACAGCATGTGGGCAACACACATTCTTGGCCAGAGATGCCAGAAGACAGACAGGCTCTGAGAGGGTGGGAGTGGGAGGGAGTGCCTCCCCCACCCCAGCTTTTGCAGCTTTTGCTGGAGGGTGGAGCTCCTGAGACTCACACAAGGCAGCTGTGTGCAGGGGTCCAGAGTGCACGTGGGCAGACCCAGACCCAACAGAAATCGGTGGAGCACAGCTCCAAGCCAGGTTCTACACTGGGCACTTCTTCTTCTATCACCCTGAGTTTCCCCAGATTGTGCCAGTCCATAAGGCCCTTCCTCTCGATAACTGAGGGTCCTGGGAACCAAAATAATCCCAAGCTTGCTTGAGGAACTGGAGCTAGGAAAGCCTTGAAATTGGAGCTGGGAGAACTGGAAGGTCTTAAGGAGATTCCATGAGGCTGAGATTCCATGCACAGAGGCTTTTATATTCCCTAGAACCTCTGTGCCACTCAGGACAGGTGCCCTCATGGCATTGTGGTAAGACCATTGGAGTTTTGGGGTCCAACACATCTGGAGTCAAATCCCACCTCCTTTGTTAATTAACATTGTGCATTTAGGCAGTACCCAGTGCCCACTACCAGCATTTATTAAATGTCTGCTGTGTGTCAGACACTGATCACATCTGCAAGTATTAACTTACAAGTATTTTGTGTGTGTGTGTGTGTGTTTTGTGGGGGAGGTATTTAGGTTTATTATAAATTTTTTTGATGAAGGTACTGGGGATTGAACTGAGGACCTTTTGCATGCTTAGCATGCACTCTACCTCTAAGCTATACCTTCCTCCCTTGCAAGTATTTTTACGTATTTAAAAGTATGCTATGAAGTAGATATTATTAACTTTATTTCACATATGAGGAAACTTAGGCACAGAGGGGTTAAGTTACTCGCCTAAGGTCACACAGCAAAGAGTGGAACTCAGGGACTGTGCCTTCAGCACTTCTGCTCTTAACCGGATCCTCACCTAGTTCTGTTTATCTGTAAAACAAGGATGGCAATGGCTTCTTTTGTGTTGTGAAAAATGAAATTTGAAATGAGATGCCAAAAGATGAAGTACTCGTCTTTACCTGGGTCACAAAATGAGGGTGCTCCCCCACCAGCACCTGAGGTTCCTCTCTTCCTTTTTCATGATGTGCAGGACCACTCTGTGTTCCAGAGGAAGCTGGAGCCTCTTTTTTTTTTTTTATTGAAATGGTTGATTTGTAATGTTGTGTTAGTTTCAGTTGTACAGCAGAGTGATTCAGTTATATACATATACATATAAATTGGTGCAGCCACTATGGAGAACACTGTGGGGATACCTTAAAAAACTGAAAACAAACTTACCATGTGATCTAGCAGTCCCACTCCTGGGCATATATCCATCCAGAGAAAATTCTAATTTGAAAAGATACATGCACCCCAGTGTTCACAGCAGCACTATTTACAACAGCCAGGACATGGAAGCAACCTAAATGTCCATCCACAGATGACTGGATAAAGATGTGGTGCATCTATACAATGGAATACTGCTGAGCCATAAAAATAAGACGATGCCATTTGCTGCAACATGGATGGACCTAGAGATTATCATGTCAAGTGAAGTAAGTCAAAGACACATGCCATATTATATAGCTTATATGTGGAATCTAAAAAAAAAAAAAGCTGGAGCCTCTTACCTGGCGTGTGTCCGGCCCTCCTTTCCCTGGGATCCCTGCTGCCCTTCTGTGGGCACTTGTAGCTGCAGCTGCTCTCTCCTCGCGTCTGCACTTGTCCATCACTCCTTGCGGTTTCTGAGTGTGAGGCTTATTCTGCACAACACCATTTTCCTGCAGGCTGCTTCCTGGCCGTGTCTCTAAGGCACCTTCATCTCCTGGGTAACGCTTCTCTATAGCACACTGCAGGGTGGATTGCTTCGGGTGAGGGCCCTCTCTCTGTGCGGCTTCTTGCTGATTTCTCTTTCAGTGACCATCCCTTTCCTGACCTTTTTTGGTGCCCCTTTCCCACTTCTAAAGGCCTGCCTGAAGTTTGTCCTATTTTGGACACTGGTCTAGCTGTGCTCTGGCAGCCCCTGCGGTGTCTGAGAATGCCTTAGAGAAGGGTCCCTCACTCCTAAGTTGCCTAGCAAGTGTGTCTCTATCACTGTCTCGGAGATGGCCCGTCCTGGTTAATTTCCCCTGGCAACCAACTGCATTACCTGCGGTCCTGGGCCTTCTGGCTTCCAAATGGGTCCAGTTGGTGGGAGGCTCCAGTAGCAGGTGGAGGGCTCTGCATCCCAGGGGGCTCCAGTGATGTTATCTGCTCCCCTTCAGCCCCTGAGACGCCAGTGCCTGCTTGTCTGTGAGTGTCTCCCACCCCCTCAACCCTGCCCTCCCCTAACCCTGTGTAGTCGTATGAATGGCTCTTCACTTCAGTGACACGGGATGAATTCTGTGCCCTCTCGGGACTCTGCAGACATGGGTGGCTAGAACCAGATGGCCACTTGGAGGTACCTTTCATCATCCTCTCTTTTACAAGTGTAATTCTCACTCTGTGGAGTAAAAAGATGAAATTTAAAAGGATATCACAGTGTCTGCAAGTACTTGGTGAAGGGTCTCTTAGAAATAGGGATGATTCTATATCAGCGCCCGATGGAGAGCATGGCTCAGTGGAGAAAGTTCTGGTTAGTAAGGAGCTTTGCTTTGGACGATGGGCTTTTTCTCTTTTGGTATTAAAAGAATATTCTGACTATGTGACTTTGGGCAAATCATAAATCTCTTAAACTTAATTTTCTTGCTGAAAATTCTGAAGCCACTGACTTTATGATGTCTGTAGTAGCATGTAGCTTTAAAAAAAGGTAAATAGGTGCAGGGCCACACCCTGGAACATCACAAGTTGGGTGAGGACCTGGCGCATCTCCCCCCAGCCCCGAGCACCAGGTGAAGGCTGCCCGATGTGTTTCCTCATCTCCTCCTGATTTCCACGTGGGATGCTTCTACTTCAGCTTTGAGCACCCTTGTATCTGATCTGACTTCTTTGCTGCTCCTCTTCCCCCTGGTTGATGAGCCCAGTCTGGACACTGGGCTGTGCACTGGCTGCCCCGACTGGAGCAGGAGGGACTGGTACCTTTTACTGAGACACTGATGCAGCGGCACCTGGGGGCTTGCTGGGAGCACTGACCTCTCTCGGGGACTGACTTCAAGGCTAAGTTCATGATGTCCTTAGAAGCAAATAGAGAAAAAGGTTGTAGATAAAAAGCAAAACCCACATCTCTCTCGGCTTTCCTTGTTCCAGTATGGATGTGGAGAGGGAAGGAAGGAAGGACAATTGCAGAGGGATTTCTCTCTGTCAGGCAGTGTTCTGAGCAATTAACACACATATGTTCATCTAATTTTGACAGTAGGCATGTTGCATACTCCGAGGTCCAGATGGTGGAACTGAGGCTCAGAGGAGTATAGTCCATTACAAAGGACACGTAGTTGATAAATATCTTAGCTGTGGCTGTGCCAAAGGATTAAGCATCCCTTTTCCGATTTGGTTGAATCATAAGATCGTTTCTAACGTTCCGTGCCTTCGCATGCAAAACGGGTCCTTACTTCCCCAGAGAGTTGAAGATAGGTGGGGAATTTCATGTATGCTTGCCTTTGGGTTTGCTTGTGCTCAAGTTTTCTTCCTCTTTTCTATTTTATATTCTATTTCTGGTCTTTGGCCAACTGGAAGATCACTCTGGTGTCCTGCGGGTTTTAAATCCCTGCTCATTAGCTGTCTTAGTGCTTTTTCAGAAATCGCTATACTGGGACAGAGACAAAGAATGAGAGAAACAAAAAAGGAAAGGTTTCCAACAACACAAGGTGGCGTGGAAATGTCTGCTCCTGGCAGGAACCCAGAGGAGATCTGTCTCTGCCCTATGGGTCACGGCCAAAGCCACTCTGCTAGTAATTCTACACCTTTCCCACCTCCGGTGGGCAGACCATGTTAGCTTTTTTCTTGAGATAACATCATTCACCTTGACAAAGTCAGATCTCTTATTTCCATTTTCTCTCGGCCCTCACATTCTTATCCATGCTCATGATCTCCTTAGTAGCTTCTTCATCTACTGGTTGTTACAGTCCTTTCTAACTGCTTTAATTTGAACCGTGGAACCAAACATTTGTAACCACCCCTCAGGGAAATTATGGGCCAATTGTATCAGAAAGAATTTTTCTCTCTCCAGTGCTAAAACTGAACCATCTCTCACTGACCTGGTGGTGACTGTCAGTGGAAGAATTTGACTTCAGTATATCCCAGGGGTGGAAATACCTCAAGTATGTTTACAAAATACCCTGTGGGCTATTTACCTTCAAATGGTCTCATGGAAACATAATTACAGTCAACTCACACTTTTTGTATCTTGTGATGAAAACTATTGCTATTTCATGCCTAGCATATTTGAAACAGTTGGCTTCAACAGGCTTTTCAAGTTCTTGTTTATATTTCTTTTTCTCTCCCAAGAAGAACATAAGAAAAAATGAAACTCACCTTCACTCAGCAGAGAGGAACATGAAAAACTCATGAGAGTAAGAGGCTGTATATGTATTTTCTGTTTTCTTGTTGGGTTTTGTCTCTCCCCTCCCTACTCCCCAACCCTGAGATTTTCCCGTCGTGAGCTTGTGTCTTTGGGTGAGTTGCTTGACCTCTCTGAACTTAGTTTTGTGCCAGTTGTGCAATCTTGAGAGCAGTGTTCTCAACTTGGGGTCAATTCTTTGTCCCCCAGGTTCATTTGGCAGTGTCTGGAGGTATTTTGGGTTGTTACAACTGATTGGGGTGGGGGGTGCTACTGGCATCTACTGGGTAGAGGCCAGGGTTGCCGCTAAACACCCTGCAATGCACAGGATGGTCCTCAGTACCAAACGGCAATAGTGCCAAAGTTGAGAAGCCCTGCTTTGCAGGTTGTGGTGGCAAGAAATGTTAGAGTTAAGTGCTTTTTTTGGTAAAATGTTTAGAACTGCATACATATACAGTGTTCCTAGAGCTTCTTCCAGGCATGGGCACTAACCTTGATTTTAACTGGTTCATGTCCAACAGGCCCTAAGCAGCATTTAAATTCTGTGACTCCATTTCTTTATTATTAACATGGATCGGGCTTCATGGTCTCCAAGATGCTTCCTCGCTCTGAAAATCTACACGGGAAGAGCATTATATGATACCTGGGCCTAAAGTTGACCAAATCAATATCTTGCTAACTTCAGCATTTTTTTAGCCCTCATGCAGGTCACTGACCTGAATCTTTTCTTTCCAGATAAACTTGAGATTTGCTAAGAGGCAGGAGACAAAGAATTCTCAACTTTATTCCTTTGATAGGCAGACAGGATTTATCTGTGGCAGGGTTCCACATAGAATAATGTCAACATTGAGTGCTTACCTGGTGCCAGGTGTTTGGATACCTGGTGTGTGGTAGGCCCTGCCCTTGTGCTTGAGTTACAAGGTCTCATTTCATCATCACAGCATGACTGGACTGTGGATATTTTTGATACAATTTTACAAATGAGAAAAATGAGGCTCAGAGAGGCTAAGTAAGTTGCCTGAAGTCACCCAGCTCATGGGTAGGTCATCAAGTTGCTTAAAAATAAAAGACGTGTGTGCTTTCCATTTCTCTGCAGTCATACTCACGGTGGTCATTTTAGTGAAGTTGCAGTGGAGGATTAAGGAACAGTAAAGTGGGTACCAGGAGAGCAGATGCAAGTCCCACTGCTTTGTAAAGGTTCATGTCCTGCAAGCAGATGTGTGCACTGGAGGTGAGCGTTGCCATCAGCTGGGGCTGTCAGAGAGCCACGAAGGACAGCTTGGATAAGTGGCTGTCTCTGCTTTCTCTCAAGTAGTAAATAAATAGCTCCTGTGGGCGGGGTTAGGGCAGAGCTTCCGGTACTATGAGTGATAACATTATTGATAGTAACTGAGAAAACAATGGTAACACTGAAGTACTATCAGGTTTTCAGGGTTTTGCCAGTTATTTTATTCTTTTAATTATTCTGTGACTTCATTATATTTTTTATTTATTTCTTTTTTCTCTTTTATTGAATTACACTGGCTGTACTGTAGTTGATTTAAGGCTAGAATTTCCATTTGCATTTTATAATTTAAAACCTCCCTTGTTAAGGATAATAATTGTTAGGCAAGTAGATTAATCTCTCTTGATCTCACTTTCCTCACCTGTAACATGAGAGGATTTAGTTAGAATCTCTAAGCAGCTTCACAATATTATATGTTACAAAGGTACAATATAGTGATTCTTAACTATTAAAGTTTATATTCCATTTGTAGTTATTATAAAATATTGGCTATATTCTCAATGTTGTACAATATATCCTTATAGCTTATTTTATACCTAATATTTTGTATCTCTTAATCCTCTCCTCCTATTTTGTCCCTCCCCCCTTCCATCTCCCCACTGGTAACCACTAGTGTGTTCTCTGTATTTGTGAGCTTCTTTTCTGTTATATTCACTAGTTTGTTGTATTTTTTAGATTCCACATATAAGTGATATCATACACTTGTCACTCTGTTTGACTTATTTCACCTAGCATAAAGCCCTCCAAGACTGTCCATATTGCTGCAAATGGCAAAATTTCATTCTTTTTTATGGCCGAGTAGTATTCCAGTGTGTGTGTGTGTGTGTGTGTGTGTGTGTGTTTACCACATCTTTATCCATTCATCTGTTGATGGACACTTAGGTTGCTCCCATGTCTTGGCTATTGTAAGTAACGCTGCTATTGACTTCATTATATTCTATAGAATAACAATGATGAATGCTGCCTGTAGGTTTCTGGAGTCTATCTTTAAACATGGCAGATAAGAAAAAGGATTTCAGATGATGATGGAATGAGATTTCAAATGATGATGGAATGGGATTTGGGATAAGTAGGGATCAGTTATTCTCCTTTCAGGACAGCAGCCCTCTTCTCCACCAGTGGTTCTCAATCTTGCCTGCCTGTGGGGACCTTTGAAAAGTTTTGATTCCCAGGCTATCCCCAGGCCAATTAAATCAATCTCTGGGAGGGATCTGTATTAGTAATTCTTACAGTTCGTTCAGTGATTCCAACAGGTAGTCAAGTCTGAAAACCAAAGCTCTGTATTCGTGGCTCTTAAATTCCTGCATGTGTCAGAATAAACCTAGACAATTCAGTAAAAACACGGGGGCCCGCACCTCCTCCTTCAGTGAGCCAGGAACCCCTGGGTTCTTTCCTGACTCCTAGGTGACTCAAGTGAACACCGTAATTGAGAATCACCACTTTATTTACTTCTCTTTAGGGTTTATTCTATTTTTTAAATGAAAAGATGATCTTATTTCAAGAGGAGGAATTGCCTAGGTTAAAAATTGTATGCAGGTGGGTATGTAGTATGTCCACAAGACTGGTTTCTGGGCTGTGAGCCCGCTGTCCAGCTCTTCCCCATATTTCTGAGATGCCATCCTTGGCTTCCTCAGCCCTTTATTTTTAGATCCATCCTGACTATGGCCCCTAGTCCAATTTGGACTCTCTGTCCTAATATGAAAATATAGTAAATTTGTTGTTTATAAATATAATTTATCCATGATACATATTGATACTTGGTTCATAGGAGATATGATGGTTACTTAGTCACAAACTTAAAATAAGGCCACTTCTTGTAGACATTTGGATTGGTCAGGGTTCTCCAGAAAAACAAAACCAATAGAATGGAGATAGACACATACACAAGCCTATAACTATATATAAATAATATAAAATTGATATATAAATGAATATATTACATAAAAATTGATATGTATAATTAATGTATATTGAATATATATGCATATTGTTATGAGGAATTGTCTGGGGTGGTTATAGGACTGAGAAAGCCCCATGATCTGCTGTCTGCAAGCTGGAGACCCAGGAAGCCCACTGGTGTAATTCAGTCCAGGGCAGGAGAACATGAGGTGTTTTACATCAACGGTGAGGCAGGGGAAAAAAAGAGCTTCTTTCTCTGCTTTTTGTTCTATTCAGGTCATCCATAGATTGGGTGATACTCACCTATCCTGGGGAGGGCAGTCTACTTTACTGATTTCACCACTGAAATGCAGTCTCATCTGGGAACACCTTCACAGACACACCCAGAAGAAACAATCAGAGCGCCCCATGTCCAATCTAGTTGACACATAAAATTAACCATTACAAACCTTACATCTGATTTTACTTCTTGCTATTCTCACAACTTTTGATGCCTTCTAAATTGCCAGTGCCTCTAAAAGAGCTTTTGTTTTTGTTGCACAAATCCCCACCTTCCAGAAACAACCCCCAGCCTCTCAGGAGTTGCAGGGTCATGCCCCTCAGTGGGCTCTCTGAGATTAAAGATCTGAATTCCTGAAGCTCGAACTGGCTACATTATGAGCACAGATTAGTCCGTAGCAGATTGGCTGCCCCTTCATAAATTCTAGGTTACTGGAAGAGCTGGACTTGACTAGGCTCATTCCACACCATGCTTAGATCTTCCAAAAACATGATTCCAATCTTGCCTTTCTTCTACTCAGAGTCCTGAACTGGTTTCCTGTCTCTCACAGGGTAAAAGCCAACTTTCTCACATCGTTTGCAAGGCCATGCATGACCTTCTCCTTATCACTCTCCCTGGATCGACAGTATTGCACCACCCTGGCTTCCTTCCTCCTTTACTTGAATGCACAGCCATACTTTGATCTCAGGGCCTTTGCACTGGTTCCTCCCTTTGCATCAAGTACTCTTCCTCTAGATAACCACATATCTCTTCCCCTTTCAAGTATTGTCTAAAATATTACCTTTACACCTAGGCTGACCCTGATAACCCTATTTAAAATTACTACCTAACCCTCTCATTGGAACCCATTACCCCACTTACCCTGCTTCATTTTCCTGCCTACTGCTTACCAGAGCCTAGAAAACACATACTTACTTGTTCATTTTCTTTATTGCCTGTCTACTCCCTTAGCACACAGGCCTCACGAGGCTAGAGGTTTTTGTCTATTTGGTTCAAGGTTGTTTCCCAAAGGTCTGGAGTCTAGATAGGGCATGACACATCATGGATATTCAATAAATGGTAATAATAATTTCCTGAGACAGAAAGAGGAGGTCCTGGAGCTGTGGTCAACCTGGACTTGCCCAGTTAAACGCTTTTCACTCCCATTTAAATGCTTTCTGTCTAAACTATGCTCCATTCTGAAGTGACTAATATAAGCCTCAGGTTCAGAGTCAACCTCACACGAGTGTTTATTCTGGGTGTTTCAGTCCCACAGATGAACTGCTTGTTCCCAAACATTTCCCCACTGACCTGCCAAATGCCCCACATAGTCATTCAAGCATATTTGTCCAAAGGAAGCTATCTTGCTGAGATTACCGGTAGTAAAAAATAATGACAAATGTTTATTCACTGTTCACTACCTGCCAAACACTGGACTATGCACTGTTGTGCATTAACTCATTTCATTTTTCCAATAACCCTTTGTGGGCAAGACTATTGTTGTACCCATGTTACAGTGGAGGGACTGAGGGTTTGAGTGTTGGAGGCAGAATGGGGCTTGTTTGGGAGAAAAGTGTCCAGGGAAAGGAATGGTATATTTGAAGATTTAGAGGGAAGGGCAGGTGTATTGCAGTGTACTGGACGTGCTGGAAAGTATCCAAATGGTGGCGATGGAGAGTGCAAGTGAAAGTCATTCAAGATGGGGAGGGTATAGTGATAGAGCATGTGCTTAGCATGCACGAGGTCCTGGGTTCAATCCCCAGTACCTCCGTTTAAATAAATAAATAAACCTAATTGCCTCCCCGCCAAATTAAAAAAAAAAAGAAAATCATTCAAGTTGAAGATGGAGGACTCATGGTTGTAAATACTTCAGGTCTATCAGCTTAGAAATTCCTGCTCATACACTTTGGTTACTATTTCCCCAATCATTAGATTCCTTTATAGTTATTTCTCCACGTGAGGGACTTTGTCAGTTGTTTTCACCTAAAGCTCTAGTGTTTCTCTGGACGCTCTAAAATCAGGGAAATAACAGGCTGTCTTGATTTAAAAAAATGTGTTCACCCTCCCCATGGGCTCATAATCTTATTTTTGCTGATTGTCAGAAACCTTTGTTTTATAAACAAAAGTTACATAATTCACAGTTCCTCTTCTGCTTGATTCTGCTCCCAAGTCTTAAAATGGAACCTGGTGTCACAGAGGTTTACACAATAAGCTGTTTATTAGGATTATTGCATCACTCGAAGGTCAAGCAGGAAACCTGAAGGAGATGGTTTTAATTTGATTGCAAATGTCAGAAACAAGGATGAGCTGGGGGAAAAAAAAACCCACAAAACCTAAGTCAGTTAGAAAATGTATACCATTTATGTAAATAAAATCTCTGGATTTTTGTTTGCTTATAGCAAAGGTGTTTCTGCTGTATGGGATGGATTGATAATTAAGCTTACATATATTTTATCATTATAATTTGGCAATTTGCTTAGAAAAACAGGACAAAATGTAAAATTTCAGAGGACAGATACAGAAAGTTTACAAAGTTGAAACCACATTCATAGCAAGCTGAGAACGTAATCCGTTGTTACACTCCAGGAGATATTCTCAGGCGTCACAAAATGAACATGATGGCAGAATGTCTGTCAACTATCGGGAAGTTGCTTCTACAGATTCACTTATTCATTCATTTAACAAAGGCTGAACGTCAGTCATGTGCCAGGCACTGTTACAGACTCTAGAGATGCAGCAGCAAGCAAAACAGATTTTGCTGAGGTGAAATTTACATTCCAGTGGAGAGAAACAGACAATAAGCAAACCAATAAATATGAATATGCATAAACTATCAGATGGCGATCATGTCTAAGAAAATGGTGACGACAGAGTGATGTGGGTCATGGAGGATGTGGCTATGAAAGGAATACATCAGAGAGCAAAAACCAGGTTACCTGCCAGGTGGCTAGCCAGACAGCTGACATGCTGTGATGCAATGTTTGGTGACTTATTACAAGTCTGGTGACCTCTGTTCTGTTTCCATCTAAAAATCAATGTGTGACCATGGCTACATGGTATTATTTGAACCCACTTTATTCATTTGGAAAAGGAGAGGGCAAGACAAGTGGGTCTTTGAGGCCCTCCCTGGGTATAATTTCTAACTCTGTCTGAAATGGCGTGAATGCTCAGCTATAAATGAACAGCATGCTCAGAACCCCGTGTATGTAGTTGGGAAGTCTGATGGGAGGAGAGACTAAGACAGACTAGGAAGGTCCTCCGGGCTGTCTGTCAGCGCAATCATCTAGTTCTCCTTCATCACACTGAGTAGTGGGCCCCGAAGATACCCTGTCCTAATCCATGGACTCGGTCAATGTTACCTTATTTGGAGAAAACGCCTTTGCAGATGGGAGTAAATGGTGGACTTTGAGATGTGGAGAGTGTCCTGCTGGGCCTAAATACGGTCCTGTGCGTGCTTGTAAGAGGGGCAGAGGGAGACTGGACACGCAAAGAAGGTCCCGTGAAAACAGAGCAGAGAGCATTTTGAAGACGCTGGCCTTGAAGATGGAAATGGAAGTGGGTGGGCACAAGCCAAGGAATGCCAGCAGCCAGCAGAAGTGGGAAGCGGCAAGGAATGAATTTCCCCCTCAAGCCCCCAAAGGGAGCATGGCCCTGCCAACACCTTGATTTCAGCCTGGTGTTACGGATCTTGATAGGGCTCTGGCCTCTAGAACCATAAGAATCTGAACGTGTGTTGTTTTAAGCCCCGAAGTTTGTGGTTATTCATCACAGCAGCATCAGGAAGCTAATGTGGTGGGACTTCACTTGTCTGCCTGCTAGAGGTCAGATGTGGCCGCGTGGCTGCTCCGGCTGATGACACGAGAGTGGAGGTGAAGTGTGTCTTGGCCAGTGTGTGTTCTACTGTGCTCTCTATTCAGTTTGCTGGTGGGCAAGTTTGGAGATGGTGGCTGCGGGTCTCAGAGCGACCATGTTGAGCAGGGCTCCCCAGTTGACTCATAAAGGACATGAGTCAACATCACCTTTGTTGTTGACAGCTCCTGAGACTTGGAGCTTGTTTTGCCAGCCTCTCCTGAGTGGTGGCCAGGAGACTGGGTGGGAGCTATGAAACATCCCTGGTAACGCTCTCTTTGTTGCACTGTTTGTTCTTCAGTGGTCCTCTGGGTCCCTGGAACTGCTTCTCCAAGCATCCCACCAAGACCAGGACACATCACCCACCCCGTGCCCTCCAGATTAGTGGTGTTCCCTGTGAAGCTGATGGATAGTCCAGGTTCTGTGGTCAGATAAGGGGAGAAATGCTGGGCTGTGCCAGGGAACACAGGTTCCCTTACTACCAGACGTGTCAGTGACTGCCGCAGGCTGATGTGCCGAGTGACTCCAGGATGAGGATTGGTGCTGCTGTGGGGGGGAGTTTGTGTCCCCAGTTTGGATGCTGAAACCCGAATCCCCAGTGTGATGGTACTGGAGGTGGGGCCTCTTGGAGGTAACTGGGTCATTAGAGTGAAGTCCCCAAGCTGAGCTTAGTACCCGTGAAAGAAGAGAAGAAGAGAGTTTACTTCCCCCCCACCCCTTCTCTGATGTGTGAGGATATCATGAGAAAATCCCATCTGTAAACCAGGAGGGATATTCTTCTCAGAACCCAACCATGCTGGCACTCTGATCCGGGCCTTGAGCCTCCAGAACTGTGAGAAATAAATTTCTGTTGTTTAAGCCATCCAGAATATGGTATTTTTGTGATAGCAATGCAGCAGACACAGGTATGCATTGTTTTACAGCCCTTTTTGGTAAGTGGAAAGCACATCCAGGGTGAGACCAGCGCCCCGTTGCCGCACGCTGGGACACGTCCCCTGTCTCGCATTCACACAGCACATCCCTCACCCAGTGACCCGGGGGCAGCACAGGGTAGGAGAGTTTGCAAACAACTTCCTGTGCGATAGGTAACGGTCTCTATTAAGTTGTTAGAGAAGCAGTTTAATGATACTTCATCTGACAGATTGCAAGGGCAGTGTGTCAGATGTGCTGACAAATGAGGGAGGCCGGCTCTAGGCTCCGTGATGGGGACAGTCACCTGCCTGTTCTGCATTCCCTGCACTTCCCGCCTTGGGCCTGCTCGAAAGTCTCATTGTCTGAAGGATGCAGCCAGGGCCTTGAGCTTGTGGGACCTCCTCCCAGCTCTTACTTGTCTGATTTTTGGATGGCTTCCCCTCTCAGTTCTCCCAGATATTTTTCCATCTCTTCAGTGGTTGAGATCCCAACCTAGGGCTCTTGGATCTGGCAGGCAATAAGGAACAGGTCCCTGCTTTTTATTAGCGATAGTCCTTGGAAAGACTTAAAGTGTTCTTTTAACATCCAAGACCACATTAATCTTTATGAGAAGAGTAAAGGTTGCCAAAGTGAAGAATCAGTATGAGACTTCGAATGACCTGACTAGTAAAAAAAAAATAAGAAGAAGAAGAAGGGAAAAAAAAAAAGTAACAATAAAAAGTGAGTTGACCGGTCCCATTCTTAGTGGAGCTTGGAAAAGAGCTGAGTTCTTCTGCCATGGCTGAGCACCTGTGATAAATTCCAAGAATGGGCCCAACTCTTCACCACTCACCAAACCCACTCCCTTTTCCATGTAACTTTACGGAGCCCTTCCCCTCTGGGTGGGTGGCTGTGGCTTACCCTTTTGCTCTGACCTTAACCATGCAGTTTGCTTTGGGGAAGTAGTGTAGCAGCTCTGTGGGGGGAATTAAAGTCCTGGTTTGTAGTGTTTGCTAATTTTTTTGTTTGACTCCACCCGAGATATAATAGCTGACTTACAAGCTTTTTGCATATTTAACAATTGGTTGTTACAAGCTGGGGGAACCAGCCCCAGGAAACTATTGCTCTGGGCCTGTAGGATGTTAGCAAATAAAATGCAAATAGAGGCTTAAAAAGCCCTTGTGAGACTGGGCTCCCTCAGTTGTGCTCCTTTGCCAGTGCCATGAGAATTCCTGGAAAAGCAAGCGTCTTGAAAGATAAGAGATGTATGGAGCGAAAGATCCCAGCTTGCCCCAGCCAATAGCCAGCTGGCCTCAGACACACGAGGAACAAACCGTGACATGTCACTGAGGCTATGTGGTTGTTTGTAACACAGAATTGCTGCAGCAAGAGATAGCGGATACAGTGCTTACCAGCAGCACCTCACGTGTGATAGAGATTTCCACACCTTGCCTTCCCTTTTGACTCTGCCCTATTCAGGATGGGCATCTGACAAGCATCAAAGAATAATAACCTACTCTGCCCCCCTCTCCTACTGGAGGCAGAACCTTTGGGTGGAGCAGCAAAGTTTTTCCTCTCTTAGAAAGTCTTGGAAGTTCTCGTTCTGCCAGGGCACTTTGGGTGGGGGGCCCTGGGGCTTGTCTTGGGTGTGCTTTTGCGTGGGAGGAACTTCTAGAGGGACACGTTTGCCAGAGAGAGGCCCTCAGGGAAAGGAGAGGAACAGTAAACTGCTTAGAGCTGTCTGTTATCAGGTTTTGAAGATAGTGTTCTTTAAAGATTACAGGCAGAAGGAACAGAAAATGCAAAAACTTTAAGGAGAATGCTTCAAACTGGCCTCATGCTCCATATGAGCAAATGACAAACATTCAGTAGATTCTTCGGGTTTGTGCTGGTCACCTAGGGGAGATGGAAGTACACTCGTAGGGGATGCATTTGGTACGTATGGGTCTTCATTCATGATGGTTCAGGCAGGTGGATGTCATGCCCAGACATGGTCAGTGCCTTGCCAGTAGCCCTCAGACCTTAGGCATATGTTGGTGTGCTCCATCAAGTTCCTGCTGTCAGCCTCTGCCTCCTTGTGCCTGTGCGCTTTTCTCTAGAGCCCAGCAAGGCTATTCCATCCATGCGCATGGCAGGCCACAGTCCTCAACCAGTAACTCTTGGGAATCAGTGTGTAAATACCCCGTTCCCTTGCATACTGGGTTGGGATGGTTGTGAGGGGCCCATCTTGCATAATTTCCCAGAGTTTCCCTGTGGGGTTAAGCTCCAGGAGTCCATAATGCTAGCTGGCTTGACAATGTATCCTTTATCAGTTGCCTTTCTTTCTGCATATCCCACACTTCTACCTGTATTCCCTGCACCTCCCTTCCCCCAATAAATTACTTGTGCTTGAATCCTTGAGTCAGGATCTGCTTCTGGGTGAACTCAAACTAAGACTTTTATAATGAAAGGAAACTCAGATTCCCAGAAGTGGACAGACATTTAGCAAATGGGCATGAGATGAGTTTATAGCCAGTGCTGCTGTTCCACCCTTGGTGCTCCAGCTAACACCTTGCATAAAAAATACTCTGATAGCCAGACCAGGTTACAGGGCATCTCTGAAGTGAGGGATCCTGGATGACCAGGCTAGGACCTCGAGTGCTGAACTGATGGTGCTGGCCAGATCTTTATTCTTCATTAACTTCAGGGCAGTGGAGGCTTAACAATGTTTCTAACCAATTACCTATATTGAAATTCTCTCATTTTACCAATAATAATTAGCTATCTCTTTTGGTGATGAACTCAGCTTTTGCATAACAATATTTTAAGTGCTAAGTAACCGCTGCTTAAGGTATTGATTCTTGGTTAGACTCTCATATCATAATTAACCACCTCTGGGGTATTAAGACCTGATAGAGGAAATTTAAAAGCTGCTCTAGGGTGTAAATTAGAATTAACTTGTTTACACACACACACACACACACACACACACACACACACACACATTCTCTGTCATACATACATGCATAAATGCATAAATAAATATGTTACATTTTACACTAAACTATCCCCCCACCCCGTGCAGTGTAGCAGTAGGAATGACCTTGCGTGTTCAAACAGTAGAATGAGGGGAGTGTGGCCAGTGTGTAAGGAGCATTGTGAGGGAGGTAGGAGGAGCCAGATCATAACGCCTGTATAAGGAAAGCTAGGAGCCTGGGTTTGGTTCAGGTGTAGTGAACCACCGTGGCAGGAAGAGATGTACTGAGCAAAGAATGGGTTTTAGAAGTAGGCCTGGAGAAGAATGAAAGCAGGGGGCTTCCTAGGTGATGAGAGGTGGTCATGGTGTGGAACTGGGGGCTAGCTGGGGAGATGGAGAGAAATGGGAAGATTGAGGGTAAACTTTGGGAACAGAAAAGACATCAGTTGCTGATGGGTAGGCTGTGCGGATGACATGAGAGCAATCAAAAGTGATTCTGAGAGTTAGGTCTAGGAACTGGGTAGATGGACCAAGTGTGGAGGAGAAACAGGTTTGTAGGGAAGAGCACAGAAGAGCTTTAACTTGGCCATGTTACATTTAAGATGTCTTTTAGATATCCATACATTCATTCAACAAATATCTGTTGAATGCCCACCAAGAGCCAAGTACTGTTTGTTTTTAGTGATTAAGACGTATTATCAAACAAACAAACAAACAAAAAACAAAGCTCCTTGAATTCCACTGACTTTGCAGGTAGATAAAGGAGTTTGGAACTCAACATTGCGGTTACGATAGGTAACATGAATTTAAGAGTCATTTCCAGGCAGATGGGCCAGGCATCATCACAAGCGCTGGGGACGCAATCCTGGAAATGAGAGTAGTCACAGAGTCCGAAGTCTGCGTTTCATGGTATGGTGTCATCTGTATTCAGAGCTCATTGCCAAATTCATAATCTATGACTTACAATTTTAAAGAAATTCATGCTTTAAAGGTTGGGATCTTTATGGACATAGTCTAGTATAACACGCCAGCTCTGGATCACACAGTCTGGATTCAAATACCAGCTTCACCCTTATTAGCTGAGTGATTTTAGGTAGATTTCTCAACTTTCTGAACCCTAATTTTCTCATTGAAAAAATGGAGATAATACTAGAAGTTATCTTTTAGAGTTACCTTGAGGATTAAGTGAACTGGTACATGGAAAGCACTTAGAAGAGTTGTGACAAATAAAAGTTATCCAGTTAATGTTGGTTTTCCTTATTATAGATGTTCCTTCTAAGATTCAGCCTCAGTAGATAAGATAGATTTCGAAATGTCCTATGCCTTTCAGTCAAACGGAGGGAAGGGGAAGAATGCCTATTCTAACTTTGGAGACTATGTGTGTGAATTTTTAAACCAGGATGCAAATTTCAGTAAAATCTCAATCTGTGTATGAGGAACTGGAGGAGGAAAGAAAAGTTGAAAGGTGCTGCTCCTGGAGATAAAGGTGAGGAGGGCAGACCTGGCAGGTGGACTGCAGGCCCTACGCCTTCCTGGGTGAGGTCACGTCTGAGACCACATTAGCGTCCTCCCCTCATTTTCCCCCAGCGCTCCTGTGAATCAGCCCACACAGAAACAGTGACCGAATGCACAGCGTTGGATTCAATCTGTTACCTTGTCCCATGCAGCATTATCTTGTCTGTTTTGCCTGAGTAAATGAAAGAGCATGGCTAGGTGCTCCTTGGAAGACAAGTGTTTCTGTTGCGGGAAGGTTCTAATACGTATTTTTGAAGATGATTTTAAGTGAAGTCAGGATTTTGTTTTGTTTTGAGTAAGTTATACTTAGCAGACAGTATTGGATTGGATTGTTTCAGGTGTACAGCGTAGTGAGTCAGTATTTTTATACATTATGAAATTATCACCATGTCGTCCTCTCTGCCCTTCTTGAATCGCATGCCCATCCTACGTCCCTAACAGCTGCAAGGGAAGATGTGAGAGATGAGGTTGTAGATCTGCTTCGGAAAGTAGGCCTTTCTGTTTGCTTAAGAAACCATCACATCTATTTTCTACTTCAACCTGAGATTACTCAAAGTATACCCATCTGTAAAGAGTATGAAGTGGCCCATATGTGCATTTCCTGTCTTGTCTGTTAATGTTTTATTATGCTGTTCTCATGGGGTCAGGAAACCTTAATGCTTTGGCTTAAATAGTGGCTAAGTTAAAGGTACCTCCTGCCGAGTATCATCCCAAGGACAGAAAATGAAGTTCTCATTATATTTATGCTTAGAAACTGTTTTACTTCTCCACTGAATATTAAGGATGTTAACTGCGGCATCAAGTTGTGAGATTATTATTTCAAGAAGCGTATTGAACTTGGACATGACGATGTGTTTTTTGGAAACTGAACGCCGTTTCGGTAATACTACCATTGCTCAAAATGTTTGGGGGTTTCTTTCTTGAGTTGCTTTCTGGTCTGATTTACTAACTTTGAAAGTAAAGCATGTATTTTGTAGACGCTATGGTTGACAGCTCCTTGTAGCGCTGCCCATCAGGGTGTCAGATGTGTGAGTGAAGCAGAATTGGTTTCCAGACAAGCCCACATTACTCTGAATATCACCGAGTAACTTCCATGGATGCCATGTGTAACAGAAGAATCACCCAGCAGAGGCTTGACAGAATTCTTGACCCATAAAAGTGAGAAAAACAGTGAGATGCTTGTTGATATAAGTCACTGTGCTTTGAAGAAATTTGTTATACAGGAATAGATCATTGGAAGAGAATTCCTGAAACCACACAATTACTAGGAGTTCATTTTCTGTTACCTGGTTTAAATACTGTGTGTTATTAGAAGGGTATAATTAGCTGAGTTTAGAGAACTGTAAATTTTTTTAGTTGGCTTGCCCTAAGTCAAGACCTGGGTATAATTGATTCATTGTTCATGTAACTGGGCAGTGAGATTCAGAGAAACTTGCCCATTTAAAGCACCTGGCACATAGTAGGTGGTCAGTTGCTTCCATTCACATAAGCACTGCCTCATACCAGGCATTGTTTTAGCTTCTAGGGGTATGACAGTGAATGAAGTAGCTGGAAACTCTGTCCTTACAGGGTACACAACCTTGGGTGGGATGCAGACACCGTATGAACCAATGAGTCTACGTTATTTTGCTTGGTAATAAATGCTACAGAGAAAAATGAAGCAGAACAAGAGGAATGGGGAAAGATGGAGAGGTCCCTTGTGATTTGAGAATAGGAAAGCCCTCACTGATAAGCTGATAGGTGAGCAAAGATCTGAAGAAAGTGTGAGCATCTGGAGAAGAACATTCGGGACAGAGGAGACAGCTAGTACAAAGGCCCTGAGGCAGAAATATGCTCTGCTTGTTCCGGGGGCAGTGCGGACACCACTGTGGTTGGAGTGTGGCACAAGGGCGTGTTTGGGCAGAGTGCAGGGACTGGGTCCTCTGGTGTCTTGCAGTGATGGCTGTAGCTCCTACTTGGAGTGAAATGAGTGCCAGTGGAGGCATGGGATACAGGAATCACCTAATCTGTTTTTTGCTGTTTTTCTATTATTAGAATTATGTGCTAGCAAATGATAGGGCTAGAATTATTCTCTGGATCTGTTTAACTTCCAAGTCTGTGCTTTGGCATTCTACTGTGCTGTCTTGTTACCTGGCATGTCCATGGCTCAAGGATGTAGTGATATAAAAGAGGTCCCAATCTCCAAGAATTTACAATGGAAGACAAAAGAAAAAATCTGAAATACCCAAAACCTTCCCGCCCTCGGTTCTGCAGTGTTTGCCATCCTGTGCCATTTCTCAGCATCTCCCAATCTTCATTCCTCCTGTTCTCCAGTTTACCCTAGTTTGCAGGATGAATTTTAAAATACATGATCTTCCCACAAAGGCAAAGGAGTTACCCTTACAGAATGAGTTTTTTTCTTTTGCCCTCCTCCTCATTCTTGGGACTCCTAAGACTATCTGTATGAAGAATATCTTCTTTTTCAAAGGCAAAACCCTAATGATATTTGGCCCAAATAACCTTTCATACCCGTGCAGCTTGCACTGAGCTCATCATACGGGGACACAATTTACATAAGAAGAGGATCTGCAATAAATTTCCCCATAAATTCCTTCCAGCAGCATGCAAACCTTTTTAGTTCCATGATGTGTGCTCACATAATGATCCTCCACCTGGCTCGGGACCTTTTTATGTGGGAACATTAAACTAATTTTGCTTGGAATGTGGGATGGTTTCTCAAGATGGCGCACCTGATGCTAAAGCACAGATCACAAGGCTCCTCGGGAAGAAGGATGGATCCCTGGAGACTCTTTAGGCTCTCTGTTGCTCTCAGAACTTCTCTCAGAACCCAGCTCATCTCTGACAAACTTCTGCTTCGCATTTGGTATCCCTGTGACAGCCACCAAATAATTGGGTAGGGTCAAGAAGTCAACTGACTTCCTCATATGCTTCTGCCATCACTCCATGCCTGGCTGGGGGTGGGAGCCAGCCAAGGTGACTTGGGTCTCTGTAAGGGTGTGAGAGTGACTAGGATACAGACCAGAATTAGAGAGTAGTTAGAATTCTTCACTGAACTTGGGTTAAGTGGCACATTCTGTAAGTGGCTTTTGTCTGGTAGCAGCAAAAACGCTGAGTAATGTGATGGTCTGTGCTCCATTGCTTATGACCTGTGGATATGCCTCCCTTCTGGAAACAGGTTGATTCTCAGCAGTGGACAGAATGGTGCTACTGGAGGACCTAACAGGGGCTGATTCCGGGGTGTGATGTGGCTACAGATGATGTGCATTAAATGATTTCATCTGTCAGCTACCAAATGCCAGCTTATACAGAAGCCAGGGATGAGTCCAGGGGAAGCTTGGCAGAAAGAGTCTAACTTCATGAAAAGGATCTAAAGAAACATGAAAGTATTATGTTTGCAACTGGAGACAAAGCTAAACCAGGACCTTGTGGTGTTTGTTGCCTGAATGGTGACTCCTGCTGCGTTCTTAACTTTCAGAAACCTCAGCTGAATCTAAATCTCATGCTTATGCTTTGTGGAGTAACTCAGCTTAAAGCAAAGCCACATTATCCTGCTTGATACAGCTGGGACGATTGCTGGGTTACGGGTGTAGTCAGAAAACCCTGGGGTGAAAGAGACACTAAATGAACAGATGAATCGAGCAATCAAAGGGCCATCCAATCAGATCTAAGCAGATTAGAACTTCACACAGCCTCAGACACAAAAGTAGATCGAGTGCTCAGTGATAGATCAAAGTCATTCATCTGAGACGCTCATGTAGCCTGTTCCCCATGGAGCGGGATCCTGACTTAGTATTACTGCAATTTGTCTCTTACTGGTTTTCATTTATAAATATTTCTCTGTTTAGGTTTTGAGAAAATATTTTGCAATTATTATTATGGTTGTCCTCCAGGCAGTAGCTCTCAACTTGAGATGATTGTTCAGAGATAGTTTTGTTATCACAACTGGTGGGGGCGGGGGCGCTTCTGACGTGTCTAGTGGGTCCGGGCGAGGGAAGCTGCTACACCTCCTGCAGTGCGTGGGGCGGCCCCAAATAGCATTAGTGCTGCCGCTGAGAGACCCAGACTTAGAGTGATGCTGTTGGAAACTTTTGTTTCAGGAAAAAAGATTCCAAATTGCCACTGCCTTTGGCCAGGTCTACGTCATGTCTTAAGTAGATTAAAAAAAAATGTTCCAATTTTCAAAATCTGATTACATCACACTTTGGCTTGCCATCCTAAATGGCTACACGTCCCTTACAACATGTGGTCCAGATTCCTTAACATGGTAAGTGACATGACCTCCCCTTAAACCTCCACACTCAGTTCAACATGGAAGGGAGTCCGTGCTGCCTGTGTTAACGCATCTCCGTCCATTTGCCATCGACCATCTGAGGTGATGCTCTCATATCATGGTAAAGAACAAGGGCTTTGTTTGTTTTTCATTCCACGGTTTTCATGATGAAGATTTAAGTAAATGAGATCGTGTCTATAATTTTCTTAGCCCAATACCTGGCACATTGGAAGTTTTAATGTTAATTGTCATTATGACAATGAAAAAACATATAAATTATTGTTAAGTTTGGCAAATAATGACAAAATGTTAGAGAAACGCATTGCCTCTCTCCTGCATGCATTTCTCTAAAGAAGGGGGTAACCTTTTGATAACAGATTAGCTGTTGGCTTACAACCGTCCCCATTATAGAATGGGGCAGTTTTCTTTTGACCCCCTCCGTGGCGCCAGGGCTTTTCTTTCAGCTTAGCATTGCAAAACCTGCCCTACTGGCTGCTTGAAGAGGGTCCAGTCTGCTAAGATAACAGAATGCTTCAGCGTTTGGCCCACAGTAAAGACAGATGCTGCCTAAGGTTGAGTGCAGAAACGTGATCTCACTTCTGGGCTTACTTTTTTCTGTTACTTTTTTTTTTTTTTTTGCTTATTACAAAAGAAATATGTGTTCATCTCTAGCTACTATGAAATTATCACTTGCCACTTACTGTCTCTCCCACTCAGTGGCTACTATAACTACTTTGAAGTTTCTGTGTTTCCAAACCTTTTAGATTTTATGATCTTTGCAGGGCATGAACTATTTCCAGTTTTGGCTACTTTTTATCTTTCATAGGGAAGCCATTGATTAATGGGTTCCTATAAATTCCTGAAATCTTTTGAACAGTTAAAAATATTTTTCTATTATAGTTACGAGTATGAGAATAGGTAGAGATTCATAAATCCAGACACTTGTAGGCCGAGGCCAGGCAGCTATTCTAAGTGAGCTGGGGAGTCCAGCTGGAGCTGCATGAGGAGGGCTAGTGCAGGGTGTGCCTGAGGCAGGAGCCGCAACTGGCTACGGACGAGAGTTGATACAGAAGCCAGGGTTGCCGCACCTTATGATTCTTCAAGAAAAGGCAGAAACCAAGAATTCTGAGCCAGAGTTCCTGGTTCTGAAATGTGGACGACTACTTCAGTTATTTTTAAAATGTTGTGAGGCCAAACAAATGTGTCGAGGGGCCACTCTAAACCTTTGTGACCACTGGTGTGTGCGAGTCTATGTCAACTTAATTCTCAGTTTAGTAGGCAAATTAAAAATCTTGACTGGAGCAAAGAAGCATCTGTTTTCTGATGAAAAGCAAGCAGAAGTTTCTCATGAAGCAATATTCTTGGACCACAAGAACTAAGGAAATATCAGGAAGGATGTTTAGTATAGTAGTAGGGCTGTCTGTTAATTTCTCAACCATCCTAATATAGATCATTGCAACTGGGAAGGGAGAGGGAATAAGCCAGATAACAGCCCTGGCTGCTGGTTTTTCTTTGAAAACTCTTTTTGGACCCATTATGACTTCTGAGCTGTCTTTTCTAAGTATTTCAGAATATGATTAGGTTAATAGATGGTGGATCCGTCTAGTGAACTAAAAATCAAACAAAACATTTGCTAAAGATCATTGGCAACTGAGGCTGCTAGCTGAAGCAAAGTGGCGTTTTTCTCAAACCACAAATCATGAGGAAACAGAAATCCCTCTGTTGAAGGCTGGATTGGATTTTTACTTTGAGGTACATCCTGCTGGTTGCTTAACCAATATCCATTTTCCCATTTGTCTTTTGTATCACAATTGATTGGGTTTTGTGTGGAGAGAATAACTGTGTGTCCAGAAAATGAAAAAAATACAATAAAAAGAAACACTGTACTTCTGCTTCTTTCCCTAGAATGGCCATGTGACTTGCTTCTGTCTTAAGAGCAGTCAGAAGAGATTGCTGTATATACACACACACACACACACACACACACACACACACACATACACACATACACAGAGAGACTGAATATAGAAAAAAAGAAATAAATTACCCTAGCATAATAAAGAGAACTGAGTGTGAGGGAAGGAAGCATTTCTATTATCTATCATTGTGGAACAAATCACCCCAAATATAGTTGCTTAAAATAAAATCTGTCGTTTATTTTTTCTCATGATTCTGTGGGTTGACTGAGTTCAGCTGGGAAGTTCTTCTGCTCCATGTGATGTCGGCTGAGGCTTACAACAGCTGGAGGTTCGACTGTGCTGGTGCATCCAAGGTGGTTCACTCACGCGACTGGCAGTTGGCACTACCAACTGGGAGCTGAGTTGGGGCTGTTGGCCATAGTGCCTTGATCTTCCTTTGTGTGGCTTGTCAACATTATATGAGCTTCTTACACCATGGTTTCTAAGAGGCTCTAAGAGGAAGTGTTAGAACAAAAGTGGAAATTGTAGCTCTTTCAGGTTTCAGCCTTAGAAAGTTACACAGCATCATTTCCAAAACATATGAATCAAAGCAAGTCACAATGCAATGTTGATTCAAGGGGAGGAGAAACAGATTCCACTTTTTGATAGGATGAGTGGCAAAGAATAATTTATGGCCACCACAGGAGGTAAGGATACCCAGTCTTGCATTCTTTCTGGGTTGTCACTTGACATCTGGATTATAAAAACAGAAATAGGTAAAGATAGGGAGACAATGACTGACACAAAGTAGGGCTTAAAAAAGTAGGGCTTAAAAAGTTTGTTAACTTAAAATTTATGAGCCAGGCTTTTCAGTCTGTGACTTTTTTTTTTTCAGTCTGTGACTTTTAACCTATGTGATCTTACATTTTAGATTTTCCAAATTATTTGTATTTTGAAATGCTCTGTTCTAGTCTCACATCATTCATCAAATTAAATCCTATGTTTTGGTTCAGAAAATCTGGTCCCTGTACTTGTAGATCATTTGTCTGTGGTCTTGACTTGGCTAGCTCTCTGGCATTTGAATTTCATGGATTATTTAGAGCCCTGTTGCTTTCTTTTCCACTTTTCTTTGCTTAATAGATACTTCTTGGGCAGAGGCAGGTGATGGGGACTGGAAGGTTGAAGTTTCCTGTAGACTGTAGACTTGAAGGCATTTTTCCAGTCTGAGGCAATCTGTCAAAAGAGGCAAGCAGTCTTTACAGTGGGAGTAATATCCCCAACCATAGTACATGTTTGTATTTCTACTGACAATTAAGAGGAGGGGGAAGCAATTTTCAAAAACAAGCTTGGAAGATGGAAAGGGAATAAGGGGTTTGTTTGTCTACATGAAATATTAGTTTGAGTGTAAGAGGAAGCCGTGAGAACCATAAAGATGAGATGGGAATAAAAACCCTTGATGCGTGTACAACTCACCTGGGATTAAAACCCAAGGCCATCCTAGAACCTGATATAACCGTTCATGGTGTAATCTAAGGCCTTGTCAACGTATCACAGGTGCACGCCACATGACCAGGTGGGGAAGGAGGAGGTGAAGCCAACTGGGAAGAAATGTGGCAGCTTCATCTTCATAATACATACATCCCAAGGTGCGAGTGTGCATCTGGTTTTTATTTGAGAACTTTTTACTAGTAGCTTTACCAAAAAGTGGGGCAGACAATTCTGTGAGTTAGGGAGACCATATGTTAACGACGGGCTGGGAGGGACATGGTGCGGCAGTGATGCCCAGAGACCTAGGAGGGTTGCTGGAGCCTAAGAAGGTGAAACTATGGGATGTGGGAGGAGGTGTGCAGACTTGAGGTGGGGCCACCTAAACAGTCATATGTTGCTTGGCCCTGATAAACCTTCAGGGATTCCAGAGAATTTTGAAGACATGGATTAAAAAAAATTGTTTTGAGGATGATTGCATTTTGGATAGAGCTAAAATGCCTTTCTGATGTAGAACAGATGAAAAATCATTGAATTCTGGAGCTGGAAGGGATTTTAAAGTCATCCAGTCCAGCTCTTCATTGACAGGCAAGTCCCTGATGGCCTCATGTGTCCAACAGGTTATTGGACCTGCCCAAGGTTACAGAGTTTGTGTTTGAGGCAGCCTGGAGACCCATATTCCTGCCTCTATGTAGGAATCTTTCCTTAAATACATGCTGCTCTGTTGAGCTCCAGCCATGTGAATGTGATAAGGCCCCTCTGGTCCCAGATTCCTGGGCCGCTGCCCTGCCCCTGGTGATCAACCACCTTAGCATTGGTCCAGTGGCCTTTGTTGAAATTCACATTTGGGAACATTTTTCTTATTCCTATACGAAGTGACGCCAGGGTCGTAGTAGTGCTGGAAGCTTCTCTCAGTGATGGGGCAGCATGGGAATGTATTGGTTTTCCTCTGGTAAGTCACTGTCTCCACTTTTATGAAGTGATGCCTGGACCCTCCCCCCATCCCCAACACACACACCAATACAATTGCTCTTCATCAGTGCACTCAGGGGGTTACCCCTGAGATCATCTTGTTCTAATTTATCTATTTGTGTATTGATGAAGTCCTCACTGAAGACCTATTCTAGGCAAAGGACCATGATGGATGCTCTAGGGGGTAACGTATTAAATGAACACGAGCTCTGAATTTGAGAAACAGACTGTTTAATGGGGTTGAAAGTGTAACACTACTTAAGAAAAAGTGTTTAGCCAGAAGGGACAAGAGGAGTTTGGTTTTACAGGTGAGGGTTTTGATTGGGGCCTTGGAAGATCTGTAAGATGTGCTTGTGGAGGAGGCAGGAGAGCACCCAGCTGGAGAAGCCTGTGCGAGCAAAGGCACTTCCTTCTCACCTCCAGAAACAGTGTCAGGGAGGAGGATGGCTGGGCTGCCCCTGCCCTGCCGCTGCCATCCCATCAGCGGTTCTTCCAACTCTTTCACTAAAAGAACAATTTTTCATTTTTCCCTTTCCTCCTCTTTTTCCTCGTCTCTGCCATTTTGAAGAAGAAACTAGGAATCAAATTAACTTGCCGTTTCTTTTTTTAATGTTTGCCATCATTTTATTATCTGAATCTTTAAGAGTTCTAACCAGTGCCTTATATATGTCAAAATAAGTGTTTTTCCCTGAAGGCATCTAATCTGGCCATCTCTGAGGCTTTCCCATGTTCTGTTTTGTTTTATTCACCTGGAACCTTCCACTGGGTGCTCTTGAGCACCTGGCAAACTCGATGATATAGGACTCTGAATGGAGATACTCCTGGGAGCTCCTCCTTTATTTGGCCCCAGTGGGTTCAGAAAGGCTCACTTTGCTGGTCCTGGAGGGACACCGAAACGGAACCTTCCAGTGACATGTCAAGGAATGGTGGGCCCAGATGTATGCTTTTGGCTGTGTCAAGCTGACACAAGCATCTGTCAGGCCTGCCTTTTTATGACTCCCTCCAGACAGCTTGAAAAGAGATGAAAAGGTTTATGGGATCAGAGGCAGAAAGTGGCCAGGGAGGCACGTGAGGAGGGTGAGGCTCTTGCAGGGCTCAGGTTCCCTTCTGATATCTCAGAACATGTGGTTTCTTTGTGAGCCAAGTAGGGCGTGTGGTTTGCATTCTCTCTGTGTGTCTGTCTTTGTGTCTGTCTTTATCTGTATTTCTAGCGCACACTCTCTCTCCGGGAGCCATCTCTGTGCATTCTCTTTGGAATCTATTGCCTTTTATTTCTTTGTTTTTGGGGACTGGTATTCAGCCTCTGAACCACCCAGTCAGTGTTTCAAATGGGGGCAATCTTCTTAGCCCTGTGTTTTTGGAGTCCGTCCTGGAAAGCATAAGAGGGGTTGAAATGCTATTGTCATCTTTGTGCAAGCCCCCTACCCCTCTTAGAACTCCGTGAAGCTGTTTGCTTTTCTTCTGTAGCTCAAATGCTCTGTGGCCTGTGGCATCTTTGGATGATCATCTTCCCGAATTTTGTCTATCCAACCACACACTCCTAAGCTGAAGTCTCAGCTTTATTCTAGGCTCCAGGAGCAACCCAGTCTTTGACTGGGCCAATTTTAGGAACACTGGTTTAGCTCACGTTTCTCAAAATAAGGTCTTCTTGCTGTCACTTGAGATCTAACTCTGGGACTTTGTTCATTTGTTCATTAATTCATCCACCCGTTCAATAAGTATTTACTGATTACCTACTAGTCTCAGGCATTGTCTTCGTATCTGGGGACACAGTAGGAAAAAACAGACAAAATGTTTATTCCCAAGGAAGACAGATGACATCTTATTAAGCAAGTAAACTATGTATGAAGCATATTAGATTGTACAGTTTTAAAGAAGATGAAGGGAAGGACTGCTCCCAGAAAAGAGAGAAAAAGATAAAGAGATACCCATAGGAGAGAATTCTTAATCAGTTTAAAAAATTGGTGCAAAAATTGGAGGATGACCCAAAGTGATAGTCTTTCCAGAAAGAGAAATGGAAGAGAGGAAAATTGTCAGAAAATGATATAAAATTTTTTTCCATGACGGAGGGAACATGAATTTCTATATTGCAAAATGCCACTTAGTCCCTAAAACCATGACTAGAACCGGGACGCATTCTCATGACAGGGATGAAGAGGCAATTCTGAAATCTGCCAGAGAGCAAAACACAGCTCACTCAGAAAGAAACTACGTTAGCATTGTCCAACAGCAACATTGGAATCTATCCAGAAGATGGCAGAGGAAAGAAAGCCTTCAAAATTTGGAGAGAAAACGATTAACACAGAATTTTATATCAGGTGTGAGGGGAACATAAAGACAGACGTTTGCAGATACGTAGGTTTTCAAGGAGTCTTCTTCCTAGGCTTCTTCGAAGCTACCAGAGGAGGATGTAGCGTCCTGGAAATAGGGAACGCATCACAGGAAAGTGGTGAGGGGGATTTCTGGGATGACAGGAAGGAACTCCCCAGGCCGGCAGCTCTGCAGCAGGACTGGAGAATGACAGTTCAGCCTGGAGCAAGAAGAGAGGGCGAGAAAAAAAAGCAATCAAAGGTAATCAATGAATTTACTTTTATATTTGAAAATATGGAAAATTATGTTGAGGGGCTTTGAGAGAATGTAGAAGGATTTGGTCATAATCACCTAGAAAACTAAGCAAATCCCCAGAAAAGCACAAAGCTCTATGAGAAAGAAAGTGTAATCATGTTTAATACTAGTCAGAGCCGTGAGCAGCATTCAGTAGTCACAATAACAGGTATATTAAATGCTGTGAACCTGAACAGTGAATTATATCAGTATGGGTAATGGAACATAAATAGGCTAAACTATTCTCCAGCGTAGTGAGAAATCAATATACAGTGGTTAGAATTGAATTTGGGATTGAATAATTTAAGCACAATATTTTAAAATACTTTCATATCAGAAGAACAGCTAAAACTGCTGGAAGTGGTTGTTTTCTAGGAAAGAGAATGGTGGTGAGTGAGGGGGAGTGGTGAGCCAGGAGAGTGCTGGTCTTTGTCATATGCCTTTCAGCATCATTATCTCTAAAAACTGTGTATATTTATACTGCTCAGTAAGCATCAACTTCAGGAAAATTAAAACTGAATGAATGAAGTGAGACGAAGAGCAGAGGGTTTGTTGTATCTGTCTGTCTATCTTGGCGTGTGAGTGGGGAGGAAGGGAGGGACTCTGCTTCCCAGAAGGCAGCACCTCGGTTTACCTAGGGTCAGCACATCGGTTTATAGGCATTGACTCTTTCCTTCATTGTGGCTGCTTGACCTCAGGTCAAACAGTGATGAGCGTCCTCCTCTCTCTAAAATCAAAGACAAGAAGTCCGGTACACCCCCATGCTCAGCAGGAGGTCTGTGGGCTATTTTTACATGATTAGCATGGTTGCAAATATGATTTTTCATTCTTTGGAATTCAAACTTTTGGGCTAGATTATAACACATGCAAAAGTCCTTTGCAGGTCATACTCTTAGCATGTTTAAGTATTATGATCTGGGTGGGAAAAACAGAACTGCTGGTGTGGAGGTCAAGGGGAATTTGCTGCAGTCTTCACTCCGCTCTGACCCGGCCCACAAACCTGGGTCTCAACCCCTGCCCATTCTTACTGACTTCAGACAAAAAAGACACTTCCATATCTAGGTGTCTCCAAGGTCGCCAGGTGATTGGATTCTTTGGGGTGATGATTTACGTCTCAACCAAGAGAGAGGGAGACTGCTCTGATGACATAGAGTGGGTGTGGAAACCAGAGCCCTGTTAAACCCATAACCTGAATGAACATGCTTATCTCCTTGTGCCCCTTTTAAATCAACATGCTCATTTTATGCTTTTTAAAAAATTTCATGTGTTATCATTGAAGAGAAGAAACTTGATTCTTTTAACAAACCTCTTCTTTGCTAGGTGTTACACTCAGCTCTTACAAGTGGGCCCCACAATATATTTCTGGACACCTTGTTTGTATTTGATAAAGAGTGAAAGGCTGACATCTTCTGTAGACTGAAGAATCATGATGCTTTTGGAAAATGTGTGTGTAACTCATAGTTCAGTGGTTGTCTGATTAGATATACCATGTAGATTGATTCCTATGTCATCATAAATTTTAGTTCAAAGATGTGGTAGAATAGGGCAATGTTGTGATCTCCCACGTGTGGTTATGTAGAAGTTGTGCACATGTATACACACATATGTTTAAGTTAAGAGTAAATATATACACACATATGGCAAAGATAAAGCCATAGTTAAGAAGCAGGAGCTGCAGGAATACAGCAAGGGAAGGGGATCAGAAGAAGTTAGAAGATCCATGCTGAAAGGTGAAAAGTGAAGTCTTTATGTGGGGTTGGAAGAGTTTTTGATCAACTGCATTCTGCTTTTAAACAAGGAATGACTTCCCAGGCAGAAGGAGGTGACATATTCAAGTCACACAGCTAGTTAGTGGCAGAGTTAAAACTAGACCACGACTTGCCTAATCCGTGGTCCAGTGTATGCAATTGACTCTGCTGCTTGAGCAGTCAAGTAGCAGGAGGGGACAGAGGTCATGATCATGGCATTCAGGACACAGAGACATTAGGCTGGGCTTTCCTATGACCATTGTATGGGCATCATTGACCTGGGAAGGGTGAAAAAGTCAAGCATTGATCTCAGTAGAAATGACCTGCTGTCCACCAGAATTCAGGCTGGGGGGCTGAACAATTCAGAGATAACTAAAAGACAAAAAGGCATTCATCTAGAACATATCAGTCTTATGTGCTGATTCATGCCAAATGGAGTTTGAGACAAAATGGATTGGGTGCAATTTTTCTAATCACTTTTTTGGTCTCAGAAATAATCACAACCTAGGAAATAGGTACCGCTTTCAAGAATTGACTGGGAGCGTTAAGACTGGCTGATGACTAAGCACGGAGAAGGGATTAGGAGAGGAGAAGCGTGGGGCTTGGGGCACAGTGTAGGGTCCAGATGTGGAGAGGAGGCAGGCACTCCTCGGGTGAGAGGGGCTAGCGTTTGCTGAGTGTGTTGTGTAAGTCAAAGTCCCCATGGGTAAGAGATGGCACACTCCAACTAGGTAATTTAGAATTAAATAAAGGAACTGTTGGCAAAGGTGTGGCCAAGAATCAGGAAAAGCAATCCTGGTGTCGCCCCTTCTGGAGCTGGCATCAGTGGGGCTCTTCGCACCCGAAGCAGCAGGGGCAAGTGGGTGGACCAGGGAGAGAAAAGCTCCAGCTCTAGGAAGGGCAGGAGATATGGGTATAAGGATGCAGACAAACTGTGTGGTCTGGTAGGAAAGGAGCCAGAGGGGGGAAAACAAAACTAAACAAAACAGACCATCACTTGACTCTTCTCCACTGCTCTGATCTCTTCCCTTTATCATCCCCACAGGAAGCTGGAGGGCACTGGCGATCATTGACATGGTCTATATGGGTCAACCTCTCAGGGCACGGAGCAGGGCAGAGGAAGGCAAAAAGTGACTCTGAAGTCGTGAATGCAGGATGTCCAGGACAGTGGTCTTTAGTGATTGTGCTACAGGTCCCACAGACTGCATATTGATTTATTATCTATATAGACCTCTTCCTTGGCGGACCTTTTTTCTCCCCAGGACAGCAACTTATGTTAACACTACTAGGTTTTGGAAACAAAAGCCAAAGGTCAACTCTGACGGAGCTCCTTTGCCTACTTCTGCGGTTCCTTCTGCTGTGTGGCACTGTCCTTTAACTTAACACAGTGACGTGACTTTTCCAGGTTTGTTTATATGGTCCAAAGCCTTATTTGACATTATGTGCCTTAAAAAAATTCAGCTCTCTTGACTAAATGAAATACACTGTTCATGTGGCAAAGTCTGCTGTGATGGCTTAGGCTTTGCCCCTTTAGTCTTGACCCATGATAACCACGGTGGTTTCCAGGTATAAAGGAATGTGACTGCTTTTTTATTTTTATTTCTTTATTGAAGTACAGTCGATTATAATGTGCCAATTTCTGGTGTACAGCACAATGTCCCAGTCATTCATATACATACATATATTCGTTTTCATATTTTTTCATTATAGGTTATCATAAGATATTGAACATAGTTCCCTGTGCTGTACAGAAAAACTTTTTTAAAAATCTATTTTTATATATAGTGGCTAACTGTTGAGTGTTGAAAGTGCATGGATTTCAGTGGGCAGAGGAGAGCTTGCTCCCGTAGAGCCAGCTTCTGCGGGATAAGGCTAAATCCTGCCTCAGTATTTATAAGTTTATTAATACGTATCAGCTCATCTTGGGGTATTTAGACCTATTAACAGGCAATTGGTATTACAAGACCTTAGTTAATGAATTAGAATGAAAAGTAATTTATATATACTAAGAAATGCAGATGCCAAATGAACAGGAATGCCTATTTGAACATTAAATGGGTTCTTATTCTTTCTGGGAGTTGCCCTTGGCCAAAGGGAACTGTCTTACTCAAGGTTATGTCCTTCCCTAAAGGAAGCCCACATCCAATGGCTGGTCCACGTGGGTAGAGGAGCGCCCGGGCTCTGTGACTCAGGGACACCTCTGAAGAGCTGTTCCAACTTAAGACCTTCGCATAAGGTCAGCTGAGGCCTCAGTTGTAGACGTATCCCAGTTCAATGCCCCCACGCCCAATCCTGTTTCTCTTACTCCTGCTCAGGTGCTGTTCCCGAGACGGCTCCCCAGTAAATTGCCTCCGTGCAAATCTTTGTTTTAGAGTCTGCTGCCAGGAAAGCTGGCCTATGACAGTTGGTACCAGGAAGAGTCCTAGGAAGCCGATTTCAAAATGGGATTTTGAAACTAGATCACCTGTCAGCTGGCTGGGAATGAAGCCACCGCTGGTGGTAGACGCCTGGCATGTAGTTGCATGGCAGTTGTTACAGTTTTCACTTGTACTGAACTTGAATGAGACACAGATGGGCGGGAATGCACTGCTGACTGCAATATTTCAAGCTTCTGAGAGGTTCATCTAGCGGTTATGAGGACTATCGGATTGGATCACTCTTGCTAGGGCCTATTGAGGAGCTGGAAAAAGACAGTAATAGGCTGAATGTGGTTAATTACCAATTTAATCCCAAGTGTGAAAGCCAGAGAGCCCCTCGCAGCGTATGAAAAGATTTTCATCTCCAGAAGTTGGAGAACAAACAAAGCAGATGATCTATAACTTAATTACTCTGATAAATCTGCCCTGCCAAGTTTAGGACATGGATTGGGGAAAAAAAAAAAAAAGCAAGACCTTGAGATTTGGCTTGGTGACAATACACTAGAGAATGTTACATCCTCACAGTGTTTCCTTTCCTCCCTGAACACCCTGGACCTGCAGGAGGCCCACTTCTCCCTGTCCAGTCTGGAATGCCCCTCCTCTTTGCAGACAATGCAGAAGTATTTGTCTTGGATGATGACATGGATCTTTCTCAGGACCCACCTTCACCACCTTCCTGGCTGGCGGGCCAACAGTCAGGGTCAGATTACAGCATAACCTAGCAGGGGAAGTGCTCTTAGGCAGAGGGAGGAAAGGAACTATATCCCTAAGAAGTTGTGGGACTTACCCAACTTCTACCAGCAGGAGTTAGGAAAATATGGGTCCTGTAGGTACTGAATCAAGAGGGAGGGCAGAGATGCAGTTGGATAAGGGAAGTTTACTGATGTGGGAACATTCTCCTGTAGTATAGGATTTAACTCCTGGAAAGGATCCAAGAATATGATGCTAACATGCTGCTCTTAAAGCTTAGAGAAAGTGATGGTCCACAGTGAGTAAGGGGGAATTGCCAGACCTGTCATAGCAGATGGTGAATAGGTCAAAACTTCCAGAGAAGGGGGCAGGCTAGTTTGTAAAACCCGTCAGCTAGCTACATTCTGTTTGAGGGTTTAAAGGACACTCCACTTACCAAGCGATAAAGAACGCACTGGTGAGAGGGGCCACAGTATTGCTGAGAGGCTCAGGGTGGCTGCCCTCTGAAGCCAGAGCTGACAGAAGGGGTGCTCTGATAGAACTGGGCCTGATGCAATGGGACTGAGTGGAGCCTGGTAATATAGGCCAGGTAGGGGCCCTGGCCCATCACAAGCAAGAAGGGAGTGACTGTGGTAATGCTCAGCAAGGTTGGAGTGGCAGCTGGTCAGCCTGACTCACAGAGATCTACAGAGATAGTCAACAACATACAGTATTTTAAGGGGCAAGATTGATCAGCAGCCAACAATAGTATCACTTATTCAAAGGAATCAAGGATGGTGATCAGGAGTTTGAGGGCAGCTGCTCTAATAGAAACTCACACTTCTTAGCTCTGCTTCAGGACCTGAGCCAGTCGCCAGGAGCAGCTACATGTTCAGAAAGGAGGACCTTCTAACACCATTGTAACTATATCCATTAATTATATCCCCAGTCATTTCCCAAAGGAAATTATGGGCATTACCTGGGAAACCATACACTGGGGAATGGGTATAAACCAAATATTTTGTGGACTGTTGGACATACAGTGATTTATTTGTCTCTGAAACTTCATCACTACCCTCCTATTAAATTAGGGAAAAATAGGGGCCAGGCTATAAATGAGGCACTGGCGAGGTTTGGCTCACAGTGGGCCCCCTGGGTCCAGAAATCCATACAGTGATCATTTCCCTGATTCCTGATTACACAGTTGGAGCAGATATCTTTGGTAATTAGAAGAACTCCCTCATTAGTTCCTTAAACTGTGTTTACCAGCTTTTGTAACAAGGAAGGCCAATTGGAGGCCCCTGAGTCTGCCCTATGACTGATGTTTTATATAGTAAGTAAAATAACAGCACATTCCACTAGAATTAGAGAGATAAATGCCACCCTTAAAGCCCTAAATAATACAGGGGTGGTGGTTACCATCACGTTTCCAATTAATTCACCACCCTGGCATGTAGAGAAACCAAATGATCCTGGAAAATAATAGTGGGCTTCCACACACTGAACAAAGTAGCTTCCTCAATTGTGACTTACATGTCAGATGTAGTAACCTTTACAGATTAACATGACCTCAGGTACGTGGTATGTACCCACTGACTTGGCAAATAGTCTCTTTTTTATCCCTAGAAAGAAGGAAGACTAGATGCAGTTTGTGTTTGTATGGAATGGTCAACAACATACGTTCATGGTCTTGCCCCAGTACAGTTTCACCGTCAATACAGTTTCACAGTTTACTCAATACACACAATATACAATACAGTCCAAAGAGAATAGGACCATTTGGATATTTTGTAGAGCATCACGTTGGTCTACAACATTGATAACATCTTGTTATTTGGACCAAATGAGAAAAATGTGGAAAATACAATGGGGGCCATGGCAAAACCTTATGTAGTCCAGAGAGGTGGCGAAAACACTGAGGGTTCTGCAACATCAGTGAAATTGAAGGGGTCCCGTAATCTGGTGCATGCTAGGGCATCCACTTCTATAAAGGGAAAAAGTTCTGCGCATCACTAAGGAGAAAACACAGTACCTGGGAGGTCTCTTTGGGTTTTGGAGGAAGCATATTCCACATTTGGGAGTACTTCTCCCACCTCTTTACCAACTGACAAAGAAGGCTGCCAGCTTTCAGGGGGGCTCAGAGCAGGAAAGGGTTATGTATTAGGGTGAGGCTGCTTCTGAGATGATACAAGCTAGTAGAGCCTGTGGACTACCACAGAATTATGGGAAAGATGCCATGCAGAGTTTATGCAAAGCCACAGGGGCTCTGGAGCAAGGCCGTGCCATGTCTATAGTGGAATATCATATGCTGTTTTAAAAATAGCATTCTACTGTGCCCTGGTGGAGAGACCCTGGTAACCTTCAGCGCGTTCTGTCAGAGCTACCTGGTCATGAGGGCAGGCAGGCCCAGCAGAAGTCCATCGTAAGGTGGAAGAGGTGCTTCCAGGACTGAGCATGAACATGGCTGGGGGTGCAAATAAGGTGCTCAGGCACACTGCCAGACTGCCGTATCATCTCCTACTAACCCACTTCCTCTACCTCAGCTTGTGCCCACGTGGGGAGGGCACCTCTGCCCACTGACAAGAGAGGGGAAAGTCTGGACTTGATTCTTAGGTGGTTACGAGGTAAAAACGGTTTGCTGATGCATTGCAGCCCTGCTCATGGGTAGCCCTGAAAGAAAAACCCAGGGGAAATCCTCCCAGTGGGCAGAGCTTTGGCAAGTGTATCTGGCATCCACACAGTGAGAAAGAGATGTGGATATAAGACTATAGATACATGCATACATAGATATGCGTATAGCGGATGGCTGGTGATTTGCCAAGGAGGAAGAAATACTAGGCCATTAGAGACAAGGAGATCTGGGGAGTAACAGGCATGTAGATGGACTTATGAGGGTGGGCATGAAGTGTGAATTTTTACCACCAGTAAACCTCCTTCACTGAAGACACTAGACAGAATGACTTGAACAGTTGATGGCAGCCAGCTGTAGTTGACCACTCCATTTTTGGCACAATGGGCTCATAAATAAAACATCCTTGATGACAGGAAGGGGACACTTTGCATGGCCCAACAGCATGGGCTCCCACTCACCAATGCTGATCCCAGCTATTGCTGCTAAAAATCCAACCTACCAACCTCTCCAGCCTGAGCCCCTGAGGTAGCACTGCCCTTCAGAGCCAACTAGCCACTGTGGACCCCCCTTCACTCTAAAAGGGGACAGCAGTTCATCTTGACTGGAATTGATATATATTCCAGGTATTGGCTTGACTTTCCTGATGGCCAGTATCTTACAGAGTGTCTGATAACTTAGAGTATTTTATGTACTGAAAAATAGGATACCACAAAATATTGCCTGTGACAAGGAACTCCTATCACAAGGGTGATATTGTGGCAATGAGCATATGACCAAGGGCCCACTTTTCCTGTCACATACCACACTACTCAGAACCATAAGTTTGCAAGGGAAGTGGAGAAGGCTTTTGAAGGTCGAGCTGAGACGACAGTTTGGAGGTGATAACCTTCAATGATGGAGCACCACCCTACAGGGTGTGGTACACACTCAAAATTCATTTTAGAAGTAGTCCTGCTCATCATCACTCCCAGTGACCTCCTTGGGGGAATTTATATTTTGTGTTTCTGCAACTCTAAGCACTTTAGTTCTAGAGATTCCTAGAGGCAGAATAATTCCAGCAAGGGACAAGAATCTTCTTACATTTTAAGCTATGACTGCCACCTAGCCCCGTGGGGCTCTATGTGCCATGACACCAGCAGACAAGGAAGTAAGTCACCATCTTAGCAGGAGTGTTGACCCTGATCATTCGAGATAGGGCTGCTCTTACCTGTCAGGGGACAGGGAAGAGTGCCTTTGGCTCCCAGGCGATCTAGTGGGGATGTTTCTTGATTCTCTTCTGTAAAAGTTTGATGGTAAATGGACAAGTGCTGAAGTTACAGCCTCAGAAGGGCAAGCTGACCATGGGCTTGGACCCCTTAAGGATGAGGGTCTGGGTTTCCACCTGGTGAACCACCCAGACCTGCAGAGGTGCTAGCAAAGGTTAAGAGGAGGCTAGACTGGATCATAAAGAAGACATGGGTCCTGAGTGTGTCCTGTGACCAGCTGCAAAGGCAGAAGTTCCAATTTGTCTTAATAACTGTCCTCTTGAAAAATTCCCCAGGAAAAGACACAGACTGGAAAGAATCTCATGACAGTTGTTCCAATGTGGAATGGACTCATAATTCTGAAGTGAGTGATTTTGGGTGGCAATGAGTGCTGTCTAGTGGGTCTCTGGTACACCCAGTTTCTGCTTTAGGAACTAAAGCGCCACGAGGGATGGCTGCTGACCACTGATGGCTGAATCCCTTTTGGGGAAATGCCCTCACTGAGCAGAGCTGCCTTACCCAAGCTCACAGCCCCTCTCTGGGTGTAGCCTGCATTCAGTGACTCAGCCAGGCATGGGCACAAATGTGTGGCTTCCTTTGTCTCAGTAAGGGACACAAGCTTCATTGCCCCCTGAAACTGCCCAAGGCTGTTGTTACAGCATTGCAGTTCAATTTCTCCCCTGCTCCCTCAAAGAAGTTAGTCCCCAGTTAATTCCCTTCATGCAAATCTCCATCCCTAAGTCTGTTTCCTGAGAAACCCAAACTAAAACAGATAAACGACTTCTAAGTCATAAGACACAAGGGATACCTATGTTCCTGGCCATTGTAGGTTGAGTTTTGTTAATTTCAAATTTTATAAAAGGACCTTTCCTGACATTGTCGTTGGATTTTAAGGGTACTCTATGTGCATCCCAGTAGCAGTCCTCTATTCCCTTATTGTATTAATTAGAGGCACAAGAAATTCTCTGAATTTCCATCCGCAGGAGAAGTGTCCACTGAGGAAGACACCATCTTCATGTGAATTTGCATTTTTCTGTGGGCTTACTTTGTGGCCATGCCAGCTGTCGTTTTCAGCTGCTTTGAGTTGGCCAGTGTTGTCGTTACCCTCTGGATGCTGTTAGAGAAAACTGATTCATTACTGTGTGCCTCTTGTACTGGTCAGACATCTCCACGTGGCTTGTTTCATTCATCTCTTGAAACAAGATTATGAACTAGTATGATTTCTAATTAACAGAGAAGGAAAACTGCAACTCACTGAGGTTGAATTTTTTTTGTTATTTAACTAGCTAGCAAGTTGTAATAGTCCAAATTCAAAGCCAGATCCTGACTCCAAGTCTGGTATTTCCTCACCTTAGTAATATAGCCGCCCGTTGTGTACGGACCTGTAACTAGTGCCTGGACCAGGCCTGGGTGACTCCCTGCCTTAAACAATCACCTGTCGTGAAGTGGGATCTCGCGAAAGCCTTTGAAACTCTCCACATCTCTTTTCTTACTGACACGGATTTGCTCTAAGTCATGGTGGTTGTTCTCTCCTTTATTGGCAAGCCCTGAAGCCTGGCTGGGGAGTTGCATCGCTGTTCTGGGTAAACTCTCCTCTCTTACGTGGGGACAGCCCAGTGAAGCACACATTTATGAACAGCTGTAAGTATGCAGTGGAGAAGCTCAGCAAAGTCTTTCACTCTCATTTCTTTGTTTGTTTGTGTGTTTATTGTCTTCTACTGTCATTATTACCCGGAAAGTCACCCTATTGAGTCATGATGTGGACTTGCCGTCCTCAGCTGGGAAAAGGCTTGCTGGTGAATCCTGATACTGAAAAGTCATCTTCTTCAGGAAAAGAGTACCAAAGAGCTGTTATTCTGTGTAATAACAAAGAAACAGTAAGGATCCCAAGAGAGAAAGTAGTTTGGCAACTGATGGACAACAGTCATTATCAACTCAGTGCTCAAATAAGAATACCTTCAAACCCTGAAGAATGGATTTCTGTGTTTTAAATATAGTTCCTTGCTTTTCAAATGGGACTGTTTCCAAATGACCTCCTGACTTAAAGGGGTAGAGATGAAGAACAATTGAAGGCAGTTATGTGTTGGGAGGAAATGAAATGAGACTACAACTGTGGAAATGCAGAATATGTCTCCTAATGTTTTGTATTGGAAACAAAGACTCTTCAGGTATACGTGTAAGAATAGGAAATAGCAAACTTGCTGTATCCAACTAATACTTGGTGGTGAGTTATCATTAATGTCTTTGGTTTGGTCTCGAAGGCTCATCAGGACTCCTGATGAAACTGGCCCCTTCGGAAGATGATGCAGGGCAAAAATTATAGGCCAATTTTATGATGCTAAAAAGTGTTTATTTACTTACAAAAATCTATGGATTTTTTTTAAAGAAAGAAGTCACTTTGCCATACAGCATCCCATTTATGTTAGTCAATTCATTTGTCTTCTGAAATAAACTCAAGAAAGCAGCTGGTGAGACTGATCTCACCAGGATGGCAGATTCCTTGGCCATTCTTCAAAACACATTTTAAAAAAAGAGAAAATGATTTTTGCCATTTGCCCTGAAAGTGTGACTGTTTTATGCAGCTTCCAGGAGAAGAGGTAATGGAGAAATAGCCCACATTAATTCCACACGTGAATTTTGGCTTGATGTTTCTAAAGGATTTGAAAATTCTATACACATTATTGCAACCCAGTTTATTTAAATAGCACCAAAAACCATAAAAACCAAACCCCTTTCCTTAGGTGCCACATTCGTCACACTTCATCACATTGTTAAACAATAACTATCTTAAACAAGATGCCCCTCGGCCCGATTTCCCCCTTTTTCTTATTTCTAGCTAGGATTTTTTTCTTATAGGTAAGTTTCAGGTTTAAATAAATCATTTTTATAGGCAGTTATTTAAACTACACATTCTCAAATAAAGAGGGGCCTTTTGAGTGTTATTAAATGTTTTAAAAAATTGTGAAAATGTATATTCATTGATTCATCAACTCAGTATGTGTTGAATGACTGCTCTGGCCCAGGCACTGTTCCAGGTCACAAGTGACAACCTAAGATAAGAAAAGTGCCAGAAGAATTGTTAAACTACCCTGCACATCAGCTTCTGGCCTTTGAGTGACTTGAACTACTGCTGGAGGTGATGGGTAAAATGAGTATTGTTGATAAACTATAACAGTTTGCTAAATGTTTAGTTTAATTAAGATCTCATTTTAGAGGTGTATTTTAAATGTTTATATGGAGAGACCCAAACTAAAAACATCTGAAAGAACATACCTCCTTAAACTCTTCAAGAGCCAATTCTCTAAAAGTAATTAACCTGTCTAAAAATGTTGGCTAATTAAAAAATGGGAAGTAAGTACAAAGAATATTAGTTTTGGTTGTAAGCAACAGAAATTAATGCCAGATAGCTTGGGGGCGAGGAGAGAGATTTACTGCAAGGAAATAAGAGTTTTCTCAGGAAATCCAAGGACAGGAATGTAGCCGGGCCTTAAGAACAAACTGAATGAAAAACTCACTGTCATGATCCTCTCTCCATCCATCACCTCTGCTCCTTTGTATGTTGATTTCATTTTCTCCCTTTGCAGCCTGTTTTTCCAGTTCAGGCAGTGGAAACCATGGCCACTGAAAAGCTCCTTTTTCATTTGGTACAGACTCCCGAGTAGAATGATAAAAAATATCACTCATTGTAAGGATTCCCAATTCCCTGACCCAGGTTTGTTCACATGATCACCTCCGACCAGTCAGCTGAAACTGGATGGATGGGTTCACATAAGAACTGGGCTGCCAGCCATCTGATGGTTAAAGGGTGGAGAAGGCAGGTTTCAGGAAAGGGTGGCCATAAAGTCTTTGGAAGAAACTGTGCAGTCACAAAGTCAAGTTATTTTTATCTGTTTTAAAGATTAAATACATCTTAAAAAATTGTTTGAGAAAATCTGGCCATAAGCTGGGGTTGATGATCTATGGCTTATAGACCAAAAGTGCCCCATGGCCTGTTTTTGTAATGGCCCACAGACAACATTTGAAAATGATTGTTAAAAAAAAAGATTATGCAACAGAAATTGTACGTGGCCCATGGAGCCTAAAACATGAATTATTTGGCCCTTTATAGAGAAAGGTGTCAGAAAAGCTGCCCGTTGCTGTCTAACGTGGTAGGTGGGCGTGCTGACCCCGCATCCAGGATGTAGGTCCTGATCCTGGCTCAGCTGTCTTAGAGTGAGACCCAAAGCAAGTTACCAAACCTGTCTGCACCTCTCGTCCATCATTTATAAATGAGACCAGTAATAATAACCACAATTATGCCTATTTTATAAAATTGTGTATAGTAAATGAGTGAATATCTGTAAGTCATTTAGAATAGGGCCTGATACATGTTAAGAATATAAATCATTACTATATAAAATCTCAAGCATCTTGTAAAATATATTTACACATATAAGTGAATATATGATTATATATTATATATAAATATATACTAATACACACAGCATATGAATACCTTCTTTTTGTGAAATAATTGTCCATGAAGTATACTCTTGGATAATACTCGTGAAAGGAACCCTATAATGTGATGATTTGGGAAGAAAAGAGCTGTTTTTTAAAAGGAAACCCTTAGCTTTTATATCTGTTATATGACTCTTCAAGAGTCTTACAACAGGAGAACTATGTTTAAATGCAGAGGCTTAAAACTAATAGCTCATACCAAACCAAATTATATGAGTCTGACATTTTCCTTAATATTACTCCCTCGTTTAAAAGCAAAATTTACTTTCCAATAGTAAATGGGAACATTTGTATTATAGCAATACAAATGTTTCAAAATTAAATTTAAAACATTTACAAAACTTCACAGGCGAGACTTTGAACTTTCAGAGTTCTTATTCACTGTAATAGTACAGTATGAATATCTAAGTATGTATTAAATTCACATGAATGCAATGATCTACTCTATATGATTGCATTTTATCCAGAAGCCATCATAATTTCAACTTTTCTCCTTGTATTTTTTTCTCTCATCTCATGTTGACGTATGGTTTGTATACACACTGTGCATGAAGAGTTAGAGCGTGTAAAGAGAAAAATACACAGGCACAATCTATATTTATCTGTAACCTCATTTTACATCGCATAAAATCTACCCCCCAAAAATCACCCTTGAAATATTTTTATCGGAAATAAAGTCCAGGAGTGAAAAAGTGTATCTTGCTGACTTTATGGTACTTCATTTAACACATACAGTGTAAAGCCCCATTTGGAAAAGATCTTTCTGAAAAGGGGGTTATCTCATCAATCAAGCACTTCCTGTGTGTGTATTGTAAATAATAAATGTATTACACATGTGTGGCGGGAGGAATGCTGAAAAAACTCTACTGGCATGCCTAGGAAATACAGCTAAAATAACTTCTACCAAGCCCATTCATTCCACTCAGAAAAAGCCGGGCAAGCCAAATTCATCAATACTGATTTCAGGTTTCATCAGCAGGAACTTTTCGAGCAAGACTCTTTGAGTTACATTTTCCATTTGACATTTCTCATTAGACTCAAAGTGTTCACTGTGTATAAGTCTTTTCATGTAATTCAAGACTGAGCTCATCAAGCAACCTTTCCAACCGAAACAGTAGATGCTCTTGCTTCTTGAAGAAGTAAATTTCCATATTTAGACAGTTTTCATATGTTAGCCTAGAATCCTTGCTTCCCCTCATCCTGTTTTTTTTTTTTTTTTGGTGTAAAGGTTTTTATTTGCTTGTTTTTGTTGTTCACCAATCATAAAGACATGTCATGTCTCGTTGTGAGAGTAGTACTGGAAGTATCACAAGACGCTGATTCTGGGGAATCACTGCTGGCTGCTTAATTCCACCACAGCGGGATATGGTGTTCTAGTTAGGGCTTTGGAGTAAACCCCACCCTGTCCCCTTGACTCTAGAATTCACTTTGTGCCTCCAAGTGCCTCTTGCTTTTCCTGAGCTCTCCCTGTCCACTGGATAAAGAAAATGCCGCAATGCAGCTCTTATGTGTTGAGATGAGTGTGGAGTCAGGTTGCATGTGATACTCATCGTATTCACCTTCCTGTCTCCCTCCTTCCTTCCAAGCAATCCCCGTAGCTGTCGTTTTATGCACAGAATAAGCATTAGAAAAGAAGCAGTGTGGTCACCTTAGAACCTTAACTCCTCAAAGAGGGTGAATATTTTAAAAACTTACTTTAATGCAGAAGACAACTTCTTGGTTCACAGCCCCCTTGCCCCTCTCTGTTAATAGGCACATGTACACTGATCCTGCCCCTTGATTGATCTAGGGGGAAGTGGCTGATCCAGACGGGGCCGGCTAGAGTCTTGCTCCTTGGAAATCTGAGATGTAGACTGGAATGGTCAGGAGCCCAGGGCTCCTTGGAGCCAAGTTAGGAGTAAATTAGCTCATTAGAGACAACTTCTGCATAGTTATGGAGACTCCAGGGATATCTTGGTGTCTCTCTTTCTCAGGGCTTAGCCTCTTCAACAGTTCCTTTGGTTCCAGCAAATTATTGTTCCTTTGCTTAGATTGATCAAAATTGATTTCTGTTGAATGAAACTGAAATAGATAGACATATCTTTTAGCAATTGGTTATACATACAAGATAATAAATTTAAGATTTATTTTAATGTCATATGTTAGGAATGGGAAGGATAGAGAAATTGGGTTAATATTGATGAACTGAAAGTATTTTTATGGTTAAAGTGGTAATACACTTTACTAAAGCTGGAATGAGTATGACTGTAGAGCTCTACCAATGACAATATTTTTCAGGTATAATTTGCTGAGATTTATGGTGACTTTCATTTAAACTGGAGAGACTTCAGCTTTGTAGCTCCTTGACATGGCTGGATCATTCTGAATCAATAACCCCCAAACCCCCTGCTAGGATGGCCCTTTGTGCTATAGGGAGGCGAGCCCAGACTCAGATTCCTTGTGTGTAAGAAATCAAAGGAGTGAGATAAAAGGATACAAATTAGGCTATACCTCATATAGCCGTCAATGAAACCTAGTGATTTTTGTTAAAGGAATTTACTTTCCACAAGCAATTGTTCCTTTCCTTTATTTCCCTTAGGTTTATTTATGAGATGTGATTGTATGACATACTGTTCTAGTGAGCTCTGTATCTTAGCTGTGTCCTTAGCATCAAGTGATTCTTGGCACGTGGTGGGTGTACACAATGAGTGTTTGCTGAACACATGAGTGTGTGTGTGTGTGTATAAAAAACAGGAATCATCCCACCTCAATTTATGTATTACTTAAGGTCCTAAAAATTTTTATGAAAACAGAATTCATGTTAGTTGAATCAAATTTTGTTATATTTAATGTCAGGTGTTATTTTAAAGACTTTCATAATGATTCCGTTTGTGATAGACATAATCATCTTCAGTTCTTACTTCTGATGGTTTGGCTTGTCGTGTCACAGCTTTGCTTACACGAGGTACAGAGGCTTCTCACTTTAAGTAGTACAGCTTGTCCGAATGTGATTCTAGCTGCCTTCACCAGCTCTTATCAAAAATTAAAGCAGGAAACTCAGAACAGCAGGGGTGGGGGAGGTAGAGGAGAGACCCACCCAGCAGGGGAGGGCCTTACAGGAGATTTATTGGTCAATCACCAATCCACATCACAAGCCAGATGGGAGGGACACCAGAGTTTCTTTTATTTTTTCATCTTATGTATTTGTAGACATGGAAGACATCTTTCATAATGAAACAAGTTTTAAAACTTAAAGCAAAATAGAAAGAATTTTAACATTAGATCATGGGGCATTTTTTAACATGTAGATTCTAACTGCCACACTTAATTATCTTTATCAAATTTGACTATTTGTTTTACTTAAATTGGATTCCTATTTATTTCCTTTTTTTCCAGAATAAAAATGAATGCCCTAATTGTGACACCCAGATTCTGCTATGAATCTCTTGTTCAAATTAGGGTACTATTCAGATGTATATTACTTCAAACAATGTTTAATTTTTATCACGGGTCCTTAATAATATGAGGCTAATTGAATTTAGTGGCTTATGAGTACCACCAAGTTGGTATTTTGTGAGGGCATTTTAATCATCACAACATTCAGTGAGATTAAAAGTGAAAAGTTCTTTTTAGGGACATGGAGACGTGACCTAGTTCCCCAGAAACTTCAGAATGTTTTCCTTCCCCCTGTAGGAACATGAGCTTTTGGAATCCTTTTACATAGAGATCACTTATTCTTTTAAACATTTTTTAAAGCTTTTTCACTTTGTGCCCTAAACCAATTAATGACCTCTTTCTGTGAAAGGATGAGACACACTGAGTGATGGGGACACTTGGCCTGCTGTGACCTAGAGATTGTTTTAATGACACATTGAGATTCAATTTAGAGATGGACCTTGTTGCTTTTGAAGGATGGTGGGTAGAAGGTTCGCCCAGTCCTGGGCGGAGTTTGGATAATCTTTCATACTCCTGCACAGAAAATGAAATTAAGATAAAAGAGCAACCTTTGCCAGGCTTATTTTTATCATTTGCTAATTTAGTAATTATATCAGTTCCCCGGGGACGCCATAACAAAGTACCACAAATCCAGTGGCTTCAAATGACAGTAAGTTATCCTCTCACAGTTCTGGAGGCCGGGAGTACAAAATCAAGGTGTTGGCAGGGTTGGTTCCTTCCTGGCGCCCTGGCGGGAGGGTTTTCTGTGCCTCTCTCCCAGTTCTGGTTGTTGCCGGCAATCTTCGGTTCCTTGGCTTGCAGCTGCATTCCTCCAGTCTCTGTCATCACAGTACGTTTTCCGCCTGTGTCTTCACATTATCTTCTATTAAGGACACCAGTCATACTGGATTAACGGCTCATCCTATGCCAGATGACCTCACCTTAACTAATTACAGCTGCAACAACCCTAGTTCCAAAAAAGGTCACATTTTGAGATCCTGGGGGTTAGGACTTGAACGTGTCTTTAGGAGGAACAAAATTCAACCCTCAACACTAATTATTGGAAATAATTTTTTGAAGAGGTAAAGTGCCTCTGTTTTATCTATTACAGGAAGGGAATTGTTTGACGAATGCCGGGGAATCTGTGCAGTTGGGGGCAGGTGTCTCTCTCTCTGGCCCACTTTAGAAGTTTTCCGTAGAGAGCGTGGCAGCTGTTAGTGTACGGCATGCACCTCCTTCGAGTTAAGACTGTCTCACCATGAGCTTCCTGGAATCCTAGACACTGGCTTTGCACAGAGCGTCACAGGACCTCTAGTCTTGTGCTTTGCAAAGCACTGAGCCTCCTATCAGGCTAGGTCTTGTAGGGCACTGAATCATTAAACGGGACGGCTGATTCTACTTACATGTGATGCTGAAGGTGACAGGGCCCTCTTCACATCTCCCCCCTCCCCTCCGAACTCTGAAGCTACCTCCACAGTCCTTGCATCATAATCAGCTGAAAAGCTTGTTAGTAATTTACACTCCTGGGTCCCCCTTTCTCCCTGACCTACGGACTCAAACTCAGAGGTGGAGGATTACGAGTATGGATTTTGAACACACTTCCTAGGTAATTCTTTATGCTCGCTAAGGCTTAACGACCGTTTACGTAAGAACTTCATGGAGCACATTTTAAAAGCCTCTGATCTGATCAAGTGCCTTGAAGACGAAGTGAGAGGCAGGTGGGCCAGCTGAAGCTGGATGGCAGTTGAGACTGGATAGGAACAGGACTTGGACTCTTCCCATCTCTCTGGCTTCCAGCCACTTTGTAAGTTCTGTACAAGAGACAGTTCTTTATTTTGTAGCAGAATAGGGGAGCGTCCACCTTTGAACTCTTCCAGAACATTCCCACATATCACTTACCAGTAAAAGGTATTTATTTCTTTATTTTGAGGGTGAAAAATAAATCCGTTACCTAATAGAAAACTGTATTCCCCAGGGTCACCATTTAGGTAACTTGTAAAAATCATTCTCCAAAAGCTAATGGTTTCGATGGGAAGGTGAGGATTTTGGTTGTAAGCCTTTTCTTTTACCTAATGGCTCAATAACAAGGCTGAAATCATTTGGGACTGAAAGGAATTTCTAGTGATGAAGGCGCATCTTAATAAGACATGAGTGGGATAGTGCTGTAACCCCGAAATCTTGGCGCTTTCAGCCTCGTAAACCTGCCTAAGTTCCTGAAAGCAGCTTTTGTGCCTTGTCTGGCACCAAGTGCGAGAGAGATCCCAGATTTCTCATGAACCAAAGTGACCGTGGTGATGCATCTGATCGTGTGAGGTGACACACACCAGGCCTTGGAACTGCCTGTCAGTGGAGGTCCCTCTCACAGCATTCAGGATTGAACCTTGGGCACGCCAAGTCAAAGGAATGCATTTTTCCCCTGTTGGTTGCTATGAGCGACGTGCAATACAAGTTTGAAGTGGGTTAGAGAAGGGGGACCTTATTTCCATTAAGAATAGGTGTAACCTGAGTTTGTAATAGAAGGTAAAATAAGACAGGACCCTCAAACCTCATAATTTTCAACAATTTGAATCCCCCTTCAAGTCCTACTAGGACAAGGGTGCGCTGTTTTAGCACCGCTAGTCAGTTAACGGAGGTTTTCATGCTGTGTTTGTTCTTCTGGGAAGTGTGTGGGGTGTTAGCTCTTTTTGCATCCCTTGCCTTTAGGAAAGTGCCCCAGTGGTTTCAAAGAATTTGGGCCAGTTCTCTCTTTTTTATTAAAAATTTAAAAAAAAATTTTATTAAAAAAATTTAAATTGAAGTATAGTCAGTTTACAGTATTGTGTTAATTTCTGGTGTACAGCATTGTATTTCAGTTATATGTGTATAAATTCCTTTTCATATTCTTTTTCATTATAGGTTATTACAAGGTACAGAATAGAGTTCCCTGTGCTATACAGTGGGACCTTGTTTATGTATTTTATATGTAGTAGTTAGTATCTGCAAATCCCAAACTCCCTGTTTATCCCTACACCCTCCCTTTTCCCCTCAGTAGCCATAAGTTTGTTATCTATGTCTGTGAGTCTATTTCTGTTTTGTAACTAAGTTCATTTGTGTCACGTTACTTACATGGGCCAGTTCATTTAAGATTCAGCATCGTACTGGGTCATGGAAGCTACCCACATGTCTGTTTCCAAAGAAGCTATTACTATCATAGAGTCTGGGCATGAGCTAGAGGGAAGTTTCCTTTTTGTTTATCCCCCTGCTGGATACAACTGCCACTGCACTCTTCTGGTAACGGTGGCACCTGGCCCCCTCCCAGAGATGGATGCTCCACAGGGTGACCCATTTGTGACAGAGTAGAGCTGCTGCATGTGTTGGAACGCTCATGGCAGTATGGCGAGTGTGCCTTCTCACTCTGTGGACAGACTTTCAGTGAGAGGCAGTGCTGTGTGAGCCCCAGTTCAAAAAGCAGGAAAACGTCACTAAGGGAACGAACCTATGAAGCTTTTACCTTTCTTCTACGATCTTTACCTCGGTGCATCATGCTCTTTTTTATTTGCTATTTAACATCATTTTAAGTAAGTAAAAACTAAAAATTTAAATTATTGGCATGAATTTTACCATTTATATTATAAAATGCCAATTTTAAACATACATTTAAAAGCATTTGATTCATATGTGGAATCATCAAAATTACAGGCTGCGTATTTTGTAGCTCATGCCTGCGTATATGTTTTGTTCTTTCCAAAACAGTGGAATTCCTGCACGATACTAACTCAGTTTTTATTTTTTTAATTTTGCTTCTTGATTCATTTGCATTATACCAACACTTTCCACCTTTGGCTGACTGAAGAGTGTCGGTGTCACAATACCATGTACACATACACACCGTATGCGGAGAGAGCTGATGGCTACTCTGAAGCTTTATTAAGTTGCAGTCTTATATAGCAAAGAAGAATGTCAGGGGAAATGGTTAACAGGCAGTGTCTGGCTCAAGGTCAGAAGACCCTTTATGTTTTGGTAAATTATGTTTGTGTCAGCACCAGCGAGCCTTATAGCTTATCAGGGTGGAATGTATGAGAAACGGCTGCTTCACAATATTCTTCTTGGACTCAGGCGGCTGTGTCTGTCTTAGGTTGTCCCCCTCTGGGGATCTTACCCGTCCTTGGCTAACCGGCCTTCTCACCTCTGAGTCTGCAGCTTTTTATAACTTGTTTACCATTCCGGCCCAAGGCTTGTTCCTTTGTTCCCACAGTTGGGGGCCTACAAAGAGTAGGGGTGAACTGAAAGGAACAGGAATGATGGCTTGCCTTATCTTTTTCTTTCTATGCCTTCATTTTCAGCATAAACGGTTGGCTAATGCAGGGAAGTAAAATGGGTAAGTCAAGACGTGATAGCATTCCCTGGCAGCTCTTGCTTCCTAGAACACCGCTGCATTCTTTCTGTGCTTGAAGCAGATTCTGGCTAGAAGAGGAAGCATGGCCTCTCTGGACTGTCAGTGCTCCTGCTTATTCAGTTGTAGACATAACACGCTTACACTGAGCTCACTTGGAGTGTCGCTGAGCTCCCACGCACTGCGGGTCCACCAGAATTCCGTGCTCGCAGGGCAGCGCACGTGCTGTCTGTGAATGGGCAGCACCCACATTGCCTGTACCTCCCCTGCTCTCGCACAAGCTCCAGTGTCCCCTGGGACTTCACTTACAAAACACAGGTTCAGGGATAAAATTACTAAGAATGTCAAGATGGTGACAGTAGAGCATTAAACCAAGTGTGGGGCTCTTCTGAGCACAGACACTTGTGTGACTGCTCAGGTCATACATCTAAGAAGCCAGCCCTGATGGGACGTTGTAATTAGAGAGTATTTGTAAGCGTGAAATAAAGACCAAAGATTTTAGGAGACCTTAAGTGACCCCTGTAGGGAATTAAGACCAAGACATGTCCTAACCCTTACCCTAAGCTCAGATTCATCTTCTCAGAGAGGTTTTTCCTGACCACCCAATCCAAAGCGAACTTATCTTCATCATTCTTTATTATAGTGGTGGTTCTCAAACTTGAAGGTACATCAGATTGCTTGGTCCTATCTCCACAATGTCTGATTCATAAAGTCTTGATTGAAACCTGAGAGCTTACTTTTCTGATGAGTTCCCAGACCATGTTGGTACTGCTGATTCACTGCTGATTCAAAGAGCAGACTTTAAGAACCACTGATCTATTTCATCACTTGCTTAATTTTTCTTACAGCATATATCTAAAATTGCATTTTTATTTATTTACTTGTTTATTGTTTGTTTCTACCACAAGAAATGAAGTTCAGGGAGAGCAGAAATGTATTCTATGTTCACTATTGTACCCCTGGGCTTGGAATATACCAAATTGTGATAGGTATTCAATAGATATTTGTTGAATTAATGAATGAATATAGGATCAGGAGGTTCAGTGGATAAGAGGTTACAGTAGATGGTGGTAATTGGGGTAGGGTTAGGCCACAGAAACACTTGTACCTCTGCCCAGAAATGAGGTATTGCTGGTCATATTTGCTTCTAGGAAAATAAAATGCAAAGTTGCAAATTTGGGGGCAGGGAGCGGTAATCCTGAAACATGATGTTAGGGAACCAACTGGATAATTTAAATGGTGGAAATAGGAGGGGCTTCATAATTTCCTTTCAGGCTTGGGGATTTGGCCATGGCTAAAACAGAATGACATGCAAGGGTCCAATTTCTTGAATCCATAAGTGGATTCTAGAGTTTCAGGAACTCTACATGTGAGGGAGCCCTGCATCGCTTTTGGTTGGCCAAAAGCAAATACTCAATCTCCATCACATACTGCAAACTCCCCAGTCCTAATACCCATGTATTTATGAATTGGGGTGAGTGAGGTGATCTTCCATGAGAATTCCTTGGAGAATGGCCATAGCTTTCCCTGACGCCCCCTTTGGAGTCTGGCACATTCTGGCTTTATAGCTCCAGGAAAAGCTGGAGAATTTCAGGGCTAGTCACTCATGATGCCCTGTGTTTAAATGTACAATCCTTGAGCCACTGAGCTGCTTCAGCTTTCCATATCTTAGGACTTATCTAGCATTTTGGTCAACTTGAACTAACCTTCTTCTTTCCCTACATTTTTTTTCAAGAAACAGATTTTCATGTCATCTTACAATACCCGTTTGAGCTACCTCTCAAATAGCTTTGACAGAAGCAGGTTCTGAGGAGAGAGGTTCCTTTGAAACTCCTAGGACAAAAAAAGTGGCAGTTATGTTTCAAGGAGTCAAGTTAAAGGGGAGGAGGAAGAACTAAGACTCCATCACAGACACCTAGGGTTGTTTCTGTGGCAAGAACGGGCCCAGCACTGGGCCGTAGTCAGAGCAGGTCAAGGTGATGGGCGGCCTGGGGGAGCCTGCTAGCGTCTTGGGAAGAAATCCACGTTGGTGCTTCTCAAACTCTGTCTGGTATGTGAGACTCACCCCTGCCCCTGGCCTCTAGAGATTTCTGATTTGGTGTCTAGGGAGATGTATTAGGTGGCTTGGGCTTTGTAACAGAGGACAACAGCCTGGGTGGACTGTACATCAGACACTTACTGTATCACAGTTCGGGAGGCTAGAAGACTGAGATCAAGATGTCAACAAGGCTGGCTTCTTCTGAAGCCCCCCTCCTTGGCTTGTAGAAGGCGGTTGTTATCCTGTATCTTCACTTCCCTGTATCTGCGTCTCTTCCTGTGCCTTTCTTTGGCTTGTAGATGGCTTTTTCCTGTATGTGTGTAGATCTTCCCTCTGTGCTTGCTTATGTCCTAATCTTTTCTTATAAGGACACTGGTCATATTGGGTTGTGGCCCACTTGACCTTCTTTTACCTTAATTACCTCTTTAAAGACCCCGTCTCCAAATACAATCATACCCCGAGGCACTGGGAATTAGGACTTTAAGGTAAGAATGTGGAGGGGACACAGTTCAGCCCATAACGGGTGGAACCCAGGGAAGCTGTATATCCAGCAGTGTCTTCAGGTAATTTTGATGTAGCCAGGCTTACAGCCAATGTTTTGTAACCATTGCAAACACCTGCTACATCTGCAGTCCTGTGAGCATAATCCTCACTTTTCTCTTTTGCAAATGAGAGCTTCTCTGCCAGGCCAGCTGATTTTCAATGGGATTGTAACAAATAGGTTCCGGAAGGACTTGGTAACCCAATACCTTGCTGCCTGCAAATATAATCTGGGTTCATCTGTGACTGGACTTGTGGGTGTCAATTCAGAGACATTGCATTTTATTTCCAATGAACTACATTCTCAAAACCAAAGCAGGTTTGGTCTTTGCAGAAAAAAGATGATTCTGAAGACAGGTTATGAGTGAAGTTTAGCGTGCTGGAAAATGGATCAGATGCAGACCTAATTGTCTAAAGTTTATTTTCTGTGACTACAATTTGGTCTGTTCTCCAAGAATCCTCATTAAATTTTAAACCTCAGGATATACCCCTGTCCTCTAAGGAGCAGTGCAACACTAACAAGCTTTTGCCTGACAAGTCAATCTTCAGTATGTATTTCCCCCAGATAAACCCTTTCTTTCTGCCAAGTGTCAGAACTATCTGTATGAATGCAAATAACTCATCTACAGTGGGAGCCATCCTCTCTGCTTGTGTTTTTTTTTGGGGGGGTGAGGAATAGGAAGGTGAGGTAAGTTAGGATAAGCCTCCTTTTATTTGTCTGGAAGAGTTTAACTTTAGGAATACATCCACTCGCCATTTCTTGAGTTGATGAAGTGGTAAATCTGTTCCTAAGTGGGGATAATATTTTCATTAGAATTTTGTGGGGCAAGAACAGTTTTTGAATCATGCCTCCCATGTCTCAGGGGAGTAAAAATACACACTTTCTGGACTGATCCTGCTATATGAAGTAGTAGCAGCACCAATACCAGCCCCTAAATACATCATTTGCTATTTTTGTGGGGCATTAAGAGTCAGCCATCCTGAGTTTTGATTTGGACCAAAAGGAGGCCTAGACACAGAGACTATCATCTTTCTAGAGAGTTTGGAAATGTGTGGAGTTTTTTTGTTTGTTTTTTGTTTTGTTTTGGTTTGGTTTTGTGCTCACAATGTCTGGGGGCATTCCTGGACTTTAATGATGAGAAGTAGAGATGTGAGACATCCTACGGTGTTTCAACCAGTTTCACACAATGAAGTGATGGATGTATCCAAAATGCTTTTAACAGCCTGTTGAGAGACACTGATGTATACCAAAGGGTGAGCTTTAGTAACAGCAGAGGAGGAATGAAAATCGACGTGGTGCTTCCCTTCAATTCCTGCAGCACTGAAGACGGGCTCAGTGGAAAGGCTGGCCTGGCTTGTTCTACCTAAATTGTTCAGGAGGAGAACCAGAGAAGAACAAGCAAGTGGATCTGGGCTGCAACTTCTAGAAGCAGTCCTGCCTGGTCTTTATTTCCCACAGAACCTGCAAACTCAAGGCCGTGTCCCTGATTTATTACTGCTGGCCTAGGAGAGAGACGAAGCCACCCAAGTGTCCATTTACCCCTCAGAGAGAAAGGTGGTCCCATGAAAGCAAGTCAGAGGGACAGGGAGTGTGGTGCTGGGTGGAGCAAGGAGCAGAAGTTCCAGGACTTCCCTGGGAGGACAGAAGAGCTGGCATCGTTCTGTTTACTAAGGTGCATGGATAAAATATTGGCGTATTCTTCTTTATATTTTGAACTTCATCTCATTTAGATTCATATGAGTATCTTCCTCATGACTTCCTTGGTTCCTCAGCATTGTCCTCAAAGAATAGGTCTTCATCTCTGATTCCATTAAAAAATCAGTTTCTTCTGCAATGGACACTCTCTTACCCTTAAAATCAAATGATAAAGTTTTAGTTTAATTCCACATACTGTTGCTTTTGATGAGAAAGTTAATGCGTAAATGTGTTTTTTAAAAAAAATTCACTGTATTTCTGTTAAAGAAATAAAAAATGATTATTTAAAGCAGTAATTGTCTTTGCAAACATTCCCTAACTATTTGTTGATCATAAAAGGACACTCCAAGTACATTTTGAAAAAAAAAATCCTTCCCAAAGGTGCCTTAAAGTTGGAAATAAGATAATTTTTCCAGTAATAAAATGTATATATTACTTCTACAACTTGAGATTTAAGAATATCTTATTTTGTAGTAATGGCTGGCAATATGACAAAGAGATTAATTGCTTACTATGGAAACAGTTATTTTAGTTTAAAAGGTTACAATTAACGAATATCAAAAACCTAAATTTTATTCCTGAATTTTTAGAGATTTCTATTTTGTATGCATAGGTGATGCCAATGTTAATTTTTTTTCCTTTGTGAAGAAAAAAGTATCTTGTTGGATACAAATCTTTCTTTTGACCTCAAAAGGAAAAAATGCACGCAAGTGTTCAATTTCACAAACTTCTTTCATGAACCTAAGGTGTTTAATGTAGTCTTCTAGGTGCATAGGAGATGCCAAGATTAATAAGAGGTATTCTTATTCAGTAGCTGTTGGGAATAGAGACAAGAATTGACATGGCTGGATTCTAAGGCAGGCTGTGCTCAGTGCTTCAGCAAACATAGAGGGAAGAAATGGTGTGCTATGGGGTGCACCGTTACCCAGCAGGTACGCACTGAGCATTTGCTAAGCCAAGTCTCTCCTGAGTACTAGGAATGCAGTGGCCAACGGCACGGGTATTGTCCCTGCTCTCTTGGAGCTTATGAGGGTGGGAGAGTGTATGCGTCTAGAAGGGACTAATTCTATCTGGGATGATGAGGGGCCATAGTTTTGCAAAGACCATGTTAGAATTTCTTGGGATTGATAGGAAGTATCTCAACATGTAGCCGTAGCAAGGGAAAAAGCATTCCAGACAGAGAGAGCAGAAGCTCAGAGGAGAGGCTTTGGAAAGTGTATTTCGAAATGGAAAATAAGTCACAGACACTGGATCCAAGACACTGGAGCACAGGATGAGTACAGAAAGATCCATTGGACATTGTTTTCTTGTTGTGAGAGATTCCCAGCAAGCATGTTTTACTCAACATTTCATGAATCACAAAGTGACTAACGTCTCTTAATGACAGAGGTAGTTTCTATTAAATTTTCTAAGAAAAAAACATTTTTTTTTCTTCCTGTTGTGGGTACTCATCAAAGGCTTGGTGAGTTTTGATCAGGAAGATGCTATTCTTATATCTGACTTTAAAAAGAATAGCTGTGGTAGTAGAGCTGTTTAAGGAGATGTCAGTTATAAGCTATCCTGCCCCCTCTCAGTTCCCAACAAACAGGCCACAGTGGAAATATCATTCACAGGCAGTTATGCCGCAGGCAGCTGACTTAGTGGTGTAGCAAGAAAATATACATGAGTCACCCAAAGCCTTGGTTTTACGAACTTGATGTATGAGAGAGAAAGCTGTTAGTTAGCCATGTAACTGATGGTGACAGGAGGCCAAGAAGTTGAGTCTGAGTTCAAAGCCTCATGCAAGCCAAAAAATGAGAAGCTGGTGACAAAGAAGCTAGCAGAGAGATCTGGGTGTGTGGATGAATAGAGAAGGGCAGAGGCTCAGTGTGAGACGATCAGTGACAGCAAGGGTGATTTAGATTCCTGGTCAAGAGAGTTAGAGGGCATAGTTAGGAAACACATGGAGGCAGGACGTCTGTGTTTTGGTAACTCGATTGTTGGGGGAAAGGAAGTTTATGAAAAGGGAAGAGTTCACAGGGGGAGGGTATAGATCAGTGGTAGAGCGCATGCTTAGCATGCACAGGGTCCTGGGTTCAATCCCCAGAACCTCCATTAAAAAAATAAAGAATTTAATGGGACTCTGGAATATCAAGACAGTGCCTAGAATAGTCATGATTCCATCACGTGTGTTAGAACACAGGAGTAAGAGAATTTTATAGACGCGAAAGGTACCAAGTTCTGTCTTCAACAAATTTGCTGGAGGTAAGTGGAACAGTATGGAGAGATGCAGAGATGAATGACTTTGTGAATCTGTAACTCAGAGGAGAAATGAGTGAAGGGCAGGGAGCCAGCATTTATGGGATGCCCACTATGCGGAAGGCCTTGTGCTAAATGCTTTACAAGTGGGTCTTCATTTAGTTAACCTTCTCTAGAAGGGCTTGTCATTTGCCAGGCATTTATCCTCAAATCCATCCCCTGACCTTATCTTGCTCTGTTCTCCATCGAAGGAAGCTGTCCCTTGCAACAGCATTTCCACGACTTTGTTGGAAGTGGCTCCTGGCTAGTTGGGTCCATGGGAGTCATGGTGGGAGGCAGGAGAAAGGTACTTCTCTCCTTTCTGCTTCCAGTCGTATCTCCAGTGCCAGTCGCTGCTGTATCTCTTTTGTGGCACCTTCTCACACCGGATAGAAAAGGGAAAGAGGGGAATACATGCTAGATATGCCAGATCTGGCTACATCTATATATAAGGAAAGAACCTTGCTAAATGGTGATCCCTGCACCCCCATTGTATAATCTGTAGGCAGTTCAAGTTCAGGGCTATTATGGCGGCTTTGCAGTCTCTTGGGAGACCATGTCACGTGTCTTTCTGCCTGGCCAACTCAAGCACCTGGCTTCTACTCAGGGTCTCCTCATGATCCAAAAAGTCCAACGAAGCTCCGCCATCCTATCTGTGTTCTAGAAAGAGGAATGAGAAAAGTGGAGAAAAGGCTGTTTCTCTGATGCCTCAGCTTGTCTCTCATTGGCTAGAACATAATCATGTGATCACATGAAGCTAAAAGGGAGGCTGAGAAATGTGTTGGAGCCTGGCCATAAAGCACTTAGCTGAGAATCAAGCCTCTGTTACTAAGAAGGAGGGGAGGATGGATATTTGACAGCCCCTGCACGTCTCGACCTGAGCTTTGAGGTCAATATTATCCTCATTTTAAGGTGACAAGTAGTTCCAGAGGGCTGCAGAAGGTTGCACAGTGTTCAGCAGTGTTGATGTTTCATCCTAAGCCCATCTGACTCCAGGGTTTGTAAGCGCAAGTGTAGGGCTGAGGAGGCAGTGGGAAGTCCGCCACATACAGCTGATGGTTAAGGCGTGAGAGACACTGATTTCCCGGGAAGAACACAGAAATAAAGCAGAGGGACCAAGGAGAGAAATAACAGACAAAAGGGGTTGGAGAAGGTGTGGAGTCCAGGGTGGAGGACGAATGTCCATTCAGGGAAAATAGGACAGAAGAGTTGAAGAGGGAAAATGCCAGGGAACCAAAGTGCGGGGCAGCCAAGGGAGGAGCAGGCAGAGGCAGCCTGAGGAACATTGGCCTCGGAGTCAGGGAATTTGGGTTCGAGTCTCAGCTCTGTCATTTTCTGATGACATGACCTTGGATAGTTCTTCTGTGGCCTGAACTTCACCGCACTCATTTCCTGGTAAACACTGTCAGAGGATTTCAGGGCCGTTTATATTTGAATATGGACACAAGTCATATTGGTGGGGGTGTTTCTCAGGTTTTATCCTTCCTAAATTCCTGCTCTTTTAATAGTTCCCACTCCCTTGGATGTGCCCTAGGAATATAAGTTGTAGTTTATGGTGCGTGTCTTAATTCGGGGTCACTATTTCTACTTCTATTTACAAAACAAGGGTGGAATAGCCAAAGGCATGGAGAGGTCAAGCCGTTTCCCCCTGTGACCCACAGCAGCGGTGAGGAGCAATGGGCCAGCAGAATGTGCACGTGTCTAGAAAGGGCCCCTGACTCTGGGCAGCTGTCCGTCCACGTCCCTGTTCTCATTTCTCCTTGGACGCCTCGGCCCTCGGACTTGACTTGCAGGTCCTTTTCTAGGCCTAGGGAGAAGGTGTTGTGATTGCATTGGTCCTCTCTGTGATATTGTGCAGAGCTCTGCACATTTATAGCTTGCATAAATATTGAATAATAATAAATAGCTATGAGGGAGGAAGGATATTGTAGACTGGGGAGAGGGAAAGATGCTGAGCTCATTATTTGAGGGCCAATCTCGGGCCTCTTGGCTATCTCCTTCAAAGAGATTTGTTTGCCAGCTGTGTTGAGAAATATACTTTCCATATGATGAGCCCAGAGAAGCCGCCAGTTTCCCTACAGCGCTCTTTCAGACTAGCCCCAGGAGGGTCCGCAGAATCGTTAATGGTGTTTCAGAGAGGATAACCCCTCACGCCTCCTTGGCAACTGGATGAGAGGAAAGCCGCAGGGAGAATGGCTGCAGCAAGATGATGAAATTAGAGGAATGGGATGGAATCTTTTTATTTCATTTTATTTTCTGATTCCATGTGCAAACAGGGCAGCTTTCCAACCATTTTATGGATGCATCATCGACTGAGAAGGTCCCTTGCTCTTCACTTCACAATTATCTTGGCTCGTGGAGGGCATTTCTCGTTTAATACGTAATCCAGGTTCAGTGTGTCAATCAGATGCTATCTCCTCCATCCGAAGAACCGGTTTTCTGTGTGGTGATTATAAACCGGCTAAGAGAGACAATCAAATTCTGGAAATTTAAGTGCAGCAGGTATTGAGTAAATATTTACAGAACCTGGGCAATTGGAGGAACTATAATTAAAGAAAAAAGCAATATGCCAACCAGCTGGACTCAGCGTTACAGTTCTGACTGGCCGCAGCCCTGCCCAGCCAAGGAGGTGTTTAGTAAATAAAACAGAGGTCTTCTTTATAGCATGATCGATATCTGCATGTTGTGCTGCAAATGTTTTCATCGTTTTGTGAACCGACTGGTTTCATTGACTCCGAATGTCACATGGGTCCACCTTGGCTGGGGAATGCATTTCTTCCTGAATCTAAATTAGCAAGCATGAGCAACGTGTCTCCTTGCCTTGTGTCTCGGTGGACCTTTGTCATAGGTTAAACCTATCTGTGGGTTAAACCAGGAGGGGCAAGGATGGAGCTTGATGATGGTCTTAGACAGCAGGTCCCTAGATACCTCAGTGTGGCTCTGGCTTCCCAGGGGAGTTGCCAGCAGCTGGTACCACCAGTGTGCTAAGGGGCAGGGTTTTTTTTCAGAGACTCAGAACTCTTTGCACCCAAAGATTTGAGAATGAGATTTTGGGATTCCAGAGTTTTCCTAATGACAGTAAATGACACAGTATCATAGCTTTTCTGACTTGTCTGTCAACTAGCCCCCAAAAGAAAGTCTCCTATCTTTTGGATCCTTTTCTTTTCATGGAAGACCCCTGCCTAGAAGTGACAAAGGCAGATGTTAAAGGGACCCTCCCTGACCATTGTCTCAGAGGATTGGCCAAAGAAACAGTGAATGTTTTGCTAGGAAAAGAAAATGTGTATTCTTAGGCCTTAGCTGTCTTCAAAGTTTCGAAGGAATATTATAGAGAAAAGAAATCCATCTTTCAGAAAGACCCCTCCAGACTTTCTTAACCTTCAAAAGGCGTCCCCTGCGTACCTGTCCTTGGTCGGTTTCCTTCATAACACTAACGTTCAGTCACTTTGCTTGTTTACCTACCATTTGGATCTGTTTCCCCTCCAGGAGGGCAGGGATCATGTTGGTGTAATTTCCCTCTGTCTCCCTAGGCCTGGGTGTAGCACCGGCTGTGTAATTAACACTCAGTAAATATGTGTGGAAAGAGGAGACCATAGGACAGCTCAGGAGGCCCAGCGTGGTGATGGTGATCCTCAGTGTACAGACTGCTCCCGTTGTGAGCTGGTGGTTTGGCTGCTCTCTGCCCCGGAGTTACGAGCTGCGCCTCATTCCACTCCCAATCCAGTCAGTGGAAGTATGAATTCATACAGTAGGTTGCCTGGGGGACCAGGCAAGAAAATATCAGTGAGTTGATGCTTATCCATCAGTCAGCTTCCTTGGGTTAATGGGATGAGGGGTCTTAACTTTATTTGGAAGCCAAACAAAACTAGCCGGCAAACAAACAAAACAGAGTTCTGGAGAAAACAATTCTCTGCTTCTCACTGTCTGTCTCCCTCAAGTGTATGATGTGAAAAGATCTCTTTCAAACCGGATATGAAAAAAAAAAAACTATGGATTTTGTGGAGCCAGAATCGTGCCATCTGTCTTAAAGTGGCAATTTTGAAAGATTTCTTAAATTGGATAGTGTTGAACTGTACCTTTGATAGGTGCATTTTTAGTAGTTCAAGAGGGGGCTCTGCCTTCCTTCACACCGCAGGATTAAAGGACAGCATCTGATATAATTGCTGCCCAAGAGTTGACCAGCAGGCCGAGTAGAAGACAGGGAACAGAAGCTGTGTAGTCTGTGAAGATCTGATTGAACCCATCAAAGTTTTATTCTGGGTACAGAAGTTACATCAGTTTTCTTCTTGAAGATGCAGGAAAACAAAATGCAGATTCCGTAAGAGAAAAGATCATTCAACAGTCAGTGGATTGAAGCTCAGGGCCTTTGGTGGGAGTTTATACCACTAGTAGAAAGAAATCTCATTATTTTCATGGCCACGGAGCCTGAAGATTTGGCTACAGTTTGAATTCAGGACAATGTGCCTCAGACTACGCCATTGTTGACACTTCTTCCAAAGTGGCCCAGTGGGAGTCACCTTCTTAAGTATTTGGTCAATATTTTAAAAAATATTGTTTTATTATTACAGGGAAATGGGAACTCCCCCTCCCCTATCCACTGAAGAGAATTTGTCATTCTCCGCTGTATTTCCCAACTCTCTGTTGACCAGATTCTGGGTCACGGAGGAGGGAAAAACTGAGAACAAGATTGGCAAATTTGATTTTCATTAGAAAGTGCTGAATGAAGAATGATTCCAAAACTATGGAAAAGAGAAGAGCGGCTGAAGTTGACGTGGCCAGGACTTGGGGAGTTTAGCGTAAAGTGGAGAGTCTTTGGGAACAATTATCCTTGGTGTGAAAGAAGGTGTGGAAAGACATTTTAAGAATTTGGTCGTTATTATGAATGAATGATCCTGCTTTGACATTGCCTCAAGATACTACACTAAAGTACCACATAGATCTGCAATTATTTTTTGATTCTTGGCTGACTGATTACTGAATGAAATCTGTGTCCAAACTGGGTCATAAAGCAGCTGGGCCTTTTAAGGGTTGCCCAGTTATAAGCCTACAGGTAAATGTGCACAGCGGTTCTGTTTTGGACAAGATTTTGTGCATCACTGCTGGGAGGGAGAAGACACACACATCCTCTTTTTTTTTTTCAGTTGTGATTCTTTTTTTTTTTAACTGAAGTATAGTCAGTTTACAATATTGTGTTAATTTCTGGTGTACAGCATAATAGTTCAGTCATACATATGCATACATATATTTATTTTCATATTCTTTTTCATTATAAGTTACTATAAGATATTGAATATAGTTTCCTGTGCTATACAGTATAAACTTGTTGTTCATCTATATTATATACAGTAGTTAGTATCTGCAAATCCTGAACTCCCAGTTTATCCCTTCCCACCCACTTCCCTCCCTGGTAACCATAAATTTATTTTGTATGTCTGTGTATCTGTTTCTGTTTTGTAAATAAGTTCATTTGTATTTCTTTTTTTTTTTTAAGATTCCACATATAAGTGATATCATATGGTATTTTTCTTTCTCTTTCTGGCTTACTTCACTTAGAATGATGATCTTCAGGTCCATCCATGTTGCTGCACATGGCATTATTTTATTCTTTTGTATGGCTGGGTAGTATTCCATTGTATAAATATACCACGACTTCTTTATCCAGTCATTTGTCGATGGACGTTTAGGTGGTTAATTAGGGAAGAGATGTTACTATTCAGAATCAGGATTCACGACACTGCTATCACCCTAACAGCCTAATGTGAAAATTTCCATTTTCTCACAGTCATTGAGGGGCCAGAACCCTCAATGAGGGAGTGATTGCCATCCTATTTGGTATTATACTAATCAGTTTGAAAGTTAGAAACACACTGCTATAAAGGAAAAAACATTTTTAAGGAGAATTTGATCATCTAATTAAGCAAAGTGACCTTAAAGTCATTATTATGACAGAGTGGGCTAAACAAATGTCGTAAGTAAGATGAAATTAGAAGTGGGTAATGAAACGGCCACATTAGCTTCTTTATGAACATACAGGACTTAGCAGTCTATCAGTTCCTCGCTGGCTTTGCTGGGGGAAGCAGAGGGGAGTTTCGGTGGAGACGGCACAAGTTTTCTGTGAGCTACTAGGACTTCTTTTGCCTGTGGTATTTTTTTAGGGCTTCGCAGAGCTTTCGTTTTCTAGGCTGTCAGAAGTGGTGTCATGTTTTAATACTTCACTGGCATCGTATCAGCAGAGGATAAATTTCTCAAAGATTGAAGTAAATCTTAGTCCAAGTATCATAACTGGGATTAAAAAATACACGTATTTGTGAATATGTAGGTTATATAATATATAAAATAGATACATATTATATGTAATATATAAATATCTATGTATTATATGTAATGTATATCTTACACACACACAGAGTTGACCCTTGAACACCTCGGTCGGGTTAGAGCTGCTCAGGTCCACCTATATGTGGGCATTTTTCAGTAGTAAACACTCCAGTACTACACAGTGCACTGTCTGCTGAATCTGGGTGTGAGAGGATAAGGAACGCCAACTATACGACTCCTAAACTGTCTGTGAATTAACTCCTGTGTACTTCAAGGATCAATGGTATGTAAATTTGAAACTCCCAGTGCCAGATTCTTAGCCTACCTTGACAATGCTTTGGAATTTATTGCCCCCCAGCAAAAGGGAGGGATCCTCACCATTTTAGGATCTGTTCTACAATCAGTGCAAACCCTTCTGGCCTTCCTGTGGCTTCCCAATATCTACTCTCTTTCCCTTCCATTCCCTTCCTCCACTGATGAATCCTTTAATGTCAGCTGTTGAGCAAAATGAGCATCACTCTCCTTTTATGTTCTTCTTGCTTCCTCTTACTGTGTGGGGTCTGTGCCTAGCCTCAAAATACCAGGTCCTGCAATGTGCTTGTCATCCTCGCTCATATTTAGTCATTAAAAAGCACTAAAGAAAAATTCATGCTGAATTTGCAGGAACAGCAAAAAGGAAGATCATGTCAGAACGATTCAAAATACTCCCACTTCCATCTCAGCTCTCTGGTTTTTCGGTTCCTGCTAGGATTTTGCCTGGCACTAGGGAGCCTAGGAAAGTTTCCTCAGTCAGCTCAAACGAGTCTAATGCATGTGTGTTAAAGAATCTAAATTAAATACCTTACCATTTCAAGCAAAAGAACAAACTTAAAGAATAATAACATTTGCTAAGCACATCTAGCAAAGTGGATTAACAGAGGAGCCCAATCAGCAAGACTTGACAGGGCTGTTATTTGGCAGCGTGTCTGTCTACACGCAGCATCGGTCTTCTCTGGTTTATGCAAATTACTAATGACATAACATATCCACACTTAACAAGACTTCCTTCTGACTTTGCTTGTGATTTTTAAATTCAACAAGAAAAAAATTAGAGATACTCCTCTGTTACCATTCACTTCTAGCTCATTTCGATCATAAGAGCAAACCTTTTCCAGTTAGTTCAGGTTAGATTACAGATCTAAAAAAAATTCCAGAAATTACATCCTGAAATATGCCTTTTTATATCTTCTCCTGGAGACCTAGTAGAGTTATGTTTGAGTTTCTCGATATATATCTTGTATATTAGCTTTCCTTCAGTAGTTTTCATCTCTTTCTTTTTTATGCTGGTTTCTCAGTGATTTAATCAAATAGTATCTTCTAATTTACTGATTTCTTTATGTTAGGTCTACTGTTCATCCCATCTATTGAGGTTTTAAAAAGATATGTTCTAAGCCATCTATTCATGAATTTATTATCACAGACATTGATTTTATCGCCTCCTGTTTTTGTTTTGTAGATGTATTTTCCTCTTAAAAATTTTAGAAACCTACATTTTAAAGTCTTTTCAAACTGCTTTAATAGTTTTTGCTCTCTTGGCTGTCGGATTTTTGGCTATTATTTGCTCACTATTTCACCCAGTGCTGGATTATTTTGAGGTGCTTTGTAATTTTTGTTTGAGAGTTACCTTGCGTGGCTGTTTTCTTTTTAGTTATCCTTAGGCTCGCCCCCACCATTAAGATTTCAGTGATGTTTCAGCCTGGCCCTCAATGATATTACATAGGTGTAAAAGTCAGGATTTTATATGTGCCAGATCTTCTAGCTTCCTTGAATACTAAGTCCAGCCATTAATAATCCTTCAAGATTTATTACAAGTTTTCCTATTTAATGTAACAACTATTCAGATGAGTCACTGCTGGTTCTGTTATTTCTTGGTTTGGATTCCTCCTTTGGGAGATGATTGTGAGGATTCTCCCTGTAATTTCTACTACATAATTACGTACAAAACAGCAATAGTGTATGAAGTGAGTGTGGCTCCGTGGGTGTGTGGCACCGCATGTGCTCTCCTCTCCTCTCCATCTGTCCCAGCCTGCTCACACTCCCTTGCTTGTTACAGCAAATCAGCAGCAGCAGCATGACTCCACTGTAAAACTTGAACTAGATGAAAGAAATTGATTCCATACCATTTTAAGCTTTGCAGGGCAACTCCATCAGTCCAGATCAATGACCCAAAATGACTTAGAGAGTAAAATATGCAATACATATGAGAGAAAGATCCTTTGTATTAAGGGGACTGAGGGAGCTTTATGAGGGTGCATTAAATTGTGATGTGTGAACTTTGCTGTTAGAACCTCCAGACTCTCATCGTTAGCTCCACCCTCTTGTGCAGGGGCACCCTTTTCTCCCCTCAATACACACCCCTGAGCCACTGGGTCTGAGTCACACCTTGCGTTCTACCTTCTGTATAGAGTAGGCCTGGTAGAGTTATTCAAACAAATGCTCGGGGGTGTAGAGCCCTCTATCTGCCAAGGTCTGAGTTCTGGAGCACAGTCCGGCTCCTGTCTACCTGTTTACCACCAGGAACTGCCACATACACTCTGAACTTTATGCTCCAAGAACATGAAGCTCTGTGTCTTTCTCTTTTCTAAGATTTCACTGCCACCCTACACATCCCCAAACCAGTCCAGCAGACGTGTGCCTACGCATCCTACTCGCCCTTCCAGTGTGCCCACAAGCACCACCTTCTCTGTGAAGTTTTCCCCGATTCCACCAGATGCAGGGGCTCTGCCCGTTATGTGCCCCTGGTACGCACCTCTGTTGCCATAACTGCCACTTCCATCGTGCCTTTGCTGTCTGGTTGGGCACTCTGTGAGGACAGGGACTATGTTTCCTCATCTTTATGTCCCCAGGATGTAACACAGACCCTAAAATGTGTGTTGAATAATTGACAGAACCGTGGCATCTGGAGAAACAACTGATGTGCCACCATTGGGGCCAGAGACCAACTTTGGGGTGAGAGTTGGGAAGGGAACCCGTAGCTCAGTGGCTACCATTTGTTCAGTCCCCGACATGGGGCCTAACCCGGCATGGCACAGTGAGCGCAGAGACACCTCCAGGTCATTGGTAGAATGGCAGCTGGAATTGGGTTTGACGTCACTGAAACCCAACGCCAGTGAGAAGTATCAGTTCACCTCCTTCGGTCAAACAGCCTTGAGCAAGGTCGTAACTTCTCAAACACTAACCGGATACAGAAACATTCTAGTTTGTCTGCAGGCAATCTAATAATTAACAAAAGAGCTTTTAATTTCTAAGTTGTGTGAGGCTTTGGGGTTAAAAGTTTCTTCCTCTGACTATTTCCAGCTTCTCTCCTCCCTTCCCCTGCCAGCGCTGACAGTGAACTTGGTTGAGTTACATTCAAAAACACTGCGACAGCTGGGCACTCTGCAGCACGTGAATTTCTACTAGTCTGTGCCCCAGGCGGATTATGAGTAACGAAACCCTGAATACGGGAGAGGGCTGATGTGTGCCCCGAATCCCCATATTCATAGTAATTCTCATAGGATGGGGGCCAGGGTTACGCTGTCTGGCCGCTGTGCTGGGTGGATGTCCCATAGCCTAGTCTGGAAAAGAACTCTGGAAGCACAGAGGTGCTGACAGTCCTCTTGGGCTCCGGGTGCTCCTGTGCACAGATACTCTGTTGCTTTGGCACTGCTGCAGGGAGAGAGCTGAGGCGGTCACACCGGTGGCTCCCTGTGACATTTGCTGGTGGAAACAAGGGGATGTCGGCTCTCTTCCACAGTTGTGGACTTTCAGAGGCGCTTTCCCGAGGCAGAAAGTAATTGTAGCTCCATTTTCTCTCACTTGTATGCTCATTGTGCTTTACTTACACTTTAGGTATGATGTTTAACGAAAGTATTAGTTCTGAGCTCTAAAAATGGGTTAAAATTTTCTCTTTAGGTTACGCGTATTTTAAAACCGTGTCTGGTACATCAGAACAACTACACCAAAGCTTTGAAGGTGTCCTGGAGATCACTGAGTTTTTTTGGCTTCTTCACAGGTAGAGAAAGAAACTGAAGGCTCGAGGTGCTGTGATTCCTGGAATATCACCTGATAGTGGTATCCTTCTAAAACTGGGGTGTCAACTCAGGTCTTGCTCTCAAATTTATCTGTGATTATCTGCACATCCTGGAAGTGAATCTATATAAATTGTGTTACTGGTGATGAAATCAGTCATTATAATAAGGACCTCCTTTTTCATTAAAGTCAAGGATGCCTATTGTTGAGCTCAGGGAAAATAACATTTATTATAAAAATTGGATGCCACATCCAAAGCCACAGCTGATACCAAGTTTCTTTCCCTTCTCCCTGCCCCGCCCCCAGATCCTTCAAAGAAGAATGGAGGGAATGAATTTCATAGGTACTAGAATTGCCTTTTTTAAAGCATGTATTAAAAAATTTATTTTATAGGTACTAAAATGGGACAAGGGGCCATTGGAAGTGAGTTAGTGGAAAAAACCACAGGCCTCACAAGTAAGTGGATGGAGGTTAATATGCTGTAGGGAATAAACTGGATGATTTGGCAAATGAGTTAGCTAACCTCTCTGAATCTCGATTGTCTCATCTGTGAAGTGGGACTAATACAATTTCTACCACAGTGTTGCTCTAAACTTTCACTAAGATACTGCAAATAAAGTGCTTGGCTCATAGCAGGAGCTTAATAAATGCTCATTTCTGTCCTGTTAGTGACTTGGATGTTGCTTTTGCATTATAGCCTGGATTTGCCCTGAAGGTGGTTTTTAGGTCCAGCAGCTTTTGTTGGCTCGGTTGGAAGCTCCAAGGACATGGCTTTGGGTTGGGTCAAAGATCTAGTCCCAAGAAGCTGGAGGAATCAGAACCTTGTTAACCTGACCACGAAGTGTGGAAGCATGGGCGTCGCCCCAGGTTCCGACGCTCCAATCTATACCAATGCCAGTGTGGTGCTTCCCAACACCTGCCTGCTGTTCTGTTATTTCTCGTGTCCAACATGATCTTCTTGCAACAGCTGGAGATAAACTAATTTTGAGTGTCTGTCAAAGGTCACCAAACTGGCACTCTGTTAGCGCTGGACAGAGATGAGGTTGGGGAGGGAGCCGAGTGAAGCAACAACTCCAGGGAGGCTGTTAACAGAAGAGGCTTGCCCTCACGGAGTACAGAGCTCGTGGGGTGATGGCGTGGAGCTCTGTTTTAGTGCGGGCTCAGGCACCAGATGTGCACAGCTGTGCGAGGGACGCTAACCCTGCCAGAACAAGAAAAGCCACACGCTGGTTGTTTCACTTCTGAGTGAGAGGAAAGGGGAAATAAATCTCTCTCAGTAGAGAAAAACAAGACTGTTAAATGTTTATTATTTATCAACCTTCTCAAATAAAGTCTAAATGGGCCATTTGTCTTTCACTTGCCTTTCCCAATTTGAAAGCACCAGAACACTTTTGCAAAAGATTTCTCAATTCAAGTGGCCTGTTTAGAACAGGCTGCATTTATTCAGTAATGTGTACTTTTAAAAACGCTATGCTTTTCTTGAGAATTCCTTAATGTCATATCATGAAAAGAAGTGGGCGGCTGATCCTGGGCACAGAAGTATTGCCTTTATAACCGTATTTTTTGTTCTCTTGTGAGAAATGTTGTTTTATTTAATCCACCAGCCACAGAGACCGTTTGCTAATGGTCGTATATACAGTAGGACTAAATTTTCTCTGGGATAGTTAGTCCATTGAAGATGATCTGCTGTGACTTACTCCTTGCTGTAGGTGATATCATAGTCTCTAACGAAAAAGCATTTAAAACTTTGTCTTATGTTATTAAGGAATACTTACATTTGTGGGGCTGTTCTTAAGAAAACCAGTGCTTTTGGAACGAAGTTAGAAGTAAAACACATTCTGCCAAGATTTAAATAGAAGAAAGGTAATGCACAGAAGCCTTGTTTATAGAATTTCCATGTATCAAGTGTTAAGTTTCTTGGGAAAATTGGCTAGAGCTAAAATACTGCTTAATTTCAATCCCTTTAAAATGGAGTCTTCCGGTGCGGCCCTACAAATATAGAATGATGTTTAAAATGCCAAACATATAAGAAGACTATATTATGTTTTCTGAAAAATGTCTTAATTTTTATAATTCATTATCGTGGCGATTCAGGTTGGAGATACACTAGTGCATTATGATCATACTGAAAGAAAGTTGAGGCTGGTAAGGGAACAAAGTTAGTAGCGAAATCACCTTTTCCTTCTTGCCATCTTATCTGAGGGAGGAAGACTGGAAAAGGTACTTGGTTTAAACCACCTGCGAAAAATAACCTTTTGAGTTGCAAACTGACCTTCACATCGAGCAATGTAAACACACCCTGTGACCCACAAGGGGCTGAGTTCCTTCCCTGTGTAAATATTGCAGGTGGGCACTAACATCTAAGAGGTGGAGTGATACAGTCAGACAAACTGCCCTGGAACACAGATCTCATCTCCCGGGGCCCATGATTCCAAGGCGTAGAAGCGATGTTGGCACATTGGGCTTCTGCAATAGTGAAGGACCACTGCCACCTGTGGACAGCAGTGAGCATCAGCGCCAGCATGCTGTGGGCCAGGAAAAGCACTAAGTGATGAATGACGAGTGCAAAAGCTGGGCCATCTGCTGAGTTTGATGCTGTAGAATTTGCCCAATAGCATGTGTCTTCATAGGTACACCTGTGGCCTGTGGTGGGGCCTCCCCCAACCCCCAAATCAATAACTACCCTTTTAACCGCACAAAGGATGTGGTTACCTTGTATTAATACAAAGCACAGAGCAGGCATTTAAGCTCAAAGTCCTTTAAGGAGCAGGTAGATAATGTAGTTGCAAATGGATAAGAGCAATAGGAGGCCGCATGCCCCACCTGAAGGCATTCAATTCAATTTAATTCATTTTTTTTTAAGGAGAGCGGTACTCCATCAAGCAGCACACGTTTGCAGTTCAGATTCAGCACTGGGGGCCAGTAGGTGGATGTACAAGAGCCCATGTGACATTAATGCACCTAGGAACAGAAGTCTAAGAATACTTCATTTGTTCACTATAAAATATTTATTTAATGCTTGTTTTAATTCAAGCATCACTCCATATTGTTAGATAAGTTGGGAAAACAGATGTTACAAATGGAATTACAGTTATAATAAATGCAATGAATGAAAGTCCCGAGCAAGTATATAAATATATACCATGTTTCATAAAGCTTGTTTGCTTATAAGTCACATTACTATTTTATTATATATATATTTTTAATTGAAGTATAGGTGATTTACAAAGTTGTGTTAGTTTCACATGTACAGCAAAGTGATTCAGTTATACATATATACACACACATACATATTTTTTTCTTGTTCAGATGCTTTTCTATTATAGGTTATTACAAGATATTGAACATAGTTCCCTGTGCTATAAAATAGGTCCTTGTTATTTACCTGTTTTATATATAGTAGTGTGTATCTGTTAATCTCAAATTCCTAATATATCCCTTTTCCCTGCCTTTCCCCTTTGGTGACCATAAATTTGTTTTTTATGTCTGTGAGTCTATTTTTGTTTTGTAAATAAATTCATTTGTATCATTTTTTTAGATTCCACATATAAGTGATATCATTTGATATTTGTCTTCTATTGACTTAATTCACTTACTATAATAATCTCTGAGTCCATCCATGTTGCTGCAAATGGCACTATTTCATTCTTTTTTATAGCTGAGTAGTATGCCATTACACACACACACACACACACACACACACACACACACACACATGTACATACACTGCATCTTCTTTATCCAATCACCTGTTGATGGACATTTAGGTTACTTCCATGTCACATCACTATTTTGTATTCTACTAAGATAGGTAAAACTCTGCCAATTAAATTATAGCCTTATGTGTTCCTAATTATAGAAAATTAATACTCTTCGCTTTTGACATTTTATTTCATACGTATTGAAAGAGCTCATTTTAGACTCATTACAGCATAGATTTTTTTGATCATATAGTACTTATACATACATAAAAAGGAAAATATAAATTAAATAAGCTATCACATTGAGAGGTGAACTCTTGGGTCACTTTTTGACTCAAAGCTACCAATGTCCATACCATTCTATCCAGTATTATTCTCTGACCATCAAGAGTTGGGGAACAGCATTTCTTAAAACAGTTCTTCACTATCGTCTGGAATTCTCTTTCCAGCAGCCAACCCTAATTCTCAGAGTTTGGATGCTGGCATTTTCTTGATCTTACCAAAACGTGTCAACAGAAGCTTTTCAGACATTCACTAGGACTTGTGCCCTTTCCTCAAATAGTCCTTCAGTGGCTTGTAGACAGAAAAGGCAAGGGGCTTCAGTTGTGCTGTCCTGTTGTCAGGGCTCACACCCAAGTGCACACGTGCTGGCCCGATGGACATGTCAGGATGCCCAACTGACCTGACCCGACCAATTAAGTTTGGAAGACCCCATGATTAGAAAGTCATATCTAATTTCAGAGATGTGAAAATATACACATAATACAGAGTCAGTGAAACACAGTCACTTAATGAGCTGACCTGGTCTTCAGGGCCGGAGATACTCTCTTGGAGAAAGTAACACTGAGTGTCAGACCTGAAAACTAAGAAGTTATCCAGAAACTGAGATGGAAAAGTGTCATCCTAGTAGAGGCAGGGCCGGATGATGGAGCAGACTAGCTAGACTGCTCATCAGAGTGCCAAACTAGCGGGATGCTACAGCAGTTCCAGACTCACTGTGAAAGGTGGTAACTGCTAACTCGGGTTTCTACATGCAGCTACTTACTTTCCTGAAGAAATATAAGTAAGTCTTACTTTCACTGAAGCTGAGGTATTGTTGAGTGCAAAACAGAACAAAACAAAACAAAAAGTCAAATCATCACTGGTTTGTTTCTCTTGAGCACTCTTCATGTGTACTTAATACAGCTGTGTCTGAAACTGACAGTTACGGTCGTCACCTGAAATTCCGAAACCACATCATACATGGCACAGAATAAGTGGCAGTCTTCATGATCTCCATGTGAACCCCTTTTCTTATCCTAACCTTCCCTCTAGGGAATTGTCGGGTTTAGTAATTGACAAAAGAAAGCCAAGGAGAAACAAAAAACTAGAGAACAAATGAAAATAGTCCAATTTTTTCAAAATATCACTTTGCTTTCTCCAGGTGAAGTAAATTGGATATTAAATCTGTTTCTGTGAACAATTTTTATTACTAGAAAATCAGGTTCACCCGGCTCTCACTAGATACGCATTGAATAAATGTCTAAGGGCTCTCTGTTGGAAGGGGCTCCAGACTTGGTCTTCCAGGGTGTGGGTCTGTTCCTAGCTGGTGCTGGCCGGCAAAGAGGTTGGCAAGTTCAGGGAGTCAAAGGAAGGGCAGTGCAGCGGGGACATGGAGTAGGATGGAGGCTAGTCCAGTGTCATGGCATGTAAATTCTCCGTGAAGGATGTTGGTCTTCATCCCGAGGGAGTCATTGAAGAGTTCTGGGCAGTGAAAGGGCGTGATCATATTTGCATCTTCACTCTGGCTGCTATGAAGCAGATGGGCTGTTGGAAACGAGTTATCCTCTCTCTGGGCAAGGTAGAATTCTTCATTCATGTAGCAATCTGGATTTCAGACATTGGTAAACTGGCTCTCGGGCGTTTCCTCAGATAGTGTGTGTAAATTATTCATCATTCCCAGCAACATTTGGAAACTTTACAGAGCTGAAATGAACAATTAAACTGCAGTAACGGTAATAAATCTACAAGCAATCTGTTAAATGGAGCTTGCAGTGGTTTTATTTCTTTACTATTTTTATTTTCAATAAATGAATTAAGTAATAAATGAGCAAAAGCGGGATTTGGGGCCAAAATAAAATTTCCTGTGAAATTTTCCTGTGAAACAGGATAAGAAGAGGTTCAGCTCAGCAGACCATGTGGCTAAACCCCTGGATAATGCTCACTAAATCGAGTCTTATGACATTAAAAAAAAAAAAAGTTCTGACACTGAGACCTTAACCATTAATGGCAGTTTTGGTTTAGTTGGTGGTAACTATTTGGTTTTGTTGGGAAATGGTCAGTCTCATTTTTGGAACACTCAGCGATGAAAGCTGATGGTGGAAGTAGGTTTTGGCTCCTTAGTCTTTCTCCCTAAGTACCCCCAGGACCCAGCATCTGAGCTAGGTACTGTGCTCTTTATCTCTTTTAATTCTTTCAAACACTTTTTGGGGTAAGCACATGAGTCTCATTTTAAGAGCTTTACCTGAGGATTCCAATTAAATGAAAATAATTTTAATGATAATGATGAAAGCCAATGCTAAAACAGTCTGCTTATTGTAAGCCAGGAGCTTGTGTCCTTTTCATAACAGTCACGGGAGTAGGCACTATTATAACCCCATTTTTACAGACCAGGAAACTAAATCACAGGGAACTGAAGTAACGTGCCCAGGGCCACACAGCCTGTGGTGAGTGTGGAGCTGGAATCTGGGCTCGGGGAGTCTGGCCTCCGAGACCATGCGCTTAAGCACTGTACACATCACCTCTTTAAAAGTAATGCTTTTTGAAAAGTCAGATCGTGATATATACATACATATGTATACACAATATTTTTCTTTTAAACCTTTTCATAAACCCCTTTAACTGCTTCACCCCAACAGAAAAATATGGGAGAAAGTGGAAACTGAATCCAACTTGACGGCACGAGATGAGTCAAGTTTAAAAGCAAGCAGATGTTTGCACAGCATATAAAACTCCAAATTGCTCTGCACTAGACATTATTTGGAACACAGGCATAATTCTTTTCAAATATGATTTTTATCTAAATGGTGTCCCTTAAAACTTCATTTTAACACCCAAACGATCCCCAGCTGTTCGGGTAGATCGGCCCCTGCTGGGTCTGCTTCCCAGCACTTCCCATCTTCCCCCATAAATATTCATGATGCAGTACTCCTGCTACCCAAAGCGGGGCCGGGCTTCGTTTTTATGAACTCCTCTCAACTGGGATTAGCGTCTTTCACCTATTACCCAGCTCCTGAATTATGGTTTTGTTCTGCTGCGCTCTCCATTTTCTCTATTTTTCCTGATATCTGAGAATTCTGAAGAGAATGTGGAGTGTGAAAGAAACTTCTAATCCCAGGAAGCTGGCCCAAGGAGTACATAAAATCAATTTTTTAAATGCAATATCTTATTCTAACTTTACCCCCAGACCACTGTGAAACCACTGTTTTCTTACTTTTCCAGATTTCCTAGGCAACAGCAATGCCTTTGTTAGAGGTTTGTAAACTTAATTTGGGAGCCAGGGGCGGGGGTCATGGGGCAGCTAAGTGGAGGGGATGCCATTTCCACAGACAACACATGCTTGGGCTACAAAAATGATGACTTTTTTTTCCCAGTGTGGTTTGTGTTTCAATGTGTTTAGACCCAGGAAAGACTAGGACTGGGTCTGCCTTTTGGGGATTCAGAGGTGTGAATTTTCACCTTTGCAGCTCTTTCTCTCCCTCCCTCATTTTTAGAGAGTTTCTTAAGTCAGGTCTACTCTTTGCATATGTCATATTTATAACGTACCCTTATGCACCTAAAGATGCTCTTCACCTCATCCAGACCAAAATCAGGAAACTATGACAACTTGCCTTGTCAGTGGGAAGAACACTTGATCTTTGACATTAGACTTGAGTTCTTGTGCCTGCTTGGCACTCACCAGTCAGATATACTTGGACACAATATTTAACTTCTTGAAGTCTCTATTTTTTCCATCTGTCAAATAGGGGAAATACCAGCCACAAAGTCTTCTTGTGAAACAGAAATAAGGTAAGGAAATTGACGAATCAGCACAGGCCTAAATAAGGAATGTTAGTTCCCTCCCCTCTTCCTTTATGTCGCACCAGCTAGTTGGGTGTCAGAGGAAGAAATGAGAAGTGCAAGACTGATGGTGGCCCTTAGCACACTGGGCGCACTGGTCACTTCCCATGTCTCTTGGATTTGCCACATCACACAATGGCAAGAGGTCAGCCTCTGAGTGTTTTGGAAATGCCATCCAGTTCTGCCAAAGTTTATGCCAGAGTATGAGTAGATTGTGAAGAGAGGCAAAATGAGTTATAGCTGCGCTTGTCTGGGTTGATGAACTACACAGATGAGTGGGCGGTACCTTCAGCTGGCCTTTCTGTCCGTGTTACTCTGCTTGCTTTGAAACCCACTGGAACCAATCAGCTACCACAAACCACCCTTTTTGATGCTGCTGAGACTCTGCAGCACAAGGGGAGATGCTGGAAGAACGGTTACAATCAACAAGGTTGCGCTACTGCATTGCTGGAGATGGACTTCAGAAAGAGACACCGGCCAAGGTCCTCGCTGCCCAAGTCACAAGAACTGGCCAGAACAGTCAGTGAACCAGGAATCCGGAGGCAGGACATTGGGGTCATTAAGACACGAGATCTGCAGTCAGGCTGCTGGGTTGGAATCCTGTCTGTGCTGTGCCCAAGCATGGTGACGTTGAGCAAATCCCTTAACCTTTCTAAGCCGGGTTTCTAATAGAAATAGGACCTGCCTCTTATGCTTGTGACAGGGATTAAATGAGATATTCCGGGTAAAACAGTTAGCACACAAAACACAGTGTTGGCATAATGTGCTCATTTTATATTAGCTTAAAAATTATTATTGAAAGAACTAATTGAGAGCACGCATTGGGCCCCATCCCATATACTTAAGCCTGGATACTTAACTGACCGTTCTGGCAGGGCCCTGGGCAGATTGCAACAAAGGTATTGAGTGTCTGCTGAATACAGAGTACATTTTTTAACAAAACCAAAGGCTGCTTTATATTCGTGCTCATATTTTAAGGAGCGATACTTAGTAGGGTGCTCTGTGTGGGGAGGTGAATAATGCGTGCATTTGGAAGGTGCAGCAGTGTTTCCAAGATGTGCACATGGAAAGATCATTTTTTGCTATGAAATAGCCATTACTGTATGCAGAGCCCGGTGCCACTACAATTTCACTTCTTAAATATAACTGTCACCCACCTGGTAGGGATGTCTGCTATTTCAATCTCGGGCATCTTCAGGCTCACTCTAGTATTTTAAGCCATGCTTCAGTGTGTATTTGGAACACTTCTTCAGCCTTTCTTGTTTCCAGTTACAACACCCTCTTGGACTGTCTCCTATGCCGTTGAGGAATCCAGCTCAGTGGGGGCAGTGAGCACTGTTTAGGTGCATTCCAGTACCATCCTACTGATGGTCACTTTGCATCCATTAAAATTAACTTAGCCGAGTGGCAACAATAATAAAATTGTTAAAGAAATTAGGCATGGTGCTTTGATAAGCTTGGCCAAGTGGGATCAGAGACTGAGGAGGAGAAACGTCACCATCACCTCCCTCTACATTCTCACCCTTATCTGTTCCCCCTCATGCAGAGGCAAATAAAAGAACACTATTTGGATGAGAGGCAGAGTATAGATGGAGAGACTTGTGTGGTGTCTGTCACCTGTCTGATCACTTGGACTGGGTTTGAACAAGGTGCAAGAGGCCAGTCTCTTCGACTCTGCTCAGAATCTGGCACTGTCTTGACTTGTGGAGAATTGGCAGCTCCTTGACTCCTCCAAGAATCATTGCTCAAGATAGCGCCACCAACATAATATTGGGGTGGTTTCGTTAAGAAGCATCACTTGACATTGATAGGTTCCATAGAAATAGGAGAGGAAAATTGGAGGCAATAGTGACTACAGCTGACAGAATGGTTCACTCTGGGGACTCTAGAAAATACTGGCAGAAATTTTGAGGAAGTCTCAGTTCTTACCTGGTGTGTCTAACTGGTGGGAAAGAGGAACTGCTAAAACTGTTATAACTTGGGTATTTAAATTCAATGTGATCTTAATTTTTATAACTAAAACATGTTGGGGAAGGAATGTATTATTGTAACCACTTTTGGAGGATTCTTTTAGACTGAAATAGAACAGTATTCTGGGTTATGTTTACAGAATTAGTGGCCTGCAAGGAATTTAACTGCATCATTCATACGTAAGTTATTACAACGAAGTAGCTGAAGCCAAACATGCACAACTTTCTAGATAATACAGTTTATATGTTTAATTTTATTTTTAAGACCTTTCAAATAATGGTGAATCTCTATGATAATCTGCAGTGAGATGGTAAGCGATCTGAAGTACTTTTGTTCCATACTTGAACCTGTGGGCTATTAAAAGAGCTGTTCAGTTTAAAGACTTTTCCTGACCCGTTTCCACTTCTCAAAATGTATAATTGTTGTGAGGATAAAATGGGATTGCATGTAGAGTGTCTAGCACAGTAGATGCTAAGTAATTGGTAGACCAGTACCTATAAGTTATAAAGGGCTTACTTACTAAAGCTGTAAAGGCAAGACTTCAGCTGAGAAATTCTGTTTTAAATTTGGAGCCTTACCATTGGAAGATGTGGGTAACAATGTCTGGGGGTAAAGGAAACTCTGACTGCGCAAGTTAGAAATGCATCCTTTGAATTCGGCAGCCATATTTTGGAGCACTAGTCTGCCCATGGACCGTTTCTCTGGAAACTGCTCCCACCAGTAACCTCTCCATCAGAAATCTAGGAAGCTGTGTTATTTCATGATCCATTCCCCTAATTACAGAAGATTAGATGAGAATGGTCATATGGCTTGAGTTGGGTCAATCATCCTGTACCCCTTGGGCTTTGAAAGCAGGGCATGAGAGAGATTAAATGTCTTAGTTTGGTTTCCCCCAAAACTCCAGGCAAGGATTCAAGTGCAACAGTTTATTTGAGAGGAGTTTTCAGGAAACATCTGTAGGGGAGTGGAAAAGAGAGAGAGGGAGGAAATAGGCCACTAAAAGTAACTCTTCAAACAAGTGACCACTTGGGGATGGGAACTTAATCCATTTAGAAAATTCAGAGTGGAATATATGTCTGAGTTTTCCCATCCTCCGTGGCAAGGGTGCCAAGGCATCTATCCGTCAATTGTTGTTGCCTATTTGTTAAAGTTTATTCCTAGGAGGTGCTAGTTCACAGGCACTGCCTCGGAGCAGGAGAGTACCAAACAGCTAGAGATAACACTGGGGTCAAGACTTGCAGGTACTGGCATGGGAAACGGGGTTAGGTTTTAGGAGTCTTAGGTATAGACGTCTTTAGGGCTGAGGGGATATGAAAAGAGCATGGACAGTGTCTGATTACCAAGTCAGTTTGCTGTCAGTAGAGTAGGTGAATCATTTCAACAGAGGGGTTGAGGGCAAAGTTTTAGGCCTTTTGCGAGCTGATCAATAAGAAGAGAAAGCTGGTCTCCAGACAAGCTGAAGAATGTAGTAGCAGGTGTACAGAGACAAAGAATGCGGTGTGTGGTTCCTAAAATATATGGGGAAGTGAACTCTGTTAGTGAATACACTCCAGTTCACTTAAGACTTAGCTCTGTTTTCTTTTTCTTTTTCTAGATTATTTGAAAATAACTGGTCCCTGACCTTGCTGCTGCTGCTTTTAATTTTGCTAACTTGAGTGGCAACCATTCATAAGACGTAATTGACTGTGTTTTCCAGCTAGGGCCCCACGAGTGTTTTCAGTCTCACATGCTCTTTAGAACCTTAACACTCTCTCATCAGAAGGCAAAGTATGCTTTCCTTCCCCTTGAGATTATGTGGGCCTTTGTGTCTGCACTGGTGGATATACGATGGCAAGAGTGATGCTGCAAGACTGTTGAAACTAAGACATAAAAGGTGTAGCTTCCACCTGGCTCGCTCTCTCAGTATACTTGTCCTTCAGATCCAACCACCTTGTTCTGCGGAAGCCCTGGACATATGGGGAGGCCACTTTTAAGCATTCTGGCTGTTAATTCCAAATAAAGTCCTACCTGGTGGCCACTGTCAGTCCCCTGATGTATGAATGGCAGAGCCTGGAGGTAATTCCTGCCCTCAGATTTCAAGTTGCCCAGCCTGACACCATGTGGATCAGAGAGGACTCATCCTTACAGAGTCCCATCCGAACTGGTGATCTGAGGGCAAAATAAATGTCCTTATTTTAAGCCATTAAATTCTAGAGTGACTTGTCACACTGCCATAGTAAACTGCAACACAATATAAGGTAACCTATGTGGATTTACCTAAGATCTTTCAAACGGTTTACAGATGGATGGTTAGGCAGTTACCCGTTTGTTAACAGTTAAAACTCTCTTCTCCTGGCCCATCAGACACAGCTGAAGTCCTTTGCGGAGAATGTGCCAGGAGTCTCACTGGTCTATCGCACTAAAGCCAGACGAGCAGACTCTTCCCCCAACCCAGTTGTCTCATTGCTCCACTGCTTCCATCTTCTGGGCCCTGTAGGACTCAGGGAGCCTTGGAGCCGGGATTGTGGCCGCCAGTCATTGTGCCTAAATTTGGTCAGCAATTGTGCTCTGCACGCCTTATCTCATTTAATTCTTGCCACAACCTGGGATATAGATAACACCTGTCATTGATAGCTAAGAAACCAGAGATTCAGGAGGGCTAAATGACTTGCCCCAGGTCACATTACGGGGCAGAATTGGGGCTTGAGCGTAGTTCAGTCCATTCCCACAGTCCTTATACTTCCCTCTGTACTGCTCTGCCCTGGCCCTGAGGCCCTTGAAGGGCTTGGGGTTCACGGTCCGTCTTTACCTCATTTTAGCCATGTTCTACACTACACAGGTTTTGTGAGTTGGCATGGTAACATAACCAACCGTTACACCTTTTTTATGAGGCAGTAGCTTTTGAGGTTAAACATTTTTTGTAACGTCACAAATTGGGGTACCTTGCTTATATATGGGTATGTGTACACACATACACATATAATTATGTATAATATATATTATATAAAAGTATATTATATAATTATGTATCTAATACATCATACAAAATTATATAAGTTAATTTTTCATTTACATACATTCCATATATTTTTATATATAATTATATATAGAGGGAGACTGTGGTGGAAATTACTAATTTATTTGTGCTATTCTGCAGGAAACCAGACAGTGGTTCATTTAGGTCTCGTAAGAATGAATGCCATTCTTCTAATCTATTCAAGATTCATTGACTGATTGCTTGATTTTAAAATCTTTTTATTTTGACATAATATCTAGATTTAGAAAAGAGGTACAAAGATAGCAGAGAGAGATCTAATATCCCTTTCCAGAGCTTCCCCTAAGGTGCACAGCTCACACTTGAAATTGACATTGGCACAGTGCAGTTATGCAAACTACACACCGCGTTTAGGTTTTACCGATTTTCCACTCATGTTCTTGTTTCCTTTCCAGGATCTAATCCAGGATGCCACATCACATTTAGTCAGCACGCCTTCTTCATCTTCTCCAGACTGTGACCATCTCTCAGGCTTTCCCTGTTTTTCCTGACGTTGAGGCTTTCGAAGAGCACTTGCCAGGTATGTGGTGGAAAGTTTTTCAGTTGAGTTTGTTGTTTTCTCGTGATGACACTGGGGCTAGAGGTTTTCTGGAAGAAAAGCTACCGCAGAGGTGAGCACTTTGCTGCCCTTCTCATTGCCTTGTATCCAGGGTACATGATATCAGCGTGGATTCTCACTGGTCATGTTGGCCTTGGTCACTTGGTCAAGGTGATGTCTGCCATGTGTCTTCACTCTAAAGATGCTTCTTTTCCCTTTCTACACTCTGGTATTAGAAGTGAGTCACTACGTCCAGTTTATACTTAAGGAGAGAGCAGTCACCTCCCGAAGGGAGGAGTGTGGCTGATGGATTTTTTACGTGGCAGTGGGAAAGAGTGTTTTCACTCCTGAGGTAGTCCACGGGGCTATAATGTTAGCAGCCCTCTAGCTTATAGAAATACTCCAGGGCACTTAAACCTTGGGTCATCTACATCTTTCAGTTTTTCATCATGGGAAATGTATCCCACAGAGTAATGCCTAGTCCTCCTTGCTACATGATTAAGAGCCAAGCTATAAGTGTTCAGAACATTCTCTCTCCACCCCTATAGCCAAGGACCCTCTCTTGTCTCTTAAATCTCAAAGTATGTGATGTTTAATATAAAGCATATATACATTGTTTCTTCAAATGTATGGGACTTCTCTTCACTGAAAGGAAGGGGTGATGACTTTTTTTAATCTTCAAATTTTCTCTGGCAACTTGAAAGTAATAATTATTATAAATATTATAAATCATAAATTTTATAAAATATAAAAATATTTTATATTTAAATATATTTAATTCATTTATATTTATACAAATATATATTTACATATAAATATTTAAATTTGTGAATATGACATTATAGAAGTTGTAAATATTTTTAAAATAATAATTCTCACTGATTAGGTACTTCCTATGTGTTGAGCCCTGTGGTTGGTACCTTCAATCTTTAGTTCTAATCCTTACAAAAATATCGATGAGGGAATTATATAATAATTCTCATTTTACAGTAAAAAGAACCTGATGTTTAGGGGGAGAAACGATCTTCCCCAAGATCATGTGGCAAGTAGCAAGGTTGGGATTTGAACTTACGGCTCTTTGATTGTCAACTGTGAATCTGGTAAATGCTTGGGGATTGACTGATTAAAATTGGGTAGGGAAAAAACAGTATTTGAAGATTAGGCTAGCAAAAAGTATTTCAAAAAATTACACACAATCACTCATGATTGAAGGAGACAGGTGTTAGGCTGTGCTTGCATGACGAGAAGCTGCCACTTCAAGTCAGTCCAAAGGCTCATCCTGCCGTTCAGGTTGATGTGTGAAAGCAGCAGCTACGTCCCGAGCTCTGTGAGGCTGGAGGCCCAGCTTCCGCTGCTCGCTGCTGTCTCAGATGAGCCGTATTAGTTCATCACATGCCCTTTATGTGCCCCATAAAAAAGCGATTCCCCTGCCTCGTGGTGAAACGAAACAAGAGAGTTTCTAAAATATCTGCAGAGATCACAGAAGGGGAACAGCAAAAGGTCACCACAGGATTAAAGCGATTAAAGCTCCCGTGTAATCATCAAAGGGTAACACTAGGGATGGAGCATAAATTAAGGAGGTAAAAACTTTAATTTGTATGTTATGTGTGAGAGAGAGATAATATGAGAAAGTATAAATATGAATTTCAGACCACAAACTCCCATAAGCTTCTGTACAGCAGTACTGTATCTCTGTATTTTCTGGAAATCAGCGTAATTTTTGTGTCTGTCCCTTTACTACTGTGCTCTGGGATGTGTGGCTTTGCTTATTATTTGGCTTTCCCCCCACACTGAGTCATGTTGAGACGGGCCTGGGGGGCATACATTGACCTGGGAGGCTCTTGACGTTGGCCTATCTGCCCAGGTCCCCATAGAGACAGCCAGTGTACCACCCACAGTGTCCCTTTGGGTTAGGATGTACCTCCTGCTTCTGTAGCCTGTGCAGGGTAAGGACACCATCACAAGCTTGACTGCTTTCAACTCAAATGAGCAGTTCCATCCAACAAAAAGGGCTAGAAGCCCCTGATGGTTTTGTCCTTCAGAAGTGGAAACCTCAGCTCTGGGAGGAATGCGAGGACAGCTGTGGTCCAGACCTCATGTCCTGGCCTGTCACCTGTTGTGGTCTCAGTGGGGCAGAAATTCTAGGGCATGAAAGCTGCAGGCCTAGCAGGACGCCTGTCCCATCAGGAGAATGCGAGTTACCACTCTGAAACTGACTTGAGCATTCCTGGAGGCTGCTTTTTCAGTCTCCTCCTTGATTACTTGGTTTACTATTTCAACCTCCATCCACTGAGTGACATCATGAGCGTGCTGCTGTCCCGGGCTGGCATGGTCTCCCTGCAAGCTTCCCGGAATGTGCTGAAGACCAATAGAACAAGCCAGGCCTGTGACAACTGGCTCTTGGAGCAGCGCTGGCCCTCCTGTTCCCGAGTGCCGCTCTGCCCAAACCCAGCCGCCAGTCCGTCAGCTGAGCACAGGCCTTTCAGTTTAGCCATGGTGAGGTGTGTGTAACCGAGCCGAAAAGACAAACACGCGGAACTCCACACGTCTGCTTCCTCCTAGACACCCAGCACCCGCCCTCCCCCTTTGCTCTGTTTCCATCTTAATTCTGTGATTTCAAAGTGAAAACAGAACATCTACTCTGCTTTCTTTCTCCCGGAAATCCTCGGTCAAGGATGACTGCCTGTCATCCTTTCTTCCTTAGTGTAAACAGCACCGGTCTTTCCGTTGAAAGCCTTGACTTGGGAGAGGAACCAGCTCTCATTTCTACTTGCAAGCTGGTCTAGAAAGTGTGTCAAGACTTCAGGTTACACGCTTCAGGCCCGTGCCCGGTGGGTCGAAAGGGTACGCGGGGCTGGCCCCTGTTTCTCAGCTCTGAGTTCATTAATTTGCTACAGCTTCTTTTGTTACTGCTGAGGTGGGGGCAGGGAAGACTTGGATTGATAAAGGCATGAAATAAAATACACATGTAAAATGCGGTAAATAACAAGGAAGGTTGTGGGGGTGAGGAGAGGTGGGCCGAAGAAGCTCGCTGTGAAAAAACCGAGGTTTCTGTGATCTCTCCTGTGGTTTATTTGGGAAATCATGACACGGGCATCTCAAGAAACTCACTGAGGACAGTTGACTGATGGATTTCCAAATGAAAAGCCATGCATGAGAAATTAATTTCCAGGTGTGCATGGCCACTTAATTTAGATTCCCCCCCACCCCCGGCTAATGTATCTACAGGCACAATTTTTGTAACGTGATGAATGCACTGTTTGTGTCACTCACGGTAGGTGCTCTGCATTCTGCGGGGTGTGGGGTAACATGCTCGCTCAGCACAGGCTGAGGCCCTCTTCAAGGGTTTTGTCTTTGCTGTAAGGTAAGTCTAAACTCTTTGGAAAAGGCCAAAGATCTTGACCATGTTCCCTGGGAGTTCATGTATCATATGAAAAATAGTTCTAAACCAAAACTGTCAACATGCATGTTAACTATTTTATTCAAGGGTTATGAGAAAACAAAATAACAAAATACTTCCATGCTTCATAAAAACATGCTGCATTCTGGTTGCTGTGGTTTGCGATTATCACTGTCCTTATAAAGCAGTTATGACATATCTGAGCTGCATCAGGAATTGTGTAAAGAGTCACAGGCCAATTTCCTGACTTTGGTGCCAGGTACCAGAGTGTGTTGTCCAAGGCCCTTCACCTGTCTTATCTGTTAAATGGGTAAGTTGGTCTAGATAATTTTCATTTACATACAAGTTGTAAAAATTCTGTGATTCTCAGTCATGAAGACTTAATGAGTGGGCACTGACCTGAAGGAAAATGGGCAAAGTAAATTATTTATGTCATATTGAGGGGGCCATCCATGCCCTTATGAGTGGTAAGACGGTAATCGTAACACTTAAGCTATGACAGGGGAGGACAAAGGAGGAGTTTTGTCTTGTCCTATAAAATTCATCTGGAGAATGCTTACGTTAATTACATGCATTTAGTTGTTTTAAGTGGCATCCTTAGAGAGGCAAAAGGTGAACTGAAAATCCTTCCGTTTATACCAGAGCACAAAGCCTTGCGAAATTGTGTAACAGGCCTTGTCCAAAGCTTCCGTCTCAGATGTCCTCAGCTACTCCAACGGCTTCATCTGCTGTCTTCACATTTCCAACTGGCAGAAAAGGCTGACTCAGTTTGTTTCTTAAATGATCAGAAGGCATCACAGTTACTCAAGTCACGCTAGAATTCACTCCTTACTTGTTTGCAAATGAATGATTTTTTTCCCTTTATGTTGTATTTTATGCCACGTCTTACATTTTTATTTTCTTCTTTTAAAAAATAATGTAAAGTTGCAGGGAGTTTAAGACCAATGTCAAGCTCCCATAGTTGTTTAGTCTCCAACAACTTTCCTTTCTGTGTATTCGTTTCCCATCCTTGACTCGGTGAGAAATATGTCTTTGTTACACACTTAACGATCATTGTGTTTGGATATAAGTCTTTTTAGTTGCCATCAGTGTCAGGAATTTTTCACTCACTTGGGTGTTCTTTAAGCTGAAGAGTGTTTGATTCGGTCTGTGTATGTGCCTCAGTTTTTTTCTTCCTTCTCATTTTTTGATATCCCCCTTTAGAAGAGGTTAATTCAGCACAAATTAAAAAGAAAGTCTGGAGACTAAAACTGGATGGCTCTGTAACCAAGCAAATGAATGGGATGTAGACTCACTCCAGAGGCTGGGAATCGAATAGGGAGTGAGGATATATTACCCCATCATTCTCAGAAGAGGAAGAAAGGAGGACCCATGGCTCGTGGAAACGAGGGATTCTCTCAGATGCCCCCGTCTGCTTCACTTGTTACTTTTGGTTCTCTTCCCTGATTGAACAGATTATCTAAATGTCTTTCCCATTGAGTTCTGTTCACAAAGTTGGTTCCTGTGTCTGGATTTATGAAATAGGTGGACCTGTTTGGCCAATCAGTTACTTGATGAGAATGACTGCACTGTGAATGAGCTGCCCCGCCATGGTTGGCATTCAGACTGCCAGGGTTCTAGAATCAAGGTGTTCGAGATGATCAAACATAACCTCCAGCCTGGAGTAGGATCCACAATGCAAACATTTCCAGTTGAGTGACTGAGCAGCTTTCAGTCTTCCAGGGGTAGGGGACTCCCTGCCTATACACTGGTCTGTTCTAGGGCTACAAACTCAACTATTCTGGGTGCTCCCCAGGTAACAGCTGCGTAAAGTTGGTCCAGGAGAAGAAAATCAATTGCAGAAGTAGATTCAAACTATTTTTATAGTTAGTGAGCTATGGCATAAGGATGTAACCTGATATAAATATGTAAACGTGTAAATATTTTAAATTTGAAATAGAAAAAAAGAAGAAAAATAGAAACAATGATTCTTTCAACACAGCATCATTTGTATGCATATTAAACCCATATGCCTTTTCTCATTTTTCTTGAAATGTGGCATTTTCAATCTGTCTTTTATTTCCCTACATTTGATGTAGATGCAGGTTCAGAGAAATAATTCTCTACTTGAAGAGAAAAAAAATGGGTGAGCATGATGCTAAGTGGCAACTGATATTAAACCCCAAAGTCAGGAAGGCGATAGGCCTGTGGTGGGGTCTGTGGTGACCCCGCGAGCCCATGCTGCCTCCAAAGCAGGCAGCCACTACTCGACTCCAGACAACTGTTGACAGTCGCTGACAAGTAGGAATGTGGGCTCTGCATTACTGATCTTCCACTTTCTCAAGAACAGCTAGGAATCTTTTTTTTTTTTGTAAAATCCTCCAACTTTTTGATGTTTTCTATTTTAAAACACAGTTTGGGCCTAATAAACTATGTCTAGGGGCTAAATGACGTTTGTGAGCTGCCATTTTGCCTTCTCTGGCCTGTTCCAGGGGTTGGCAAACTATGGCCTGCAGGCCATGTCCAGCCCACCCTCTTTTTTGTGAGTAAAGTTTTATTGGGACATAGCCATGCTCGTTTGTTTGCATATCGTCCGTGGCTACTTTTGTGCTACAGTGATAGAGTTCAGTTTTTAGGATGGAAATTGTATGGGCTGCAAAGGCTAAAAAGCATACTATCTAGACCCTTACAGAAAGAGCGTGTAGACCCCTGCTCTGTTCCAGTTTGGTAAAACTCAGCTTTTAGAAAGCCTTTCCTATTTTGAATTGAAGTCTGCATTTCTCCAAGTTTCATTTATTGATCTTGTGTCCGATTACCCTTGGGCTTTCATAAAAAACATTTGGACCCTCTGGGATTATTTAGTCATAAGACCATCCAGGGATAGGTTAATCATCTTTCGGGTCCAAGAGCTGTCACCCAAATTAGATCTGACTTCCTGGATAACTGGTGTATTTTGCAATAATTTCAAATACATGTTCATCCAGAAAGTGGATGGAGCTTGTTGACAAATTGCAGAACCAGAACCCTTCCCCCACCCCCAAAAAAAAAACCCAAACTAAAACACACTCAGAGGTAGTTAATAGGGTCATTTGAAGAATTGTCATGGTCTTTGTGAATGTAGCCATAAGAGGCTGACTGATACCATGTCCCTATGAAGCGTAAATTTTTCAGTCCTCTTAGAATAACATCTACATTTGTTCCATGGCCCACAGAGTTCTATCCAATCTAGCCTCTCCATCTCAACTCCTTTCTTTCCCCGGCATTCACATCACTCTGGTCACCTTCCCCCACATTCAATGGCTCAGACATTCCAAGTTCTGTCCTGTCTTAGGCTCTTGGTACTTGCTCTTTTTTCTGCCTGACGCACTTGTCCCCATCCTTTTACAAGGTGGATCATTCTTATCTTTTGGATTTTAGTTAAATGTCATTCCTTGAAGACATCTTCCCTGAGAACCTCTCTTCGATGGCACATCTTACACTAGAATGTCTTAGCATGTCTTCCCACTTACCAAATTCCTCGTAATTTGTAATCATTGTGCTCATTTATCTGTATCCTAGTTTGCTGCCAGTCTTCTCTCTTAGAATAAGTGTGGTGAGATCAGGACCTTTCTCGTTGTACTTGTTGTTTTCCCTGGGACCTAGAAAATTGTCGGCACTCCAAAATATTTGAAGAATGAAAGAATTGCACATCAGCAGTAGTTTAGCATTATATACATTACACTCCTGATTCTTTTGTTTGACAAATGAACTTGCAAAACCCATCTACAGCATCTTAAAGAAATAACCTTCTTACTGCCAGAGAATGCTTTCAATTAAATTACTCCTCAATGTCTGTATAGTTGTATTTGGTAAGGGCATTTTTAGGTGTTCTCATTAGTGGAAACAAATAATCATATGCTAACATGTTGATTATTAATTAAGCACCAAATTAATAATGTGAATATTTTCTTTATGATGCTTTGCCATACACAAAACCTGTATCTCCTTAGCTCCTGCCTTGTGGTTCTCCCAAGAGAGGAAGGTCAGAAGGGACATTCCTGATTTTCCACTTTGTTTTATGGATGAGGAAACTGAAGCCCAAAGAGACTTCTCCAGATCACACAGCTCGTTAGTCGCAGAGCCTGGAGGACAAGGGAAGTGACTCCACGCTCTGCTTCCGTGCGTTTAACCAACTGTGTTTCCTCTTTGTTGGTGATGGGCTTATTTTAAAGATTCTGGTGACAGTAAGAACCCCTCTTGTCTTAATAATAGTACCTTTTTCTTTATAAAGCACCCTTCATGCATGTTCTATTGGTTCTACAATAATTCTATGAAGAAATTAAACAATTGCTATTAGCCTATTTTTTTTAAATTTAAGGCATGATCAAGTGGACTGTTGGATAGCAGTAACGCCATGACCAGAGCCTCGCAGGTGGAGATGGAAGGTGGATCTCGCTGCTCTTTCTCACCCTTCGGTGCGATCCCTGCCTTCTTGTTCTGCTTTTAATGTGGGGCTGGAATTTAATGCTGAGCTTAGTGATTAATTAAAAGGCAGGTGCTTAATATGTGCGAAGGACCCCTGTGATGATTTACTGAAAAGCATAAAAATAGGTGCTTTCGGATTCATAACAATGGCAAAAACTTTACATAGTGCTTACTATATGTAGTCATGGTTCTAAGCACTTTACATTTACTAACTCATGTAATTTTTGCAGAAAGCCTATGAGTTAGATGCTATCCTGGCCCCATTTTAGAGTTGGGGAAACTGAGGCACAGAGAGATGAGCCATTTTGCCAAAAACAGCACAGTCAAGCTGTGATTTGAAGTCAGGCAGCCTGGACCCCGAGTCTATCCTTTTAATAACTGTGACAGATGGCTTCCTCTCTGGTGTAAAGAATAAGATCCTGAAGCAATGGGCATGTTATGAAGACTGAGCTTCAACCCTGGAGAACTTGACTCCACAGGAAACAGCAGAATTCGAAGCTGCTGGGGCTGCCTGTCTCCTCTTCCCCATTGCGGTGTTGGCCCCTGGAGAGGGAAACTCTGTTACCTCCTGGGGGGAAAGTGTCTAGGCAGTTGTTCTGCTCCTCATGCAACCTGCCAGCTGGCCCTCCTCTGCGGAGGAGAAGGGGTGCGGCAGGCTGCGGAAACGGGGAAAGCCTGTCCCCCGCTGGGCTGTGCTGGTCACGTGCAACCAATGTGTTGTCTGGGTAAGGTGCTCCTTCCCACGGTTTGAGGCCAAAGTTCTTATTCATAACAATCAGCCCGTCATTTGCCAGAGAGTCCCCACTGCTTATCCACCTGGTATCTGGTGCTTGTCCTATTGATGGGAGAGGAAATTTGCTAAATATTTTTGCTTCTTATCAGAACCACCCATGGGAAGGTGGGGAGAAGGGATTAAGTGTAGTGATGCTGGAGGCGGGGGGGGGGGCTTTAGAGGCCTTCGTACCCTCGGATAAGGGAAAGGGGACAACGGCTCCCCGAAATAAGGCCATTTTGTGGCTATTTCCAGGGAACAGAATGCAGAGTAAGAGCAGATTTCATTTACTGAGCAAATTACTTGTTGAATTGTAATATGTGCCCAGGCCTTGGGCATTCAGCTTTGAACAGAATAGATATATCATTCTTGCTCTTTGCAGGACTTACATGCCAGTGAAAAGAGCTGGAAAACAGACAAGTGAATAGATAAATGGGACAATTTCAGAGAGGGAGAAATCCTCTGAAGGATAAACAAATTGCTAGAGTGGTGAGGGCCTACGTCAGTATACGTGGTCAGGGAGCCCCAAAGAGGTGGCATTTGAGCGATGAGGACCAAGCCTTCGGAGCTCCCCGGGAAGAGTGTTCTTGCGGAGGGAACTGCACCGTGACCTGCTCCTCCCTTGTCCTCCCATCTTAGACATGTGGTCAGTTTCCCGAGTGCCTCTTCCAACCTGCAGTGTGTGCCCGCTCTCGTCTCTCCGAGGTTGCCTTATTCCACCAGTGAAGAAAGCTCGAGCGTTAACAGATGTCTGTAAAGACTATCAGGTGCCTTGAGCAAATGACAGCCCCTCTCTCCTGCACATCTCTCAGTCCAACCAAAAAAAGAAGCAAGGTTAGTTTGGCATAATGAGTTTCTAGGGGGCACACACCTTCCTGTGCTAAGAGCTCAGAAGCCATCTGTTTAATAACCTCTTCTTGAATTTATGCAAGGGTTGATGTCATAGGCCTCGCCGATCTCCCCTGCTTTAGAAAATCTGGACAACATTTGTACATTTGCAGTCTTCTGGAACCAGGCCGGCTTCCTTCAGGTCCTCTAGGACTGCTGGCCCTGGTTCTGTGACCACATCTGCGTGTTCCTTTAGTCCCCTGGGATCTGATGTGCCATGCAGGGAACTTGCACTCATTCTCTGTAGCCACTTCCTCTGTCCTCCCTCATCCAGCTTTGGCAACAAAACTCTCCTTTTAATCTGTTCATTATATGTGCTTTTCTGAATAGAAAAGTAATACATGTTACAGAAAATTGCGAAATCTACAAAAACAGGGAGAAAAATCACTCATGTTCCTAATATCTAATGGTGACTACTTTTGACATCTTGGAATGTATCTTCCTAGCCTTCCTTTGACTCTTGCCCTCATACATATATGTACACACATATGTGTACACACATGTATATATGCATTCATATGCATGAACATGTAAACACATGCATGTTGGTATGTTTATATTCCAACATTTGGGAAGCAACACAAAGTTTGCTTTGTAGTATGATTTTTTTTTCACTTAAAATATGTTGTCAGTATTACCCTTTACAGTCTGAACAGTCTGGGTCTTATGATAGAAATGATGGAAGCAAAACAGGACTGAAGAGTTCCTTTCCTCTGAGACAAGTAGCATTATATCCCTTGTCTCGAGTAGAAATAATATGCCAATATGCACTTTTTCACCCTCTATGCTGAACATAACGAATGTAGTCCATTGGGTGGCTTCTTTTCTGGAGATACAGAGTATACAGGACAAGCACCTTTTCCTGTCTCTCTTAGGACTTCCAAAACTGGCTGCAAGAGTGTGTCTCTGTCTTGCATTTGGGGTTGTGCAACACTTTAGTCAGTACATGTGTTAAGTAATTTTCTCCAGGTAATTCCCATCATGCCAGTTAGCAGAGCCTCTTTCATGGGTCTTCCGGCAGTATCTGAGAGGAGAGACCAGCATTCCTTCCAAAAACTGACACTGGGACTTGCAATTTATTGAAAATGCACGCCCAATAAGAGTGGCGATGTCTTAGAGGTGCTGGAGATTTGTGGTCCGCCTCAGTCTAAAAAGCCCTCGAGACCTCTGATGACCACAGTTCTGCTTCTGAGCTCACAGAGGGCAGAGGGGGGTTGTGGGCTGTGTTAGCTTTCAGGTTTAGAGTTGGTTAGGCATCCTTTTTCCTGTTTCTGTGACACCATGTCATGGTGTTCATGGAAGTGGTCCTCTTTCAGCTCACAACTAGACTGTGAGCTCCAGGAGAGCAAGGTCCATGTCTACTGTTCAGGTTGTAGCTTGCAGGTCTAACAGAACACCTGGTAAAAAGTAGATGTTCAGTAAATATGTGTTCACTTGTTTAACAAATGTGACTTGATGTTGACAACATCCCGAAAGTGTTTTAGAGATTTGTAGTGGCCCAGGCAATGAAGCAAAGTTCCTGCTGTTTTTGAGCTGAAGTTCTCATTGTGGAAAACAGACAGTAAAAAATGGTTATAATACATAAGTGAATTTTGTAGTATGTTAGAATGTGGTAAGTGATTGAAAAATCAGCAAGGTAACTGGATTGAGAATGCTGAGAGTTGCAATTATAAATAGGGGAGCTGTGCATATTGCATAAATAGGGAGACCTCATTTGAAATGGTGACATTTGATCAAAGACTGGAAGGAAGTGAGGGACTAGCAATGCTGTATCTGGGGGCTACCTGCAGGCAGAGCGCAGCTAGGGAGAGGTCCTGGGGGAAGTGAGAACTTGTCGGCAAATTCAAGGGACAGCAAGGTGACCAGCAGACATGCGTAACTGAGAGGGAACATATTAGGAAATAGAGTCACAGTGGTAAAAATGGAACTATGAAGCTGCCATCAACTAAGATGGGGAAGACAGCACATGGAGGAGGGCTGTGGAGGGTAGAGCACAAATCCATTCAGGGCATGTGACGTCCAAGATGATTATCAGACATTCAAGTGGAGAGGCTGAATAAGCAGCTGGGTATATACGTCAGAAGTTTAGAAGAATGGGCTGAGCTAAACATTTGGGAGGTTTCAGTAAACAGATGGGTTAAAGCCCAGAGCCATGATTTCAAGTGATTTTGTATACATAAAGAAGGGAAGGGACAGTGATGGGGTCCTGGTACACTCCAATGCTAGACCATCTGGGAGAAGAGAGGACAAACGGCAAAAGAAACTGAGAGGGAGTGACAATCAGGCTGATGGAAAATCGGGAGAGCACAGTGCCTGAAAGCCAGAGGGAGAAAAGCCTGAAGGAAGGCATCGGTGCCTCCCTTTTGGTAGACGGTTGTTACTCTGTTTCTTTTCTCGTGGGCAGTATTTGTCTCACTTCAGCTACTTTGCAATAATGGTTTCAGTGTCCCTCTATTTCTGATTATTTTTCTTTCTTGTATCCTTTATCATCATCACGGACCGGATATAAAAAGGGTATTGTTTGCATCAACAGCTGGTTAGCCTGGGCAGTAACTCCTGAACCCCATTCCATTGCTGCTAACATCCTCTGGTTCCAAGGGAAGCGAGACAATGGTGCGAACAAAAAACCCTCTGGCTGAGGCACCTTACACAGAGCACAGAGATAACTACGGGCATTAAAAGAAACGTGAAAGCGTTATATCTGGGATCATTGTTATTCTGGTCTCTGGGTGATAGTAACTCATATATCAGGTTATTTGTTTATTCTCGGGAACTGAGGAATGTATACCAGAACACAACCATTCATCAATAAATGTAGGATTTTTATGTTTATGAGTAATATCAATCAGAATGACAGGAAATGCCCTTTTCCTTATAATGTCCTATAATTAATATCACTAGATTTAATATAAAATTGCTAGAGCAGTAATTCAATTCAAAACACATATTTGAGCAACTTCTTCTGTAGACCATTATGGTATATGTGGGGGTAATTCACAGAAATACAAGATGTGATCTGCCTGCGCTAATGGCAGGGCTCAGCTTTGTTAACAGGAAGGTCCCCAGATACTGTGGCAGAAGGCAAACAGATGCTTACTTTTTTTTCTTGAAAACAGTTCTGAATTGACTGGTCCAGAATGGCAAGGAAGCTGTGCTCACAGAGTCGTTCAGGGACCCAGGTTCTTCCCATCGCTTTATTGGACCATCAGTGAGAATATGGTCCCCACTCACGTGGTCGAAGCTTGGATGCAGGCATGTCCAGGATCCAGTGCATGGCCTGGGGAGAGAGAAAGTGGATAAGCCCATAGCCCTTATTTTAATCAGATTAGGAGTTGGCAGAATCACCTTAACTCAGTATCATTGTCAGAAACAGTCACAGAGATTCACTGAGCTGCAGACAAGGTTGGGAAATCTAGCCTCTATGTGTACCCAGCTTCTGCTTTCTAACTAGAGGGGAAGAAGACTAGATTTTGGTAGACGGACATCATCTCTGCCACCATTCCTCAGAGTGCTTTCTTTCTTGCAAAGGAGATAAGACTTTTACAAATAACCTTGATACCCTGTGGACTGTGCTGGTCCCACGACAGCTGCTGTGGAGGGACAGAGGAGGAGCAAAAAGCACTCCTGGCTTGAGAGAAAATGCGGGCTTCCGGGAGGAGATGGCAAGTAGGCTCGGAAGGAGAGCGGTCGGCAAGAGCACACAGAGCATCAGAAAGAACATCCCTGAGAGAAGGTATGGAGTTGAGAGCATGAAGCTGGGGATGTTTAGAGGATGAGGAATCACCCCATTGAGCCAGAGTAGATTGTCTAATTAAGCTACAGTGATTTTTAGACCAAATCTTGGAGACTTTTTTGTAGAAGCACCAAAAAGTTGCAGACTTTCTTCGGGTGGAGAACGATGTGATCCAGAACAAGGATTTTCACACTGTCTTCTTAGGAGCCTTGTGGATTCTGCAGGTGGACCTTGGGGACTAAGAGAAGGAAGAGAACGTCTGACCCTTGAACTTGTACCTCCACTGCAGACAGCGGCAGCATTTTCATCTGCTTATGTATTAGGGAGAGACAGGGAGCAAGATATCATTGAAAAAAGGCTTCTGCTGTCAAATAAATGGTTCGAAAACTGTTACTTTCAGATGCATGTTAGGAAAAGTTACATAATGGTTTTGTGCTGAGGGCAGTATAATAGGAACTGTGTGTGTTTGTGGGAAGGATATGTTCTGGCTTAGGGGTTTTCAGAAATAAAAGTTTTCAAAATCCTGTACAGGGAAATGCCACATTCTTGCAGGCTAACAGTTTGCAACTTTTGACCTCAAGATGTACAAACATGGTACTTTTCCCGATGAACTTTAGTGGTTACTAACACCTCATGAAGAGGTATGTAGCTCTCTGAAGTGTGCGTGTGAGCAAAACAACTATGGGAGACCTGTACTCAGCCTGGGGGTGTCTGACCTCAGCTCCTTTATGTGCTTTTTTCCCATGAAAAAGATAATATGAATAACTCTAAATTGAGGTCTTTTTTATTTTTCTTTAGTTACCCTGACTTGACCAATTCCTTCCTCCCTGTCTCCCTTACTCCCCTCCTTTCTCCCTCCCTCCCTTCGTTGTCTCTTTCCTCGGTCCCTCCATTTTCTGTGTCTTTTCCTTCTTCCATTATCCGCCTTTGACTATTGTTCTATTGTTCCTACAGTTTATTTATTTATTTATGATATAATTGACACACAGCGCTGTGTAAGTTTAAGGTGTACAGCATGATGGTTTCACTTACGTACATCATGAAACGATTACCACGGTAAGTTTAGTGAACATCCATCATCTCATATAGGTACAAAATTGAAGAAATAGAATAAAAATTTGTGTGTGTGATGAGAACTCTTAGCATATAGTGGCACAGCAGTGTTACTTGTGTCGTACATTACATCCCTGGTACTTATTTATCTTACGTCAGGAAGTTTGTACCTTTTGACTGCATTCATCCAGTTCCCCTTCCCCCGACCATCACCCTCTGGTAACCACGTATCTGATTTCTTTTTCTATGAGTCTGTTTTTGAAATTTAATTGACCTCTAACACTACGTTAGTTCCTGTTACACAACATAGTGATTGGGTGTTTGTACATATTCAAAATGACCACCAGGGGAAGTCCAGTTAGCATGTGTCACCGCACAAAGATATTATATAGTTATTGACCATACTTGCTGCCCTGCACCTTTCATACTTGTGACTCATCTGTTTTACAACTGGAGCTTTGTACCTCTTAATCTCCCTCTCCCTCACCTAGTTATTGTTCCTACAATTTATTTCTTGCAGTTTTACTTAGACATGGCTTTGCTTTCTCTTTTTAGAGTTTTTTTTTAGGACAAGCCATGCCACGTAAAACAAACAAAAAAATCAAAACATATAATGGCACAATAAAATGAAAGTTTGTTACTTTTTCTGCTCAGGTAACAGTCTTGCTGTGTAGTTTTGGAGGACAGCTCTCCGTCATGTGGTCATTCAGGGGCCCATATTGAAAGAGGCTCTCCCTTCTTCAACATACAGCTTCCAAGGTCACCTTGAGCTTGGGTGACTAACCATCTCAGTTTTCCTGGGACTGAAAGGTTTCTTGGGGTGGGAGATTTTCAGTGCTAAAACTGGAAAGCTCCTGGCAAGCTGGGATGGTTGCTTACCCTATCTGGAGATAAATATACCAGTCAGCTGCAAGGGAAGAGGATGGAGAATCAAACATAAGAGGTTTTTGTAGGTCAAGCCTGGTATCATTTCTTCTTACATTCTCCTAGAGAAATCTTAGACTCCTAACCATACCTAATGAAAAGGGATGTTGGGAAACACAGTCTAGCCTGTGCTCAAAGCAAAGAAAGGATTTTTATGGACAGCAATGGGTTTCAGCTACAAGGGGAGACCAGGATTTTTAGATCCTTTCAATTTTTAATATATTTTTGTTGTAATTGGGTGATAAGTAGGAACCAGCTTACTTTTTAGATATAAACCATTGGCAGTTTTCTGTTTTCATTTTTGTTATGCAGCTGACAAGCAAACCTAATGAAGGGAACAGCTCATCAAGAAGAAGCAAGTCAATAAAAAATGTTAAAAAAAAAAGATGTAGCCAATCCCATTTTAAAATTCCTTTAAAAAAATGCTCTCTTCACAACATATGCATGCCTGGAGCTCATGCAGAAATTGCCCTATGCATAAGTGGGATTAAACATGAATTTGTGAAACTCGTGGTCCCTCCCAGGTGACAGCAGTCTCCGGTACACAAAGCTGCCAAGACAGAGCGGGACAAAAGGGAAAGTCTCTAACACGATGATGGCACTTCTGAAAGAAATCCTCAAGGGACTCGTCTACTCAAATATAAGGAAGATGTCCCTTCTCTTTAATATTAGGTGAAAAGCATCCTAGAAACAGAACTTTTTTAGTGTATTGCAGAACTCTGGCCAGAACATTTCTTCATGCTGAATTATACTCTTTACTGTCATACAGTCAGAATTAGTGTCTGAACTTGCAGGTGACCCAGAGACATATGAAAGTTGAATTAACAGGGATGGGCTTTGAAAAAAAAAAAAAACCCTTTAGAGCTGATTGTTTCATTAAAAGAAGCAATATCTGAATTTCGTAAATGTAAGGGCTCCTCAAAAGACCAAAGCCCAAAATCTTAAAGCCACATAATGAAGGTTCACTTTATGTTCAGACAGCTTTACAGTGAAAGTGTGTAGAGATCTCACAAAAGTTTCTCACGAAACTTACTGTGACCTTAAGATCCCTTTAATACACTCTTCTTCAGGGGTTAGTACCTCACAGTGCTCAGTTTTAGCCCCAAATGGAAGCGCTTCTCTTTGACGATGAAAGTTACTGCAATCCATGCTTAAGAGGCTGAGTGTGAATGGGACAGTCTTCACTGGCATTTATTAATGAACTCAGTTACTACTTTCACCCAGAGTCTCTACATTATTGGTCCTTAAACTGCTTCTAAAGGCCCTGGGATGGTGATGATCTGGAATAGGTTTGGGCTGACTTCTCCCTCCCCCAAACTCCTTACTATCGTTAAGATTCTGCCACTTATTATATAGAGCATTCTAGATATTCTGACAGTTAATTCTGTTGTTTCACTTTTCTTGCGAAAACTGAATTGCAAGTTCCCCAACACTAATGTTTTTTTCTTTATAAAAACCCAAAGGAATATACAGGCCTCCCTTGGTATCCGCAGGCATTTGGTTCCAGGAGCCACCCCCACTCCCCCCAAAGGTACCAAAATCCCCAGATTCTCAAGTTCCTTATGTAAAACAGCGTAACGCAACAGGCTCTCCATGGCTGCAGGTTTCACACCTGTGGACTTAACCAACTGGATGGAAATTTCAGTGGCGGTTGGTTAAATCCCTGGATGCATCACAGCCCTTGAGAGCAGAGATTTTACGCACCCTACCCTTTCATTTTAACTTTAGGAAACACTGCAGGGATACAGCAATGGGTAACCAAATGGGGAAAAGAGAGATTTGAGAGTTCTCTCGAAGTTTTATTTGTCTTCTTGCCAGTCTTTGTAGACAGTGACAATATGGGATGAGTCTGTCTTCCTTATAGCCTTTTCCTTGAGTCTCTGCTTGGATGGTGTGGTGGAATCATAAAAATGAACACTTGTGGAGTGTTCTAGGAATTGCCTAGGGAGCTATAGGCTTTATTTCATTCAATGCTTATAACAACCCTATAAATAAGGCACTGCTTGGCCCCATTTCACAGACATAAGATTAAGTGCCTTGCCTGTGTTCCCATAGGTAGTAAGTGTAGAGTTGCAGCTTACCCCAGGCAGTCTGCTTTGTGAGCTCTTCATCTTTTAACACTTTTTATATGGCTCCCAGTGTCTCGAGACTATTGTGATAACAACAGAAATCATAACTGCTTAGTAATTTACTCGCGGCATTTAAATGTCTTTTGTCTTACTTGAAATTCACAACTACCCTATGGGCTACAATCTGTCCTTTTATAAAGGATGAAACAGATCCAGAGAAGTTAAGTGATTGACGAAGCTCACATAGCTTGCTATCTAGCGTTTGGGACCAGAACTCAGAATTCCAGATGTGCATTCTTATTTTTCCCCCAGTAGACTATATTAATGCAATACACACTTGCTAAATGTACAGTGAAAGAATTTAATAGGAATAACTCTTAATAAGCTGGAGTTTGATTTTCCAGTTAAGGAGCTGGAGACTTCATCTCAATGTGATCATTGCAGTTGATTTTAAAATGTTGTGGTCCTCAGTGGAAACAGAAAATGGGGTGGCAACTTCTGTAGATCAACTCTTTGTTAATATGGGAAAGTGCTCTGTCTCTCAGATTATGGTTCTGTTAGTTTCAAATAAGAATGTGTTGTATTCACAGCAGATACCTTAGTGCAACCACGTTTGAGCGGTTCTTAATACCAGAGACACAGTTATGGCCACTCGGGGGCTGAGTCATGAGGAAAAATTACTCAGTGTTACAGCAGATGTCGTCATTCATTCTCTCACTTGAGGTGATGAGTCATAAATTGAGTTGGAATATAAAATTAAAGCAGAGTGGCATGTTATATATGCAAGTTATTAGGAGAGTAAATCCTAAGAGTTCTCATCACAAGGAAAAATTTTTTCCTATTTCTTTAGTTTTGTATCTATGAGAGATGATAGATGTTCACTAAACTCATTGTGGTCATCATTTCATGATGTAATTAGTCAGATCATGATGCTGTATGTCTTAAACTTATACAGGGCTGTATGTCAATTATATCTCAATAAAACTGGAAGAAAAAAATAAAATGAAGTTAAGGTGGAATATATGTATGAGGCCTCACTCAACTTACAAATTCAGTGCCCGGAGAGGCAGGACAATGCAAACAAGAATGCTTAACGAGACTTGTTATAATTGAACTTAGTGCGTTCCATCCCTCTTCTTCACAATTGTATTAGACTTTACTTGGTTTGGGGGATAGAAGTAGAGAATTGTTTTATATATATATATATGTTTGGGGCTTTTAATGTGGAAATTTAGAATGAAAAAGTGAGCTACAACAAATTAAATGTTATTCCGCTTAAAGAACACACAGTTCTTTGGACCACTTTTGGGTGTAAACTTTGCCAAATACAGAGTAGTTGGAGCATATTTGCAGAAATATGTTGGGAAATTCCTTAGATGACATTGCACAGCACAACACAATTATACACCTGTTGGGGGCCCGGGAGCATGAATATGTTCAAGCTACAATTGGAGGCCCATGCAAATAGAGGGATGTAGCAAGTATTTCATGGGCTGCTTACACAGAGGCCAGGGGGTGGAGAGAAGAAGAAATCAAATTTCATGATGGGACTTGGGCTGCTGGAAAAATCCCATTAACATGTGTGAAGAGCTTATTGAAATTCAAACAAACAATTATCCACGCTTTTATGGGCATTGTGGAGAGCTACAGAAGAAAGAGGCTGAAACAGTGGGTGATGGGGAGGAAGACTGCATTCAGTTTCTGCACATCACCTGTAAACTCTCTTGGAGGGCCTGGAGGCAAAACGGCAAGCCTCTGGTAAGCCTGAAATTAGCATGACAAAAGGAAGCCGTACAGACAGTATTCTTTTTTTTTTTTAGCATTTTTTATTGATTTATAATCATTTTACAGTGTTGTGTCAAATTCCAGTGTTCAGCACAATTTTTCAGTCATTCATGGACATATACACACTCATTGTCACATTTTTTTCTCTGTGATTTATCATAACATTTTGTGTATATTTCCCTGTGCTATACAGTGTAATCTTGTTTATCTATTCTACAATTTTGAAATCCCAGTCTATCCCTTCCCACCCTCTACCCGCCTGGTAACCACAAGTCTGTATTCTCTGTCCATGAGTCTATTTCTGTCCTGTATTTATGCTTTGTTTTTGTTTGTTTGTTTGTTTTTGTTTTTTAGATTCCACATATGAGCGATCTCATATGGTATTTTTCTTTCTCTTTCTGGCTTACTTCACTTAGAATGACATTCTCTAGGAGCATCCATGTTGCTGCAAATGGCATTATGTTGTCGGTTTTTATGGCTGAGTAGTATTCCATTGTATAAATATACCACATCTTCTTTATCCAGTCACCTGTTGATGGACATTTAGGCTGTTTCCATGTCTTGGCTATTGTAAATAGTGCTGCTATGAACATTGGAGTGCAGGTGTCATCCTGAAGTAGATTTCCTTCTGGATACAAGCCCAGGAGTGGGATTCCTGGGTCATATGGTAAGTCTATTCCTAGCCTTTTGAGGAATGTCCACACTGTTTTCCATAGTGGCTGCACCAAACTGCATTCCCACCAGCAGTGTAGGAGGGTTCCCCTTTCTCCACAGCCTCTCCAGCATTTGTCATTTTTGGATTTTTGAATGACGGCCATTCTGACTGGTGTGAGGTGATACCTCATTGTAGTTTTGATTTGCATTTCTCTGATAATTAGTGATACTGAGCATTTTTTCATGTGCCTTTTGATCATTTGTATGTCTTCCTTGGAGAATTGCTTGTTTAGGTCTTCTGCCCAAAGAAACAATCCCCTTTAAAATAGCACCCAAAGTAATAAAATATCTGGGAATAAATCTAACCAAGGAGGTGAAAGAATTATACACAGAAAACTATAAACCATTGATGAAGGAAATTAAAGAAGACTTTAAAAAATGGAAAGATATTCCATGCTCTTGGATTGGAAGAATCAATATTGTTAAAATGGTCACACTGCCCAAGGCAATCTACAGATTTAATGCAATCCCTATCCAATTACCCAGGACATATTTCACAGAACTAGAACAAATCATAATAAAATTTATATGGAACCATCAAAGACCTAGAATTGCTAAAGCATTACTGAAGAGAAAGAAAGAGGCTGGAGGAATAACTCTCCCAGACTTCAGACAATACTATAGAGCTACAGTCATCAAGACAGCATGGTATTGGTACCAAAACAGATATATAGACCAATGGAACAGAATAGAGAGCCCAGAAATCAACCCACAAACTTTTGGTCAACTCATCTTCGACAAAGGAGGCAAGAATATACAATGGAATAAAGACAGTCTCTTCAGCAAATGGTGTTGGGAAAACTGGACAGCAGCATGTAAAGCAATGAAGCTAGAACACACCCTTACACCATATACAAAAATCAACTCAAAATGGATTAAAGACTTAAACATAAGACAAGATACAATAAACCTCCTAGAGGAAAACATAGGCAAAACATTATCTGACATACATTTCAAAAATTTTCTCCTAGAAGAAATAAAAGCGAGAATAAACAAATGGGACCTAATGAAACTTACAAGCTTCTGCAGAGCAAAGGAAACCAGAAATAAAACAAGAAGAAAACCTACGGAATGGGAGAAAATTTTTGCAAGTGAAACCGACAAAGGCTTGATCTCCAAAATATATAAGCAGCTCATACGACCCAATAAGAAAAAAATAAACAACCCAGACAGTATTCTTGTAGGAGATGCTCTGTGAAAGGATCCAGGCCAAAGAGAATAAAATGTGCTAACCTAACCCCGTCCCATCCAGGCCTCTCAAAACAGTACAACACAATCTCATCAATTTAATAAGACAGTGTGCAATGCCACGGCACCCCACTGGAACCCAGAAAACAACATACGGTATTACTCTTGTCCCTGAAAGTAGATTTCAAGGTTTATTTAAGGAGCTAACCTGGAGAGATTTGTTGGCGCATCTTACTGGGCCATTGGGCTGCTGGCATTTTCTCTTTTTATACCGACAGTCCCCACACTACACTAACAAGGACACCTGGAGGCGAGCAGACATGGGGACAATTTGGGCAGGCTAATGATTTGGGGGTCCTTTAAGCCTTTACACTTTTTTTATTGAAATATAGTCAGTTTACAATGTTATGTCAATTTCTGGTGTACAGCATAATGTTTCAGTCATATATCTACCTACATATATTCGTTTTCATATTCGTTTTCATTATAGATTACTACAAGATATTGAATACAAGTCCCTGTGCTATACAGAAGAAACTTGTTTTTCTATTTTATATATAGTAGTTAGTATCTGTAAATGTTGAAAAGCCTTTACATTTTTTAAACCCATATTTGGAAAGAAAAATTGGCATCATCCAGAAGAAGGGAAGGAAGGAGGTTCTAACTGCCTGAGCAGCATCCAGTGGCTCCTTGATAGTCCAGAGCCATTCAGGTCTGGGCAAACCTCCACAGCCCGCTCAGCAAACAGCAGCTCTGCAGAAAACAGCCCCACCCCCCTTAGAAGGTAGTGTAGTGACCATCTGCAGTCACGCCTGCCTGTCCCTAGAAGGGTGTTACTCTCCCTCTTCAAACCAGATTATAATAGTCTTTAAGCACATACAGTACTTTTCCTGAGAGATACTCTGATGTATCTGAATGTTTCTATCTAGTGCATTATTTACCCAGTGATGGTTTAGTGTTCCTTATGGTAACAAGGCAATTTCCCAGCTGACCTGCTTTTTAAAAGAGCTCTGCCTATGAATTCTGTCTTATATGTAATATTTAAAATTTTCAGTTTTCACGTGTACTTGGCACTGTCTCATTTGACTCACAGATACATGAGGATTGTTATTTCCAATTTACACGTGTAGAGAATGAGGCTCAGAGCTGGAGGACTCCCAGGTGTGGTGGGAAGGTGAAGAGGAACCTGGGGGAAGGAAGCCTGCTGTGATCCTCTCAACCACCAGGGGGGCTCATCTTGCACACCTGGCAGAACACTTCGTTCTATCAGCAAACATTGAAAAAATGTTCAGAGACCAGTGGAAATTGCAATATGAGGGTTTAAGGCAGAAAGAGGTGAGGTGTGGGTGTATTTGGGGGCTCACTGAGTGTTGGGAGAAGAAAAAAATAAACCTGGTAAAAGGCTGGAGCTTTTCAGGATAGTTTCCTTATCAGGATGTGCCCTTTGGTGGCTTGCTTCAGAGAGGACAGAAGGAGCCTGTGCTCCGCCTTTGTGTGGATCCAGAGCATGGGTGGGGGAACGCTGGCAAAAGGGACACGGAGGAGAGCACAGGGAACTCCTTGCAAAATTAAGGAATGGAGACTGCGGACAGCCATAGTCCGAGGGACTTGTTGGAAAGGCAGGCCCCGTAACAACTGACTGGATGCACGCCTGGTCACTCAGAGCCTCCTGGGCAGGAGTGATAGGGCCTGGATGGCGGCTTCAGTATGCTGTTCCTGTCTGTACGTCTGAGCCTCGTTACTCTCTCCGTGGACGGGACACAGTCCTCAAGCACAGGGCTCACTGCTTAGTGAGAAATGAAGATTCAGTTTCCTGATTGAGCCTCGCTGGATGACCGATGCAGGAGGAGAGGGCAGTGGGCCCTCAAGTTCCTTGGGTCATTTCAATCTGCGTTATTTAAAGATGCCTGTTAGGTAAGGCGCTGAGCTCTCTGAGGGGAAGGACAGCATTGAGTTCTGAAGCCTAAATAAGTCACATGGCACCCAACAGTTACTGTGTTACAATAACCATATGCATGGATTTTCTGAAATAGTTCTAAATTTCAAGCCTGTCTTATTGTCTCTACTGGATAGCAACTGTTACAGAAATGCCATCATCTGGGGGATGATTTTAAAATAAGTAATATTTATAAAGCACCACCCTTCTGTTAAGGTGTGCAGCCAGGCTCATGACACAGACTAGAGTTTCTGTTGTCCCTGAGCTTAGGGTCTAGAGGGGTGGGCAGGCAGACAAAGAATTAGAAAAGAGGCTGGTGGGTCTAGGGTTGTGGGGCACAGCCAGTCTCTGGCAGAACAGAGGAGGGCTTTTGGAAGTCTTCCCAAATCACTGTCTCTTCCCTCTCCTGTCCTCTGCCCACCATCCCAGCACTGGCCATCCTTTGTGTGCTCATCCCCCCTTTCAAGGATCCTTTTAGATTATAATCTATTTGAGGACAGGTGCAAACAAATTACATTTGTTGTAGATATCTCAAAATACGAAATCAGGGAGTGTAAGACTCATGAGCACTTCCTGAAAATCGTCTCCCTGGTGACATCTTGCCTCCAAAATGGTGAATCAAAATAAAGAACACCAGAACAGAAAATACCTGCTAAATTGAAATATAAAATAAAAATAAATCTAAGAGCTACAACGTAAGCAAATAGAGCTGGAGAACAGAAAGGAAAAGAGTTTAACCCTGGGGAAGTAAGTGTTGTCTGTGGAGAGAGAAGGGAGGGTGCAAGGAAACAGAACCATGTTAAAAATATTTCTGTCAAGTTCAAAAAGAAATTATGAAAACCATTAAGAAACAGAATTTTTAAAAATGGTCTTTCTGAGTTTTAGACAGTGTTGGTGAGCACCTTCTAGTGCTTTTGAACTTGTAAAATATAAGTGATTTCAAAGGAAACTAATTGCAACGAAACATAGTTGTAAAATTAATAAAATTTTTGATACAAAACGTTTCTTTATTAGTGCATTAAAAAACCAAATCTAATGGTGAATTTAAGAATTACTATAATGTTAGAGCAGTGGTGAGTATTCATAATATTTTGAAATATCTACAAAAAATGTAATATGATATGGAAGTATCTGTCACAGGCACTGTTAATACTGTGGTGATCTGTGGTCAACATTCGTTGTTGAAGGAAATGCTAAGTTTCAGTTAGAGGCTAGCAAAAATGAAGATGCAGTTTTTATTTTTTTTTCTCATTTAAGTTCACAGGCCAGCTGAATTCTCTCTTCACAGATTTCTAGCAGTCTTTAGACCTCCATAGTAAGAAATGCTCCTCAAATGTTAATACAACTCAGAATCTCATAATTTCTCCATCCTCAAAGAAGAGTCTTAAGTTAAAAAATGGATGAGATTATTTCTTCCTCTGTCCTTAAGTGGTGGTGACATTAACCACTTTTTGGGGGACATATTCAGTTGCTGATGGTCCACTTGTAGGAAATAGTACTGGTTTTAAGTGTCCTTATCTTGGTATATTTTGATTAGGGAAAGAAAGGGGAAAGGCTAGGAGACAATTTTGTCTTCAGTTTGAATTGTCTTACATACATATGAGTATTGGGAATAAAAGAAGTGACATTGCTTTGGACACAAGGCATTTCTTCTGGCTCCTTGTGCTTACTAGCACTGTATTTGTCAAACGGGAAATGCCTAAAGAGTCATACTCATGGTGTCCATAATCCCTGGGGACTTTAAGTCATTTCAACATAGCAGAATTTGAAAGTAATACCTCGATTAATAATTTGTCTAAGTGAAACTGTTGAACTTTGTCAAGTAGAGGAAGTCTCATAAGCTTTACTCTTCTTGAAGTTGCAACATTAGAGATGAAAGACGGAAAGGCAAGGTTGGCGGAAACAAAGTAGATTTTGGCAAAATGACTCCTTTCCAGAATGAGAGCCATGGTAGACACTTAGATTCTTTTAAAACTAGAATTCTCTGCAGGATGTGGGATGAAAAGAATTTGACTGCTTGTCCGGTACACCTAACCAGTTTTCCATCCACACATTTTTGAGGTTCACATAAACTTGACTGAGTCCTCATGCTTCCGTGGCCACTCCAGCTTCCTGTTATTATCAGCCAGTGAGTCCAAAAGGTATAGTTTTCTCTCTTTTTTCCCCGATGGCCTGCATATGCTGCTCACTCTCTCACTCCATATTGGACTTGCTCTGTCAATGAAAGAGAGACTGTTTCTTCATAAGGCAGCCTCCTTGGGTGGTCATTTGTCCTCCAGGCTTCTGTGTAACAGTGGAAGATGAGAAATTACTCGACACATCCAGAATTATATGAAAAACATTAATGGGAAATTTTCTGGGATAGAGAGGGATGGCCTTTAATTTTCCTAGGGTTTCCTGAAGTTTCCACTGAAAGCATTTTAATAAGTTCAGGAGTCAGGCAATAAATTCACATTTTTTAATAACAGCTCCATTGCAACTCAGGCAGCAGGTACCACACAATTCTTAGACAAAGATGATCACTATCCAGGAATTTCTTTTCAAGTATTCATCTCCAACACAAGAATAAAAAGATGCTCCTGTATGCTGGGCACTGTGCATTGTAATAGACTTCTGTCAAAGCAATGATCAATTGCCTATGGTTTATAAGATATACAGGCCTTGTTTCATTGCACTTTGCTTTATTATGCTTCATAGATAATGCATTTTTTTTTTTTTACAAATTGAACATTTGTGGCAAACTTGCATTCCCAAAAGCATTTGATTACTTCATGTCTCTCTGTCATATCTTGGTAATTCTTACAGTATTTCAAACCTTTTTATCATTATTATGTTTGTCATAGTGATTTGTGCTCAGTGATCTTAGATTTTACTATTGTAATTCATTTGGGGTGCCATGACTTCACCCATATAACAATATGAACTTAATTGATACATGTTTTGTGTGTTTGATTGCTCCACTTACAGGCCGCTCCCCCATCTCTCTCCATCTCCTTGGCCTCCCCACTCCGAGACATACCCATATTGAAATTAGACCAGTTCATCCTACAAGGGCTTCTAAGTGTTCATGTGAAAGAGTCTCACATCTTTCACTTTAAATCAAAAGCTAGAAATGATAAGGTGTGTCAAAAGCCAAGGGAGGCTGAAAGTTAGGCCCCTTACCCCAGATAGTTAACCAAGTTGTCAATGCAAAGCAATAGTTCTTGAAAGAAGTGGACTATGAACACAGGAAAGATAATAAAGCAGAACAGCCTTATTGCTGATATGTAGAAAACTCTGGGTGGAAAGTCAAACCAGCCACAGCATCCCCTTAAGCCAAAGCCTAATCCTGAGCAAGGTCCTAACTCTCCTCAATTCTCTGAAGGCTGAGAGAGGTGAGGAAGTTCCTGAAGAACAATTTGCAGCTGGGCTTAGCAGAGGTTGGTTCATGAAGTTTAAAGAAAGAAGCCGTCTCTGTGATATAAAAGGGAAGGTGAAGCAGCAAGTGCTAATGTAGAAGCTGCAGCAACTTACCCAGAAGGTCCAGCTCAGATCGTTCATGAAGGTGGTTACACTAAACAACAGATTTTCAAGGTAGATGAGATAGGCCTCTATTGGGAAAAGATTCTATCTAGGACATTCATAGCTAGAGAGAAGTCAATGCATGGCTTCGAAGCTTCAAAGGACAGGCTGACTCTCTTGTTAGGGTCTAATGCATCTGATGACTTGAAGTTGAAGCCATTGCTCATTTACCATTCTGAAAATCCTAGGGCCCTTAAGAATTAAGCTCAGGCTACTCTGTCTGTGGTCTGTAAATGGAACAACAAAGCCTGAATAACAACACATCTGTTTACAATGTGGTTTACTGAATATTTTAAGGGAACTGTTGAGCCCTACTCCTCAGAAAAAAAGACTCCTTTCAAAATATTACTGCTCTTTGACAATGTACCTGGTCACCCAAGAGCCCTGATGGAGACGTACAGTGAGATTAATGTTGTTTTCACGCCTGCTAACACAGCATCCATTCCACAGCCCGTGGATCAAGGAGTCATTGAAACTTTCACATCTTCTTTTTTAAGAAATAGGAACAGACTTACTGTATGACCCAGTAATGCCACTCCTGGTTATATATCCAGAGGAACTCTACTTCAAAAAGACACCTGCACCCTAGTGTTCGTAGCAACACTGTTTACAATAGCCAAGACATGGGAACAGTCTAAATGTCCATTGACAGATGACTGGATAAAGAAGATGTGGTATATTTATACAATGGAATATTATTCAGCCATAAAAACAACAACATAACGCCATTTGCAGCAACATGGATGCTCCTGGAGAATGTCATTCTAAGTGAAGAAAGCTAGAAAGAGAAAGAAAAATGCCATATGAGATCGCTCATATGTGGAATCAAAAAAAATTAAAAATGAACATAAATACAAAACAGAAACAGACTCATAGACATAGAATACAAACTTGTGGTTGCCAAGGGGGCAGGGGGTGGGAAGGGACAGATTGGGATTTCAAAATTTGTAGATACTGACAGGCATATGCAGAATAGATAAACAAGATTATACTGTATAGCACGGGGAAATATATACAAGATCTTGTGGTAGCTCATAGCAAAAAAAATGTGACAATGAATATACGTATGTTCATGTATAACTGAAAAATTGTGCTCTACACTGGAATTTGACAGAACATTGTAAACTAAGTATAACTCAATAAAATAAAATTAAAAAAAGAATGGACACAAATTTGTAAAATGACTATAACTCAATTTAAAAATGTAAATAAAAAAAGAAATATATTTCTCAAACTATAGCTGCCATAGATAGTGATTCCTCTGATGAGTTGGGAAAATCAATTTAAAACCTTCTGGAAAGGGTTCATCCTTCTCTATGCCATTAAGAACATTTGTGATTCAAGAGAAGAGGGAAAAATATCAGAAGTTGATTTCAAACTTCATGGGTGACTTTAAGGGGTTCAAAACTTCAGTGAAGGAAGAAACTGCAGATGTGGAAACAGCAAGAGAACTAGAATGAGAAGTGGAGCCTGAGGATGGGACTGAATTGCTGCAACCTCATGATAAAACTTCGATAGATGAGGAGTTGCTTCTTATGGATGAGCACAGAAAGTGGTTTCTTTAGATGGAATCAGCTCCTGGTGAAGATGCTGTGAAGATTGTTGAAATGAAAAGATTTAGAATGTTACATAAACTTAGTTGGGAAGTTAGCAGCAGGGGTTAAGAGGATTGAATCCAATTTTTTAAAAAGTTCTGCTGTAACTAAAATGCTATCAAACAACATGCATGCTACAGAGAATTGTTTATGGATGGAGGAGCCAATCGATGAGGCAAACTTCATTATTGTCTTATTTTAAGAAATTGCCACAGCCACCCTAACCTTCAGCCACCACTGCCTTGTCAGCAGCCGTCAACATCAAGGAAAGACCTTCCATCAGCAAAGATTATGCCTCACTGAAGGCTCAGGTGATGTTAGCATTTTTTGGCAATAAAGTATTTTTAAGTAACAGTATGTACATTTTTAGACACAATACTACTGCACTCTTAATAGACCACAGTATATTGTAAACTTAACTTTTATATGCTCTGGGAAACCAGAAAGTTCATGTGACTCAATTTTCTTGCGATTTTCGCTTTATTGTGGTGGTCCGGAACTAAACCCCCAGTATGTCTGAGGTATGTCTGTAATACGTATAGTAGTGCTGTTAAGTTTAAGAGTAGCTAGCATCTTCTGCATGCATGAGAGATCAGTAGAAACTTGCTGAAAACAAGCACAGATGTGGGAATTCAGGAGTCCTTCACTAGACTCTCCTTTAAAGGTATGTAAATTACCTGTCTGTGTCTCCTGGGTGAGCGTGTTCTATGAAGGCAGATGTGCACTTAATTTTCAGGAAGTAAAATCAGGGATTAGGCCAGGTGATGAGAAAGTACAGTTCCCTCGAGAAAGAAAGAAGGGACAGACAAAGAAATGGTAACTCCATAGAAACTGAGACTGGAATGCATTACAGAGTGTCCATTCTGCCCAGGAAGGACCCACAGTGCCTGGGGGCCAGGAATGATACATCTTCTGAGTTAGCGGACATTGTTTGTTTGAAGCAGGATATATTTAAATTAAAATCCTACATAAGTTATATCAATTTCCCACTCTCAGTCTTCAATGTTTCTGTGAAGATATTGTTTAAGATGACATTAACATTTAAATCAGTAGACTTTTTTTTCCAGCCATTTTAAAAATTGAAGTATAGTTGATTTACAATGTTCTGTCAATTTCTGATGTATAGCATAGTGTTTCATTTATACATACATATATATTCCTTTTCATATTCTTTTTCATTATAGGCCATTATAAGGTATTGAATATAGTTCCCTGTGCTATACAGTAGGACCTTGTTTTTTATTTATTTTATATTTAGCAGTTAGTACCTGCAAGTCCCAAACTCCCAAATTATTCCTCCCCATCCCCTTTCCCGCTGGTAACTGTAAGTTTGTTTTCTATGTCTGTGATTCTGTCTCCGGTTTGTAAATAAGTTCATTTATGTCTTTTTTTTTTTTTTTTGGATTCCACATATAAGTGATGTCATATGATATTTTTCTTTCTCCCTCTGGCTTACTTCACTTAGTATAACAATCTCCATCCATGTTGCTGCAAATGGCATTAATTTATTTTTATGGCTGAGTAGTATTCCATTTGTGTGTGTGTGTGTGTGTACCAAAACTTCTTTATCCAATCATCTGTCGATGAACATTTAGGTTGTTTCTACGTCTTGGCTATTGTAAATAGCGCTGCTGTGAACATTGGGGTGCATGTATCTTTTCAAATTAGAGTTTTCTCTGAATATATGCCCAGGAGTGGGATTGCTGGATCATAGGGTAAGTCTATTTTCAGCTTTTTAAGGAATCTCCATACTGTTTTCCATAATGGCTGCACCAAATTTAAATCAGTAGACTTTTAAGAAAGAAGATTGCCCACTATAATGAGGGTGAGCCTCATCCAAACAGTTGAAAGCCTTAAGAAAAAGACTGACTTCCCCTGAGGAAGAGGAAATTGTGCCAGCAAACTGGCTTCAGACTTGAACTGCAGCATCAGCTCTTCCTTGGTTCTTTAGCCTATGAGCCTACCCTGCAGATTTTTAGGACTTGTCAATTCCTTGAAATAAACCACACACCCCTCCCTTTACACACACACACCTCTTATTGGTTGTGTACTTGTTCTTCTGGAGAACCTGATTACTACAATTCCTTACCAGGGTCTCTCTCACAGGGAGAAGGGTATTGGTCCCCAGCTCCAGGCACTCATGATGGGTGCTTTGGTGAACTGGGATGACACTGGAGATTCTAATTGGCCCTACTGTACTTAAGGGCTAGCACAGGAAGTGGCTTTGACCCAGAACGAGCTAAGTTAGGCAGAGACTGTTACTTGGTAGAGGACTCAGCACAAGCTGATCCTATGTTCTGATACCAGCTTTTGCCGAGAAGGTAGCTGGGCATTTAAATAGAGTTGGGGGAACATAGTGTGATGCCATCCGGCTACACCATCTACTACCCTGTCTTGCTGTCTTCTGTTTAAAACTAGCTTATGCTGCCCCACCCCCACCCCTAGATCCCTGAAAACTTTGGTTCCTGGCCCTAATTCTGTCATCATTTTTTCATGACTTTAGCATGTACAACAGATGACCCATCTAACACCCTGGCCTCTCATTCCACTACTTCCTCATTTCCAACAGCATAGTTTTTCCACCATGCTGCAGCCAAAATTTCACCTTAGACCTTGTCATCACTAGTGACTGCTCCAATGCCAAAGTCTGTTTTGAAATCCAGTTCCTCCATATACTACTTCTTATACTTCCAGCTTACTTACTCTAATATTCCTCTGCTACAGTTTCTTTGACCAGGGAGACCCACAAATTCCTTGATCTGCTGCTTTCTCACCATCCATCAACACATTCCTGTTTTGTCTGGCCCTCTCCTTGTTCAGCTTATCATCACATGGTCCCTCCCTAGGCTCACACCGTGGTAAATGCCTTCAGCTAAGTGAAGGCAAAATGCATGCACTCATTGGTCTCTTGAACCTGTAGATTCTTAAAGGACTAGACCTCTATCATTTTGAAGAGCAGTATATTCTTAGGAAAGGTGATAAGGTGGCAGGGGCATTTAAAAGCCTTAAGGGAATTGGAAACAGATTTCTCAGCAGGGAAAATAGTTATTTTTTTTCAAGTTTATCAGATTGGGGCCCCTTGTAGATGGTAAGGATTAACCTTGATGTTCTAAATCCTACCTACTAAAGCAACTTTGTGTAGCTAAGAGCTTGGAAACTCTTTCCCTTGCTCTGAATGTACACAAATAGAGATTATTTTTTATAACACTTAGACAACTTTGGGGGCATTCTGGTTTCTTATATCATATTGAGTAAAGAGACTTACCATCACGGGTACATGTTCTAGTTGCTGACTTTCCAGTTCCCATATAGTCTACCCATACTAACTTTAAGGGGTTGGTAGTTTGAATGACCTCTAAACAATCGACTCATGTAGACAAACCAATACCCACAAATTACTATTTAAATTAAAATTAATTAAAAATTAAAGTTAAATTAATTAATTAAAATTAAAATTAAAATTAAGTAAAATTTAAAATTTAGTTTTTCAGTCAGACGAGCCTATTTCACATGCTCAATAGCCACAGGTGGCTAGTGGCCACCATATTGAGCAGTAAGGAAAACACTGCCACATTACAGAAAGTTTTATTGGGTTCTTCTGTCTTAGATCAGGGTGGCAAACTACATCCCTGGGCCAAATCTGGCTCTTGGCTTGTTTTGGTACAACCTGCAAGCTAAGAATGATTTTTACATTTTTCAAGGATTATAAAGGAAAACATAGAAGAGTATGTGACTGAGACGATACGTAGCCTACAAAACCTGAATTATTTGTTATCTGGCCTTCTACAGAAAAAAAAAGATATATGTATGTATATGTACAACTGAGTCACTTTGCTGTACACCTGAAACTAACATAAGTCAACTACATTTCAATAAAAGTTTTAAAAACGAACAAAAATGTTGTCAACCTTGTCTTAGGTAATAAGGCACTTAAATGCCTATGTTTACGCAGAAGGTTCTGGACTTATCATGGTTCAACTTAGGTTTTTGAGTTTACAATGGCATGAAAGTAATACACATTCAGTAGCAACTGGCCTTAGAATTTTGAATGTTGATGGCCCCTAGGCTAGCAATATGCAGTACGGCACTCTCCGTGGGATAGCAGCAGTGAGCCAGAGCTCCCCGTCAGCCGTGTGATCAGGAGGGTGAGCAACGCTGACAGCCATTCTGCTTTTCAGTTTTAATACTGCATTCAATAAATTTCATGAGGTATTCAGCATTTTATTATAAAATAGGGTTTGTGTCAGATAATTTTGCCCACCTGCAGGCTAATGTTCTGAGCACACTTAAGGTAGGCTAGGCTAAGTTATGATGTTTGGTGGGTTCAGTGTATTAAATGCACTTTTGACTTAGGTTATGTTCAGCTTATTATGAGTTTATTGGGACATAACCCCATTTTAAGTCATGGAAGTTCTGTGTAATAAATTGTGGAATGTTAGAGTTTGTGATCAAGAATCATATTTATCATGATACTGTTGCATAGAATCCAGTACATGGCTAATGCCTGTTGAGTATTCAACTAAATAGATACTACTGAAAGCCCTTTAAATGCCACTTGTTAGAGATTTTTAGATGAATAAGAAAGTTCATAAATTCCAGGAATTCATGTTTTAGTCGAGTCAGTAGACCTGTGAAGTCCGAGCTATATTACTAGTTAAATGATAAGTCCTACTAATAGTGGTATTAAATACAGGAATGTTTGAGTGTAGAGAGTGATGAATTCTGATTAGGGCTACCTGTGGCTGGGGAGTGTGAGAGGGAGGGCTGATGTAATGCTTTTCCTGTGAGTCCTAGACATCGTGATCTAGCATCATGATGAACTCCCCTAATCCTTTGGACAGCTCTTCCCCAGAGAGTGGGGAAGGGGATCACACTGGTCACCCATAAAAACCCATATTTTGGGCTGCATACTCACTAGGGATTATAGAGTATGCTCTTTATATCTCTGTGTAGTGCCATGGCATCATAAATGCATTTATTGTGTGCAACTCAGCTATTAGTGATACCCTAGGTTTCAAGTTAAAAGGGATTCAAGGAGACAAAGAACAAAAATAACTATCATTGCAGGTGATTTCAGTTACCGTTTTACTCAATGAGTGTGAGATGGGAGTGAGATCCCTCCAGCATCAGGTGATCTCTAGTCCCATGTAACTTTCTTCATGAGAAAATCCTGCTGCATTGAAAGTCATTCTAGTTATTAAATACACTGTTATGTATTTTTGTGTAAAATGGCCCCTTAGTGCAAGCAACTACAGCTCAGCCAAAGAAATGGTGAATAATTTTCCAAACTTAAATGTGATGGATTCACTGGAAAGTTGTATATTTGCTTTCAATGTGACCCCTTCCTAAGAATTTTTCAAGAGAAAAATTGATACTGATATTCAAATTTTTTTTATGCCCTGACTGTAAAACTTAGCCACCAAATAAAATGGAATACCACTATTTTTTTCTTTTCTTTTCTTTTAACATTTTTAATTGATTTATAATCATTTTACAATGTTGTGTCACATTCCAGTGTAGAGCACAATTTTCCAGTTATACATGAACATACATATATTCATTGTAACATTTTTTTGTCTGTGAGCTACCATAAAATCTTGTATATATTTCCCTGTGCTACACAGTATACTCTTGTTTATCTATTCTACAATTTTTAAATCCCAGTCTATTCCTTCCCACCCTCCTCCCCCTTGGCAACCACAAGTTTGAATTCTATGTCTATGAGTCTATTTCTGTTTTATATTTATGCTTTGTTTTGTTTGTTTGTTTGTTTTTTAGATTCCACATATGAACAATCTCATATGGTATTTTTCTTTCTCTTTCTGGCTTACTTCACTTAGAATGACATTCTCCAGGAGCATCCATGTTGCAAATGGCATTATGTTGTTGGTTTTTATACCTGAGTAGTATTCCATTGTATAAATACACAGCTTCTTTATCCAGTCATCTATTGATGGACATTTAGGCTGTTTCCATGTCTTGGCTATTGTGAATAGTGCTGCTATGAACATTGGAGTGCAGGTGTCATCCTGAAGTAGGGTTCCTTCTGGATATATGCCCAGGAGCGGGATTCCTGGGTCGTATGGTAAGTCTATTCCTAGTCTTTTGAGGAATCTCCATACAGTTGCACCAAACTGCATTCCCACCAGCAGTGTCGGAGGGTTTCCTTTTCTCCACAGCCTCTCCAGCATTTGTCATTTGTGGATTTTTGAATGATGGCCATTTTGGCTGGTGTGAGGTGATACCTCATTGTAGTTTTGATTTACATTTCTCTGATAATTAGTGATATTGAGCATTTTTTCATGTGTCTATTGATCATTTGTATGTCTTCCTTGGAGAATTGCTTGTTTAGGTCTCCTGCCCATTTTTGGATTGGGTTGTTTGTTTTAATGTTCAAAAATCAGTTGCATTTCTTTACACTAACAATGAATCAACAGAAAAAGAAAGTAAAGAAACAATCCCCTTTAAAATAGCACCCAAAGTAATAAAATACCTAGGAATAAATCTAACCAAGGAGGTGAAAGAATTATACACAGAAAACTATAAACCATTGATGAAGGAAATTAAAGAAGACTTTAAAAAATGGAAAGATGTCCCATGCTCTTGGATTGGAAGAATCAATATTGTTAAAATGGTCATACCGCCCAAGGCAATCTACAGATTTAATGCAATCCCTATCAAATTACCCAGGACATATTTCACAGAACTAGAACAAATCATAATAACATTTATATGGAACCATCAAAGACCTAGAATTGCCAAAGCATTACTGAAGAGAAAGAAAGAGGCTGGAGGAATAACTCTCCCAGACTTCAGACAATACTATAGAGCTCAAGTAATCAGAACAGCATGTATTGGTACAAAAACAGACATATAGACCAATGGAACAGAATAGAGAGCCCAGAAATGAACCCACAAACTTTTGGTCAACTAGTCTTCGACAAAGGAGGCAAGAATATACAATGGAATAAAGACAGTCTCTTCAGCAAATGGTATTGGGAATACTGGACAGCAGCATGTAAAGCAATGAAGCTAGAACACTCCCTTACAATACACAAAAATAAACTCAAAATGGATCAAAGACTTAAACATAAGACAAGATAAAATAAACCTCGTAGAAGAAAATATAGGCAAAACATTATCTGACATACATCTCAAAAATGCTCTCCTAAAACACTCTACTCAAGCAATAGAAATAAAAGCAAGAATAAACAATTGGGACCTAATGAAACTTAGAAGCTTCTACACAGCAAAGGAAACCATAAGTGAAACAAAAACACAACCTACGGAATGGGAAAAATTTTTTGCAAATGAGACCGACAAAGGCTTGATCTCCAGAATATATAAGCAGCTCATACGACTTACTAAGGAAAATGGAATACCACTATTACCCACCTGCAGAAACCCAGGAACCAAGTGAAAGGAAATTCAGAGGGGTAGGAAATTATGACTGCGGCATAGAATTATCAACTAATGTTAGTGTTCAATGGAAAACATTAAGGAGAAAAAAGAAAGAAGAGCCGGTTACAAAACAAATATGGGCAAGAGCCATACTTTGCAGAACCTTGAGTTTCTACACTAAAGGAAAGACCTGTGTGTAGGGAAGAGAATGGTAACAGTAGGAGATAAGTGAAGGAGAGAGATGACACAACAGTGACAAAGCAGGGAGGTTGGGAACATGGGAAGGGGAAGTGAACTATGCCGAATAGGCTCAATGTGAAGGAATATCATGTTGGGTGTACACATGACTTTTAAATATTTGACTTGGAATCAGGAAATGTGGTTACTGGTTCTCACGGAAAATCATAGACCCTAAATCTACTGAAAGTCATTTATGAAAGTGAGTCATTGGTGCAGAAAGAATGCAGAGTTTGGTGTCAGATAAAAACCACATGTATCTCACTTTCTTCATCTACAAAAATGGCTCTAATTATAGTGCTTAGCCCATTGGATTGTTAAAAGGCTTAAATGAGATATGACAAAGTGCCTTGCACAACACGTGGTAAATAAAATACTCAAAAACTTAATCTTTACTTGAGGATATTCAGAAAATTTCTAAATGTAGATATGTCTGTCAGATCTTCTATAACCTTGTAGTAAAAATCCATCTTCCTGCCTATGGAAAATAAGGGCTAGCTGTAAAGCTTTGGAGTCAGGTAGACTTGAACTTGAATCACTTCCACAACTCTAACTGCTTGATATCCTGAGGTGATAGCCCAGTCTAACTTTCAGTTCTTTTGAGGATTAAGTGAGGTAATAAACATACTGAAAGAACTTAACACATAGTTCTAACTCAGAATCCTAATTTCGTTCTCCTTCACTCTTCATTTTTATAGTGTCTCAAACAGCTTTATACAATTTAAAAATTTTAGAATTACTTTTGCCTGTGAGATGCAGTTCTGAATTGTATTTTTAACTGCCTAGTGATCTCAGATATTCTAATGGGCAACACTTAAAAATAGTTTTGAATTTACAGCAGTATCTAAACATCTGGCAATATTAGTTCAAATATCCTTGTCTTTTTACCGCTAGTATTCAGTTGGACTATTTTACACACACACACACACATGGATTCTAGGATTTATGGATAAAGAATTATTTTTGTTAGCTTTCTTGAGGTGTAATTTACCTATAATAAAATTCATCAATTTAAAGTATACAATTCGGTGAGTTTTGAGAAATGTAAAAAGTCTTGGAGCCATCCCCAGTTGACATTACAGAGTACTTTCATCACTCCTGGCACCCACTGTGTAGTCAACGCCCTTCTACCAACTCCTGATCTCTGGCAATCAATAATTATTTCCTTTCCATTCCCTATTGTTTTGCCTTTTCTAAAATTTTACATTAATAGAATAAGCTGCTATGCACTCTTTTGTGTCTGGAGTCTTTTCAACTTGGCATTATATTTTTGAGATTCATCATATTGCTGACAGTATCATTAGTTAGTATCTTTTTACTGATGATTATCTATACCACAGTCTGTTTATCCATTAGCAAGCTGATGGACATTTGGGTTTGTTCCAGTTTGGGGATGTTGGGACTAAAATCTGTGCACTTTCATGTATAAACCTTTGTGTGAACATGTATTTATACTTCTCTTGAGTAAATACCTAGATGTGGAATTGCTATGTCTTATGGTAAGTGTATGCTTAAATGTATACGAAACTGTCAAACTACTTTCCAAAATGCTTGTCCTCTTATTCATTCTCATCAGCAGTGTGGAATGTTTTCAGTTGCTCCACTTCCCTCTCAACACTTGATAGATTGTCGATCTCGTTGATTTTAGCCACTTCAAATGAATGTGTGTTTTATCTCATTCTGGTTGGTTGGTTGGTTTGTTTTGTGGAAACCAGTTTTACTGAAGTACAGTCAATTACAATGTGTCAATCTCTGGTGTACAGCACAATGTCCTGGTCGTGCATATACATACATATATTCATTTTCATATTTTTTCCGTTAAAGGTTATTATAAGATATCGAACATAGTTCCCTGTGCTATACAAAAGAAGAAAGTTTTCCTTCTGTTTTTTATTTGCCTTTTCCTAATGACTAGTGATTTTGAGCATAATTTTGTATGTTTACTATTTGACCCACATATTTTCTTTAGTATCTATCTATCTGGTTTGACCTTTAATTTTCTTAATAATTATCTATTGAAAAGTAAACTTTTAAATTTTGATTAAATATAATTCATTAACTTTTATACTTCATTCTTTTTGTGTCTTACTTAAGAAATCTTTACTTAACCCAAAGTTTCACATTGTTTTCTTCTAGAAGTTTTACAGTTTTAGCTCTTTTATTTGGGTCAGTGATTCATTTTAAGCTCTTATATGAGATGAAGGTTAGGGTTAATTTTGTAAATATGGAGACACAGTCATTCCAATGCAGTTTGTTAAAAAAAAATCCTTTCCCAATTGGCTTATTTTGACACATTTGTCAAATATCAATTATCAATATATTTATGGATTTATTTCTGGACTTTCTGTTTCATTGGTCTGTATGTCATTATTCTAATACCAAGTTGTCTTACTTAATGTAGATTTAGAGTAGGTATTAAAATCACATAGTGTGAGTCTTTCCATTTTGTTCTTCATTTTCAAAATTAGTTCGTCTATTCTAGATCCCTTGGGTTTACATTTGAATTTTAGCTTTAGCTAGCCAATTTTTACAAAGAAGTCAGTTGAGATTTTGTTTGCAAATGCATTGAATCTATAGATCAATTTGGAGATAACAGGCATTCTGACAATAAAAATCTTCTGATCATGAAAATGATATATAGCTCTGCATTTGTTTTGTGCTCCTTAAATTGTCTCATCAATATCCTGCAGTTATCAGTGAATGTGACTTACACATATTGTGTTAAATATATTTCTCTTTATTTCATGTTTGATGCTAATATAAATGGTATTTTTAAATTTTCAAATTCTAATCATCTATGGCTAATCTGTAAAAATATAATTGATGTTTATATAGTGACCTAGTATACTGTAATCTCGCTAAACTCACATATTATTTCTAGGAGCCTTTTTGTAAATTCCTGAGGATTTTTTACATAGATAAACTTGTGCTCTGTGAAGAGGACAATTTAAATTCTTTCTTTCCAATACCTATGTCATTCATTCATTCATTCATTCATTCATTTATTATTATCTTGCTTCATTGCTCTGGCCATGATTTACAGCATAATGTTGAATGGAAAGAATTAGAGCAGAGCTTGCCTTGTTCTTCATCTGAGAGGGAAAGCATTTAATCTTTCCCATTAAATGTAATATTAACTATTGATTATCTGTAGATGTCCTTTATTAGATTGAGAAAGTTCTCCTTTATATCTATTTTGCTGGAAATTTTTTATTATGAATAAATGTTAAATGTTGTCAAATTTATTTTATGACTATTGGGCTGTTTGCTTGTATTTTAATTTCAAGACTTAACATGAGGAATTACATTTATGATTTTCAAATGTTAAACCCATGTTGAATTACTGAGATGGGTTCAATTTGCTAAATTTTGTTAAAGATTTTTACATATATATTCTTGAGGGATATTGTTCTGTTGTTTTCTTGTAACTTCTTTGTTTTCAGTATCAAGCAATGCTGATCTCATCAGTGAGTTGGAAAGCGTTTCCTCCTATTGTATTTTCTGGGAGAGTTTGAATAGAATTTGCATTATTTCCTATTTAAATGTTTTAAAGAATTTTCTAGTAGTCATCTGTGTGAAGAATTTTGTTCTTGGGAAGGTTAAAATTATGAGTTCAATTTTTAAAAATAGATACAAGGCTTTTCAAATTACCTATTCATTTTGTGTTCAGTAGTTTGTATCTTTCAAAGAATTTGTTAATTTCATCAGGTTGTTGGATTTCTTTCCATAACATTTCCTTATAGTTTCCCCTTATTAAAATTTTAAGGTATGCAGAATCTCTAGTGATGTCCTTTCTCTTGTTCCTGATACTTGTAATTTGCATCTTCTTTTCCTTATCAGCTTGCTGGAGGTTTGTCCAGCTCCTTGATCTTTAGAACTAGCTTTTTGATTTATTTGTGTTATTCACTTCATTTTGTTGTATGTTTCATTGATTCCTGTCCCCTTTTAAAAAAATTTTTTTATTCTTTCTGCTTGCTTTGATTTAATTTGTTCCACTTTATCTTAATGTAAAAATGTTAAGTAATTGACTTGCAATATTCTTTTCCAATGTAGTCATTTGATACTATAAAATTTCTTATAAACACTGCCTTAGCTGCATCTACAAATTTTGGTATGTTGTGTATGCATTTTTATTAAGTTCAAATATTGTATAATTCCCTTTTAATGTTTTCATTTAGCCATGGGTTATTTTGAAATGTGTCACTTAATTTTCAAATATTTGAGGGTTTTCTATGTATATGTCTATTATTGACTTCTAATTATGTTTTGATCAGACAATACATTTTGTATTTTACTTTTAAAATACGGATGCTTGTTTTATGGCCCAGAACATGATCTATTTTGGCAAATGTTCTGTGTGCACTTGAAAATAATGTCTATTACATACATTGTTCAGTAAACATCAAGTTGATTGTGTTGTTCAAGTTTTTTAATCCATACTGATATTCTATCTACTTTTTCTATCAATTATTAATTCAGAAGTGTTGAATTTTCCAATGATAAACTTTTTTGTCTCTTTTACCTTTCAGTTCTGCTAGTTATTGGTTTACTGTATTTTAAAATTGTGTTATTAAATACATACACTTTTAAGATTATTATGTCCCCTTGTTAAAGTGACATCCTTGTCATTATCTTCTCTATTCCTGGTAATAGTATTTGCTTTAAAATCCATTTGCTATTAATATAGCCACATCATCTTTCTTTTGATTTGTGGTTATATGGTATATCTCTTTCCATTATTTTACTACTGATATTTGTCTGTCTTTCTATTCAAATGAGTTTAATGTAGATGGCTTAAAACTAGGTCTTTTTTTAAAATCAATCTGGGAGTCTGTGCTTTTTGTAGAACACTTACTTTTAATGTGATTTTGAATATAATTATGTTTAAATCTACCATCTTGCCACTCCTATTTGTACCATCTGCTTTTCGTAGCTTTTCCCTCTTTTTTTGTATAAACTGAGTATTGTTATAATTCTATTTTCTTTGTTGTCTTATTATCTATATATTTTGCTCTAGGGTTTATAATATTCATCCCGTGCTTAACGTATTATTTCACTTCATATGCAAATTGCACCTAATTTTTCTAAAATTAAAAGAAACTAAAGTAACAGGACAGCAAAATGCAATGAATGATCCTATACTGGATATTGGACAGAGGAGAAAAGATCTAAAGGATATTACTGGAACCGTTGCAAAATATGAATATGATCTGTGGATTAGATAATAGTAATATAACAAAGCTAAATTACCTGATTTTGATAATTGTGTTGTAGTTGAATAAGTCATATTCTTAGCAAATATATACTGAAGTATTTGGGATAAAAGTACGCAACTTTCTTTCAAATGGCTTAAGACATTACATATATTCACCTGCGTGTGCACATAGGTACATGTACATAGTACAAGCAAGCAAATTGAAGAAAATGTAAATAATGGTTGAATCTGGGAAAAGGATATATGGAAATTATTTGTGTCATCCTTGCAACTTTTCTGAAAGCTTGAAATTATATGAAAAACAATTACCAAAAGTGAATTGTCTCAAACACACAGGACTGTGTTTCTTTTTATTGCTAGACATACTTTGGTTAGCCTCTTGGGGAGTTGATGAATTTAATATAAACATAGAAAGTGGGATGATTTATTATTCTCTCCTGATCACTCCACCTCTCTGAATCAAATTTGAGTTACAAATCAGCAGCTTTCTGATGTCAGGACTGATAGGCTAGTAGCTTATCTTTGTCTGTCAAGGAGACAGTTTACTACATGCCTACATGTCACTCCTCATTACCAATGGCTTGAAACTGACACTGAAAAAGAAGATGACATTAGAAATTGCAGCCCTTTCTTCCTAGAGTCATCCATCATGAGCTTTAGTAGCAAAATGTTCCCAAACTCTTAGTGTAGTCTCATGAAACCAGAGCTGACTTCTTGCTAAATTCCAATATTAGTCACAGTTCTGTGGTCATGGTACTTTTTTGGGTTTGGTTTTTTTGTGTCTTTTTGGTAATTTTTTGTTTGTTTAATAAAAAAAAAAATTCTCATGACTGTAACAATTTATTTTGGGTGTAGGCAGTAGAGCTTGGGGCCAAGGGAGAAAAAGAGGGAAGGATCATTTATTATCTTCATTCCAGGTGACCATAGCAGGCACTAGAAGGGAAGACAATCTCTCAGAAATTAGTGGTAGTTGTCAAAGTTGGTCAAGTGGGAACAATGTGGGCAGTGTTATAAGTGAATGGAAACTTTTCAGAGAGGGTGTGTGTGTGTGTTGACGGGGGCAGGAGGAGCCCTATGAAAGGTAAAACAACCCACCATGAGTTGCTCACAGCTCCGGTCGCCTCGCCCTGGTTACAGATAGCCCATAACCCCTTTTCTCTTTGCTTATTAACAGGAAAGAATGCATCTGGTCTCCTTGTCTTGTCCAGATGATTAATGGGGATGCTACTGCAGGGATAGATGCTGCTTCCTCCCATGCATCTATGGCATCAAGTAGCACCTGCTCAGTTACCAAGGAGTGTTATTTTACAGTCAGCAAATAAAGTTGGGGTGGACTAAGTAAGCAGACTAATGGCAGTGTTTAGCAAGTCAGGAAGCGGCACTGCAAAAGAAATGCTTGGTTTCTTTGATCTGCTTAAATACTGCCTTAGAATCACAGATTGTTATAACCTGCAGATCACTCCATGAAAACCATCATCCCTAACATATCAACTGTTTCCCCAGGAATACACTTACCAGTTCCAGATAAGTTGGTAAACCATTCACAGAGCTGGCCCTAAATGAAATGATGCGCTCATGCTCTGCCCCCATGTTCCAGTCGTCCTTTGGGAGACGCTTGCCTCATGGTTCCCTCCCTGTGGAGTTAGCCTTGTTATAAGCCATAACCTGAGGTTTAAAACTGAGCTCTGGAAAGACTGATTTAAGATTGAAGATTTAAAGGAAATGATCATGTATCAACCTATATGCTTTTAAATGGTTTACACAATCTCTTGTCAATCTACAAACCTTCTGTGCGTATCATTACCTCTCTTTTAGAGATGGGGAATCTGAAATAGGTGTGGAAAGATAAATACTTTGCCCTCAAACAGGTAATATGTGGAAGAAGTAGGATTCGAGCCTAATTCTATATGACTCCGAGAGTTGCCTTTGGGACCAGGTTGTGGAGATGCAAATCCCCCTACTCCTATCTTTGCCCCTCCAAACACTCTCCCCAAATCCTATCTTTCTTCCATTCAACAAATATATCTTGAATACTCTGTATGCCAGGCAGTAGGCCATGTGCTGGGGATACAGAAGAGTTTGATAAATTTGATGAAAGGAAGAATGTATGGTGACATGATAGAAAATACATGTGTAGGGAAGTGGCGTCCTTTGTAATTTGGTTAAAGATGAACTCTCTGAGCTGGTGACATTGAGACCTGAGACCTTAACGATGGGAAGGAGGAAGTGCAAAGCACTGAGCTGTGAGCATTCCAGGCCAAAGGACAAGCAAAGACAAATGCCTTGAAGCAAGGAAGAGATGGTCTGTTCATGGAACTGATAAGAGACGGGCTGGATAAGCACAGAGAAAAGAAGAGAAAAAGAGATGCTGATGCTGGAGAGTGAGGCTCAGCAAGATCACAGAGGTGCTCACAGGGTGTGGTTGCGCTCCAGGGGCATGAGGCAGTGGCCCCGGTCGTGTCACCCAAAGCTCCAGGGGGTTCCAAGGTTCAGCTCTGTATCATCAGTGACTTGAGTTGGTTTTAACTTTCAACTGCAGCCTCTCTTGCTGATTTTAGGGATAAATTATTGTTAGTTAAGTAGAAAAATCTTAAATCATGACCCTTGCTCCTTCCTTGAAGTACCTATTACCCGTCGTAATTGTGTCCTCCCACTTTTCTATCACTTCTGGGTTGGTCTCAGTTCCCACAGAGCCTGTCAGAGTGACACAAGGGTGAGAAAGATGAGCATTTCAGCAGGTTGCTGCCTCCAATCCCTCCGCGTACTTCATATCTCAGCAAGTTTGACTAACGAGGTTTACAAACCTTTGTCATGTGGCCCATGCAGTTTCAGACCTCCGTGCGTTCTGCGTATCTTTGGTACACTCTTTGCTCTTCCAAGAATGCTACTCTCTCTCCTTTGCCTTTTGGCAGCCTTCAGAACGAAGTTTCTTACCAACTAGATTGTATGACTCACTTTATCTGAGAAAGAATTACTGCAGCTAATTCTGTTCTTTGAATGGACTTCTTTTACTTCCCTTACCAAATTTTAATTGTTTACACACACTTACTTACACTTCCTGTCCTCGAATAAATAATGTGTGAGCCCACTGAGGCCATTGACCTTGTCTCATTCATCCTTGTGCCTCCAGCACTTAGCTCGGGACCCAGCACAAAGTAGATGTGTAGCAAATGCTGAATGGAATGAGTGCTCAGTGGAAGTTCGTGCTCTGCCATTAATTCAGAATTTGATGCATGATCTTAGGCAACTCATTTACTTTCTCAGGGGCCTCAGGAAGTTATATAATTTATAACGCTGCATTGGAGTGGATGATATACTTTGTAATATTAATAATTATTGAGCACTTGCCTTGACTGAGTGCCTGCTCTGTACAGGCTCTGTGTTAGGTGCTGTACACGCCTTATCTCAGTTGAGCCTCACATCAGCCTCATGAGGCAGCTGTAAATATCCTTTGACAGGTAGGAAGCTGAGATCTAGGTGACTTGTGCAAAGGTGACTTGTGCAAAGTGACACAAGACAGTGGAGTTTAGAAAAGATTAGAACTGAGTCTCTTGGACTCTGAAGCTCCTGCTCTCTAGTGTCTTGTTGATTGTTTCAGTTCTCTGGATTAGTGAATACAGCGCCCTGACGGTGGTGCTTCTCCATCCTTTTCTTTCTGATGTAAGCTGTGCTCAAGCCACTATAGGTGATGAGTTTGTCTGCCATGAAAATTGAGAATGTTGAGTCTTTCTCAGGCTCATAGTTATTTATGAGTCTTTAGCAGACTGTTCTGAAAATTGATTCTAAAGTGAGCTTTTGGGGAAGGCTGAATCCCACCGCAAGGGCTGCTTCATCTGCTAAGCGAATCATGAAAGAATGGCACTACACAGGGAAGGCAAGCTGATCTGGACCCCAAAGAGACAGAGTTCTGGGGTCGGGGTAGTGATAGGAGTATGTGGAATTGAAGAGTAAGGGTAGAAGGCTGACAGCAAAATGTAACCAGTTTTAAATGCAAAGACTTTGAAACAAAAAGAATTCAACACTAGAACATGATTCTGCTTAGCCAGTGGAGATTTAGCATCATTTCTCTGCAGTTTAATCTGGGGAACAAACATGGCTCGAGTTACAGATCTCACAAGAATGACTGTGGCAGCCCGGGGCACAAGACACCCAGGTGGGAGGCATCGTTCACCAGAATACAGCCAAGCCAGTCAGCACATGGCCTGAATCGTGGCTGCGGGTCTGTCTTGTGGGTTCTGTCCACGTCAGCCACCTTAGGGAAGACAGATGTCATGGAGCAGGGAGGAGGAAGATGGTGTCACCCACATGTGTTTAGTAACATATCTATTGCATAGGTTTCTGTAGCTCATAGTTTAGAGCTGAGGGGCAGCTGAGCTGAAGAGGGGGGAGAGGTGGACAAGGAAGATCCCAAAACTTATGTGTGAATGAATGCAGAAAGTTGCTGTGTCTTCTAACTCTTGGCCAAGCACAAAATGACCAGTACTGCCATGATGGTCAGATACCAAACCAAAGGTCTAGTTGGAAGGATTGACTGACTCCTGGGCAGTCACCCTGCCTACTCCTCTGTTCTTTGTCTGATCCTCCCCTGGTAGCCAAAGGCTGTACCAAAAGCTCTTCCTTATTTGATTCTTGAAGATCTGCTACTAATGTTGATTGTCTTGAGTCAGATTTTGTCCATCATTTTCCAGTTTACTAAGAACGTTCACACCTGCTCTTTCATAGCAGCCTTGAGACATAGTTATTGTTTCCATCCTCACTCTGTATATAAAGAAACTCAGTGATGTACCTAAGGTCATGGGCAAATGACTGCCGTTGTTAGGAAAGAATCAAAGTGACTTAACTCCAAAAATGTGGCTTTTCTTTTCTCTTTTTTTCTTTTGTGGCCAATATTGACTTTCAGAGTTGCTTCCCAAGCAAAGCCTGTGTCATTCTCTTGGCTGAACTGACCCTGTCCCATCGCCTTGCCTCTGTCAGAGAATATTAGCTCTATCTCCAAGCCTCAAAGAATCTTCTGAGGAATTTAGTATGTGAGGGCTCTAAGTTCATAAACTGCTGATAATTTCTCCTAAAAAGAACGTTTTCATTAAGATGACCATAAAATTTCTTGTCCAAATTGACATATACCTGAGAGTAAAATAAGCAACAAGAATCATTTTAATTATATGATTTTGAAATTTTAACTAATTGACTAGATGAAAACAGTTCTATTAAGACAATTTTCAAGTACAATATTCTTTAAGTAAAAAACAGCACAGATCAGTTAATATAAAACAAATTTTTAGATGTATATTGACTGATATTAAAAATAACATGCAAAATAATTATTCCTCATATTTGTTCACATATTTTATAATCAGTTTCTTAGTCAATTATATGTCCAATATAACCCTATCACATATTTTCCCTAAAGAATATATCACTAACATGGCCATATTATTATTTTTAAATAGCTTGAAGCCTTCTTCAAAGTAGCATCTTATGGTTAATAACTTTGAAAATTTTTTTAACCCAAGAGAAATTTATTTTCTCATGAACATAAAATCATCAGTGAGAGGTTGTGCTCCACACAGTCTTTCTGGGACTCAAGCTCGTGGAGGCTGGTGAGTTTTTCAACCTGTGATCCCCAAAGTTGTCTTGAGTCTTGACATCCAGTCAGCAAACAGGGAGGAGAAAGAGAAAGAATTGCACAGGAGGTTTTCATGGCCAGGTCTAAAATTGGCACAGATCAATTCTGCCCACTTTCCACTTGCCGGAACGCAGTCACATGGCCCCAGCTGACTACAAGAGCGGTCTTCCTGAGTCCCGTAAGTTCCTCCTTCCTGTGTGACTAAGTTAAGGGAAATGGATTTGTTGAACAGCTATCCAGTATCTTCCAGAGATGGGTGGGTGGTATCATAATCATCACCACCACCATTTTCTTAATTTTACAAATGAGGCAGCCAAGTTCCAGGTTAGGTAACTTATCCAGAGCTGCACAAGTAAGGATGAGGGCTAAAGAATAGACTTAAGCTAGAGGCTTTCTGGAAAAAGTAAAAAAAGCCAAAAATAAAATTCACCCATTTCTTTGTTTTTGTTGTTTTTCTTCTCTTATGCCATGAGTCTGCTCTGTATTAAGAAACACACGCACCATTAAAGCTTTATGGGACGTCAGCTAATCCCACAGGGAAAATATGAGTTACTTGATTTTTTCACATTTCTGGTTCTGAGGAGGATAATTGTATGTTTCAAGTTGTTTGCTGTTTTGTTTGTTTGTTTGTTTTAGGGTGATTTATTCTATTCTAGATATCAGAGCTGTTGCAGTACCAAATCCTTGATAACTTCTTTGTCTTTTGAATGTTTCTTGGCTGCTTAACATTTTTTTTTGCTCATTGTTTATTTTGTTTTATTTGGTATTTTTCTTAGTATACATTTTAAGTAGGCTTGTAACAGAGAAGGAAACCTATATTTTAATCAAAATACTCTCAATCATACTACAGGATAAATATCTTCCATGGAAATATTCCACATAATTTCTGTATTTTAGTTTTTGTTTTTAATATGGCCATATTTTTATTTTTAAATAACTTGAAATCTTCTTCAAAGGAGCATTTTATGGTTAGTAACTTTGAAATTTTTGATACTTTCATTGACTTTGTAGGCTAAAATGTTTTTAATTGAAGAAAAAGTTTTCTCTACAGGGAAGTGCAGAGAAAATTTTGCTAAATAAAAACATTTTAAATTATAATTCTTATGCTGAAATGCATAAATAAATCAACAAAAACAGGTTTTGTCTTCGGCCTCCAATCTGTGCATCTTGATTTAATAAAAATATATTTAAAATATTATCAAATAAACTGTACTTATTTTGTTAATTACCTTGCCAAAACTTGATATTGCAAAATGTAGACTATCTCACTTACATTTCATTCTGATGTGAGAATATAGACTACGTAATCATAACAAGAGCTCTGCTCCATCGAAGATTTGCTACAAGTCAAAATATTCCAAAATACAATTATAAAATTTCAGAATTAAACCCTGTACACCCCTGGAGTTCCCATTGTTTAATTTGTTCAGCTTCCGCTTGGATTACACATCCAGGGGGAAGGAATAGGACTACATTTTGTGGTTTGAAAGCATTGTTTTCAATTCTGCAACTTAATAAAAGCAAAAATAAGGTACTGTTTTTACTTCATTCATTAAATTTTCTAATTAAAACTTTCCAAGTGATTTTAAACAACATGCAGACAAATCACATGCAAAACGTCTAATATTGTCATAGACACTTACATTGATTTACATGGTAGTTTTCCCAAGTCTCAAACATTTTTCTAAAGTCTCTTTGTTCTTGCAGAGAAAAGAGAAATTTAATAGATAGCAGGTTGGTATGAAAAAGTAGACAGTGAAGAAAATATATACCTCCATGCTATAATTTTTTTTATTCAAAATAAGCTTCATTTTGCTATTCTAATGGTACATAAATAAAATATTTGTAGATTTTGATATTACACTTCCTAGTTTTTAACTTTATATTTAAAAAATAATTATCCACTCACAGGAAGTTGCAAAAAAAAAAAATGGTGTAGAATCCTATATACCCTTCATCCACCTTCCCCCGATGGCATCCTGTAGAACAATGTAGAACAGTGTGAAAATGAGGAAATTGATGTTGGTACATTATTGCTACCTACACTACAGGCCTTATTCAGTTTTCCCCATTTTTAAACTTTCATTTATTTGCATGTGTGTTTATATGTGTAGTTATATGTGGTTTTATCTGATGTGTAGATTCTTACAAATACCAGCATAATCCAGATGCAAAACTTCCTTTAATGTAAAGAAAAACCCTGTGTTACCTCTTCGCATATACACCCTCCCCATCCTCGCCCAATCTCTCCTAGTCCCTGCCCCTTGGCAACCGCTAACCTGTTATCCATCTCTACAGTTTTTTTCTTTTTTTCCCTCTCCATTTTGAGAATGTTAAATAAGCAGAATCGTAAAACACATAACTTTTGGAGATTGAGTTTTTTTTCAAATTTTGCATAGTGCCCTTGAAGTTTATTTTGGTTGTTGAATGCATCAGCAGTTTATTCCTTTTTATCATTAAGTACTCTTGTATTGTAGGATATACCAGCGTTTGTTCTACCATTTGCGCATTAAAGTACCTTTAGCTTGTTTCTAGTATTTTGCTAATATGAATAAAACTACTGAGAACATTTGTGTACAGGTTTTTATGTGGACCTAATTTTTCATTTCTCTGGGATAAATACTCAAAAGAGTATGATTGCTGGGTCATATAGTAAGTGCATTTTTAGTTTTGTAAGAAACTAGCAAACTATTTTGAGAGTGTCTGTCCCATTTTAGAGTCCCACCAGGAGTGTATGAAAATTTGTTTTCTTCACATCCTCACATTTGGTATTGTCATTATTCTTAAAACAATTTAAAATGTTCTAATGCATATGTAATGGTATCTTATTATGGTCTTAATTTGCATTTCCTTCATGGCTAATTATATTGAACATCTTTTCACATGATTACTTGCTATCCATGTCACTTCTTTGTTTTTGTTTTTGATTTTTTTTTTAATAGAGGCGCTGGGGATTGAACCTAGGGCCTTGTGCATGCTAAGCATGTGCTCTACCACTGAGCTATACTCCCCCCATATCACTCTTTGATGAAGTGTCTGTTCATGTCTTTTGCCCATGTTTTAATTAAATTGTCTGTTTTTTATTGTTGAGTTTGAGAGTTCTCTGTTTATTCTAGGTGTTCTTGGTATAAGGCCTTTGTTATTTAACATATTTTCTACCCACCTGTAGCTTACATTTTCATCCTCTTAACATAGTCTTCCACGGTGAAAGTTTTTTAGTTCTGATGATGTCCAATTTTTATTTCTTTTCTTTTCTTTTGTCCTTTTGGTGTTGTGTCTAATAACTCTTCACCTATCCTGGGTCCTGAATGTCCGTCCTCCTGTGTATTCTTCTAAAAGTTTTATAATCTTATGCATTATTTTGAATCAATTTTTGGATGCAGAATGAAGGTTGACTTTTTTTTTTTTTTGCCTATGGATGTCCAACTGTTCCTGCATCGTTTGTTGAGAAGACTGTCCTTTCTCTATTGAGTTACTTTTGCATCTTTGTCAAAAATCAGTTACATATACTTGTATTGATCCATCTAGGGTCTCTATTGTGTTCCATTGATCTGTACGTCTTTTCCTCTGCCAGTACCTTACTGTATGGATGACTATCACTATAAATGATCTTGACAACACATAGAGTGACTTCTCCCATTCTAAACTTCTTTATAAATTTTTTTAGTTCCTTTGCCTTTCCATGTGATTTTTACAATGTTTTTTGTATATTTTAAAAAAGCTTTGCTGAGAACCACAACTTCTACTTATTTGTAAAAGGCTGTATTGAATTATAATGCTTATACCATACAGTTTACCCATGTAACATGTACAATTCATTGGCTTTTAGTATATTCACAGAATTTTGCATCCATGACCACAATCAATTTTAGAACATTTTTATTAATCCATAAAGAAACCCCACTCCCATTAACCATCACTTACCAATCTCCCCATCTCCCAGCCATAAGCAACTATTAATTTACTTCCTGTCCCTATAAATTTGCCTATTCTGAACATTTCATATGAATGGGATCATGTAATATGTGTTTCCTTGTGACTGGCTTTTATATTTAGTGTAATGTTTTTAAGATTCATACACTTTGCAGCATGCATCAGTGTTTCCTTTTTTGTTTGTTTTATTGCCAAATAATATTTCATTGTGTGGATATGCCACCTTTATATTTATCTGTTCATCAGGTGATGAACATTTGTGTTGTCTCCACTTTTTAACTATTATAAATAATGCTGCTGTGAACATTTACGAAATGTTATTGTGTTGGCATAGATTTTTATTTTTCTTGGGTATATACATAGGAGTAGAATTGCTGGGTTATATAGTAATTCAATGTTTAACCATTTGAGAAACTGCCAGCCTATTTCCTACAGCAGCTGCACCATTTTACATTGTCACTAGTAGTGTTTGAGGATTTCAATTTTGCTACATCCTCCTTAACACTTGATATTATCTTTCTTTTTTATTAATCATTTTAGTGAGCTTGAAGTCATATATAACTGTGGTTTATGATATGCATTTCCCTGTTGGCTAATAGTATTGCACTTCTTTTCCTGGTGCTTACTGACCATCTGTATATCTTCTTTGGAGAAATATCTATCTAGATTCTTTAGGTCCTTTGCTAATTGTAAAATGGGATTATGTGTCTTTTTATTATTGAGGTATAAAATTTCTTTATATATTCTGGACACAAGAACCAAGAATGTAACTCACAAATATTTTCTCCTAGTCTGTGCTCTGAGAAGTCACTTTCTTCATAGTGTCCTTTGAAGCACTAAAGTTTCTCATTTTGATAATTCTAGTATATATAATTTTGATGCTGCTATTGTTGCTTTCTTTTGGTGTCATATCTTAAACTATTGCCTAATCCAAGGCCATGAAGAGCAAGGTGGACTCTTCATACTTGCTGATTTCAAAACCTTCTGTAAGCTACCATAGTCACTACATTGTGGCACTAGCATAAGAATAGATATATAGATGAATGGAATAGAATTCTAAGTTCAGAAATAAGTCAATATACCTATGACCAATTTATTTTTGATAAGGAATTCATGATTATTCTATGTTAGAAAGACTAGTCTTTTCAACATATGGTGCTGAAACAGCTGGATATCTACACATGAAAGAATGTGAACCCTTACCTCACACTGTATGCAAAAGTAAACTTTAAATAAGTTAAAAAGAAAAAAGAAAAACTCTAAGTGTGAGAACTAAAACTATAAAACTCTTAGAAGAAAACATGAGGATAAACCTTTATGACCTTGGGTTTGGCAGTGGATTCTTAGATATGATACCAAAAGCACAAGCATCAAAAGAAAAAGACAGATAAACAGGAATTCATTAAAATGAAGAACTTTTGAGAACCAAAGAGCACTATCAAGGAAATATAATGAATTTTAGAGTGGAAGAGAATATTTGCAAAGTTTATGCCTCATGAGAGACTAGTACCCAAGATATGTAAAGAAATCTTACAATTTAACAATGATAAGACAGACAAACCAATTAGGAAGTGGGCAGAGGACTCAAACAGATATTTATCCAAAGAAAGCACATGAAAAGATGCTTACATCATTAGTAAGTAGGGAAATGCAAGTCCAAAACACAATGAGATACCACTTCACACTCATTGGAATGTCTCAAATTAAAAAAAAATAATAAAAAGAAAAAAACCCCAGAAATCATAAGAGTTGGTGAGGATATGAGAGATTTTCAACCTTTGTACATTGCTGGTGGTAATATCAAATGGTTAAGCCACTTTGGAAAACAATTCCTCAAAAAGTTCCTCAGAAGTTAAACAGAAAATTACCCCATAGCCTACCAATTCCACTCCTAGGAATACACCACCCAAATTGAAAACATGTATTTAAAAAAACTTGTATACAAATATTTATGTCAGCACTGCTCACAATAGCCAAGTAAAGGAAACAATCCGAATGTCTATCAACTGAAGAATGGATAAATAATGACATATTCAAGCCATGGAATATTATACAGCCATAAGAAAGAAAGTTTTGATACATGCTACAGAATGGATGAGCTTCAAAAACATCGTGCTATGGGAAGAAGCCAGACACAAAAGGTCAAATATTTTGTCATTCCTTTTAAATGAAATATCCAGAAGAGATAAATCCATAGAGACAGAAAGCAGATTCTAGCTGCTGGAGTCATCCCTGACGGAGAGGGATGGTATCTACTTAATGGGTATGGGACATCTATTTGCAATGATGAAAATTTTTTGGAGTTAAATGGTTGTACAATATTGTGAATGTATAATACTAAATGTCACTGAACTGTATACTGTAAAATTTATTCATTTTGTATTCTTTTATGTTTACCTCAAGAAAAAAAAATTAAAGATTCTGGATAAATGCTCAATGAAATGGGACAGTAAGAAAAAATATATAAACCAGACAAACAATTCAGATGGTAAACTTAACCTTCTATGCATTAGGGATTAAGGCTAATAATGTTTTAAAATGAAGTTGAAAGATGTGTTAGCTACATACACTCTTACTAAATTTCTCATTACCCTCTCTTAATTCTAAGCCTACAGTGGCAATCTTTTCCTCCTGGTCTCGCTGTCACTCAAGTTGACTGTGGATTACCTGTGATTTCCTTCCACAGTGGAGCTTCCCAAGGACACATCTGGATGTACCAGTTCTATTTTCAGTCAGTTGAGAAGCCGTCACATTGGAATTTCCAAGAGAGAACGGCCTCTTTTACCAAAGTTATTATATGATTCACTCTTTTATTTTTGACTTTTCTTTTCCGAATCGTCTCACTCTCAATCAAGATTACAAACTCAACTGCTGTCACTGTCAGGGGAAATAAAATGAATGTGGAGAGTGTACAGATGAAGTATAATGGGAAGGTCGGGATTTGTAGCAAAATGAGCTTCATTGCCTAAATTTAAATTTACATTTAAGCTTTTAAACAATGTACTAGCTAAGCAAAATCTATCTGCAAGCCAGAATTCGGCCCACAGTTTGTAATTTACAACTTCTGTAAGTAAATCCACTGTGTTCTAGAAAACTATTTTCTGTGATCTTACTCAAAAGTCTCGATGGCGATTAAGCAGAATAAAAAGATTATTTTTTTGTTGAATTAAAAAAATTTGAGGCAAAAGTTCTCTATAAGTGAAAATAGTTTTAATTCATTTATTCATTTTATTTTATGGAATCATAGAACCTCAGGCATGGTTGGAAATGGAGTCTCATTTTCCCCTAAGTGCAAATCTTCCTTTAACAGAAGGCCTCAGCCTCCAGTTAATGGTCATTTCATTACAGGCACACTCAAGTTGTTAGAAGCAATTTTCTGGAGTTGAGTTGTGTTCTATCTCCTTGCCTGTTTCTCCTGTCCATCTTGGTTCTGCCTGTTATGGGACAAATTGAGTCCCATCCTGCTTCTACAGAGTTTTCCTTCAAATATTTGAGGACAGCTCCACTTAGGTTTGTCTTTTCCAGGCTAAATTGTTACAGTTCATTCAACCACTCCTCATTTGGACGTGGTTTCAATGTTTTGTCTTACAGCACACAGTCCTCTAAAGGTTCTCTGCTTTTGACTTTTGATGCATTTACAACCAGATATTGTGGTCCACAGGACATGTGAGAAGAACAAAGCACAGTGAGGGTCTTGCTTGCTGTGTTTTGAAGCTGAGTTCTTATTCAGTGTGTTTCACCCTCATTGGATTTTAAGCTGCATGAAGGCGAGGACGGTGTCTGTCTCGTTCACCATATTGTCCTCAGCACCTTGCACAGTGCCTGGAATTACAGACTTCCCATACGTGATTGTTCACTCATTAAACAAGTAACAACCCACACCACTGTCCCTTCATTGACGGGTTACTGATAAGGGCTGGGAACCGAATTTTGGAGGACCTGGTTCCGTTGAGATGGCCAGCATTCTGTTTTCTTTTTCTTTTCTCTTTCCCTTCCTCCTTCCTTACCTCCATTCTTCCCACTCACCTCTCTTCCCCTCCCTCCCTCCCTTCCTTCTTCCTCTTTCTCTCATCCTCCCCCCACCCTTTCTCTCTCTATTTCTCATTCTTCCTAATCTTTAGAGATATTTACAGACTTAGAAAATACAAACTGGTGAACTGATGAGAGCATGTAAATTCAAAAACTGTCCATACAATTTCAAGAAAATACTGTCCTCTGGCCTTCCGAGGATTTTTCACCCGACGTAAATTCCAACATGTGTAAAAACTAGAACTAGAATAGAGACAATTTACCTGTTAATTCCTAGATTGCCATAGAGCTCTCTTCCTTCGTGAGGGAGTGACCAGCTTATGCATGTCTCTGAGTGTGTGGTAGGTGTGTGTGTGTGTGTGTGTGTGTGTGTGTGTGTGTACTTCGTGTGTATGAATTTACACGATGCAGGAGTGAGACTTGTGCCTGGGAGCTGGGCTGTTCAACTCAGTAGACTAGTGTTTACCAAACAATGGCTTGTGGGACGAGCAACAAAATAATTACCTGGTGCATTTGTGGATTCTGGGGTCCCCCATCTCACACCTTCAGAATCCACAGTTTCACGGGTTTAGGAATTTGTATTCTTAACGGGCAGTTCTGGTGTTTCTTCTCTACAGGCTGAAAAGAAGACGATGTTTGTGCTTTTGTCCAGGATATTCACTAGGGAAAACCAGCCCTAGGAGGAAATTGTTGATGTAGGAACAGGTGCTAGAAGTGAGAAGCAGATTTGCAAAATATCATCAGGCGACAGATTTCTACAGAGGGCACAAAGGAATGAATCAGAAGTAGCTCAGAGGTCCAAGGCCATTTAATTGGGGGCAAATGGCCTTGCTTATCCAAATGACCGGCACCTGGGAACATCACAGACATTGTGCAGTAAAATAATTCACATTAATATGGATGACAAGTAGGTATTTAAAATCAGACCTGTGAAAAATATATTCAGATGCCCCTCTTTTAAAAACAGAGTCATTAGAAGGAGTGATGAATTAATTAGCGTGGAAAAAGTCCACAACATATTAAGTGTGAAGGCCCTGCTTAGGTTTTGAAACTTTAGAGAAAAGAGAACTGGTTACTAAGACAACTTTGTTAGTGACTACTTTTTTGGGGAGAGAAAAAGGAATCAGTTTGGGACGGTAGCAGGAGTGATTTTCTGTAACGCCTGCAGTGTCCTATTTATTGACCTGGTGCTGGGTACACCGATGCTTGCTTTATGATTGTCCATCAAGATCTATGTTAATGCTGTGTACGCTTTCCTAATTGTGTGCTATATTTCTCAAAAAATACCTTCAAAGCATTTCTATTAAAAAATGGCTAAATTTTGAAGTTTTCATATCAACAGCCTAATGTTTCAATTGTCTGGAAAATTTACTTAGGGCAAATGCCTCAGTCTAGCTTCTTATTAATTCCCAAAATAGAAACTTTAAATGTTTACATTTGTTCAGGATCCATAGGATTAGATCTGACTTTAAACGCTTGCAATAGGAATGCTTGAAAATAATTTGCTGGTTTAATAAAACATACTACACTTTAGAACTGACCCAAGACTCTGGTTTAAAAGCAATCCTTGAGTTTTTCATTAAAATTAATTTTTTTCCCACTGTATTATTTTAGTGTTCCTTTTTAATTCAAAAAGTTGATACTTTATAGGTCCACAGCACTGTATGGTTTACAAGCAACTTTATTTGGACTGTTTGATCCGGTGCTTGGAGTGTTTGTCTAAGGCAATAAAGAAGTCATCACTAATCTGTAGACCCAAGACTCCTCATCTGTGAAGAAGTGGAATTAACTTAGCTACTGTCTGCCGTACAGCTAATGGGTGGAATTGGGAATCAAACGCAGGTCTTTTGAATACAGTGCAATGCTCTATCCATTTGGGATGTTTCTTTAAAAAAAAAAAAAAGACTAATGTCCTCCCTGTTAATTTGCCCTCTGCTTATGAGGTTCATGATTTTTATTTTTTGGATTAGTGACCCTTGGAATAAAATTTCTCCCAGCTCTGGGTTAGAGGTCCCAGTTGTTACTGTTTAGTTCTACTTTACAGAGAAATGAATAGTTACTTAAATGAAAAGTTTTTTCCATTCAAATGTAATTTACCTACTGATAAGCATTCACTGATGTGTCACTTAATTGATTTTCACAAGCTGAAAACAACCTTGCGATAAGCACCCAGATGAAGAAATACAGTGTTTACCAGTACCCAGAAGCTTCCCTCATGTTCATTTCCAGTCAGTATCCACACCCCAAGGTTAACCAGTATCATGACTTTTAGCCCCACAGTTCAGTTTTGTCTGTTTTTATACTTTACATAAATGTAATCACACAGGCTGCATTGTTTTATGTCTGTCTTCCTGCACTCAGTAGTATATGTGTGAGACTCACCCATACTGCTGTTCGTTTTTGTGGAATACATGTTCCCTTCGCTGTCCAGCATTTCATTGTATGACTACATCACAATTTGTGTACCAACTGTTGGTGAGTATTTACTTGGTCTTCATCTGGGAGTTACTACCACTAGAATACTATGATCATTCTAGTCCAAGTCTTCTGTTGAGCAGCTGTCCACATTCTTGTTGGGTATGTCGTTATGAGTGAAATTGCTGGGTCCTAGCTTATAAATGAATGTGTTCAGATTTAACAGATATTGGTGAAAAATTTTCCAAAATAACTGATCCTCCTGCATGCTCCATTACAGCCAGGTTGGGAGCAGGAGAGGAAGATTACAATTATCTGGATGAAGACAATTCAAGTCTCATCAGAGATCTGAGCTTAGACCCTGTGAAAAGTCCCTGGTGGGCTGCAGCAGTTCCGGACGCAGACGCAGACGCAGACGCAGAGGCAGTGGGCCAGGTGCATGGCAGGACAGCAAGTTCCAAAGTTAAGGTACCAGGGCTGCCAGACTTCAGAATTTTTTTCTAAGTTCCTTTCCTGACAAGTATAGTGATGCTTCCTTTCCTCTTGACATCCGGGAGATGGTATCTTTACAACAAAACCTAGCAGTTTAATTTACTTAGATTGCCTGCGTTTTTATGCTTTCAACTAATATATCCTTGGTGTTAAAACCCATCTGTTGGTTATTGAGCTTCTGTAGGGTCAGAACTCAAATTTTTGTACTGGAAAACTTAAAGTCACTAGCTACTGTCCCTTTGATAAATGCTATAACTGAAGTGACTGCGAAGAACATCACAAACAAAATAAGGAAGTGGCCAAGCCTATCGGGGTGAATTCACTGCGAGATTAATGATGCTTAAGAGTCAGGGTCTCTCGCTTGCACAGAACCCTCCCTAAGCTCTGGAGGGATCCTACTCATCATCTTTCTTTAAATGCTGCAAAGGTGAAGTATTTTAACTAAATTTAGTGAATGTTTATTTTATATTAATTTGATGGTTTTTTTTTTAATATTACTTTGTTTTTAAAGAGTCTCCCACCCTGCAATTATTCATCCTTTGGGTTCTGCAATACCTGGATCTTCCCCATTCTGGGGCATTTAGTAAAGCCTTCAGAGAGGAGGAGACCTTGAGCTGAGTCTTCAGGCACGAAGAGGGCTTTCTCAGGTGGACAGGGGCAGACGGGCTGGGCCAGGTCACAAGAACAGCGTGTGTCAAGGCACAGCTGTGGGAAACGAATGGGATTGTTTGAAGACAGATAGTAGTTTGATGTTAGAGTTAGGTGGACAGTGGGAGGTTGTGGGTAACACTGTAACTGATGAATAAGGAATGTGAGGAGGTGGGCAAGGGCCAGTCAGGGAGACCCATGTGTGCCGTGATTAAGATCTTGTATTTGTCATGTGGGTGATGGGAGTTGGGGAAGAGCTGGCATGAAGGAGCCCTATAAGGCTTTTGCAGATGGAGCCTTCCCCAAAGAAAAATGTTCCCAGTTCTAGAAATGCTCAACAAGATTAGGAGTTTTTGCAAATCCTGTAACTTTGGGGAAGAGAGGATGTGGCAAAGGAGAAAGAAGGAAGCAACAATCTATATATATTTGGAGAGAAAAATAATACAGTGGGTGAGAATAAGACGTAAATGGAAATATTGTACAAATGCACATTTCAAAGTTGAAAGCAGTTTCCAAGATGTCAAAGAGGAAGACTAGAAGGGAGGTGGGACAAAAGAAGGCAAATATTTGTACCAGCAATTATTTGAAGTATCCACTGACAGAGTGGGTCTCCACTGAGGAAAAGACAGGACACAGTCCAGCAGAAACAGCACGTGGTTGGAATTTCCCCAGCACCATCCGCATGTGCTTCTGTGAATGTACACGCATCAAGAGCTGCTTAGTGTATGCAGGTCAGGGGCATGAGGCCCAACCTAACAGGAAGGGCTCCTTCCCAAATGCCCACACCCTTTTGAGCTATGACTCCCCAGCCGCTGATACCACACTTCTCCACGCAATGCAACATAACCCATAGCCAGTCAGCTCTGGGATTTCAGACCTGGCTGTGCACGCCCGTAACCCAAGTGTCTTGGCGGCAGTTACCCTATCACCCCTGCCCCATAATTCTTTTCTGGGCATGAGAAACATTCAAATTGCATTTGGGGCTCAGGCTGCAACAGCATAAGTTAAATCCTAGAAATGTGCAATATTGTATGTGTATTTCGATGAAGCATTTGTGTCAAGCAGACATCAGTTAGGTGGTTGCCCCAAATGTGGCTGCTGGGAGATTTCACACATGAAGGAGGAGGAGCTGTTTCTTCCTATGTTTGACAAAGCCCTGGGCCGACTGGGTGAACAGACATGGAACCATGACAGAGGCTCATGATTTAAATCCCCCACATCAAGAATTCTCACTCTGGATGCTCTGTGCTTAGCATGAGGAAACATGCATTCTGTTTCATTGCTAATGAACCTCCTTCCAAATGGGCAGCATTCACTTTCTGCTTCCTGTATCTGGTATCACCTGATACCAGCAAGTCTGGGCGAAGGGAACCCAACAAAAGAGGAACTGCAGCCCTCTTGTCTTTACCTACACCCCAGCCTCCATAGTTTTACAGCATCAACCCTGTGTATTTACTCCATGTATTTTAGCAACAGTAAAAGAGATTGAGTCAGGAATAAGGTGTGATTCAACTGAAGTTTGCACTGGCTCAATGAATCAAACATTTCTTGGGCTTCTTGTAAGGCTATTATGAAGCCACTAATTAAAGATTTCCTAACCCACTTGTCGGGGCAGGGAGGCCAATTTGGTGCTTGTGAATTGGGAGGTGTAGACTAATTTTTTCTCTCCAGTGTCTTTCTTGAATCCTTTAATTCAATGCCAGTAATGGCTCCCCAAGCTCTGACACACTTCCACCTGGACAAGAAAACCAAGAATAAAGCCAAGGTATTCAACGTGATTAAGGTTTTTATCCATGGTTATGAGTATAAGGTCAAATCAGAGGAGAGTAGAGTGACAGGGATATGAGTTACTATCTTGTTAACCCAGTTGTTTAGTACATGAGGAAACTGAGGCCCAGAGAAGTCAGGCAGTGTGCCCAGAGTTACAAAATTATTTAATATGAAACTCAGGATATGTACTCAAGTCGTCCCATTCCTTACTGCATCTGTGGTCACTCCACTTACACAGGTGGACTTTATTTTTGAAAGTTACTATCTTCAGTTTCAGCAAAGCCTTTCCATTTTCTTTGTAATACCTCATTCTCCTTCCTTCTTTTATGTGCTTTATGCTCCTACCTACTCTCCATTCTCTGTTCTGTTAAAGCTCGTCTCTCAAGAAAACTTGCTTTAGATGTAACTCAAGAAAAGTTTCCAGGCATATTTACATGGAAAGACTTATTTTAATGCAGGGTGTTGTACAAGGCATTCATTGCAGAGCCTTGACGTTGCATCGTAGACAGTCACCTCCTTGGCTTGTGTGTAAAACCAACCTAATAATGACAATGTTTGGAGCTGCACACTAACATAGACAAAGAATATTTATGCAGGCAAATTTTCTTAAGAGGTGGACAATGTGAGAGAAATGCATGTTTCCAGGAAACACTGTCGTGAAGTCCCCAGGAAGGAGGATGCTCCTTCTGTTCCAAGACGTTGCTGAATTGTTCTCCAAGTGCTTTCATCGAGTCCTGAAAGTGTGTATTTCTCAATCCTTTTTGGGATACCCTTGTGTCACAGACACCACTTGACTAATTCAGAGAGAAAAAGCATTCCATAGTCACAAGCAGCCATGTTTTCTGTAGCCTGTTGGAAACAAGCAAAGCTTCATTCATTGGATTTATTCCACAGCTACTTATGCATTGACTCTATGTCAGGGCTCAATACCAATGGAAGACTTCAGGCACCAACTTGAATTAGTCATGGCCGGGGATCCCTGCTCAGGCCAGTGAAGCCACAGGTCTGAGGCATTAGAGGAGGCCGTATGTATAAATTATTTTATTCCCAGGGAACATGTTTTCAGGGAGTATTAAAGATACCATCTGGGTGTTAGGAAGGTCTAAATGGTAGAAAACTCACAGGCCAGGGTGAGATCATTCAGAGAAAAAAAACTACAGATCACAGTTTGAGCTACACGTGAAGACTGAGGCTCATCAAAGATGTCATTCCCGCAACTGGTTTTAGACACACAGTTTACAGAAGTGTGCTAAGGACGTGTGGCTTATAATCAGCTTGTATTCCAAAAATAAAGGCTGGGAAGGCTCACAGCATGTTTTAAGCTAAAACAAGAATAACTTTAACTTTAAAAGTAGCAGTAATAATAATAGTCTAGACAGATTTTTAAAAATATTTTATTGGAGCTGTGCCATACTTCCATCCTGTGTCTTGAATGGATTATCTCGTTTACTTCAGTATTGTCAGAATCAGATGGCAGGTAACAGGAAAACAACTTAGGCAGTAGCAGAGGAATGAGAGTGGACGTGGGGATCAGCATTTTCTGAAAAGAAGCCCCTTGTGGTTCAGAATGAGAATTTAAGGCCACTCCAAGTTCAATTATCCTTCCACCTGACATCCTGAAGCCCCAGAGCACAGCCTTTCGGTCACGCTGCGAGACCCTGTCTATGCTGGACCACTTACTAGTATGGCAGGTCCCCGTGTGAAGGGGCTGGGGCCGGCTACTGTATCAGGAATGTTGGGGGTTAAATTATGCTGCCGTATGCATGCCAACCAGTAAATACTCTTCTCCAAGCAAATAAAATCTGCAACATGGGATAGCTCTTCATCCCCAGACACTAACAGGGCTCCAAGGTATCAGCACTACATACACAGCTAATGCTAATTATTAATGAATTTTATATCAAATGGTTAAAATTCTTTGTGTGCTTCTTTTAAGGTACCCCCTTTTAACAGAACATTCGCCGTTACTCACCACCCCCTTTCCCCATGGTAAGTAGAGCACAGCGATGAGCACATGGACCCTAAAACCAGACGAGCGGCATTTTAATGCTGGCTCCTCCACTTCATAGCTGTGTGACCCCAGGCAGGTGAGTTACCTGACCTCTCTCTTCCCACAGCTGTAAAAGGGGCATGAGGAATAAATCGTCCAGTGTAATACAACCCTCATGCCGTCTTAGAGAGGAAGAAACAGTTTAGGAAGGGCGGCTATTAAAATCTAATTAAATTATGTAAAGAAATCACTCAATACCAAGCCCTCAGTAAGTGCCTCAAATGTTAATTGTTACCATAACCAAATGTTTTTTGAAGTCTGAATTTCCCTTCCCATTTCTTTTGAGGCAGTAGTGGAAAGAACAGGGATGATGGGGTCAGAGATTCGATTTGCCACTTACTAGATCGTGACCTTGGTTAGCTGATCGACTTGCTTTGTCCATAAGATGTTCACATTAACAATATCTGCCTCCCGGGAGCTGGTCAGTAAATATGAGCTTCCTTCTTCCCTCCAATTTGATTCACAGACCTCATAAGACAAAGAGATAATCCACATGAACTTATTATTGAAAAGGGACCCTCTTCCATTGTCTCCGAGAAAAGAGTAGGTAAGAATGAAGGCGTCTAGCTAACGAAAAGTACTTAATGAAGATACAAGCCCTAAGTCTCTGCTTAGCTCCCAATAGCAAGAGAGGTGTGGGGGAGGGGCTGATGAGCAGGTAGCTGAGGGCACCATAGCCAGCTCTGGAATTTTTACTTTGGGGCCCAGAGTTTAGAAATCTGCCACTGTTTGGTTGTCTTCTTTGTAAAACCCTATAAGGTATCAGGAGGATATGGGGAGAGACAAGAGATCAGATACACAGTCCCTTCTTATAAAGAGTTCATAACCCATGAGAAGTAACACAGTGCCATGTAAACTGCCAACCAGAGCAAGTTACCTGTCGTGACCAAGAGATAAGAGGAAGAAGATAAGGAAGCTGTGAGCTGGTGGATAGGACTCATGAAGGCGAGTCAGAGGCCAAATGAGCTCTACATTTGATCAGAGCATAAAAAGTATTTAAAATACTATGACTTTAAAAAAAAAATTGTTATTATTTTTTAACTCCAGGAACGGAACCACAAAGACTTACTTAGAAGACATATTATTCCCCAAAGCAAACAACTGTTAGACAATTATAGTATTTGTTTATTGATATCTTGATGTAAATTCCGTATGAAGTCAAGTACCATAATATTTTTAAAAATTCAAAAAATTTTTTATTATTTCTAATAAAAAGGAAGAACACGCATACGTCACCAACTCACTTATATGATCTTTTGTGGGGAGTGACCCAAAATCCAGGACTTAATTCTTGTAGACAATGTTGCAACAGAGACATGAGCGAGCTTCTGGGACATTGAGAAAGGGTTCCCAAGACTGAACTGGAGCTGACGCTGCTTCCTTCTTCATTAAGTTGAGAGCTTGCTCCTCTAAAGGTCATTTGGAAGTGCCTGCACTGGAGGGTATGTCTATGAAGAAATAGGATAATTAGTAAATCCCATGAGGACAGGGAGATTTTAATTTTGCTCCAATGATATAAGACTTTCTCGGTAAAGGTATCTTGATACTCATTTGGTTTGGCTTTACTAAGCTGCATACCAAAAGTGCAGAAACCAAATCTTTCCTATATTCTACTCCCTTATTATAAAACTCCTAGAACTGCACAGCATCCTTTGGGCACTTTATAAATGTTTACCGGAACCCGAGGGATTGAATTACATATAAAGCATTCTGCTTATCTTGTAAGAAATTATTCTGATCTAGTAATAGCCCTTAGCTCAAGGTGTAACTTAGCTTTGCTGGCATGGGGTGGACTCCAGAAACTGGCAGCCCAAAGGATTAGGTGTAAATGAGACCAAGGTAACATCTGGGAATGGTGGCCATCTGGCTGTGGAAAGTTGATTGGTTCCAGACCTTCTGTTTTTACTATGCTTCTCCTAGCTATTGGACACCTACTGCAACTTCCACACAGCAAGTGTGCACACAGCTGCATGGAGTCCTGGAATAAGCTTGACAGCTTTGGGCCATTTAGCCAAAAGATCAGTGTACTTAACCCAATGTCCCAGGTGTCCCATGGCCCATTTGCCATTGGTTTCCAAGACTCCAAGTTCTGTAATGGAATAATAGAGAAGTTCACTAGGGATCCTGCAGGAAAGGATCCATTTGTCAAGGTTGGGTCATGAGAGGGGGATGATTGAAAACTTCAAGAACTGTGGACATGGGGAAAAGAATCTATCCCTGCCAAGACATCTTAATGACCCTTCTTCCCCAAATCACCTTACTCTTCACTTACTCTGAAGCAGAGGTTCTACACTCTGTCAGGACAAACACTTCTCTCTCTTTTTTTCATAATGTAGATTTATAATTCCTCCTGTGGTATCCTCAAACTGAAGTGTGTTAAATAACATATCTACACCTATATTCATAGATTAATATATTGTCCTACTTAAAATTAGAGAAAGATATAAGAGAAATAATTTAAAATAAAAATATGTATTTGAACATGTATATTTTGGGTGCCAGTGAATTGTAATATTCTGTTCTTTCTTTATAAATAGTGAACACCAAGCTACAAATGCAGGCAGATGCAGGCGTTTCTTTTGGTTACTTAAATATCGCCAAGTGCGATTGTTATTGGTGATGTGATTTTTCTGAAAGGGTGAGTACCTCTTGGTGAATACTCAACAACATAAAACGTAAAGAATCTTCTCGTGATTTGCAAGGTAGCTGTATTCTTAGAAAATTCAGCTTATATTAAAATCAAGCAAAAATATATTTTATCTCTATTCAAATGGAGTTAGGGTGTCAGCTTGGCTAATTCTAAATGGATGTTTCATCTATCTGGATATCTGGCAAGACATTTAGAAATTGTGAGAGATGTGAAAAATTCTGCATTGGGAGGGACTGTACCCTACGTTGTATAGGCATTTGTGTCTCTGACCACATCCTCTCATGCCAGTAATGGTTCCCATCCTGCAGCCCCACCATCATTGTGACAACTAAATGCTCTCTCCCAAATTTTCCAAATGGCCTGGAAATTCAGTTTCCCCTGAAACTTTCTTTTGAGGGTAATTTTTCCGAGAAAGAAACATGTTGCTTGTGCTGGTAATGGAAGTGAGAAGCGACTGAAGAGTTACTAGGAAGTGATTGTTCTTAGTCAGAAATAGGCTCTTTATGTGTCATTTCAGTCCCATACAGGGAAAATAATTTATGACTGAAGGTGCCACTTAAATATATTTTGACCAGAGTTTATGAAGGAAATTTTGTGATATGTGAACTTGGGAATGCAAGTAAGTCTTAGGACATAATTTTTAGGAATATCAACAATATTTTATACATCTTGTCTTGGCTCCCAGATAGATGTGACTCCCTGAGAATCGGGACTATCTTATTTCCCCACAGGTCGCGGCACGGACTGTCTTCCACAAGTACGCTGCTTGTTAATAACCAAAAATTTTAGGTACAAATATAGCTCACATAGTTAATGAGAAATAAATGGTTAAATGCAAAATGGACTATGTGACTGAAGTGGGTGTTGGTTTCTGCCCCGGGTTCTGTCTGAATGTCAGCATGGGGGTCACTGCCTCCACCAAAAGTGAGTATGTGGCAATCCCTCCCTCATCACTATAGCCGAGCCCCACTTAGAGGCGCCTGGTAGAAGGCGCACAAAGAGAGCAAGTTTTAAGCCCTGTGAGGATGAGAAGCCATTTCCTAGATAAAAGTTAGATGTCACACAGCATTTAGTAGATAGTGTTGGAAGGAAGTGACCACCTTTAAATACAGTAGGTAGGGCTTCCGATTTAAAGAGGACATGGAGCTTTTGAAAATTCAGAGAAAGACACTGTGTGATATCACTTATATGTGGAATCTAAAAAAATAAAACAAACGACTATATGCAAAACAGAAACAGATTCACAGATATAGGAAACAAACCTGTGGTTACCAGAGGGGAGAGGGAAAGTGGGAGGGACCAATTAGTGGCATGGGACTAACAGATACAAACTACTATGTATAAAATAGATAAGCCACAAGGATGAATTGTATTGCACAGGGAATTATAGCCATTTTCTTGTAATAACTTATAATGGAATATAATCTACAAAAATACTGAATCACAATGCCATATGCCTGACACTAATATAATGTTATAAATCAAGTATACTTCAATTAAAAAAATAAATTAAAAAAAAAAGAAAATTCGGATTGGTAATTGGAGGACTTGATATGGGTAAGTGACCATCATCGTACAGACTACAGTGGGGACAGGGCAGCATGCGGATGACACAAAAGAGGGGAAACAGAACTGAGATACAAGGAAGTGCAGGGCCATTATCCCGGCTGCAGCCCGCAGTGAGTTCAGCTGGAATGAGAGGGATGAGAGACCGGAAATAATGCAACCAGAATTCCATTATGCAGTGTAGGGAATAGTTACGCTGAGGTCGATGCACGTCATTCTCATTTCATATAGAAAGTTGAATGATTTCTGAGTTAAGGTATCCCTCCAGGATGTAATTTTCTATAGAGAAGGTCCAGACCTGATCTATCCAACCTGAATACTGCAGGCAAGGTACTGCTGCTCACTTTGGGCTAACCCAAGCAAAGTACATCCCTTTGGAGAATACTGCTGAATAAAGTTCGTTTCTGTCGAGGTGGACTATTTATTACACTGATTTTAAAGGAAGCAGAAAAAAAAATTAGATTTGTTTTCAAAATGATTCAGTAAGTCAGGACTAAGTGGTAAAATTTCCTCTGAACTGTGAGCTTCATAAGAGAAGAGGATGTTCAAATAAATTTTACAATTCTCATAGCATAGAATAGTCCAGCAGACTGATTAAATGTTTGATGATTATAATGAAAACAGTAAGGGATAGAAATAATTCAATTATGCTTTTGGACGCTATCATTCTAAAGTTTTGTGGCACTCTGGATTTCAAATAGTTTGTCCCCAGGGTCCTCGTAAGCATGTTTCTTGGCTCTGAGTCTTCAGTTTTGCTGTAATATAATGACATCATTTCAAAACTCAAAGTGGGAAAGCCAAATATTGTTTTGAATTTATAAACCACATAATCAGTTTAACTCAAGGGAAAAAAAACAAACAAACCATGTTGTTATGGAGGAAATTGCTGTCCTAAAAAAAAAAATCTCTTTAGATGCTCTTGGTTCCATGATTTTCTATACTGTTTGCATTGTATTGCATAATTATTGTGGTTACAGCCTTACTCTTTTCCTTTGGTAAAGGAGATAGAGGATGACTAAGTGTTAGATTCCCACATGGTCCTATGTTTTTCTAGACCTTTTTCATTGTAAATTGTGGCAAAAGGATTTTAAAGTCAGTGGTAGGCAAATGCAAAACATTGTAATTTTAATAGATCTCAGCGTTCAGCAGGTTCTGGTGAGTGATCTAGTTCCACACCCAAAGATGAAAGTATCCACATGTCAGAGTCAGTATGAGCTTCTTAGCTTCTCTGAGCAAAAATATTTATTTAAAAGATAGGAAAGATCCAATGTCTGGTTATTTCCTATAATATTTTATTAGCTCTTTGCAGGTTCCCGATATGATGATAAATGTGAGTGTCCCCGGGGCCGGGGTCATGTCATATCCACCGTTAGACCCCCAACAGCACAGCGCAGAGTGCCTGGCACAGGAAACCTGTGTTGAATTTAATCAAATTGAAGGAGAGCAACAAGTCATTGCCTTTTCAAAATATCTGTGGTTCTGGAAATTCAGGTCTTCAGTGTCTTTAGGAGGTTTGTCCAAGATGGGTGGTATTTTTGAAACCCAAGATTTCCTCTGGAATTTGGAACAGAGATCCACTGGCTGGTTGATCACCTTAGTGCAGCCTATTCACACACTAATTTGGGGGACACTGTGGGAAATATATGGGTTCTGGAGGAGAGGTAACTTACTACATTCTGATGTTAGAGGCACAATGGAGTTTAGTTGGCCTCAACCCTGCTGCTCTCTAAAGAGAGAACATAGTGAACTTAGTGCAGTGAAAAATGTCAGATGTTAGCATCTGTCAGACGTAGACACAAATTCTAGCACTTAGCTGAGTGACTCTAAAAAACAAAGATATAATATATATCCGTTAGGAGTTTTGATGTTGCACGTAAAAGAAGTTCAACTCAAACTGGCTTAAATCTAAAGGAAATGTATTGGCTTAAGTACCTTAAGCTCTAGGGTATTCTAGTCAAATCATACACTTGGAGGTGGTTTCTCTTAATCTCTGCCCTGCCTTCCTGTCTGTGATAGATTCATCTTGAATTTGCTTTTCACATGGTATAAAACTGGCTGCAGGAACCTCAAGCCTGATAGCTTAATGCTACCAAGTCCAGTGGAAGAAAAGGGCCTCCTCTTTCTGGACATGCATTTCCTTGTCTCATAGACTCTGGCTGGAATACTTCCTCATTCTTGAACTAATCAGTGCACCCAAACACCCTGAGTTACATGCTTCCCACCCCCCCCACCACATTTAAAAGCGTAAACCCTAGTACCTTAAAATATGACTGTATTTGGAGATAAGCCTTTAAAGTAGTAATTGAGGTAAAATGAGGTCACGTGGGTCAGCCCTACTCCTCTATGACTTGGGGTCTTTATGAGAAGAGGCGATTAGGACAGACACCTGGTGCACACAGAGGAGAGACCATGTGAGAACACAGAGCAAGAAGGACACCTGCAAGCTAAGCGGACAGGCCTTGGAAGAAACCAGAATTGCTGGTACCTTGATCTTGGACTCAGAGCCTCCAGAACTGTGGGGAAATACATTTCTGTTGTTTAAGGCACCCAGTCCTTGGGGTTTTGTTATGGCAGCCCTAGCAAACCTAATCTAAGGAGACAGAATATGCTGGTATGAGCCAGTCAGAGCCTAGTGCTAGAAATGGGGGGTGTGATCAACCTCTTTCAACCTTACGTCTCTAGATGGAAGGGGAATGAATCCTGAGTAGTCAAATTCAGGTGCTCCCTATACATGCTGAGTACATTGTATCATGAGGAGGTTTAAGTAAGACACCATGTATAGCAGGAGGTCTGGCTTATGGTGGATAGTCAATAAACATCCATAGAACCATCCTGTCCTTCTTGCCTTCCCTTTTATTAGGGCTAATTCTATTTTTATCTCTATGATTTCACTGAATTGGTTTTATTAGATTACAGAACTTTCTAATTTTTCAGCAAAAGGATCCTGATTTTCCTTCATTTCCTTCATTTCCTTCCTTCCTTCATGCTCTTTGGGCCCCTCACAGAAAGAAGTCTTACATTTTAACAGGATTTGCATCGCTTCCTCCTGGTGTGTTAGACATTTCTAGACAATGAAGATGGTATTTTTTTTAAATGAAGTTTTGTTGATTTACAGTGTTGTGTTAGTTTCTGGTGTACAGCATGGTGATTCAGTTATACATATGCATAATGTATTCTTTTTCATTATAGATTATTACAAGATATTGAATGTAGTTCCCTGAGATATACATGAGGACCTGTTTTATGTATAGTAGTTTGTATCTGCTAATTCCAAGCTCCTAATTTATCCCTGCTCACCTCCTTCCCTTTTGGTAACCATAAGTTTGTTTTCTGTGTCTGTGAGTGTTTTGTAAACAAGTATCATAAGTATCATTTTTTAAACATTCCATATATAACTGGCAGCATATGGTATTTGTCTTTCTCTGACTTACTTCACTTTGTATGATAATTTCTAGGTCCATCCATGTTGCTGCAAATGGCATTATTTCATTCTTTTTTATGACTGAGTAGTATTCCATTGTGTATATATACCACATCTTTATCCAATCATGAAGATGGTGTTTTTAAAGGAGGTGCATCAAATCTTTTTCTACCATAGGGGAGGATTCTCATACCATTGAAAATCAGCTGAAACCTACAAGGATGGCTTGTCAACTGGGGCAAATGAAATAAGAAGCAAGTGAGACCTTCAGTTTATCAGGAGTACATGTAGGCTTTGTGATTGTTCTAACTAAATAAGTGCCAAAGCAAGGAGAAAAATTCCCCTTCTATTATTCCATAAAGAAATGGTGTTGGAAAATGTAAGACTGGGGTCAGTAGATTCATGTCCTGATTCTGCCATGAAAACTGAGTGGTCTTTGTTGAGGGTCTGCCTTGATCCTCTGTTTCTTCACCTGCTGCTGGTCTCAATGTGACTTCTAGATGGTTTATGTTTGTCCCTTCAGTCCACTCCTTGCTCCCTCTTCCCTGCTTTCTGCTTGGGAGGGGTAACCTGCATGGACTTCTGGCTTCTGTTATGCTCAGCCAGCGGGGAACACTGGCAGGAGAGCAGAGGGAGGGAGGAGAGGGAGCTTAGTGGGCGTAGAGCTCCAGCTCCTTCTCTTCATCCTTGACCTAAGAGCACAAACCCTGTCAGGCAGCCTTTCCTGCTGAGCCGTCTCTGCCTCTGGGTTCCTGTGACCACTTCCTCCTCTCCTTCCTTCATACTCAGTGTTAGGAAGAAAACCCAGTATTCCTAGCCCTGGGGCACTGCGCTATTTCTTGTGGTATCCTATACCCAGTCCACACCCTTGCAAATAGTCCATTCATCTGTCTTTAAACCACTCAATTTCAATGTGTCATCCCCTTCCTGTAGGGACACTTACACATGGTAGTGGACCACTATTTGCATAACGTGTCACAACTCGGGAAAGCTCTTCAAGACGATCTTATTATCTCATGATATTCTGATTTTTAACATATGTAGAGATTAAATGCATGGGCTCTGTTCCTAGAAATGCAACTTTGGGCAAGGTATATGAACGCTCTGTGCCTCGAGTCCTTTTATCTCCAAAGTGTGGATGGTGATAAGAATAATGTCTTATTCACAGGTTTATTGGGTTCCCTAGGGTAAAAAGCGATCCGTAATGAATTTAAGGCACTCAGCAAAATTCCTGGCTCATGTTAAGTGTTCAGCACATGTTTTGCTGGTGCTGTGTTTGTCTGTTCCTGTTACTAGCAGGCTGCCACAGGTTGGAGTCTCTGGACGAGACACTGAGACAGTTTGGGATACAAGATGTTTGGTGGAGATTAATGCCTGTGAAGAGAAGGGGGAGAAAACAGGGCTGGACAGAGGGAGAAACTGACCATTGTGACAGGCCTGCTAAAGCTTCAGTCCATCCAGCAGCAAGCTCTGGAGAGAAAATGGGCCATCGGGGGCTCCATGTTGAGCCATAATGGCCAGCCTTTATGCCCCTGCCTCCTTGTTACCTGACACTGACTGCACAAGCAAGGGCACATTATGTCAGGGAACTCTCCGCAGCTGACCCAGCCCTGAAGGCACTGATGGCTGGAAGCTGTCTGCTGGCGGTCCCCACAGCCGTGCAGTGAACCCGTCCTTGAAGGGGAAGCTGAGCCATGATGCTCTGTGTCTACACAGTGCCATTTAGCTCTGTTTTTCCCTGTCCATTCAGCGAGCTGCTTCTCCAGGATCCCTGTGGCCTCCCTCCTGAGGGAGATTCAAAGAGGGGGGCATGTGGGGGTGAGCTGTGGTCCATTCTGCTGACGTTGGCCTCAAAGCTCCAATGGGCGCTCATCAGTCTCCTCTACAGGAGCTGACAAATGGAAAGTGTTTCTCGCAACAGCTGCACACAATTCCTTTCTTGACACGGGTGCTGGATAGCACGTCTCCTGGTCCATATATGTTGCTGTTTCAGGGGTTGTCATGTGAAACAGTAGCAGGCAAAAGCCACTTCCTCATGAGTAGAGTAGTATCAGTGTGAGTCACCATCAGATCTTCCTGACATGGGTGGAACTGTCCCGTTGAGACTGACCAGCTTGGGTCAGCATTTTCCCCAAAGTGTCTTCCCACTGTCATTAGTTCAGGAGAAGCTCTGAGAACAAGAGTGCTTAAGTCAAATCAGTTTGGGAGTACTCCATGCTACATCTCTTTCTTAGAGATTCATAATAACAGTGTTATTTTTCAAGCTTTGAGAAGTTTGACATTAAAGATTGATGTTTAGTTTATTTTTCTCAGTGTTTCCAGAGCGTGTTTGATTATGGGACCCACCCCTACCTCTTTGTTGGTAACATCTGTCAACAACCCATGGAAATAGAATCCCTTGGAACACGCTGAGGACAGCGCCGGCCCGGAGCCCTCCCAGTGGGGGGCCACAGGAATCAGATCACCCCTATGTTGAGGTGGCGATGTTACCCCAAAGGGGGAAGGGAAGAGACCCCAGTTCTTGTCATACCTGGAGGATAAGAATTCAGACAGGAGACAGAGCATTGTCTAGCAAAAGATTTTAAAGGATTTATTAGCCATGGGGAAGTATACCTCAAGCATAGGAGGCAGGCTGGTCCAAGGGCAGAGAGCAGTGGTCTTTGTTTGCCCACTTCTCTTATATCCTCGCTTAGAGGTGCTCTCTTGATTGATTGATGGCTCCTGCTGCTGGAGTTGTTAGTCATGTTTGTCCCCTTTTATGTATGTCCTTACCTGTGATGCACTCAGAAAAACCCATGGTGGAGGAGAGCCTAAACCGCAATGTTAATTATATTACAATGAGCATTGGATCATGTCCGGTTAGGTCCTTGTCACTACACACAGCTGTGGCTGTCAGATTCTAACCAGTTTCTTGCTGGCACTCATTTAAAGGAATTAAAGCCCCTTTATGCTGAAGGTGGGCATAATACCATCTTCTACCTCCACCTATCTGCCTGGTGCCCCTGCTCATCTAACTCCCCAACAGTGAGAACGAGCTTTATCCAGCAAGCCTGACCCTGGAAAGGTATGAGACAGGAAAGAAGTACGTGTGGAGGAACTGGCACTCTCCCTGAAGGAAGGAGATGATGCGCTCAGGTAGTCAGTCCCCACACACAGGGAGAGGAGAGTAAATAACGGCAGCCAGAGTCTGTGGAATGAGTCCTGCTTTCAGTGCGTGGGCGCAGAGGCCAGGATCCATTCTGCAGAGAGCAGGTGGGGGTGCCCTGCGAGAGGCAGATGGCAAGAGGGTTCCGTTGTCAATGGCCGGACACATGGGTGGACTCCCAGGCCAGATGGATTCCTTGGCCTCTGGCTGTTCCAGCTGTTGCTTTTGTTCTTTTTAACAAACAAAGCTAATATCAGTTTAGAGAAACATTTATGTCAATAAGCACCATGAATGGAACATGTACTTGGAACTGTTTTCAGATTACGTCACTTTTGTAAATCACGGAGGACACCTGTTTGCACAGTGCTTACTGATTAACCAACTTGAACAAATCATGTGTAGAGAATTAATCTGTGGATGAGGAACAACATAAGATTGTAACATTTTCCCCATAAACAGCCCTTTTTATACTCATGGAACTTGGAGTCCATAAACGTTAACATCTTAATAAAGTTCATGAACATCTTAATAAAGTATGTAAAAGTGCCTTTCAAAAGCAGCAGGGAAGGGAAGAAAAGAAAAATGGAATATTTTAGGGAGAGTAAATAATGTTCCAAAGATCATAGAGAAAAATCAAACAACTGGGAAAGCAAAACACACTATTTTCTTTCTTCTGCAGCAACATTTCCCCTCTTCCCCACAAGATTCACGCATGTGCCTGTACAGGCTTTTTGTTTGTTTGTTTAATGTGCTTTCATTGTCTTGGGAATAGATCAGAATTTTTCTTGCATAAAATTACGTTAAGTGGGAAAACAATGGGCTCTCTTTGTTTCTTTTTTCTTGTCTCTATAGCTAAACTGACAATCAACTGTCTCCTCTTTAAGATGTGTTTGATAACTCTCAATGTTGATGCGTAGAAAGTCTTATGGGGGTGACATGCATGCAGATTCTCCGTAATAGAACTTTACAGGCTCTGTATTTCCCTGTTGCATCGACATGGGACCGTGTGACTGAGTGTTGCTAGTGGAAGATGCTCAGAATACACGTATGCCACTTCCAGGCCTAGTGCATAAAACACCTCCCACGTAAGCCTTCATCCTGACTTCTGCTGTCTCCTGGCAGGATGCAGAGAATCTTGAACTTCTGCAAGGTCCTCTGCTAAGGCTGAAGGGGATGGTGGAGCTACCTGGAAGGCCATCTACTGACCAGGAACAAGCACATTGCATTTTGCTTGATTAGGAAACAAATTTACATTTGATTAAGCTTCTGCAGTTTTAGAGTTTGTCATGGCAACCAGCATTTCTTACGTTAACCAGTGTAACAATAAGAACCATCCCTGAGTCAGCTGTCATTAAAAAGACAATATCACAACTAAGGGAGGTACTAGGAAGATAAACAGCAAACAAACAAAGATACTTTTAATTTATTCTCTTCTCCCTCCTTTCTAATTAAAAAGGAGGGTCTCTTGTTGTTTATCTATTTTATATGTAGTAGTTTGTATCTGATAATCCCAGACTAATAGAATATTATAAATCAACTATACTTCTATAAAAACAAACAAACAAAAACAAGGAGGCTCTTGGAGTTAAAGGCTTTGTCCACATATTTCTTTTCCCATTATAACATCACATCAAGCCCTAATTTTTACAAATGAGGATATCGTGACTCAGAGGGCCATTAGTTTTCGGTGTCGTGTTAGTGAGTAGTAGATCTGGGTCTTAAAGTCGTGTGACACCAGAGGCAGCACACTTTTTTTTCTGTTTCATTATGACATGAATTGGTGTAGGTACTATTAAAGGACCCTGTGCATTGTCTGGTCCAGAGTGGGAGACTTCAGTGGTTATAGGTTTAAATACAGGGTTTCATTTTATCAAATATGTAACTACTAATATAATTTTGAAAACCACTGGACTTCCAACTCTGTGTAGGAGTCTAAAGGTGGCACCTAGCACAGAGATGTTGCTGAAGGGACAGCCTGGCTTAGCACTTGGGTTGTTAGGTTTTGTCCAAAGCATTCTGAAGTTTGTTAACTCCATTTGATGGCCTCCTGTTTTAGCTGTGCTCTTTTGAAATGTCACTCTCCACGATGCCTGACATAGGAGAAAATTCTATTATGCAAAATACCTCCACTTCAAATGACATCGCCCCATTGCTTCACCGTTCCTGCCCTCTTCTATTCTGTCCCTAACCTTTTGCAAACATAATTCAAAATGAATATCGCCTCTTTCATCAAGACTGGAATTTGAGGCTTTGCTGGAAATCACCTTGGCATATTCTCTGGGCTGAGGGTGAGGAATGACAAAATGAGATGTGAACGTGCCGAAATGCTGGGTCCCTGATTGCTCCCCAGCTCCCGCCAGCTGACATTTCCAAGCCGCCCCAATTGCCAGGCACTCAGACTCCCGTGCCTCTGGTTGTACTTCCTTCCATCAAACTTATCTTGTCAGAATTGAAACTGCCAAGAAACAAATATTGGCTTCTACACGGATTTCAGTGCTGGTCCTACTTTGCACTGAGATGTAGGGCTGCCAGTCTCTGATGTTTCTGAGGGCAAGAGGTTCTTTCATGAGGAGTAATGGCTCCACAGACGATCTGGTGGCGGGGTCCCAGTGTTGGGGCATCTGCATTGTGAAGTCAAGGGTGATGATCTCTTTAGTTCTGCTTTGCTAGTGTTTGAAGTTCTTAGCTTGGTTCTGGAGGCCTGGGAAGGGGCTTAAAGTTATTTTAAGAACAAGAAATAGCATAGAACGTTTAATATGAGTGCCACCTCTTATTGACAGTAAGAATTTTTTGGTGAGGTTAAATTCACATACAATTAACCATTATTAAGCAAAAAAATTTGTGGAATTTAGTATAGGTCACAATGTTGTGCAACCATCAGGTCTATCTAGTTTGAAAACATTTTCATCACCCCTAAATAAAATCCTGCCTCCATTAAGCAGTTACTCCCCATCCCCCTCTTCCTCCAACCCCTAGCAAACACCAATTAACTTTCTGTTTCTATGTGTTTACCTATTCTGGCTCTTTCATATACATGGAGTCATACAAAATGTGTCCTTTGTGCCTGACTTCTTTCACTTGGCAGAATGTTTTCGAGGTTCATGTTGTAGCATGGATCAGTGCTTCATTCCTTTTAATGGCTGGGTAACATTCCAGTGTAGAGATATACCACATTTTAAAAATCCATTCATTTGTTAATGGACGTTTGGGTTTTGATTATTGTGAATCGTCCTGCTATGTGTGCACAGATATTGTCTGAGTACCTGTTTTCAATTCGGGGGATATATTCCTAGGGGTGAAACTGCTGTGTCATGGGGTAATTCCATCTTAACTTTTTAAGGAATTGACCAAATTGTTTTCCACAGTTGCTATAGTGTTTTACATCCCCACCAGCAAAGTACAGAAGTTCCAAATTTTTCTATATCCTCATCAACCTTTATTTTACATTTTTTCATGCTAGCCTTCCTAGTGGGTGTGAAGGGGTATCTTATTGTGGTTTTGAGTTGCGTTTCCTGAGGAACAGGTGATCTTGAGCATCTTTCCAGGTGCCTTCTGACCAACTGTATATCTTCTCTGAGGAAATGTCTATTGAAATCTTTTGCCCAGATTTTAGTTAGTTATGTTGTCTTTTTGTTATTGATTGTAAGACTTCTTTACATATTCTGGATATGTGTCTTTTATCAGAGATACAGTTTGCAAATATATTCTCTCACTTTTTAGGTTATCTTTTCACTTTCTTGATAATGTCCTTTTATACACAAATTTTTTTTAATTTTGATGATGTTCAATTTATCTATTTTCTCTTTTGCTGTTTATGCTTTTGGTACCATGTCTAAGAAACCACTGCGAAACCCAAGATCATGAAGATTTACCCCTACATTTTCTTCTTTGAGTGTTACAGTTTTAGCTCTTATATTTAGGTCATTGATTCATTTTGAGTTAATTTTTTTGTTTGATGGGAGATAGGGTTTCTCCTTCATTCTTTTGTATGGACATCCATTCGTTCCAGCACCATTTGATAGAGACTGTTCTTTCTCCATTAAATGGCCTTGGCCCTCTTGTTGAAAATCAATTTTCCATGAATGTATAGGTTTATCTCTGGACTCTCAACTCTATTCCAGATGTTCATATATTTTTGAAAATTTACTTTGAACATAATAAAATTTCACTCTGTGTGTAATCAAGACAACTCTGAACTCATACCAGGCTGAAACTTTTGGGTAGTTTTTCCAGTCAATGTGTAAGACCATCTTACATCGGCCAACAATGGATGTTCAATATGGAGATTCAGGGCTAGGTTACTCTACAGCAACATTTCGTTTACTGTCAATATTATATCTTCAAACAAAATTCAGGCACAAACTTTACAAGCAAGTCCACACATGCCAAGTTTGAATGACTATTTTTAGATGTCCCCTGACCTAGTCAGTCTCAGTAAGGGTCACGTGTTCTCATTTTGCTTTCTGGCTACAAACCTTTTACACACACCCTTCATGGCTTGGAAATATCTTCTTTCCCTTTGTTCAAAGGGAAAGAAAAACTTTAGATGGATGTTATTCTTCTTACTTATCTTTCAGGAGATCTCATTTAAGTGTAAGTCTATATGATTGAGAAGGTTTTTAGAAAGAGTTGTATGGAAGGGAAGAAATCTTGTTTCCTTTGCTCTTGAGGCTCCCAAAAATGCAGCCACAGCAAAAAATTGGAAAGACGATCATACTGCGGTTAGCAAAGTTTTTAGATTCTTTCAGAATAGGTTATATGCCTGATTAGGTTTGTGATTGAAGATGCTACTGGAAAAAAGGGGCTCCATTTGATGTCAGGTGTGCATTGCTTTTGTTATGCTACATAGTAGATTTTTTGATGATGGCAAGAGATTCTGCTTCCTGGATTTGCCATGAAAACCCTATTTTTCAAAAATGTAGTCCTTGGCATGGCATCAAAGCACCTGCATTCTTTTTAAATGGAGCTGCTTCTTGGGAGTTCCTACTTAGTAATTCAAAATGGACAAGGTGTGAAACCATGTTGCGTTTATCCATGTGACAAACACAATCCACCCTAATGCTAAAGGAAGCAGTCGTGTTCTATTCTGAAAGGACAGAGTAGGTAGGAATGAAGTATCACCATCTTACAGACAACTCCTAATTAACATCTCTCATATCACCGTGGGTGGGAGGAAGGCAGGGACAGAAAGAAAACTCCAAGTATCTGAGACTGAGCTGTTGATGCCAAGATTTTCATGACACCATTGAACAAAATAACTAAATATCGATTCCCCTCTGTGAGTGCTGTGACCACTGATTTTCCTGTTGGGGTGAAGATGCTTGAAGGGGTTAGGCAGGTACAAGTAGATCTGGACAAGTTAGTGAAACAGGTCTCCTTTTCCAGCACATCTTGGTTATGATGCTAGAATTAAGCCATTCATATAAGTGGAGCTTATGGGGATTATAGCTCTGCAGCCATGCATGTGATGCCCACCACTTGCCCAAATGCCGCTCCTCTTGGTTAAGGCTTTGGTTACCTCTAAAATGAAGATATAGACAGACGTACACATGACGTTATTACAGCAATTCGTGCGTTAATGTGAATGAGCCTTTGAAGTTCAGGCTTCTGACAGGTTGATAACTGGTTCTGACTTGGGGAACAGTGCGAAGATACTTGAGAGAGGGGCATGACCACAGTCTAGTGAGGTCTGGACTGGGGCAGCTGCCCCCTGAATTTGCCTCAGTTCACCTGGATCGATGACTGATCTCCACCAGTTGCTAAAAGGCAGGATTCTACATGGCCTATCAAAAGTTGGGAATGAGCGGAGGAAAGAATGTGGAGCTTGGAGTTGGAAAACTTCTCAGTTACTAGCTGTGTGATTTTAGAGAAGTCATTTGATCTCTCCAAGCTTCTGTTTCCACAGCTGTAAAACACGGCTAATACGTCTCCCTCACATTGATGTGAGGATCAAATGAGCCAACCCATATAAGGCACTATATAAATGTATTTCTATTATTATCTCAGGTATTTGAAACATCAGAGGTGAGGTGTAAAATACTGCAATCCACTCATTAGCTCTGTCAGTGGAGAGGAGAAGAAGGGATTAAATCTGGCAGGTACTAAGCTTCGGGTTTGATTGAAGATCTTTCCTCCCACTCCCCTATTTGCAAAGAGGGTTTTTTCCATTGTTGAGAGTCACTGAGCTTGAGCCAATTACTTGTGTTGACAAGTCATTAGAGAAAGTCATAAGCACCTGGCTCTGAATCTAGGCACCTTCAGCTGCGCCAGGGCCTACCAGGCCGTGCGCAGTGCTGGGAAAACCTGTCTTTCCCTACCCTGGCCACAGACTTGCCTGGTGGAGGAGGAGGCACGGTTAACTCTGCTCTTAAAAGTAAGGAGGGTTGAGGCATTAGTGACCTGAGCTTTTAAATGGGCTTACTGTTTTTTCAGAGGTAGCAGCTTTCTTATATTGCCTGCACACTCTAAGTACCTGACTTTACTTGTAATGGTCACCGAGATTTATTTAATCCAAATATGTATTCATAGCTAATATTGATTTCTTCCTCCTACATGGTAATTATAGAAAAATTTTGGAAAATACACGTATTTATCTTTTTATAATATGCAAGGAGATTTTTTTAAGTTAAAACATTTTACTAGTAATACAAAATGATTCATTGAGAAGTGAACTCATAGAATTAAGCTGGAAGATCATTCACTTAAGATAAAATAGGTCTACCTACATGTACATATATATATACACACACTATATAAAAGTACATGTACATGTATACACACATATGTATGTGTATGTATTGCATATGCAAACATACAAATCCATATATATGTATATGTATACATACACATACGCATATTTAAGCACACACAGATTGTATGCTGGTAAATGTTTCATAACTGGCTCTGCACACAAAAAAGAAGAGCCCAAATCTGTAACGTTTGGCAATTTTCATGGTTCGACTACTCCCACTATGGCTGATTTCAAGGGACTGCAGTGACATCACTGGATGTGGAGTTAGGACAAGATGTGAACAGGCAGCTCATGTGAGCCAGCAGGGGCTGGCTGTAGCCCACACTGGATGGGTACGCACCCTGTCTGTCCTAGCACACACGCAGGTATCTACAAGTGACACACACAGTGTGAGATCCTGCTGTTACACGTTGTAGTTCTCCTGGTAACAGCCAGCCTCCTCTCACTAGGGAGTTGCAGAGCTCTTCCGTTCAGCCTGAAAGAGTGATGTTCGGCCCACCCTCCCTGGAGTCTCTGCATGTTCATCCTCTTGATTCTTCACTGATCTTCTCTAGGAGCCTTATCAAGAGTCTTGAGGTCACTCATGGAAGAATTCAGCTGGGCAAAGTGCCGTTGTGACAGATTGTCCAAGAGTTTCCAGCTGGTAGGTGACTTGCCGATGGCTCCGGGGGAACCACTGCTGTTGAGGGTGGCACGCTGCAGTGACGGCAGGCAGCGGGCTGTCAGTCAGTGGCGCACACACACGTGCAGCATCCCTGCATCGCCGTGGGGAGCCTGTGCTTATTCTCGGGGCAGGCCTGCAGCCAGCAGGAGGGGTGGCCCATGCATTGTGACTTAAGGTTGCTGGGACACCTTCTTCCTCCCTCCTCCCTTCAGAAGAATCTTCCACTGGGCTGGGAGCCTGGAACTTTTCCTCATTATGTATTTTCTTCTCCACCATTAGGGATCCTTTTGTTCCCATTAATAATGTTTTCCTTTCAAAGAGCTTAGCCTACTTGGTAAGAGGGGGCTGCAAGATGCGGGGGAAAAGAGCACAGAAATGAAAGACCGGCAAAAATTCAAAGATAAACTTGCCTTTTGCACAATTTGGCCTAAGATAGCCTGCCAGGTGGCAGCCTTATTTCCCTCAATTTCCTGACCCCCTGAAGCTCACCTCCCCACTTACAGATCTGCCGCTAACTCATTCTTGGTCTATACTTCAGTTGACGCTAACTTGTAGACTCAGTTCCCAAACCTTGAATCATTGCGAGGGCCTTAGTAACTAGTCGTTATTAGTTTACTACATTCAGTGTGGTACGTGGGCCCTGCCCCTGAAGAACGCACAGTGTCTTGGGACAGGCATTAAGAGAACAGAATAACTACTCTGCAACTATATATTTCATCCTACTAGAGACTTACTTTCAAAAGGCTTGATGGAACCCAGAGAAAATGTTACCCAGCAGTTATTAGTGGCCACCTTGGAATGAGATGGGCTTGGTTTCACATACTGATGCTGAAGTTTCCTCAAGGTGAAACTGTGGGCAAGTTGCTTAACTTCTCTGATAAAAACTTTCCTAACAATGCTTGTGACATACGCATGTATGTCACAAGGGAATGTATATAACTTCCACGTGGGCAGGCGTTTTATTTTGTTCACTACGCTATCCCTACCAAGGAGAACAATGTCTGGCACATAGTAGGTGGTCAGCAAGCCAGGTAAAGTGCCTAGTAGAGTGTCGATAGGTACTTGATAAATAGGAGCTGTTATTGTTTTAATTATATCCTCATAGGAGAGAAGCAGTAATTCTGTGAGATTAGAAAAAGGTTTATAGAATTTCCTTCTTGAGTGAGACATAAGCGTTACCAGGAGGAAGAAAGCCGGTGGGCATTCTAGGGAGACGAACTGGCACAGATCGTGGCCGTCACGAATGGTCTAACAATTCAAGGAAGAGTGAGACACTGGACTGAACAGGGATGGAGTGGCCTACAGCAGACCACAGCCACCCACCAGCTGTTCTTTCTGGGCTAAGCATTGGATCCCACTTTTCATCCCCTAGTAATAATGGTCATCAGTTACATAGTGCTTACTACATACTAAGCACATAACACATATTAACTCGTCTAATCCTTAAAAGGGATCTTTTGAGATAAGTACAATTATTACCCATTTTAAGGTGAGGAAAGTAAGGCAAAGAGGGGTTGACTAACTCACCCATGTTCCACAGCTGATAAGTAGAACAATTAGAATTGAAACCCAGATTTTCTGGCTCCAGAGTCCTACTTTCCATGCTTATGACAGGTAGCTTCTAGGTCATAATCAGATTTCGTGGTCAGCACTAGTATTGCTTATCAAAAGCTCCAGGCTCACAGGGAGAGGGATGGCCACATAACTCCCTTCAGGCAACATAATGTGATCAGAAATGATGTCCTGTACTTCCATGTTTCTTGTGCTCTCCCCCAGCCATAGAGAGGATCAGTTCAGCTGCAGAACTGTGGAGCCCCTGTCAGCCTAATCTGCTGAGTTTCTGCATGGAGGACAAAGCCTTAGAAAGATGGCTAGGGTCCACAGGACTGTGTGAGAAATAATTAAATTTTGCTATAGTAGATTTTTGGGATTGTTTGTTACTGAAACATAATCTATCCTCTCCTGACTGATACAACCCCAGACCTTTATTCTGACTATGTGGGGGCCTGTGTTTGAATTCCTGAGCTATTCTTTCCCTCCTAACCTTTGCCTCTACTCATTTATCTGGGCTCCCTTTGTTCTATTTTTGGCTAATGTGCCTAATATCCCAGTCCATTTCTAGTGGTTCACACACACACTTATTTGTACTTGCCAACTGCATTTCCCCAGGAGCTAAAGTTTTGGCTCAGAATTCCTATTTGTAGATTGACCAATAAGATATCTCTCTGGCTATGTTGCCTGACGTTACCCACCCAGGGCTGTGATATACCCAGATAAAGCACTTTCCCAATTTCTTTGTCCCTTGAAAACTATATTGTTATGTGTTTCTGGATATTGTGACATTTCCTTGGTAAGCCTTTCTGATTGGGCAGAATCATTAATTCTCAACCATACCTGCCCCTTAGCCTTCACTCTTCTGTTAGATCAGTGCTGGCGTCTGACTCTGGCTTACCCTGGTGCTGCCTTTTACTTATAGCCATGGCTCTCTGATTATCTTCTTAGTGAAGGCTACTTTACATGTGTCCAGGATGTCCATGCTAGCAGTTCAGAAACTTCCTGAGTATTGACAGAATAGGCTCAACTTCTAATCACGCACCTCAGCATCCCTTATTCTTTAGTTCTTTTCAGAGTTCCTCCTGTTCTGTTACTACCAAAGATGATGCCAACAGAGTTAAAGTGAATATTTAATATCTGAAACCTGGGCAAGAGAGCAAAAGAGAAAATTTGTATAAACAAGGGCAAAATCTTTTCTTAGTTACAAATAATTGTGATAGGCAGAATCTAAGATGGCCTCCAAGAGTCCTGCCCCCTAGTGTACACTCCCTGTATAACCCCTTCTCCTTAGGCATGTGAGCAGGACCTGTAAATGCAGTGGAATATCACTCCCCTGATTGTGTTACATTTTATAGCAAAGAGGATTTTGTAGATGTAATTAAGGTGCCTAATTAGTTGACTTTCAGTTCATCAGAAGGGGGATTTTCATGGATGAACCTGACATAATGAGATAAGTCCTTCAAAGAGACAAGGACTCTTGATGGCCAGGAAGTAAGCAAAAAGCCATGTTGTGAACTGTCTGTGGATGGGGCCATGTGGCTAGGACCTGAGACTGATTTCTAGCTGACAGTCTGAAAGAAAATGGGACCTCAGTCCTATAACCACAAGAAACTGAGTTCCACCAGCTTGCATGAGCTTGGAAGGGGCTTTCAACTCCAGATGAGAACCCAGCCCTGACCAATGCCTTCATTTCAACTTTGCTTGATCTTAAGCAGAGAGAACCCAGTCAGGCGATGCCTGGAAATCTGACCTAAGAAACTATGAGATAATAAATGTCTGTGGTTTTAAGCTATTAAATGTGTGGTAATTTGTCATGAAGCCATAGGAAGCTAATGGAATAATTAATTGCTCAAATGGAGAACAAGAGATAACTGATTGGATACCAGTATAAACCTAAAAGATAAATGAGTTTTGGAAAACAAAAGATCATCATAGATGACTTTTAAAAATTGCTTAAGAGATAAAGAAAATAGGTCTCACTCGGTGAAAGAGTAAGAGTCTCACTGACCTCCCCCCAGAATCACACACCTGTAAGTTAAATATGCCTGCTTTGTAATCCCGCTCTCCACAATAAGGAACAGCATGGCCAAGTGGCAACCCCAGCGGAGGATAATATGAAGGGACAGGAAGAAAAGAGCTTTATTCCCCTATTTTCAAACAAATTGTTGGTGGTGCAACATTTATGAGTTTTGGCATCCAGATATAAGTCAGAATTTCCCACTCACGTTCAGGCACTGACACAGCCTATATTCATGCATTCGTCAGGAAAATAAAGTGTTTTCACCTTTTCCCAAGTCCATCCATTCATCCATCCATACTTCTCTCCTTCCAGCATTATTCAAACACATCGATTAGACTTTCTTCTTCTATTTCTCCTCCAAGTTATTTTCGGATCTACCCACCATATTGGAATTAATAATGGAGAAGAACAACAGTGACCTCTTTTATTCTTGGTCATCTGTTAGATCATTCTCTTAGGAAATACCTGTTTTCAGAACTTCATGAATACTTCACGAATGTTTTACTTCACAAATACAAAAGAAACCTAAGATAATTTTTTTTTCAGTAAGGTATATGGAATAGGCATTATCCCCATTAATTTTTAGAGTTCCCGGAAATCAAAGGTTCAAAGAGAAAAAGTGACAAAAATAAGAGTAATTATCTTTTATGGTTTGTATTTCACCTACATGAAGGGTGAGGTCTTTAGAAATACCTACCAGGTTTTATTTATGAACCACAATATTTGTTCCTCAACATACAGGCGTGAAATTTGGCAGCTGAGTACCTTTTAAAGATCAGCTCATTCAAATACCAATTCCTTCTCCCTTTTGATAAGATGATATTTTCAAGGCTGACACTCTTCCCTGCTTCGTAGCACTTCACAATTCTTCAAAGCACTCCACGTATACTTTCTCTCCTGATACTTTCAGCATCCCTGTGAAGCAAACAGGACAAATGGTTTTATTCCCATTTGAAGACAGAGCAAAACTGAAGATTAGAGAGATCAACTGGCTTCCCAAGGCCTGCTGGGTGGTGGTGTTGAGACTAGAACCCGAATCTTACAGGTTTTTCTCTCACCCAAGGCTGTTTGTGCTCGTGTTCCCAACAGGCATAATTTTACTACACTGATAATGGGTAAGAGGTGATATGTATTGTATTACCTTGTGGTCCATTCTAAATGAAGGAATTCCTTATAAAGCATTTTTTTCCATCTCAGACAAATCAAACTAAAATAGTGACCTAAGAATAAGTTTTGCTAAAACACTGTTCAAGAAAGTCTTGAAATAGTTAAGGGTCAAAATTAAATACCTTACGTTTAGTTCTGTCTTCTGTAGGAAAAGAGAAAAACACAGTTGTGCAAGTCCCTGCAGGCAAGGCAGAGGGTGGAAAAAGTCCTCCCCATCTGTGTTTATTATGACAAGTACTGTTTAATCTTCCACCTTAAGTCTCAACTGCCAATTTTTTTTTCATTAAAAAATAAGAAAAAAAATGATGACAACATGAAAATAGGAGGTAAGGCCCTCTTAGAGTCCTCATTGTCTACAGAATAATTCTGAACAAATCTCTGCTCTGGGTTCCACCTGTCAGCTCCTAAGTGAAGGGGAAAGACAGAAGAATGGCCCTGTAATTTCCATGTAAATAGGAAAACCGTTTTCCAGATCCACTGCTCAGGGTAACACAAATGAAACTGCTAAAAGACAGATTCACCAGCAGAAAAAAAAAAAACACCCAAAAAAACCCCTAACCCCAAAAAGACAAACAGGAATATTTGTCTTCTTGCTTAGACTGTGCCAGGAGTGGAAAGGAAATATTTTGAAGGCTGAGAAAGATGAAATTACTGCACTTAAGTGGGTGACGTGACTCAAAGACAGCCCTCGTTGGTGTCTCGTGCTCTCATGGGTGCTGGGCACTCCAGCACTTGGTAGGATGACCTTGACTGATGGAAAAAGTCGGTGGAAGTGAAGAAGCTACCTAAGAGTGAGTATGTGGGTAAGGCAGAAGCTGAAGACTTTTTTTAAGACTTTTTTTTTTAATTGAAATGCAGTTGGTTTACAATGCTGTGTTAGTTTTCTGGTATATAGCATAGTGATTCAGTTATTTATATATGTATATATATACACACACACATACACACATGCCTTTTCATATTCTTTTTCATTATAGGCTATTATAAGATACTGAATGTAGTTCCCTGTGCTGTACAGTAGGAACTTGTTGATTTTGTATATAGTGAGTTACTATCTGCAAATCTCAAATGCCCAATCTATCCCTTCTACCCTCCCCTTTCCCCCTTGGTAACCATAAGTTTGTTTTCTATGTCTGTGAGTCTGTTTGGTTAATAAGTTTATGTGTATCACTTTTCTAGATTCCACATATAAGTGATATCATATGATATTTTTCTTTCTCTTTCTGTCTTCATTTAGCATGACAATCTCCAGGTCTATCCATGTTGCTGCAAATGGCACTTTTAAATTCTTTTGTATGGCTGAGTAGTATTCCATTATATAAATATACCACAATTTCTTTATCCAGTCATCTGTCAACAGACATTTAGGTTGAGAAGCTGCAGCCTTTTGAGCTATCCCTTTAGCCCCCCAGGAGGATACCGGCTGCAAACTTCCATCTACCATGAAAATAGAAGAGGAGGAGGTGGCTTATTTTTAGTACCTTGTGGCTTTAGTCTTACTGACTTATAAACTTACCTTTTCCCTTCACCTTCTTCCTTCCAGCCTCCTCTCTCCCCCCCAGGCTTCACACACAGTACTACATGGCTCCACTTTCCCCAGCTCATTCCCTGTCCTTTAAAGCTCTCAAACTGACTAATTAATGAGCCAGATGTCTGCAGAAAACCTAGAGCTGCTAAGAAGTCTGTCACGCCGCCTCTCTGCCCATGCTTGTGATAAGTGGCCCACTGCAGCCCAGTCCCCGGCAGGCTCTCTCACTGGTCTCGTCCCCACTGTTTGCTCTGCAGAATAGGAGTTCGAGATGCTTTTCTGGTCCTCATCCTTTCCTCTCTTCTGCTTCGTTCTGTCCCGTATATTGCCCTCAGATTCGTCTTTCTCTGATGCCCTCTTACTCAAATCATTCTTTTGCTCAAAACTTCCCAGCAACTCCTCATCATATCCAGATGAGAATCTAGACTTCTCTGTCTGGCCTTCAAGTATTTTGAGGGAGGCTGTTCACTGTGGGTCAGGAAGATCCCTGCACACCGATACTGAGTATGCCAGAGGTAAGGTCTAGCCATCCTCTGGCCCTGCCCGTTTCTGTAACCAGTCACACGGCAACTAAGTAGGTCAGGGTGACTCCCGCCTAGCTGCACAGGGCCAGCTTGCTCCCTGGAGGAAGATGCCTGGCTTGCTTGCTGTTTGCTGTTAAAGGTGCTGAGCCGTGAGCCCTGGGTTCCCTGTGGCACTACAGCCCACTATTCACGTCGCGGTCATTTGTGTCCATCACATCGCCCCTTTGGGGCAGGGGCCGTCCAAGATGAGGGAACTAGCATGACAGTGGGGTGCTTCTGCCCTCTCCTGGGGTAATGAACTGTCTTGTTCAGATCCACCGGTTTTGTTTTTCTATTTTTGGCAACTGTGGAGTTTGGCAAGTTGACCTGCCTGCTTAATCCATGGGAGGGTGTTCTTCCATGCCAAAATATTTTCATAATCTACAGTTCCTTTTAGTGCTGAATATGTTTTTGTTTAATGAATCCATTAACAGATGAATCCTTGGAACTGGCCAAATCAAGCTAGACTCTTCACTTAGAAACCCGGTATTTACCCACTTCTCAGACTGTTTCCTTTGCCTGAAGTTCTCTTTTCTCGTGTTACACCTTGTCCAAATCCTTCTCTTCCATTAAAAGCCCTCTCAGGGTGGGGGTGGTGGGTGGGGAGAAGGGTATAGTTTGGTGGTAGAGCGCATGCTTAGCATGCATGAGGTCCTGGGTTCAATCCCCAGCACTTCCATTAAATAAACAAACTGAATAAATAAATAAATATAATACTGTCCCCCAAAACAGAAACAAAATAATACAAAGAGCCCTCTCTAATGCCATCGCCCAAGCCTGATGTAACCCATCTCTTCTTCATTTGACCTCCCACAGAGGTTTTTAAACCAAAATATTAAACACACACACACACAGTATATATATATATATATAAATTATATATAAAAATATATATATAATTAAGATACTAACAAAAGGCATAATTGTGGTGAAGAAAGAGTAGTGAAGTTATTCTGCCTAAAGGTCGAGGTCAAAAAAGGCTTTGAGAAGATATGCCATTTAAAGATGGAGAGAATTATGCCACATATAGAAAGCACATGAAAAAGAGCACAATCCCATTGGAATATTGTGTCAGTTTTTAAAGTTGAAGTTAAGTAACGAAGCATGGTCAGAAAAGCACTTTAGAAACTGCCCCTGCTAGCTGTTAATACCTTTGCCCACCCCAACACCGTCCGTGTGCCATGGAGGGGAAGCCCACTCCCCACAAACAGCATTTGGAAGCCACTGAGTTTGACTCTGTAGCACAAACTACGGGACTAACCCAGGAAACACTGGGGACTATTTAGAGGACTTTTATTTTTAATGCAGACGTTTCGTTGGAATAAAGCCCATGTACGAAATCTCAATGGCTTTTTTTTCACTGGCCTGCATTCCTTAATAACGCTCGTGCTGGAGGATGAGACCAACACTGTTAGCATCCTTCTTGGCCAGCAGCTTCGCTTACGTCACGCAGGAATGGCGTCTAGGGTGTGTGGCCACGTAAGAGTGAGGAGTGATACATGGGGTTCCATCTTCCCGGAGCACATGGTCTATTGGGAAGCATGACAAAATTAGCACCAAAAAAAGACACGGATTATAAAGCGTGCACAAGAATTAAGAAAGGATTCACACACAGAGAGGAAAAATAGAACAGTCTTCTGCTTTTTATGGGCAGGTGGGACAAAAGTTTCAGGGTTTGAAACTTGTATTTGGTGCCCAGATGGCAAAGAAGGTGTACACAGTTTCGAATTTTTCTAATAAAACTAAAGGGTAGCTATGATAGTGGTTTCAGGTGCGCTCAGTGCTTCTCTGAGGCTGCGTGCAGTATGTGATTCCTACTCTATAGTGAAAAAATACCTGGATTTAAGACATTTTTAAAAAGAAGAAAGTGAAAATGATTAAAAATAGAAGGATGGGTGTGTTGAATAAATGGGTTTTGAAAAGCATACTTGGGGTGATCTTACCAAAGTATGACTTTAAGACTCTGTGTGTGTGTGTGTGTGTGTGTGTGTGTGAGAGAGAGAGAGAGACAGAGAGACAGAGAGACAGAGACAGAGAGAGATAGAGACAGACAGATAAAGAGAGACAGAAGCAGAGATGGTCAGAGAGAGCTAGAGAGAGACTGAGCTAGCAAGCCCAAGGGTTTGCGTGTCTCTAATAACTTTCATGGGTGTCTTTGGAACAATTGCTATGCTTCCCCTATTTTTCTGTGTATTCTTCTTTTCCTTAGATGTCTCCTAAGTTACCCTGAGAGTTGTGCTGAGATGACACAGACGCCCTGTGCTAATAGGAAGGAGAGGGACTGACCAGCTGGCCCTACAGCTGGAGCTCTGACGGGGTATCAGTCATCGGGGCGGTGGGGGGGGGGCGGTGTCAACAATAAAGGGATTTTAAAAGCCTGCCTGTCTTGCCATTCTACCCAAATTCCTTAAGTGCCATGAGAAGCAAAATTTTGACAGAAATAATTGTTACTCTTCCTCTCTTTCTTTCTTTCTTTCTTTCTTTCTTTCTTTCTTTCTTTCTTTCTTTCTTTCTTTCTTTCTTCTTTCTTCCTTCCTTCCTTCCTTCTCTTTCTTCCTTCCTTTCTTTTTCTTTCTCTTTCTCTTTCTTTTTCTTTCTCTTTCTTTCTTTCTTCCTTCCTTCCTTCCTTCTCATTCTTCCTTTCTTTCTTTTTCTTTCTCTTTTTCTTTCTTTCTTTCTTTCTTTCTTTCTTTCTTTCTTTCTTTCTTTCTTTCTTTCTTTCTTTCTTTCTTTCTTTCTTTCTTTCTTTCTTCCTTCCTTCCTTCCTTCCTTCCTTCTCATTCTTCCTTTCTTTCTCTTCTTTCTTCCTTCCTTCCTTCCTTCCTTCCTTCCTTCCTTCCTTCCTTCCTTCCTTCCTTCCTGTCTTTCCTGTCTTTCCTGTCTTTCCTGTAATCAATCTGGGCATGGTGTGGCTTTGTCGAAGATGAAGAGCAAGAAAGCAAAAGGAAAAAGAGGCAGTGGAATCCTTGTCCTTTTCATATGTTTGGAGAACCCTCATGGCTGCTACGATGAGATGTGTTCCCACATAAAAGTGGGCTAAGGAAGTGGGAAGGGGAGGAGGAGCACTTGAGAACGGAGGAGAGAGGCTACATTTCTTAAAACGCCCGTGTCTGGACACGCCTGGCTGGTCCTGAGCGGCGGGGCTCTCCCGCCCTGGAGACAAAGTAAATACGGGCTGTTAGGGAGAAATGAAAGGATCTGCGCTCTTGGGAACGGATGAAACCTACAAGGAGATTGGCTTTTCCTTTCCTGGGGCTTTTTTTCTTCCAAAGTCAGTTCTCGTATGTGCTTGTTTCTCTCTTGTGTTTTCATCTCCTCAGGTTTATTTTCCTCCAGTAAGGACGAACCAGAGCTCTGAAGAGAGACGACGGTCAGGTTCAAGTCCCAGGTACACCACTTACTGTGTGTGTGAGCTTGGGCAAGTTACTTGACCTCTCTGAGTCTCAATTCCTTCATCTATAGAATGATTAAGAAAAGGAATCATTATTATTGCAAAGGAATTTGAGAGAATTTATTGCTACAGTCTATACAAATAGATTCTGCAGAGTCCCTGGAAGTGTTCGATAAATGTCAGCCTTTTACAGCTGTTACTTCCCAGCCTCGGCTGCCAGCGTCCTTCTGCTTCCTACTCTAGCTGGGCACCTAAGAGTAGTATTCATGAGCCCAGGGTTTGGTTAAGCAAGGACTCCGATTAAGTCTGGGTCCTACTACTATTCTTGGGTCTGGTTATTCAAATGCATACACTTAACATAGCCCTCTGGTAAGACCAGACATTTCCAGACCACCTGCTCTTCCAAGTACTTGCCACTGCTCGGGGCAGGGGTGGTGGGGATGAGGACAGGGAATGGAAGACAGAGAAGAAAAAAAGGTGAGTTCTATTTTGTAGCAGCAGTAAATGAAAGCCTTCAGAACTAACTAAAATGAGAAGCCAGTGTCTCTGTGAATCAGAGATATTTGTATCATAAGCAATAAAGTGTGAGTACACAATGTAAAAATAAGTAAGCGAACTTAAGTAAGGGGAAGGAAAAGAGGAAGAAGATGATATCAAAACATCAGCAGTGGTTGTCTTCCCACAAAGAGATAGTGGATGCTACTCTCTCATTACTTCTATTATGTTTTGTACTTTCCAGATATTGCTAGCTAGCTAGCTAAATACAACTAAGATACAGTTAGAGAGAGAGAATGTATATCTCTGTATCTGTCTCTCTGTATCGACCTACTAGCTAGCTAGCTACATATTATATCCATCTATCTATTTATATCTGTATCTACATCATGGTTCTTTAAGGCCAGTGGTGGGTCTTTGTCTTACAAATTAATACTTGAGAGCCTTAGCAGTCAAAAGAACTAGAAGGTATAATATTTTCACAATACTTTGGCTTTCCTCATGCTTTATCTCAGAGTCCACAAGCCATTTCTCTTTCAAGGAAAAAACATGAATGCTTAGGGCCTCCAAAGATCTAGGTGTCAGAGGAGCAGGCCAGCAGGAAGCCACAGCTATAGAGTAAGAACTCTAACATTTGTCTGACCCTTTGAGCCCTTTTGTGTAACTTATCTCATCTGAGTCTTAGACTAACCCTCTGAAGGAGGCAATGTGGCAAGATAATTTTTTGGCATTCATTTCAATAAATAGGTTTATGGATTCGTTCACTCATTTCTTCATTCATCCAACGACTATGTATTGAGTCCTACCACGTGCTGGGAACTTTGGCTCGCATAAGGGGTGATTATGAGATAAACAGGACAGACTTCTGGTTGGGGGAGACAAGTGACAAACCAGTAAATAAGCATACGAGACAATTTGAGATGCTGGTGGAAATAAAAATGATGCTAAAAACTAATTTTAAAATAGGGTTGCCCGAGAAGACCTTGTTGAGGAACACATTTGCGCCGAGACTCAAAGTAAAGGAGCTGGGCTGGGTGCTGAGTTGGAGGAGTGTCTGAGAAAAGACCGGCAGGCATGGAGTCCCTGAAGCGGGGAGAAGCCAGAGCTGTTCCAGGAGCAGAGATGATGCCACTGTGGCTGGAGAAAAGTGAAGGGGGCAGGGGAGAGAAAGCAGGAAAGTTCTTCCTCCCGGTTTCCAGACAAGTGTCTGGGTTCTCAGTACCTCCTGTCCTGTGGAAATCTTGTAAAATCTCCTGGGAAAATGAGACTTCCTTGGTCTTTTGTGAAAGCTTGAGCTTACTGTAGTTTATGATAAGGCTGGAAAGCTGGATGGATTAGAGGCAAAAGTGTCTCTCCTTGGTTGTTAGATGCACAGACAGAGATAGATGAGACAGAGATAGATGGATTGATAGATAGCAATTCCAGAGGCTAGAAGGATACTTGTTTCTTGAATGTACCTTGAGGTGACATGACTGCCTCTAGAAATAAATGTATGGCGATCTATGAAGGCCAAGTGCAGGCCACAGGGAATTCTAGCTTTGTCAGTTTCTGAGTCACGGCATAGAGAACTCATCCAGACCACTAGACCTGAAGGGACCATTGAAGCCAAGCTAATAGGCACTCAGAAATTACTAGTGTGAACGTGACACCTGGGCCTCCTTGGTCTTTTGGCACTGAGAAAGACCCCTGGAGCTTGGCCCAGCCCCTGAAGGCTGGGAAGGGCCAGTGGGAAATAGTGACTGAAACTGAGAGTGTGGTGGGACAGGGTGTGGGGGCAGACATGCATGATTTGCCAGTTACTCTCTGCATGCCCCATATCCAGATCCACTGTGCCCTTGTCTTCCCTGCTCTGTGCCCCGGGAGCCCTACCACTATGGTGTGCATAACCCTCTGTCTCTGTTCCTCTGACCTCCACTTGAATTCAGCCACCAGGAGACACAGGCAGATACAGAAGGAGGGTGGGAGGAACTGAACTCAGATACTTGCTGTCCTGGCTCCCTTCCTGGGGCCACTGTTCTGGCATTGGCTGTGCTGCTGAGACTGCTGCTCATGGTTATCAGCCCCTCTTTCAGGACTCTGGCTCACTGACCCCTGTAACATTTTTCTGTCCCTCATCCATTCAGGTTTAGGAGAGATCATAGCTTCTTGCTGTTGTTAAACCCAGTGTCGCTCTCCCTTGTCTGTTCTGTTAACTCTGCATACACTCTGTAAATAGTCCTTTAATTAAATCTCTTTCAGAAAAATCCCTTAAAGTGGACCACTGAGTTCTCGCTGGGTCACCAACAAACTCAAGTTGATTAAAAGGAAAATAATATTTCTTACAAACTCAAGTTTGCACACTAAGATTCATATCTTCTCTCTTAGGATGGGAGTTACTCTTGCTCACTTTACCTCAATGGAGAAAGGTTTAGTTAGTTATCTGTGTCACACAGCAGCAAGTAGGAAGCAGGGCCGGGACTTGAACTCCATGGCTGGTGTTCTTTCCTATGTACCAGAGCAAAATCAAATATCCGTTTCCTCATCCCATTACAAATAGAAGGTACTGGGTAATCAGCAAGGCACCCTCTACTTTATTATTACAAGAACTGTGGTCTTGGATGTGAGGGTCCTTTCCAGGTCATCGTTCCAAGACGATATCCCCTCCAGTTCTCTAAGCCTGGATAGAGGAGGCAAAATTGGCTTCCAAAGAGGAAACGTATTTGTTCCCATAGAAAGAGCGTCTACCTCTTGGAGCCTTCCAAACCCTGCAGTGTCAAGTAGCTGCCTGGCTTTCAACAGAGTGGACGTCGGTACTCATTGCAAGTCTCATGGTCGTTAGCAGGAGAAATGGTCTCTCGTCTTATGGACAGTGTTGAATGTGGCTTCTGCAGTTCAAGATCCTTTTTCAGTACTCATTAGTTGTATCCCAGATGAGCCTTCTGTTTCCTTTACTAGTTGGCCCATTAAAGGAAAGGCATGTATGTGGAAAGACAAGTGTGTTTGGTTTTGTTTTTCCTTGCAGACAAAATAGTCCTAGTGATCCTAATCCAAAACACCTATTGATCTGGGAGTTCTGCGCACAGGACATTAAAGGTTTTTCATTTTGTCTGGAAATGATGCTGCCAGTGTCGCCCTTCCTGCCTCCCAGCTGGCCCCGTAGCTTTTGAAGACCGTTCCCTCTCTGCAGTCGTTTTAGTTTGTGGATGCTGGTCTCAGCCCACACCGGAGAGTATATTTCTTCCGTTAGCAAATAATCATCTTCTTTTTTTTTTAAGTTTTTTTTAACATTTTTTATTGATTCATAATCATTTTACAGTGTTGTGTCAAATTCCAGTGTTCAGCACAATTTTTCAGTCATTCATGGACATATACACACTCATTGTCACATTTTTTTCTCTGTGATTGATCATAACATTTTGTGTATATTTCCCTGTGCTATACAGTGTAATCTTGTTTATCTGTTCTACAATTTTGAAACCCCAGTCTATCCCTTCCCACCCTCTACCCCCCTTGTAACCACAAGTCTGTATTCTCTGTCCATGAGTCTATTTCTGTCCTGTATTTATGCTTTGTTTTTGTTTGTTTGTTTGTTTTTGTTTTTTAGATTCCACATATGAGCGATCTCATATGGTATTTTTTTTTTCTCTTTCTGGCTTACTTCACTTAGAATGACATTCTCTAGGAGCATCCATGTTGCTGCAAATGGCATTATGTTGTCGGTTTTTATGGCTGAGTAGTATTCCATTGTATAAATATACCACATCTTCTTTATCCAGTCACCTGTTGATGGACATTTAGGTTGTTTCCATGTTTTGGCTATTGTAAATAGTGCTGCTATGAACATTGGGGTGCAGGTGTCGTCCTCATCTTCTTTGTGCTGCGAACTACTAACTTTTTGTTCCCTGCTCTTCTTGATGTTGGCCTCCAAAGGGCCTAGGATTGCTTTTCATTTTCATTTAAAGTTTTTATTCAAGTATAACACATACGTAGGAAAGTGAAAGTGGTAAATGTACAGCCCAAATTTCACAGCGTGAACCCAGTCACACATTCATGTAAGCACCACGACAAGAAGCAGAGTGCTGTCTGCTCCCTGGAAGCCCCTCGGAAACCTCTCCCGGTCCCCAGGGTACCTGCTCTCCTGGTATCCATCACTATTGGTAGATTTTTGCCTGTTTCTTGGACATTATATGGATTAACAGAATCATATTGTATAACTTCTGTGTCTGGTTTCTTTTGCTCAGTATTACATTTGCAACTTTCATTCAATTTTTTTTTAATTTAGCAAATTTATTCTCATTACTGTATAGTTTTCCTGTTGCACGATTTTATCAAAACATATTCAGTTTACTGTTGATGGACATTTGGGTTGTTTATGGGTTGCCTTTTTTTTTTTTTCCTTTACAAATAATGCTGCGGTGAAGATTTTGATGAGTTTTGGAGCATGTGCATAGTTACTTCTTTGGTTTCTCTCTAGGTGTAGAATGGCTGGGTCACATTTTATGCATGTTTTCAAGTTTATAGATACTGCTAGTTTTCCAAAGAATTTATCTAACCCCCCACCTTGAATTACTTTTCTCAGTATCTTTGCCAATACTTGGTTTCATTAGTCTCTTTAGTTTTAACATTTCATTTGTGCACTTAATTTGAGTTTTTCTGATGACTAAGGAAGTTCAACACCATTCTCTGTGTTTATTGGCCATTTAGGTATCTTCTTCAGCAAAAGGCCTATTCAGTACTTTCCCCATTTTTTTTTATTAAGTTGTCTACATTTTTCGTATTGATTTGTAAAAGTTCTTTATTTATTCTGTATGAGAGTTTCATTAGTTACAGATATAGTAAATATCTCCCTGAATTGGAGGCTTGCCTTTTCACTCTCTGAAATGATGTCTTTCATGGACAATTTCTTCCTTTTTTTTTTTTCTTTTTGCCCGTGGGGTGTGTGTGTGTGTGTGTGTGTGAGAGAGAGAGAGAGAGAGAGAGAGAGAGAGAGACCCTTATGGCAGACAGTTGGATGCCCAGGGAAAGAGAAGAATCTTCAAAATTTTGGGTATTTCCACTAGTTAGAATCTGAGATAACAGAGCACAAGGAGAAAATAAGTAGAGGAAAGTGAGTGGCCTGAGTCTAGGTGCGAACGTGAGAAGGACCCGTCAGCAGACTGGGGGTTGAGACTTGGTGACATTTTGTGTGTGGGAGGCCACAATTTAAAGTTATGCCCCATCATTTACTGTGAGAAATTATAAATGTAAGTAGTCTTCAGTCCAAATTGGCTTTTAAATCCTCTAATATATGAACACTTTCAATTATTTCACTCAGCTCCACTTTTATGTGCATTTTCATCCTTTTAGACCTTACAGCATTTTTCCTGTTTTGAACATGTCAGACAGAATGGACGTAATTATATTTGTAAAACCCCTCAAACAGAAAAGTCCGTAGTAGACCCAGAAACAACCCCACAGTCAGGACTAAAAAGACTGTGTAAATGTGCTAACACCAGCCATTAGGGAAACAGGGTTGATACACTTCTGTTTAGACACTATTGGGAAAATACCATAGACTGAGTATTTGATGATATTGAGACTTTTGCTCATCTAGTTTAGATGCTTTAGCTGAATATTTTTTTAAAAAGTAGAGTCCTTATCTTTAGAAATATATACTGAAATATTTATAGATGAAATTGTATTACATTGGGGACTTGCTTAAAATTATCCAGAGTACAACAGTATTGGACACAGTTGACAATTGTTGAAGTTGATGATGGTTCTTTTTCATACTATTCTCTAGACTTTTCTAAATGAAAAGGTAAAAATAGAAAGGCAAAAAAGAATGGGAAGAGAGGAATTATAGGTATTGAATCTAGATAACTCTCTCAAGGAGTTTTGCTATAAAAGGAAGGGAATTATATTATGTTATATTTATTATATATTATATAAGGTATTATATAAGATATTATATATTATATAGGGTATATAAGGTATATAATTATAAGATATTCTATTTATTATATACTATATAAGATATAAGATTTTTATATATTGTATAAGGTATTATATTTATTATATATTATATAAGGTATTATGTCTTATATAATAGGATCAAGAAAGAGTTTGGGGCTTTTTGTTTGTTTCTTTCATTTTAATATGTTATTTTTAGGGTTAAAGCCTGTTTATAAGTTATTTAGGAATAATCTAGTAGGGAGGGAAAATTTGATATGCTAGAGAGAGAAAATACAATTACATGATGTCTATATAATAGCGAAAAGAGAAATAATTTTCTAGGAGGAAGAACAGCACAAGCAAAGGCTTTAGGACAGCAATGAACTTGAAGTGTTTGAAGAGCAGACCAGAGGAGAAGAGGAGCCCAGAGGGCCCAGAGGGAAGTAAAAGAGAGGAGACTGGGTTGCTTCCTACCAACCAGATAATGTGGACCTGATAGGCTACTGTAAGGAATTTGGATTTATCCTACTGGTAATGGGAAAATAATGGAAGATTTTAAATAGGGGCGAGATATGATTGAAGTTAAGCTTTAGATTGATCTGGTATGCTATGTGAAATCGACTTGTGTGTATGCAAGTGAGCGTGCACGTGTGTTTTGATGCATGAAGTCAGCGTGGAGGCAGGAAGAGCAGTTGGAGACAGTTTCAGTATTCCAAATGAGAGACAGTCATAGTGTCTAGGGTATTATAATAAAGTCCCATAAATCAGTAAGAAAATGAAAGCCAATGAAGCAGAAAAAAAAAGGGGGGGAAGAATATGCTCTAGGAATTACTAGATGCGGTAACCCATGTGGCCACTAAACACATTTAAAATATATTTGATATCACTAGTAATTAGGAAAACTAAAATTATAACATCAAGATATTATTTTACCTAAATAAAAATGGCAAAATAAAAATGCTTAAAATGCCAAATGTTGGTAAAGAAAAAAAAGGAATCCTAAACACACCTGCTGTGAGGTGGTAGGGAAAATTGGCATAATCACTACGGAAGATGAATTGATAATAACTAGTAAAGTTCAAAATAATACATTCACTAATGAGCCAGAGACTCTACTTACTGAAATACACCATACAATGACCCCTGCACACGTGCACAAGGAGATATGTACAAAAATGTTAATTATTTGTAACAGCAAACAATGAATTTAAACAACCACCAACAGAAGACTGGATATAGTGGTGTTCAGTTCAGAAATAATATACAACCATTAATATGTATGTGAATTGATCTTTACATCTCCACAAAGACAGAGCTCATATCATTATCCTGAATAAAGAAACTTTTAGAATATGAGCCAATGAATATGAGGTCAGTTGTGTAAAAATTTTAAACCTACCAAATACAATTCACCAATTTTAATTCATTGAAACAAGAACTGACAGTTGACAGACTGATGTCTGGGTGGTGATTTCTTCATGGCTGAGAGAGAGGGATTAGATCGCTGAGATGCGTGAAGGGTCTGAAACTCTAGGGTGTTTTGCTGAAGCAAATGTTAGCATTTGCTGGTATGGGACAAATGAGTATTTTATACTCTTCTCTGGGTTTTTCTTTTTGTCTAGCTTAGACAAGCGAGTCTCAGAAGTATAAATACAAAGGTCGATATGCATATGGAAAGGTTTTCAACTTTCGTAGTGCACGAAGAAAGGCAACATTATACAAGGCACTTTCTAAATTTTTTGAATGAAGGGTAATACGGCAATGTGCATCAGCATTTAGTCTGTGGATTCTTTTTGAGCCAGAAGCCTGCCTTTGGGAATTCACCCTCAGAAAATGATTGGGCAAGTGGGCAAAGATACACATATAGTGATATTCCTCACAGAATGTTTTTATTATAGCCAAGATTAAAAACAATTTAAATGTTTCCCAATAGCTGTCTGATTAAATAATTCATGATGCATTTACCCAATGGAAAACTATGGGGTCATTAAAAATCCAGATCTGTTTTATTGTCATGAAAGTATATTTATATAAAGGGAAAGTGAAATGATCACAGAAAAATACTTAAATGTATGACCCATTTTCTATATAATGTACCTTTTGGGATTATGTGCATGAAAATCTAGCTTTATTTTAAAGTGTACAATGAGATCATGAATATTTATTAGTTTATTTGAGCTTCCTTTAGTCTTGTTGGGGAGGGGACAAGTTCCCCTTACGCCTCTTTGTTCCTTTGGCTGGTCTAATAACTAAATTAAATTGCCAAGATAGAATAACAGGGAGAAAAAATAATTTTGTAAATGAAGTGACCAAGCAGGCAGCTTCTATACCTTTTAGACAAAGAAACAATAAATTTGTGAAGATTAGACAAGACGAAGAAGTTTGGGCTTGGGGTAAATTAGTAAAGAAGTGACAAGGTCTTCTCAGCTCTCAATTCTCTACGTCTGGTGATAAGGATGTTTTTCTACCTCCTGGTACAGGGAAAGAACTTTTCACACAGGAGATTTCTTTCCTACTTTCAGAGGGACAAGGGAATGGCATCTCTAGGGGGTAGCCTGTCCTGAAATCCATCAGTCTCAACATCTTAAAATAAATATGCACAATTTTTATAGTAAAACTTTGAGACACTTGCACTTGAAAATAAGAAGACACTAGGAACTGAAGACAAGAATTATCTGAAGCCAAAGGATAGGAATTTGAACAGTTTCTGCCCCTTCTACCATACATGCTACCATACACGCCACACACACACACACACACACACACGCACCCTACTCAAATGCAAAGGTAGGGAGAGAGAATGGAGGTTGAAAGTAATAGCCATGACAGGGCTTCTCTATGAATGGGCTCAGAGGAAAGATGTAGTGTACATGCCAGGGGATTTCACTGAGCTCTTGATGGATGGGAAGGACAATGGAGGGAGGGACTTGGAAAGGATTTATGGGGGCCAGGATTAAGAGAGCATGTGAGAATGCCGTCGCTAAGCCGGCTAGAGGTAAGAGAAACATGTGGAACACTTCAGTGAGACATTAACTAATGCTTCTGCACAGGTGCAGCTGAATGGGGCTAACACCTTACATCAGATCCTCTTCGTGTTGTCCGGGACGTCTGCGGATAAACAAACAGAGGTGGCGCAGACAGGGAGGCCGGGCGGGGGACGGAAACCATTTCTACATTCTTTGCTCTCTAGGCTTAGAAATATGTTGCTTGACTCCATGCTCAGAGTTTGCCCACCTGTTTCTACCCACCCTGTGAGCCATAAACACTCCCGGTCAGGCTCTGGGGCCCAGGACTGAAGCCTTCCTGCCACTTGTCTGGGTTGCTGAGCATTGGGGTGCTCTGTAATAGGCTGGGGTCTGAGTCAACTTATGAATATGGCTGCTGAGAAAAATGCGGTCTGCCCCTAAGATGAGTTCTCTCCAGGGGAACCCACCTAGTATAAAATGATATGGCTGTTGGGGGGGGGGAGAAAACATTTATTAAGTGCCTATTATATGCCTGATACTTTTATATGAATTATTGTTAAGATTCTCAAAGCCACCCTATAAGTTTATCTTTCTGGTTTTATAGGTGAAAAAGCTGAATTTCAAAGGGATTAAGAGGATTTCTAGCTCATAGTTTCAGTGATAATTGTCAGAACTGGACTGAAGAAAAGTTCATTCTTTCTCAACCAAATTCTAGAACCTTATTTATACTCCACAGGGTTTTACAAACTGAATTTCTTTTCCTGTCAGTTAGTTACAACTAGCATTTTTGTGTTACTGAAATATAGAACTGAGTAAAATAGAAAACCAGGTATGCCCTACATATGCAGAGTTCTATGAAACTTGCATGTGTGTGTACTGTGACACATGAAAACACACTTCTTACTGAGGGGTGCAGGCAAAGAGGCCAAAAGTTATTACACTGCCCCGGCTGTACCCTCCTACCTTGGCATCACCCTCAGTCCTAACTGCAGGGCCTCTAAACTGGGCCCTGGAAGTAAGTGTGGTCCCTTCTACTCATCTGAACAATATCCAGACAAACCTAAAGGGAATCAGGAAGTTCCCTGTATTAAATACATATTATAACATGAAAGAGACTTGTGGCTTCCTTTTGAATTTTTTTCTCTGAAACTTATGTGGCGTTGAGGGTCTGTTATTCCTCTGTTATTTTTACTGTCACTACTTGTGCATAGAGCAGGGCAACAGAGTAAGCAAAGGGAAGTGAGGAGCCTAGAAAATGTTACTGGAGCCACTACCCACATGCAGGCTGCATGAACTTTTGGGTTTTGAACATTATTTGCAAGTATGAACTATATTGTACCTTCAGGGACGATGTGTAGAAAAAAGACAAGGATAAAGGAAAAACAGCATGTAACAGATTTAAAAAAGTGATTCCAGGACCTTGTCTTCCTTACCACTTATGGTCAAGTTCCCTGATCATTTTTCTCGACACAGCAGGTCACTGAGTGTTTAGAACACTGAAACTCCAGGGAGATCAAGCCAACTGGGAAACAAGCACTCTTGTAAATAATTTCATTCCCTTACACACAGAGCATCACTGTCTTGTGCTGGCAAGAGGTACACAGCTCTTCCCTTCCTTGTCTGGTTAAGAAACATCACAGTGCTAGGGGCTGCGAGGTACACAGAGACATCACAGAATAAGGTGGAAGAGAACTTAATTAAACAATCTAGTGAACATAAAAGAAGACGATTAAGTGCCAGTGAAGAGAGTTTCTTAAATATCTGCTAAAATAGACGCCCCTTGATTAGATAAACCTCAGGGCAGTAGTTATTGCCAATGGTGTATTTCAGTTATTCAACTTTTTAAAACTTTTGAACGATATTAGAATTGCTTAAGATTTGTAAAAAAAAAAAAAGGTACAGAGAGTCCCCACATGCACTTCTCCCCAGCTTCCTCTAATGTTAACATATTGAGTTAATACCCAGTGCCAATGCTGATTTCTCAGATTTGACAAGGTAATATTTTTCAAATCTGAGAAATTAGCATTGGCATTGGCTATTAACTCAATCACATGTTTCTTTCAGATTTCATCAGTTTTCCTGTTATTGTCACTGTCCTTGTTCCCAGTCAGATTTCTAGAATGTGCTTAATTTTGGTGTTGTTTGCGAAAATAACGGTTATTTTTCCAAGTCTTGACACTGTGCTGTACACCAGAAATTGACATATTATAACTGACTGTACTTCAATTTTTTTTTTAAAAAAGGGCTTTTCCAAGTCTGACTATTTTGCAGAGGGCAGAGGGAATAACATAACAGGTGCCACCTGCTACGGTATTTTGCTGGATCACAGAAATCTTGGTCAGGATGGAACTTGTGTTACCACTCTACCAGTCAGCTGAGGAAGCTGATTTTGAACATGGATGACATAAAACCATGAACACTTTACTTTTCACCTTCAACTTAGTCACGAGAAGTGTTTTTAGGCCTGTCTGAAATTATTTATAGGGAATTACTAAAATTATTATATATATATATATGTATATATATATATGTGTGTGTGTGTGTACATATATATATAGGCCTGACAATTAATCTAGTCCAACCACCTCATTTACAACTATAGGAACTGAGAATTAAGGAAATCTAAGTGACTTTCCCAGGGTCACTTGATGACTTAGTGGCCAGTTTGGAATCCACTTTGGGCTCTTTTCCTCCCTTTGGAGAGGTACACAAATCATTCCTCAAAGAGTTAAAACCTTGAGGTATCTTCTTTCCTCTCTCTACCCAAACTTAATACTATTTTTATCAAACATTCTGTCCATTGTGAAGAAGCTTTGCCACCTCTCCATGTGTGGCCTTTGGAGGAGACTTACCCTCTTGGGTGGATAATTAGCTGTTCTCAGCTTTCTACCACGCCATTTCAAAGAAGCTGGGCTTCTCAAGTCTGTGGAATTCCTCAACAACTACTTCATGCCTCTCTTTCTCTGGGAGTTGGTTGGGCTGTCTTTTCCTTCTTCTCTGTGCTCTTTCCTTCTTCTCAAGTGTTGCTTTACCTGTATTGAGTTTTAGTTCATATTTCCTTACATTACTAAGAAAACTAAACTGCGGCCAGGTACTTTGGAAAGAATGTCTGTGGAAATCATAAAATGCTTCCTCTTAATCCACTGCGATTAATTTTTCCATAAGAATTTTGAGTCTATTAGGCTTGTTTTTATAGCAGTTACTGAAAAAGGATATCTGTCAGGCACACCATATATTTATTGTAGATACCGTTGTTAACGAAATGAAGTCAACATATCAGTTTTCAGTTTTAAAGTGGTAGGTATCAGATAATCACCAGAAACAAACTTGTCAGTTGGGTCTGGAAAGCCATTGTTCAACACACACTGAATAAAATAAAGTGCCTCACTTTCAAAGGGATGAGGGCTCAGTTTTTTTAAGCTCATCACCTAGCCTTACCTCACACAGTAATAAAATGGTCTAATTCCTTCTTGTAGCATGCAGAGCTCTTTAATAAACAATGACTTGATGTCCGAGAAGTGTAGGACATCATAATCCATTTTTGGGTGGACTCTTTAGTTATGTCTAGATGCATATTGTGGAAAGAACATTTACTTTGAAGCCAGTCAGAACTGGAGTTAAATATAGGCTCTTCAATTTATTGTTTGTATGGCAGTGGGCCAGTTATGTAGTCCTTTTGAAGATTCAGTTTCCTCATCTGCAAACACTTCTCATGACTAAGTTGAAAGTGAAAATTGAAAATACTGTATTTTCTATACCTTCTTAGCATTTTGCTGTACTCCATAAGCCAAAATACTTTTAAAATCATGTCTCCCCAAGTTATCAGATGAATAAAAGTCCTACACTGCATACTTGATTCTAAACACAACCCAGGACTCTTCTTGATTAAGGTAATTCTTCTACATCATGTATATCCATCAAGATTGTAAATACCTTGCGGTCCTCCTGAGCCACACTACATGCTTCTTGTGTTTTGATTTTTCCTATGGCATCTATTGTTATGCCCTCTGCACAAGGAGGGATTAATGAGATGAAGAGAGAAACTGAACCAAATTGATAAACAGTCTTATAATGACTAAAGGAAACTTTTGATAAGGCAGTCCCCTATAGAATAAAGAGAATGGGGTTAACCGTCTGTGGCAGGCAGAATAATAGCTCCCCAATGATGTCCTTGTCCTAATTCTCAGAAACTGTAGATAACTTATTTTAAATAGCAAAAGAGATTTTGCAGACATGATTCAAGTATGTCATCTTAAATTATCTGGGTGAGTCCAATCTAATCACGAGTCCATTTAGTACTTCTAACTCCCAGAATTGTAAGATAATAAATTTGGGTTGTGTTAAGCCACAAAGTATGTGGTCATTTGGTATAGCAGCAATAGAAAAATAATACTCTTTCCCTAGAAGGCTCTTAAGGAGAAGAGATTAGAAGAAAGGTGATATAAGGGAACAGAAATTCTCAGGAGTATTTTTTTTTCCTGGTTCTTGGAAATTCAGCAAGGAGCTCAGTGTCCTAAAATGATAAGGATGTATCAGAGATCTGCCAACAGCAGGACCCAAGAAGAGGTCAGCATCCCTATCATGAAGTCAAACATGTAATGGTCTACATGGGAAAAGGCTCACTTTGGAGCTAAAAGCCCTTGTTGAGCTGAGGCCTAGGAAAAGAAGTAGGGTAAATTTTTAAGAGCATAAGACAGATGGTTTGGCTCAATCCTGAAACTATTATTTACTAGCTTGATGAATTTGGACAACCTCCTAAACTGTGCTAAGCTTCAATTTCCTTACCTCTCAAATGACATTAAATCTACTGTACCAGTGGGGGTGTCATGAGGCTAATGCATAAAAATTCTCAGCACAATTCTGTGCACACAGTAAGTATTAAACACCCACTAGCCATTTTTAGTTTTTTCTTATTGGGAAAGAATTGTGATTCCTGAACTCCAGCAAACTAAAACAGGGGATTAATTTTTCTGATCAATCAAAACATTTCACTGTGCATCAGATACTGTATCAAGCACTGGAGCTAGAGCAAAAAATAGCACTTTTTGGCACAGTCTCCAAAAAAAGAGTAATTAAAAAAATAATGGATTCATTTAATGTTCTCAGTCTATAACAAGATAACTGAATGATGAGAATATAAACTCACTACAAGTACATGTAGTACGTATCATACATATTCTTAAAATATGATCATTATAAAAATAATCATACATAAGTATTTGTTGAAGATTCTTATCATATTATTAAGAGAATAACAACAGAATATAATTTAATAATGTCAGAAAGACTACAGGTGAATCATTGTATTAATGGACAGTTTGGGGAGGTGCTCTACTTTGTCACTGTCATTTCTGTGGGCCCAAGTTCATTATTAGAAATAAATTGGTGTCAAAATTTCAACAGTAGTTAAAGCTACAATTAGACACACACACACACACACACACACACACAAACCCGTCAGTGCAACCAAGCAGCAAATGAGTACAACAGCTTATATTGAGAAGGAAAATAATTTAGATTTCCCCAAATAGTATGTGAAGAATAAAAGTTCTCATTTTTGAGTTCTGCAGTAGAAGGAAGATAGGGTTACCAGGAACAAACAAGACAGAGTCAGAAGCAAGAAATTCTACATCTACACTATTTAGTGCCAGTACCAACCCAAGCAAGTTTCTTTGGAAGTAACTGATGATTCCTGATAAGTTCTCATGAAGGTGAGGTTATTATAAACATTGTCCAAAGAAAACCTTGTGTAATGGTAGCAAACCTCGCTGCTGACATAGTCCTTAAAAAACTTAATCTTTGCCTGTCAAATGAGTGTAAAATGATACCTCACTGTGGCCTTCATTTGCATTTTCTTGATCACTAACGAGGTTGAACATATTTTCATGAGTTTATTGGCCCCATGAGTTTCTTCATCTCTAAACTGCTTCATGCTTGTTCATGTCTTTCACCTGTTTTTCTGCTGGACTATTTGAGCTCTTTTTGATTTGTAGAGAATTCTTCATATTATTGAGGGGAAGTTTTAAATTATAAATTTAATTTCCTTTATACCTGGAGAGCTATTCAAATGTTATATTTCATATTGAGTAAGATGTGGTAGTTTTGTGTTTTTTGAGGAAGTAGTCCATTTCATCTAAATTGTCAAATTTATATGCAGAGTTCAGAGTTTTGTATGTGTATATGTATGTGTATGTTGTAGCTCGTTCATAGTATTACCTATTACCCTTTTGACGTAGGCACAGTCTGTAGTGATACCCCTGTTTCCTTCCAGATACTAGTAATTTATGTCTTGTCTTTTTTCCATTGTTAGTCTTACTAGATTAGCAATTTTTTTGAACCAACTCTTTGTCCCATTGATTTTTCTCTCTTTTCTGTTTTCAGTTTCTTTGATTTCTGCTCTTATCTTTGCCATTTTTTTTTGCTTCCTTTGAATTTTTTTTCTCTTCTTTTTCTAGGTTCTTGAAGTGGGAGCTTAGATTATTGATTTGAGACTTTTCCTTTCTTCTAATATATATGTTTAGTACAATAATTTCCCTTTCTGTATTGCTTTAGCTGTGTCCCTGAAATGTTGATATGTTTTATTTTTATCTTTACTCAGCTTAATGTATTTTTTTAATTCCTCGTGATCCATGAATTATTTACAAGTATATGGCTTCATTTCTGAATATTTGGAGATTTTCTTGTTGTTTCTCTATTATTGATTTCAAGTAGATTCCATTGTGGTCAGAAAACACATTTTGTATGATTTCTGTTCTTTAAAATGTATTGAAGTTTGTTTTATAGTCCTAGATGTGATCTATCTTGGTATGTGTTCTGTGGGCACTTCAAAAGGTATATTTTGCTGTTACTATATGGATTGTTCTTTAACTCCATATAATCCTTTTTAGTTGATGGTATTGTTGAGTTCTACATCATTGCTGATTTTCTATCTAGTCAAGTTTTGAGAGGGGATATTGGTGCCCCTAACAATATATGTGAATTTGTCTTTTTTTCCTTTAAATTCTACAAGTTTTGCTGCACATATTTTTTCAGTAATGTTGTTTGCTCATACTCATTGAGAATTGTTATGTGTTCTTGTGGAGTAAGTCTTCTATCATTATATAATCTCATCTGTCTCTAGTAATTTGCTTTGCTTTGACATTAAAATAGCCACTCTTGCTTTCCTTTCATTTATATTTGTGTGGCTATCTTTTCCCCATGTTTTTAATTTCAACCTGAATTATCTTAATCTGAATGATAAAAGATAAGCAAGAGATGTCAACATCAAGAAACATCAAGATAACAGATTTTAGAATTATCTGACAAATACTTGAAAACAGCTATGATAAAAATGCTTCAATGAGCAATTAGAAACATGCTTGAAACAACTGAAAAAAATTGAAAGTCTCAGCAAAAAGAATAGGAGATATTAAGGAGAAACAGGTGGAAATTTAAAAACTGAGAAAATTATAATAGCAAAAATTAAAAGCTCAGTGGACAGACTCAGTAGCAGACTGCAAGAGGCAGAGGAAAGAATCAAAGAACTGATAGGTAGAACAGTAGAAATTACCTAGTATGAAAAACAGAAAATAAGCTGAAAAAAGATGAACTGAGCCTTAAAACCTGTGGGACTATAGTAAAAGATCTGAGATTCACGTCCTCACTCCTAAAAGAATAGAAATACAATAAAGATGAGAAGTATTAGAAGAAATAATGGCTGAAAACTTTCTAAATTTGACAGAAGATATAAACCTAGATTCAAGGAGTGAACCTCTAAGAGAATCCAAAGAAATTCATACCAAAATACATTATAATTAACCTTCTGAAAACTAAAGATTTAAAAATTTTATAGCAGCTCATAGAGAAAAAAAAAACTCATCTATAGAAGGAAGACAGTAAATATGACAATGGATTTCTCACATGATACCATGAATGCCAGAAAGAAGTAGCACATTATTTTTCAGATGCTAAAAGAAAAGTCATATTAACCCAGAACCCTGCACCCAATGAAAATATCCTTCAAGAATGAAGAAATAAGTCATGACATTCTCACATGAAGGAAAATAAAGATAATTTGTCCTCTGCAGAGCTGCCATTTTAAAAAATTGACTAAAGGAAGCAGGCAAGGCTTTATTAAAAACATTTGAAGACAGATGCATTAGTCACTGCCACCTGGGGCAAAGAATAACAATGGGGTGAACAACAGACTAACCAAAAACCTTTAGAAGAAAGGCTGGGGAATGAGAGGCTTTGGGGAATAAAGCTTTGAAAAGCTTCCACGTATTCTTGGGAATTTAGTATACCACGCACATGCCCAAGTCTGGATGCACATTTGAAAAAGATTTGAGAAAGCCCTAAACCCTTACTTAGAGCTAAACTTTAGACTCTGTGCAAGTAGGATATTGAAGGCTAAAGCAGACTGGTGAACTGCTTGTCTGAGTGTTGAAGACATACCCCAACACACATACAGAGCATTTCTGAAAAGACTGGGTGATGTATGTGTGTGGGCATGCACACGTGTGTGGGCACATATGCATGTGTCCCATATATTTGAAGAAACCTCAGTGGCATTGCTAGCTGAGGACTAAGCTAATGGAACAGAAGCATCAGTGGCCAGAAAGGACAAAGATTAAAACCTTTATAATATTAATTCAGAGGAGTCATTAATCTAACAAACAACAACGTCTATGACAAGCAATAACAATAAACTCTGGGGAGAAGCATCTGATTTCCAGAGTTGTCTTACTATAATATTCAAAATTTCCAGCTTTCAGCAAAAAAACCACAGGGCATGCATGCAAAGAAATGTGAAAATATAGTTCATACACAAGGTAATTAATAGAAAATATCCTTGAGGATGCCCAGACACTTGACTTACTGAATAGAAACTTTCAACTGATCGTTTTAAATATGATTAAAGAACTAAAGGAAACCATGAAAGCAATTTCTCACCAAACACAGAAGATCAATAAAGAGAAAGAAATTAGAATAAAAGAACCAAAGAGAAATTCTGGAGTTGAAAACAATAGCTGAAATGAAAATTTCATTAAATGCATTCAGTAGCTGAGTGAGTAGTCAGAAGAAAGAATCAGTGAACTTGAAGATAGGATCATTGAAATTACCCAGTCTGAGTGACAAAAAGAGAAAAAAAATAAAATAAAAATGGACAATACTTAGGAGATGTCTGGGACACCACAAATCATGCCTAGCTATGCACAATGGAAGTCCTTGAGGGAGAAGTGAGAGAGAAAGGAAAAAGATTTGCATTTGTGAAATGGTTTCTGAAATCTTCACAAATTTGATGAAACATAAATCCAAGAAACTCAACAAATTCCAGGTAAAGTAATGCAAAAGAATTCACATTAAACTACATTGTAATTAAACTGCCAAAATGCAGAGACAAAGAGAGAATCTCAAAAGCATCAAGAGAGAAGTGACTCAGGTACAAAGGATACTCAATAAGATTAATGGCTGATTTCTTATCAGAAACCATAGAGGCCATAACGTAGCAGTATGACATATTCAAAGTGCTGAAAGAAAAACACTACCAATCAAGAAGTCTGTATCTGGCAAGACTATGACTCAAAAGTGGAGGAGAAATTAAAATACTCCCAGATAAACAGAAACTGAAAGTTCATCACTAGTAGACCTGTCCTACAAGAAATACTAAAGAGAGTCCTTTGGGCCAATATGAAAAGACACTAGTCAGTAACTCAAATCCAAACAGAGAAACTAAAATACTGGTAAAATAACCATGTGAGTAAAATAAGGGTCACGATTAATGAATTTTTGATTTGTAACTCTTCAACAAATCTTCAGAGAAGATTAAGTGGGGTCATTACTACTCACTTACAAAAATAGAAAGTATTATGGAAAATATTATTAACAATCATATGCCAACAAGTCAGATAACCTAGACACACAAAGTATCAAAACTGACTCAAGAAGAAAACAGAAAATCTGAATAGATATATAACAAAGAGATTGAATCAGTGACCCCAAAACTTCCCTCAGAAAGAGCCTAAGTTCAGTTGGGTCTGCTGGTGAATTCTAACAAATATTTTAAGAACAATTAAAATCTATCCTTCCCAAGTCCTTCCAAAACAGAAGAGAAGAAACATTCTATGAGGCAACCATTACCTTGATATCAAAACCAGAAAAAAAAGGAGTCACAAATAAAAACTACACACCAATATCCATAGTGAACATAAATGCAAAAATTCTCAACAGAATACTAGCAAATGGAATCCAGTAGCATATTAAAAAGATATACACCATGACCAAATAGGATTTATTCCAGAAATTTAAGGATGCTTAAATATATGAAATCATTCAATATAAATGCCATATTAGAATGAAGGAAAAAACCTGCATGATCATCTCAATTGATGCAGGAAACGTACTTGCCCAAGTTCAATGACTTTTTATGACAAAAGCACTGAACAAACTGGGAATAGACCTAAATTTCCTTAACCTGATAAAGGGCATTTATGAAAACACATAGCTAACATCATATTTAATGAAAGATTGAAAGCGTTCTCCATGATATCAAAGACAAGATGTGGATTTCCATTCTCACTACTTCTGTTCAGCTTTACACTGTAAAGTCTAACCAGGGCAGTTAGGCAAGGAAAAGAAATAAAAGACACTCAGATTGGAAAGGAAGAAGTAAAGTATCACCAGTCACAGATTATATGATTTTATATGAGGAAAATCCTGAAGAATTCACAAAATATTATTAGAGATAATAAAAAAGCTCAGCAAAATTGCACCATATAAGATCAATATATGGAATCATATGTATTTCCATACTAGCAATAAATAATCCAAAATGGAATTTTAAAAAGTTTCCTTTAAATAATATCATCAAAAAGAATAAAACATTAGGAATAAACTTAACTAAGAAGGTATAGGACTAATACATTGAAAAATACAAAATAAATGGAAGGCCTAAATGAATGGAAAGAACTCTGTGTTGTGGATTTGATTAATATAAACAATTCAGTGTTGATATTAATAATTGGTATTAATATTGTTGAAATGGCAATACTCAAAGCAATCTGCAGATTCACTGCAATCCCTATCAATATCCCAACAGTCTTTTATGCAGAACTGAAAAATTTGGTTCTAAAAGTCATGTGGAATTGCAACAGGCCTGAATGGTCAAAACAATTCAGAAAAATAAGAGTAAAGTTGGAAGACTCACACTTCCTGATTGAATAACTTACTCTAAAGTGACTATACTCAAAACAGTATGGCACTGGCATGAAAACAGATGTTTAGATCAATGGAATAGAATTGAAAGTCTAGGAATAAATCAATACATCTATAGTAAATGTATTTTCAGCATGATTGCCAAGCCCATGGAATGAGAAAGAACAGTTTGTTTTTTTTAAATGGTGATGGGTTAGATGGATATCCACATGCAAAAGAATCAACTTAGATTCCTACCTCACACCATATACAAAAATCAACTCAAAATGGATTAAAAACATAAATGTAAGAACTAAAACTATGAAACTTTAAAAAGAAAATACAAGGGTAAATATTTATGACATTAGATTAGGCAGTGGTTTAAAGATGATATCAAAAGCATAAGCAATGAAAAAGTAGATAAATTGGACTTTGTCAAAATGTAAAAACTTCGGTGCATGGAATCAAGAAAGTAAAAAGATACCTTAGAGAATGGAAGAAACTATTTATAATCATATGTCTGATAAAGGTCTAGAATCCAGAGTATATAAAGACCACTTACTTAAAACTTAATATTAAAGGCAAGGAGATCCACATGCGGAAGTGTTCTCACTGAAAACTAACTGGAGACTGGTAGAAAGACTCCTGTACAATCAAGTCTGAAAGAAAGATGCACACAGAGTCAGGTAGAAAGGGAAGATAAGCAATCAGGTGAGCCCTTGTGTCTCTGGGAGGGGAAAAGAGAGATCACACAGGCGGAGGTGCTCCCTGGGGAGTGAGCAGTTCAAGCTCCACATTGGGTGCCCCAGCCTTGGGGTCCAACATGTTGAAGATGAGCCCCCTCGGCTGGGTGGAGGGCCAGCGGTCCGACAGGAGGGCTGTGGACAGTATTTTACACAACTCTTCTCTCCTGTGTTAGGATTTTCCTAAACCTCCCTGTGAGAGAGAAAACATAAATGGAGGAAAAATCCAACAGTTGGGCAACGTTACACTCGACTTATTTTCCAGACTTCTCAGGGAAGACAGAGTCCTTTGGAGGGAAGTAGATGAATTTTCTTACCTATATCTTGATACCCTTTATCAAAAACCAACTGACCATAAATGTGAGGGTTTCACTCCTGGACTCCCAGTTCTGCCCCATTGATCTGCCTGTCCTTCTGTCAGTACCACGCTGTCTTGATTCCTGCAGCTGTGTAGTAGGTTTTCAAATTGGGAGGTCTGAGTTATAACTTTTCTCTTTTTTATCAAGATCATGTATCTGTTTTGGGTCCCTTGAATCTCTGCAAGATTTTTAGATCAGCTTGTTCATTTCTGTACTTCAGTCCATAACAGCATGCAAGCTGCAAACTGCCAGGCCACCATCTGGTCAGCCTCCCGAAGCCCCAGGCACACCAGACGAGCTGTGGTTTTCTAGAGGGCTCGTGTACTTCATGCCGCCATACCTTCGCACATGCAGTTCCTTTCGTTCAGAGTGCTCTTGCCCTCTCTGCCATCCCTTTCCCTGCTGGTAAACCCCTGTTCACACTTCAGGGCAAATGTGAATATTACTTCTTGTAGAGTCTTCCTTGATTCTTGCTTCAGGGTACCCAAGGAATTTCATATATTTAGCCATTAAATATGTGACCTGGGCGAGCTACTTATTCGGGATAAACCCCAGTTTCCTCTCTATAAAGTGAAAATAAAAATAACAATATGGTATTTTCTATCTGCTCAGGTTGTTGTGAGGATTGAACAGGTGGAAGCCCACGGAGTGCCTCCAGCTCATGGAGAATGCTGTTGTTGTTAGTTAATGCGATGTGTTAATTGCATGTTAATTATATGCCCCTTGGAGCAGGGACTTTGTCCCTAGGACATAGCACCCAGCTATGCCCTCAATAAACATTGATTGATCCATCCACCTGGGAAAATCCTTCTAGATCGTCTTCCAAGTCTCTCATTTCACAGATGGGTTCGTTGCAGCCCAGAAAGGAGGAACTTGCCTGAAGACCCAAGCTAACTGATGAGGGGGCCGGGCCTCTGACACCAGAAAAATTCTCTCTGCTCTTTCTCTTGTGGCCTTGTATTCTCACAAAGCCAGAGACCCATTTTTCTCTTCCTTGGCAAAACCCTGTGAAGCCTGTTGCAGTGATTAAGAGACAGCAAGAAAGAGTTGCTCTTTCTCTGGGCAAATACAGATGATGTCAAACTCTTCCCGGGGCAAGGTTTCTGTGGGTCCATGCTCCTGGGGCAGCTACCACAACAGCAGAGGCTGCGTGGAACCCCGGGAACCCCCTTCCAGGCGATAAATCTCACCCCAGACCACCACCCTCTACGGCCCCATAAATCGCTACAGCGGGTATGCCAGACCAGACTGATGTGTGGGGTTTTTTGTGTCCCTGACAGTCATTCAGCTGAGTTATTACCAATAGAACGTGAACATATGCATTTCACACATATGTACTGAGCCTCTGGAATTTGTCCAGACTCATCAGAGTCTGAGACCGAGACAAAGTCTGTGACCCAAAGATGAGAATCTGGACAGCTTCTGGAATACTTCATTTCCTTTATATGTTTTAATCTTCCCTGTTTTTTTTTTTTCCCAACAAGGGGCTTTTTGTTGTTTTGTTGTTTAATATTGAATGGACACTTCTGAAACATTGGATAGAAGGAGCCTTGGGTCGTACAAAGAACCCTGATTTCCTAATGAAGACTCTTGGGTTTAGTCCCCACTCTAACTGAAAGACTTTGCAGCTTCAGCAGCTTCACCTTTCTGACATCCATTTTCCCATGTGAGTAATAGAAGACTTTAGTGTCTGAGATCCCGTCCAATGTTAACATGTCAGGCGTCTAAATCACCCCACCAGGCTTTTAAACAGCCCTCAGGAAGTGCCTCTCCAGCCTTTGTGATACTCACATGTTCCTGTGGCTGGCAAGTGTGCCGTCTCCCCCTCATATCGTACAGAAGGAAAAACAAATACAAGATGGGCGGCTATTTCTTAACAGGAGATTTCGTGACATAGGAAAAAGAAAGAAATCAAGATTTAGATCATATCTCTGCCAGTAACATTCTATGTGTCTGTAACTTAATTATATAATAAATATATACTGTTCTTAGCATGGTGAATTTCATTTATTAAGTTTAAAGTACACACACACACACACACACACACACAATGCACCTAATGCAATCCCCGGCATATAATAGGTACTTACTAAATACTAACTGCTCATCTTCCTCCTCTTGCTGTTTTTGCCCCTCGGGAGGAGTTCCAGGCATGGAGATGACAGCTGCTTGTCTGCAATGTTTTTGGAAGGATCTTCTAGTACTTTCCTCTTGGGCTGCCCCGGTGACCTATCCCTTGAGTCAGCCTCCGTGGCTTGCAGACAGCTGAGCTGAAGTCAGACTTTGGACAGTTTCTCTGGCAATCCTGTTTTGTAATAAAGGGAGGCTCGCTAGTGATTATTTCAAGTTGGGCACAACAAACAGGCAAACTGGGTGGAAGGTGCTTGGAAGTGAAATGACCAGGGTAAGGACCAGCTAGAAATACCAGGGCACTCCAGACCTTTTAATTCCCCAAAGCTGGGTACTGGGGAGAAACTAGCAGTTTGCCGATGTCTCTGTGCGAGCTCCTCACTGTAGTGTATTGAGGCATTTACAGGAAAATTGGGCCTTCTTCCCTCCCTTCTTTCTGCTTCTTCATCTTTGATGCATTCTCCATCCTGCCCAGTAGGCAATTCTGTTGGACTTCTGCTTCCAAGAAGCTATTTGAAGCAGTTCTCATTCTGACCAAACACAGTGTGTGTAATAGCCCTGACCACAGGATTCCTTAGACTAGTGGTGGACATAAGATTACTTCCTGTGCAGCTTGAAGGTGCTTTGCTTGGCAACAGTGCACAGCACTAAGATGCCTCAACCATCACCTTGCATTTAAATAATCCAACTTCCTTTGCAGAATCACAGGTATCGGGGGAGGAGAGAGAGATGGGAGATTCTCCATCCTCAAATTCACGCCATCGCTTCTCTGGCAGGAGATAATCTATTCCACAAATTATTCATTTACCTGCTAGGTTTGAGGGGCTGAGTAACACACTGATGAACCCTACCTTGCAATTTGATTTTGGCTCTTTTTAGTGTCCTGCCTCAGCACGTGTGCCTGGCCACATCACCCAAAAGTTATTTTATCCTTGGTTGTTACAAGCTTTCCAGTCAATTTCCCAAGGAAATATTTAATTGAAAGAAGGATAATATAAAATAGATTGGAACTTCCTACCCTTAGGGCAGCTGGGAACTATACACTGCTTGCCAAAATGTTTTCTGAGAGGAATGTAGAAACCAAAATTTAAAATGAGTATAAAAATTACTTTCTTCCTCCTCTTCCCCCACCTCCTTGTTCCAATAAATTTCTGGGAAGAGGAAAGAAGGTTTTTTGATATACTCAATGTATTTGTCTCTCTGTTTAGTCATACTTGGACATAAATAATATCAGTGCCTCCAGAAGTCGATTTCTTGGCTTATGTTTACTGATGACCACAGAACTTTTTACATTTTTAGCAGACATTTAAAATATCCTGTTATTTGTGCTTATTACATGCTGTGCATGAAGGAGAAATTGTACGTATTCATATTTGATTCATTTGATGATCTCAAAGCACTTAGTGAGTAGACCCTATAGAAATCCAGTTTGCTCTATTGATGAAGGAGGATCTGCCTACTCTGTCCAGAGTGGAGTCTGAGGCCAGGAAAGTGGCATGTGAAAACCCTCCTTTCACAGCTGCCCCTGGCTCTGAACCGCAACTCATGGCCACTGCATTCCTCCCAAAATACTGGGCTTGGCAATTTAGGAACACCACAAAACATCAGCATAAACTTGATCAATAAATATCAAATCTCAGTTAATATTTGCATTTCCATGTGTGCATGCTCTGGGGGTTCTGGGGGTGGCGTAACAGTGGGACAGCTGATTGCCTGGTAGGACGCTTGTAGGGCAGTTCAAGCTGTACCACTACTGCCATTGGTTGAGGTCCTCCCTCCTGCGGAGCGTTAAACCCGGCACTTCCAGCCTGCCTGGCATATTCTCACAAGCAGAGTTGCAGGTGCTCACGGTAGGATGCCACCCTTAGGTCCTAGAAGAGTGAGTGCCACATGGCCAAATCTGGGACACTAGGAACACCTGCTATGTATTCCGTCTAGCACTTTGGAAAAAGGAAGTTGGAATGGAAATGCAGAGTAGCTGTGAATTGTGAAGTGTAGCTCCAACAAGATGGACAGGACTCCTCACCCCTTTTAATTTTCATGGCACAATCATTTACATAGTGTCGTAAGAGTTAAAATAGCCTTTTTAAAAGAAAAATTGAGGTATAGTTGATTTACAATAGTATGTTAGTTTCAAGTATACAGCAGAGTGGTTCAGTTACATATTTTTTTCAGATTATATTCCATTATAGATTATTATAAGATGTTGAATATAATTCCCTGTGCTATACCAAATCCTTATTGCTTATCTATTTTATGTATAGTAGTTTGTATCTGTTAATCCCAAACTCTTCATTTATCCTTCCCTCCTTCTTTCCCCTTTGGTAGCCATAAGTTTGTTTTCTATGTGAGTTTGATTCTGTTTTATATATACATTCATTTGTATTATTTTTAGATTCCGCAAATAAGTGATATCATATAGTATTTGTCTTTCTCTGTCTGACTTACTTCACCAAGTATAATATTCTCCAGATCCATCTATGTTGCTGCAAATGACAATATTTCATTCTTTTTATGACTGAGTAGTATTCCACTGTATATATTTATATATCACTTTTAAAGCCAAGCATTTGTTGATGGCACTTGGATTGTTACCATGTCTTGGCTATTATAAATAGTGCTCCTATGAACATTGGGGTGCATATATCTTTTTGAATTAAAATTTTAGTTTTTTCTGGATATAGACCCAGAAGTGAGATTACTGGATCATATGATTGTTCTATTTCTACAGTGGCTGCAACAATTTACATTTCTACCAACAGTGCACAAGGGTTCCCTTTTCTCCACACCCTCTCCAGCATTTATTATTTGTAGACTTTTTGAAGAAAGCCATTCTAACTGATGTGAAGAGATACCTTGTAGTTTTGATTTTCATTTCTCTAATAATTAGCACTGTTGAGCATCTTTTCATGTGCCTATTGGCCATATGTATGTCTTCTTTGGAGAAATGTCTGTTTAGGTCTTCTGCCCATTTTATGATTGGGTTGTTTTTTTGGGGAGGGGGTGTTTGTTTTTTTGTTATTGAATTGTATGAGCTATTTATGCATTTTTGGTTATTAACCCCTTGTTGGTTGCATCATTTTCAAATATTTTCCCCTAGTCCATAGGTTGTCTTTTCAGTTTGTTGATGGTTTCTTTTGCTGTGCAAAAGCTTTTAAGTTTGATTAGATTCCACTTGTTTATTTTTGCTTTTATTTCTTTTGTCCTGGGAGACTGATCTAACTTCCAAATTCAGTCTGCAACATGCAGTTCCAGGCTTCCTTTGTCTCCAGTATTTATAGAATCTGATCTAACTCCTAAACTCATGAATTAGGACTACTATGGTTCCAAGAGGTGACCTGCCTTGGCCAAGTTGAGGAGGTGAGCTGTCTTATTGTCCAGTCCTTTCTCAGCCCCAGTTACTTCTGGTTCTTCTTTATTTAATTGCAGCAAGTGTTCTGCCACCTAAGTCTTAATAAAGTCCCATCAGCTATGCTTGTTGAGTACTAAGCATTCAGTTTTGCCTTGACTCTAAGGGTAACTTGTATCCAGTTCCATCCTTCATCCTGTGACCCCTCTCTCACTCTCAGGGGACCAGCTTTTGGCCAGCATTGCTACTCCATCCTCAGCATTTGTAAGACTTCTGACTCAAATACATATTTTAGCTTAAATTTACAGGGTTTGTCCAGTACTGGTAAGAAGAGTTCTGTCTCCTCAAGTACTAGGAGATGAAGCAGAATCTTTCCTTCCAAAAGAAGTAATCCATCTGCTCATTTTTACCTCATCTGTTAAACCAGACAAAAGTAGTGCAAAATTGTGCCATTTTTCTCTAAACTCCCTGTTGATTTAAACCATATATCCTATGATTTTTTTCAACATACTAAACCTTCGTAGTCGGACCTCAGTTCATGGCAAAAAAAAGTGGAAAACTTCAGTAAGAGGCCACAGTCCCACATCCACAATTTACGAATTCCTGCACCCCCTTGGCTGGTTGGCTGGTGGCTAAATCAGTGGCACCAAAAGCAAGCAAACAAACAAAACAGAAAATAATTTATTTCTTTAGGGATGGAAGATTGCCTTTTCTGTTGTCATAGCCATCCCAGATAAAGGCTGAATGTTCTTCCTGCCAGAGACAAGACTGCCTATTCATAATGAATGAAAAAGAAAAGAGAATTGAAAAGTCAAGTGGGCTGTGTGAAATGCCCTTGTAGGTCCTCAGCTCTTCCTTAAACTGTGAACTGTGTGTGAAGGATCCTTTCCGATGCTAGGACTAATTATTCATGTGAACATAAACAAAGGAAGAGTTCTTTCTGATAAGGAATAATGGGAGGGATATTATTCAGACTGGTTCTTAAGGAGGAGCATAGGTTTTAAGACCATTGTTTATTCCCGCCATAACAACGCGTAATTGTTGAGTTCTTCCTGAGACCTGCAAAGGTATCAGATTTTAATTTTCTGTGGGGATGGGAGATCTGATTCCACTGAGCTACTAACTCTGCCCTGAAATTCTCACCCTGTTGTTCTCAACAAAGATTAGCAGAATGTCCGGACCTGACTTTGGCAGGAGTGAGATAATGGACTTTGCTCCTCAGTAGCCAGATGCTTAAGATTAGTCTATGGCTATGAAACCTCCTGTGGTACTGACAGTCTCCTGAAATAGGAAATGCTCTTTCTTCCCACTGAAAGATGTATCTTGTACAGTGACAATGCCACAATTGCCTCCAACCATTGCTGTACGACTAAGGCGCTTCCTTGGCCCTTATGAAAGTAGGGGTGCATTTTGTTAACTTACTAGACTCATTCTCTGGCCTGCATTTTTCCTTTGTCTTAGTTAAGTCTCCTCTACTTCAGTCAAACAATGTGTTAACTGTGTTCAGTGCCTATCATGAGCCTTACAGAACTTAGGATTCTGGGGAAACTTTGTAGGATGGGCTATGGTGGATGAATTCTTGATGAACAGGTAGGAGTACATCTCCCTTGCTGGCTTGCAATATATGCTGAATTTGGGAGCCTGAAAACCCTTGGTCAGCTTAGCCAGGGACTCTGTTTACTCTCTGCCCCTGGGCCATTGTTTTTTCTGTCCCTTGGTGAGGCCCAGGGGGATGGACATTACTTCCTCTGATGGAGAGGCAGCGTCCGCCAGTACACTTCAGGTTTCTTCATCTTCACCGTGCATGGCCTACTTTGACAGTCTGATGAAACCAAAGAATCCTTCTTAGAATGATGTTTTTTAATTCATATATAAAGTATACTAGGGTTACAAAGGAAAATAGTTACAGTCAAGTAGACTATTTCAGAAGACTTTAGGTTAAGAACCTCTCTGGGTGAAGAACTTTTTCTGATAAGGAATGATGGTGCAACATAAAAAAGAGGTTCATGTATTTACATTGAGCTTTATCGTGATTTTCCTTTGAAGAGTTTACAGAGTTTGTTACAAACATTTGAACTGTAATAGTATCTCCTCAGTATAGACATAAAATCTACTCAGTTCAAAGGTAGCTACAGTGGAGGTCTTCAATTCTAGCCTTCTCCCCTCTCTGCTGCTCCAGTGGGATGGACCACGGCCACCGTACCCTGAGTACCTGACCATTGAGTAGGGTGCCAGGGGCTGAAGGTGGAGTTGCTATTGTAAAAGCAGGGAATGAGAAATGCCAGAGACTGAGGATGAGATTGGGTCAAACTAGAAAGGCTGACTGGGGTGGAACACAGAGACAAAGCTTAGGTTACACTCAGAGTAAAGTGTGGCTCTGAGGAAGATTGGATGAAAACATGCAGTGGAATCCAAGGTTGTGTTAAGGGTTGGTTTCCAAGTTTGTTAGCTGAGTCATGGCGTGCCTCTGATATAATTTAAAATGTCTACATCAAGAGAGAATTAAATAATATTTTAGGTAATAGTAATAATATTTCATGTTACAGTACAGAAAACATTTTATGTTCTCTACATTATTAATAAAATTTTTCATTTTTGTATACAAACTAGTCTTGAAAACCAAACCTAGAAATGTTCCATGATTTCACTTGACCTCTTAGGGCAGTGGATTTATTTACAGTTTCTTCCTGATAAGTTAAAAAGGTTTTTGAGACAACAGAGAAAATATCATCCTTCTCCACGTAGCTCCTTTAAGTAACAGCATTACTTCTGTGTTCTGAACAACTTCCTGTATTAACCAGTCTGCCCTGACCAACAGAGCCACCTAGTGGTCATTATAGGAAACTCTACCATCCAGCGTTTCTTCACCACAATGCTGCTCAGGTCCTAGGCTGCAGGGTCTCCTGGACAGCTGGTAAAACACAGGCTGCTGCACCCCTTTCCTAGAGATTCTGATTCAGTAGATCTAGAGTCGGGCCCCATAATTTGCTTTTCTAACAAGTTCCCAGGTGATGCAGTGAAGCGGAGCTGCTGGTCTGGGAAGCACACTTTGAGAACCACTGCTTTACCAAAATATTCTTTCTTTTAAGGAGGATATGACATGTGGTTTCACTGACCACAGATCAGTTAATTTCACACTCCAGGTCTCTCTCTTTTTTGTATGAACACACACTTTCTGATGTAACTGCATTTTTATAACATGTCCACCTTTTGTCTAAGACGTCACAGAAAATCTCTTTTTCCTGCTTTTCTTCTCCTCTCATTTTCTTTCTTTTTTCAGATGTAATTAAAATTTAAAAAGGAAAGAGAGGAGCCTCACATGGTCTAATAAGCATGACTAGTTAACACGTCTGACTCAGTAAACACTATCACAAGTTTTGAAATTTGCCAGTTGCCATTAAATTCTGAAGCTGTAGAAAGCGTCCCACTATTTGTATCTTTACTAAAATTTCCACTAGCTTCTATATCTTCCTCTAATGAAAAAATCGGCTTTCATCAAAAAATAATCATCAGAGTAGGGAAAATTATTTTTTACCTTTATTGTTGTTAATTCTATTTTGTTGAAGGCACACAATAGTGTTAATATATTATGGGTGGAGGAGATTTTGAGAAGCCAGAAGCAGGACTTCTAATGTTATTTCTCTGTGGAATAGGTTCTGACTTCTCCCAAAAATCAACTTATAAATGAACCTCTGGAAATTACTCATTTATAAGTTTAGGGCAAACAATACTCATAGAAGACTTTGACAATTCAGATGTGTGCACCTATAGAAACCACCAAGAGAAGTCTCTTTGTAATAAAAAAAAATACACGTGTCAAAGAAGCAGATCTTGGTGCTTAATATTTGTAGTCACAACTCCAGGAGTTGTGAATCCCGGTTACTCCATCAACCTCAGAGTCCTCACAGAGGTATTCTTAAAGACTTCATGTTTTTAGTTTACCTCAGGAGCATTTTGGAAAAAACAAAAACCAAAAGCAAAAACAGCTATTTCCCCCAGGTGATTTCATGTTTTCAAGAAGAAAAACAAACAAAGAAACTCACAAGACATCCTTGCACGTGCAATTCCCTCAGAGCCAGCGTGACAATCCATCTGTCATTTCCCCCAGCAATCGTGTCTCCCAGATGCTAAAATGTGAGGCTCCAGTGTCCCTTCCATGGGGGCTCCGGGTGAAGATGAAAGATACACGTAGGACGCCCTGACCCACCTTTGTCAGTGTCTCCACAGCCAGAGGGACTTTACAGGTCAAGTGAAAAAAATAATTTGTAAACAGAGGCTTTCTTTGAAGTTAAGCAGACAAGTGGATCCAAAACAATTGTACGCAGAAGCAAAACCGAGCATGCTTTCTTTTCTGGGAAACAGCCAGGACTTTTGACACAGCAGAGCCACACATGTAGAGCATGTATTTAGAAGGACCTTTGTGACTTGTAGTCTTAGATCTCCGGACCTCAGAGAAATAAGGAAAATCATTTGGCAAACTGAGGTGTCATTGCTTCTTGTGTCTGTTTCCCGGTTCCTTCTTGAGAAAAGATGAGCCACAATTCTGCTCTGCAGGAAACCCTGAGATCCATCCTCTGCAGCACAATAAGGTATTGGTTTATGGGAAATAGATGTTCAGGAGCGTAAAGGTATGGCAGACAATCTTTATCCCAGAGACACAGCATCTTGAAGGAAACTTGGGAGTCAATTCCCCATTACCTTCCAAATATTTCTCTTCTGGGGCTTAGGATAAAGAGCTCCAAAAATCGTTAGTCTCTGCTTGGGAATGAGACTCTTGGGAGATAAGGCATGTGACTGGTGGAGACTCAGGGATCTGGCACTGGGCTGCCCCAGACTGTCCTTGGGCAGAATGGTCTCTCTAGGCTCCTATAGGTGAACTAAAGGCTTGTCTCTGAGGGGCAAATGCTGCTCCAAGTGCCACAGAGGATGCTAATCATGTTGTAATCAATACACTTCATATTTAAATTATCCAACATTATGCCTGCTTAAAATTTAAAGCCAAACTCATCAGTGGCAAAGATTGCATCATCTTATTGGAAAAAACTTTCTTATAATGTGTCAGACTCATGACACTTGTGTACTTAATTCCCCCTGCTACCCAGTTTAAAACACCTTCTTCAAACCAGTTGTTTATGATAATCAAGCTGTCCAGAATGACCGCCAAAATCCTGGAGAGGCATGGGAACCTGGGAAGTATGACTAACTTTCCTGCCAAGAGCAAGGGATTTTTTTTTTTGCCTTCTTCCTTCTTTGCCTTCAAGGGAGAATTTCTCCCACCTCTTGGTGTTTTTGGTCACCGATCTCTCCCCCTGCTAGCCAGCTCAGACACCCTTGCACTGCGGCCAGAGAGCCCAGGCAGGACACCGATGCATCTCTCTGTCCAGCAAGCAGCGCATCTGTATCTATCATGGTAGGAGTAATACCAGCATATCCAAAAAACAGCTGCTGCCTTCAGGTCTCCGGCACCCAAGAACAAAAATAAGTCCAACCAACCTAATATGTTTTTCACTGTGTGTCCCAGAAGTTTGAAAAGAACTCCTTAAATTGCTTTTGTTTCCATTTTTATGGCCCCAGGGGGACAATATCTATCAAATTTAGTATATGCATTTTACGTTGTGGCACTTTGAGATCCAACCATATCATCTGTAATGAAAACAGAGCAACCTTTGCAATAAAATTTTTAAAAAAATTCTCTGCCAGAGACATGGCCTGAACCAGTGCCAAAGATTTCAAGCTGGTAAACCAGCCAAGGAGTCAGATAAATCAGAATGAGTGTAACAGATCTGATCTATTTCAGCTCAGATTAACCTCTTGACTATGTCTTCAATGGCCAGAAATCGTGGGTTGAAGAAATAAAAATGTTTAATAGAGCAGAACCTCTGGGGGAAAAAATTAAAAAGGAGAAATTGCATAAAGAAAAGTGAGACGTGTGACCATAGCTATACACGGCCCGACTACGGTGAGGATTGAGAGCCGGGGAGGGAAGAATTCTGTACCGCCAATCTGAGAAGCAGATTTATTTCACTTGTATATAATAATTCCAGAGCCCGGTGACAGTGTACATTAGTTGGCAACAGCTGCTCATAGGTCAGGTAACAATTGCATTGAATGACCTCGTAATGAGCAACTGCAGAGCTCACATTGGTGTTAATTGCGTTTCATGCTCTTTGAAAGCCTCAGAAAGGCTGTGTGAAAAATGCAGAACCGGATTCTGCTTTTCTGATCCCCCATCCCCCCACCCCAAGGAGAAAGCCCTCTCCACATCCTCAGAAGGAAGGTGGAGGGTGGCAAGATGGTCATGAGTCATGGGCCAAGTGGGTCTTTTTCTGGGCTAAGTAAGATCTGTGGGTATTTCCTGAGAGTGAAAGCCACCCATTGAAGTGAAGAGGAATTGTAGGAGACAGAGGATCCCATCCTGAGCTGACCAGGACAGGGACAAAGACAGATTTTGTGCCGGATGAGCAAGGGAATTAACATATCGGGCTCCCTTCTCTGTGTCGGTCATGGTGTTTGGTTTAATCCTACGACTTAAGTATTGCAGTGATTGTACAGTCCAACCTGAATCCAGGTCTCTACACTTCAGGTAAATCTCCTAGGCTAGTGTTGCTCACACTTTTCCCCTCGGTTTTATTGATGTGTTATTGACATAAAACATTGCATAAATTTAAGGTGTGCAACATAATGATTTTATATATATATAAAAATGATCACCACAGTAAGTTTAGATAACATCGCCTCACATAGTTAACAGTTTTTTTCTTGTGATGAGAACTTCAAAGTCCTTACATGTTAACATGCATATGAATATACTCAGGATCTTGCCCACTGCAGGTGCTGATTTAGCAGGCCTAGCGTGGGCATGAGATTCTGCGTTTCTAATAAGCACCCAGGTGATGTCAGATGCCACATCTCCTTGGACTATACTCCCAGTGCTGAGTTACAAGCCACAGGTGTTTTGACAGTTTGAGGACTTTACAATCATGAAGTCTGTTGAAGTTTTGAACTCTCTGGGGCAAGAGATGAGTTAGATGAGGTGGTACCCAGTGATGCTGAATGTGTCCACGCCAACGCGAGCTGGCCTAGTTTTGAACACCTTTACCACATAATTCACTAGGGTTTCTCCAAAAAATTTGTTAGGCTGCAGACACAAGCATTATTTTCATTTCCACTATAGACTTTTCTAAATTTACTCGTGGACACCCTGGAGAGAGCTATGACAAAGCTTTGGATACGTTTGAAAGTCTGTGGGCCCTTCTTCCACTCTGCTAGTCAGAAATGCTGCTCAGAGACAGGAAACTGTTAAGTTTCAAACACCCATGCACTCTCCCATCTGAAGACCCTGTTATTATTTAAATATTTACTGAGAAGGCAAAAAGCATATAGCCCCAGGCTAAGATCTTCCATCTTCCATTACAGCCACAGAATAGTCTCACTTCACACAATTCCTCAGGTTCTGTGGTAAGATCAGGGAGCTTTACATGAATTGTTGTGAATCAATATATAACATTAATGCATGTATTTCATTTTTAATTGCATTACTATATCCATATGAACTTTTATTATCAAAGATACTTACCAGAAAATGCTCCTAGGACAAACGTGTGTGATATTTCCCTCAGATCATGCAAACTGTGTTGCATTAGAGGTGCTGCTGTAGGATATCCAAGTGCTGCTCTCCACAAGGTTAGTGAAAAGTCATGACTTAGCAGTGAGGTTAGAGATAAATACATGAGTTTGAGAGTCTTTCACAGATAGTGATCGTTGGAATCACGGGCTGATCCAGTGGGACCGTGGGAAATGTCTCTTTCAGTCTAAAAGCCCCTTCTCTGACCCAGCTGAGATGCCCCTTCTCTTATAAGCCCCTCCCTTGGGCAGAACATTGAGCAAGATTATTAAAGTTGAAAGGGATTTTAGAATCATCTAATGAAAATAGGCTGATCATGTGATTTATCTTCCAAACTGGGACATTTTTGAAAGTGAAATGGGGAAGAAGTAATAATTATACTAGAACAACAGATGTACACTAGACCTGTCTTGGAAGAAATGGGATGTGTGGACACCCTAAATATAACCCCACTTTCTAATGATGATAAAAACCTATCCAGTTATTGCATCCCAAACAGTTGACCATTCAACCTCTTTGTTGAACATCTTTAGGGAAAGGTACTCATTCCTACACAGAGAACTTATTCCACTATTAGACTGGCTTATTTAGATTTGTCTAGTTATTAGAATGTTCTTTTTACCATGCCCTGTTGTGGCAACCTGGATAAAAGTGGGCTCCCTTTTCTTTATGTGAGTCATCAAAGGACTGCTCTGGCTCTGTGGTAAGATCAGGCTGTTAAGCTCCTCAAAGCCGCTCTCCTGTCTCCCTCTTATGTTTCCCTACTTCTTCTACTGGAGGGAACAACTCATGGACTGATGGCCTGGTCCCTCTACCAACAATCTGAGTCTCAGGAGATGTCCTACTTACAGAGAATATTGAAGGGTACTTAGTCCAGCCTCTCACCTGGTGTTCACATTTCCTCTGAGACACCCCTTCCAGGCTGTTGTCCACTCTGTCTCTAAACATTTCCAGTGAATGGAAAACTTATACTTTCACAGATAGACTATTCCATCTTTCTCCAACTCACAATTGAATGAAGACTTCTGCCAGAGCTCTTCAAAGTCTGTTTCATGATATACCCTACGGAGAGTTTTACCATAGGCCAAAATTAATTCTAAGAATTTTAGAGTCAGAGATAATACTGAGTACATCCAATTATTTCTGGGAAGCATGTAACATTGATAATGAATCATCACTACCTTTCATTCATCAGTAATTACTTGTTCACCAGGCATTAGTTTTTAGAGATTAATCATGGCACAGGGCCCCAGGGAACTTGCAGTTTGGGAGAGAAAGAAGGTAAAATTTTATTATAGCACTTATCACTTAATATTTTGTTTTTATTCACTGGTAAAGGTCATGTGCTGATAAAGAGAAGGGAAAACCAAGTCAATGTTGGCATGACAGGGAAGACTCTGAAGAAGTGGCAGGTGACTGAGTGGACGGTCTTTCTCCAGACAAAGGAGACAGAGAAAGCCATTAAACAGAGTGTACAGTGCGTACAGAGGTGACTTGAGGATCTTGCATTAGATGACTCAGTGGTTCTCGGAATTTATTCTTCTTATTGATTTGTGGATGAAGTGACTTGGCAATTTTTATATTCAGGAGTGAGATTCTCAGATTCATCAATACCCTATTTTTAAAAAGTGAATGAAGCTGATTTGGAAACTCCAAAGTTCTTCAGTGAGAGGATTATTGGAAGGCTTGGCTCTTGTGATCATTTTATAAGAGACATGAATTACGTGATCTCAAGGCTCTTGTTTTCTCGACAACTCTGTTAGTGTCTTCGGTGCAGCAGTAAAATGATCCCTGGAGTGGGATCCTGGGACCTCTCCTGTGTCCAGGCCTCACTGTTAATTAGCCTCCATGACTAAGGAAAGTCTTTCTTCTCCCTGAGGATTTCCCCCTTTGTAAAATTAGGAGCTGTTCTACATAATTCCTAAGGTTCTTTGTGGATCTAGTATTTTATAATAATATCTTCTTTCTTTCCTTGGATATGTTCTACATCCTTTGTGAAAGAACAGAGTTCCTTTCTTTTCTTGCATGTTGTCCAGTGGCCGTGTCTAAACTTGGGAACTATCTTTGCCCGAGCTTGGTGGTGACCGGTGGCCACTTCCATTGACTGGAGGGAGCTGAGGATAAAGGGAAGTAGATCTGGGCTGGGGAAGTCAGAGGAGGGTTGTATGTCACCACAACAGTCTGAATAGGAAGCATCAAACAGATCAGAGCTAGCAGTGGAACGGCGCTTCACCATGGGCTAACATCTCCAGTCCTGGAGGACCAATTCTCAGGTTTGTAGAATTAACTCACAACTTCCTTCTTCCAGTATGTCACAGGGCATATTTATTATTATTATTATTATTTTGCACTAATGTTTCACTTTTATTTTTTAAACATTTTTGTTGATTTATAATCATTTTGCAATGTTGTGTCAAATTCCAGTGTAGAGCACAATTTTTCAGTTATGTATGAACATGTATATATTCATTGTCACATTTTTTTCTCTGTGAGCTTCCATAAGATCTTGTATATATTTCCCTGTGCTATACAGTATAATCTTGTATTATTTTTAATGTTAAATACTTAGCTATTATTTTTAACCAATAAATACTTTAAAAATACTTGGAAGTACAGAGGACAATATACAGATACCAGTGAACCTATCACCCCAATTTCCTGAATATCAATATGTATCTACAAATTTGTTTCAGATCTTTTTCATAAGAAATATAATGTTACAAACACAACTAAAGACTCAGGGCTCCCCCCACCCCATTCCTTCCCTCCCCAAGGGTAAAACCATCTTGAATTTTTATACTGTCATTCCTGTATATGTATATTTTTTTTACTTCTACAACACATGTATATAATCTTAAAAATAAGCATGTATAGTGGTTTATTGTGCACTTTAAAATGTTACGTATTTGAAAAAAATGTTACATAAGCAGGGTTACTCTCCAGGAATCTGTTTGTGACTTCTTTTTTCCACCTGACACTATTTTTTGACATTTGTAAATCCAGTTCCCTCAATGTCACTTCAGAATAGGGTTCTACTGTGTGAATGAGTTTCCTTTTTTGTTTATTCACTCCCCTATTGAGGGATAGTTTTATTAAAATATTTTGGGAGGGAGAATCCAGGGTTGATTTAAGGTCCCTTTCTCTGTGCTTCTTTTATGCCTTACGTATGGCCCTCTCAGAGCATTTATCACACTGTCTTTTCATCCTTGATTATCTTTCTTCCTAGAAAGCAGAGACAGTTTCAATTCCTTCATGCAGTCAGTTAAGATTAGCAATTATATTCCAGAGAGTTTGCTGTTTATACTTTGAAAGGCGAAAACCGAGGAGTTCCAGAATAGAGAGATGTGACCTAGAGCAGACGTTGTGAACTGGAGACGCGTGGGCTAGACTGAACGCAAAAGAGAGAACTTTGTTTTATTTATCGTTGAGCTAACACTTGAAAACCGAGAAACCACCCAGAAATGGAAGGTCCTGTCTTCTCTTGAAAAACTGAAGACCTGCAGCACAGCCTGCTCTCTCGTTTGCTGGAAACTGGCTGGAGCTGGGCGGCGGCCACGCCCGCTGGCTGAGGCAGGCTTTCTCCGCTTGGACGGACGCTCCTCTTACGGAACCTGTCTGCGCCCCGTGAGCCCTCACGTTGGCCGCGCTCCCCCGGAGGAGCACGGGGAGCTGTCGGGGGAGCTGTCGGGGGAGCCCGGGCGGGCCTCCTGCCTGCAGGCGGGACAGGGCAGGCCGGCAGGGGCCGAGCGCGAGGCGGGCCGGAACAGCAGCCTCTCAGCAAGGCCGGCGTCAGGGGTACGGACCCTCCTACTTACCGCACAGACGAGTGATGCCCTGTTTAATGTCCCGCCGCAGCTGTGTTTCTGTCTCTTTTCCCTGTGTTCCACCCCCCCTTTTTTTTTTTATAAAGTTTTACTTTTTACAAAGTATTTGATTCATTATACTATGCAATGTTAGTGTCTACCATAATTTCATTATATATTTTGACAACTCAGAACGGCTTTTAAAATTTTTTTATTTTAAAGTTTTTATTGAAGTATAGTCAGTTGAAATTTTAAAAATGGCTTTTTAAAAATCCTATGCAATTTTGTTTCCTCAAATTCTACCTTCTACAATATTAGTAATATCCTTTTTTCCCTTTCTCTTACTTTGTATTTACCTGATGGATCTTGGCTCATACCTTTTTTCATAATTTTTTAGTGTCATTTTGTCTTATCTGTCTCCCATATAGGATACTTTTTTTTTTATTTGGGGGATTTCTTTTTTCCTAAAGGAACATAACAAGTTTATATTTACCGCCTTTGTGTTTTAATAAGGAAATTTGAACATGATGTTTACCTTCTGTTGTATCCCTTGTTTCGCATTTTCTGATTTTGGTGCCCTCTCTTTTTTTCCATGTATTTTGCTCTTATTGTAAGATTGCATTCTGTCATGTTTGGTTTAATTTGTTACAGGGGCGATCAGGATACAATATATTCTAATTCTCAGTGTGTTAGAGATTGATTTCATATTTTAAAATACACAATTAAAGAAAAGAGAAAGTAACAATATTTGGTCTGCCCAAGCCCAGAGAACAACTGAGCATACCTTCCCTGCGCCTGCCCTCCCTACTTCTCCACTTTCTGCCTCTGTCAGTTTCATCAGACATCGAGGACACCTTTTAATTATTATGTCATTTTATTAATTACATGATTAATGATATAGCAGTATATTAAGACACTACTAATATACTTTTAATACAAAGTTTTTGTCACTTGACTCTGTTTAGTTGATTTTCCTGAACACTCTAAAACATGTAACTACAATCTCCCCCTTCCTCTAGTCACCATGGATGAGTGAACAGGAGAGTCAGCGGGAGGCCGGAAGTTCACAGGGCTTGGATGTTTCATCCTGTGCAGTGCTTACCTGGGTACCTGGTTTTCTGCTCTTTATTCCCCTTGCAACCTAGAGTGAGTCAAATAGGGATCTGTGGCTGGAGTGAAGTACTGCTTGATAACTAATCTTAATATTGTTTTGAGGAGTTAACAATGGAAGGAGGAACCACCTAACATTGATGGCCGATGACGAGGGTGTGAGAAAATCGTAGATAATAGTTTTAAGGTGTAGAGACTTAGTGATTTCCAAGTTTGCTCAACTGTCAGTTGTCAGAGATCTATTTACTGGAGGTATTTCCTATTTGGCAACTTCCAGGAGACAGGATGGCTGGTTGCTGGTGCTCTAGCATAATGAAGACCCAGCTGTCAACTTTAACTGTGTCCTTTGCCAGCTGTTCAGTTTTAGATGCACCACATCATCTCTCTGAGGTCTTAATTCTTATACCTATAAATGGGGATAATACCCTCTACACAGAATTAAATGAAGTAGCAAACATAAACCACTAGGCTGTGCCTGGTGTACCCTAAGTCCTCCATTAAAAAATGTTACTTAGAGATTTTTTGATTTGGTTGTCAAATTAGCAGTTTCCAAATTTGCTCTCAATAGAGCTCGACAGGTTAAAAAAAGTCTGACTCCCAATTCAGTGGGTAGGCATTGAGAAGGGAGAACGCTGACAAACTGGGCTATTTGCAGGTATGTAAACCAAGATGTTGTCAAAGTTGCACATTCAGCCCTTCCCTAATTGGCTGACTCAGAAATTCTCAGATCTGCTGCCTTACTTCCCTGTGTCTCTCTGACTCATGATGACCTCTTTTGCCTCATGCAATTCATTGTTTTTCTCTCTCTCTCTCTTCTATTCACAGACTCTTTGTCTGATAGTGTTTCCTTTTTTTTCTTCACCCTCCAGCTCTCCCTCATATGGATCCATGTTTCACTTCTGAGCACTGCCTTTGTGCTCATGGCTCACCATTTATCAAGGTTTCCTCTGAATTATATAGCAGTGCCCCCTCTCTGTCATACCTCACAGACATGCATCCTGAGCTTTCTTACCCATTCTTCCTAGACGCCCTTGCTGATTCTGATGGCTTCAGTGATACAGAACTCCCGGTTCTGCGTCTCCAGCTAAGGTCTTGACCCTGATCCAGGTGTTGAGTGGACAACCCCACCCGTGGATCCTGCAGAAACCTCAACCTCATTGTGTCTCAAAGTGTGTGTGTCTCTGTCCCCTCTATCTTCTGCCTCTCGTTCTAAGCTCCCTGGCTCAGGGAAAGTACTGTGTTCCAAGGCAAGCACAGCAGTTGGAAGCCTAAAGGTCATACTAGTCCTCCTGCTTCCTCTCCAGGTTGCAGAACACATTGAAATCCAACTTGAAGTAGCATCAAGTTCAATCACACTCTCTTTACCCACACCACTGACGACTTTCTTCAGGCTCTTCATTTGTGCCTGGGTTAATGCCAGAGCCCCATTGCCTTCTTCCTAGTTCACTTCTTTCTGATATCTGTTCTCCTCATTTGAAATCTAATATTGCTAATGTTGCTTCCCCCACCTTTGAAACCCTATAATGTCTTCGCATAGCCTTTGAGGGTAAATCCCCAAACCCTAACAGTAAGGCCCTTTGTCACCTGACCTCTGCCTTCCTCTCCTGCCTCACCTCTCATCACCCTCTTATGACCTCCCAGGGTTTCGAGAGGTCATGCCAAAACATACGCTCTTCCCTAAAGACTCCATGCTTGTCCTTGCTGCCTTGCCTTTAAATATGTCCTTCTCTTTGTCTGGAACACCCTCCCCTCTATTTATCATCAGATCTCTTTGTCATCTATAATTTCCTCCTATTCTTTAAGACCCAGCTCAACTGTCACCTCTTCCAAAAAGCTTTCCATGAGCTCTGTGTTCGTTAGTCAGATATTATGTCTAACTAATGAATTGTGCACAAAAGTGACTTTGTTACTTAGAAGCCAGAAGTCTTGAAAGCAGTGTGCTGCTCCCCTCCCTCTCTCTGCCATAGAATGTTGGAGGCCACGTGTTACAAATGGTAAAGTTATAAGAAGGCTGCCCACCATGTATCAGCCTTCACAGGAGACAAAAATAAACTATGCTGGTTGATTTGTTACCACAGCAAAGCAAGGCTATCCTGAATGGTGCTGCCTCCCCTAAACTGAATGAAGGACCCTTTCTTTTTGGCTCCCCACTGTCTCTCCCCTGGAATTGTTAACTTATTTTTCTATCTCCCCTTCTGCATGGTAAGCTACTCAAGGGAAGAGATTGCTTTTTACCTGTGACCTCCACTCCAACATAGTGCTAGCAGATAATAGGGACTCAAGAAATACTTGCTGAATTGAATTACATCTTATCTGTCCTAAGCATAGGCAGAGCAGCCACAAAAATATCCATCTTTTGTAGGGGTTCAGAGTACAAGGTGACTTTTCCTAAAGTCACTCAATCCACTGAATATCAAATCCACTTTTGCTCAGCTCTTCTGGCTGGTGAGGCTACCCCAGATGAATCTTGAGTTAGTTAAAGCTCTTCTTTTTCTCTAACATTTATAAGTCAGAAAACAGATGGCATCTTTGGGAGGGACTTGTAAATAAGTTTTTTAGAATGAAAGAATTATTTAAAGAGGTGTGGGAAGAGTTAGGGGAAGCAACAAGGGGTATGGAGACACCTGGGCTCTAACATCAGGACAAGGGTGGAAATGGTGTTCCCAGGGCCCAGTTGGGATCTGCAGCTAAGAACAAAGGTCCCTAACAGAATCTACAGTCATAGGACGATACAGTGACTAGCATAATTGCAACAAATCTGGAAGGAGTGTAAGTTATAAATATCTCAACCTCTTTTCTCCTTCCATGGGATCTTCTGCTAGTGCTTCCATGTTGGCCAAACCCAACTGAAGCCCAAGGGCAATGGAGCCCAGAGGATGCAGTCCCTGAGGTCAGACGCTCAGGGAAGATGGGGCAAATCATTTGGGAGGTAGAATGAAGAATAACCAGCAAGCACCACAGATCAGCATCTGACACTCAGCTGAGACTTGGGGAAGGTTTTTCTTCTAAGTGGGTTTCTGGTGAAGAGTTGGAGGCAAGATAAAGAGTTTATCTATTTTGATACTAGCTTCTAAATCATCATCCTTCAAGGCCTAGCTGATAGATCATATCCTGTAGGAAGCCTTCTCTGAATCCTCAGGATAGATAAATGCCCTTCTTTATCTTCACCTACTTCCCAGTGCCCACCTCCTTCACAACACTTACCATTTAGGCTGAAATTATATCCCTTTATGTGTCTGTCTCCCTTACTCTAATCTCCTTGAGAATAGGGACTGCATCTTATGTACGTTTGAAACTTTAGCTTCTGGCAAGTGTCTGGCATCTAGGATTGCTCATTTTGACCGACAGATTTTTAAGGCAAAAACATATATTTTACACCAAGTTTTAAGTTCTCAATTGGTGAGTTCTCTCTTACATGGCACTGAGAGTGCATGTGACACACAGAAAACTAAAAAAGACTGGTTCATAACGTGTGATATAAAATTGACATGGTAGATAACAGTTGAAATTCTGGTCCACTGAGGGAAAAAGTAAAATGATCCAATTGCTTTGTGTATTATATTAACCAGACATCCCAACCAGAACACTGAAGAACAGCGGGGTGGGGCAGGTATAGTCTGCCATGTGGGCACCCACAGTCTATGACCACCACCACCCCCCACCTAATGCAGGGGAGCGCCCTGAGGCTAAAGACAGAACTTCGATGTTTGTTTCCGGTTTGCTTATTTACACAGTGCCTTTCTGCTTGTAAACAGTGTGGTATAGTGCAAAGCTCATGGACATTAGAATTAAGACTATTTTGAGATTAAATCGTATGACACCACTTAATAAGCTTGGACTAGGTTCTCAACCTTTCTGAACCTCAGTTTCCTCATCTGTGATACCTACATATGGGGTTGTCGTGAGGCTTAAAATGAGAACGTTTTGTAAAGTAGAAGTTTCAGTGTAAGAATTCACTTGCTATGAATTCCTTCCTTCTGCTTTGCATTACGGTATCATGCCCAGAGACTGGAGATGAAAGAGGGTTTGCCAGCCTACACACACTATAGTGTAGATATGGAGTTGCCTGTGTAGGTGGAGAGGAATGGGTACCAAAGAGAAAGTAAAACCTTTTGGGAATGATGAATCCAAACAAATATTTGAATTGCTTAAATTACAGTAAGTGGATCAGGTCTAAACCTCCTCTTCGTTGATGTGTGAACACTAGCTGAGTCTTGAATCTGAAGTTGTAGCGGGTGGGAGCACCTATGTTCTCACCTGGACATCCTTTACTCTATGTTATTATAGTCCCTCAGTGCCCTTCTTGAGGCTGCCCAACACTCATTTCCCACCTCTTCTCCTCCTTTCCAACCCAATGGTCACCACAACCACACAACACTAAGTGAACAAAGCGAACGTGGAAGGGAGGAACAAAATCTCCCAAATAAAATGAGAAATGTGAAACAAGTCAGTCTTCATTCTCTGCTGTCAGTTCTTACTGAGTGTCAGAACACAGTCCTATAGTAGACAATGCCATCTTGTGGTTCTTGTGAAAATAATTCTTTAAAAAAAATTCAAGAAGGTCATTGTTTAAATCTCACCACTAGTGTTCCTTCCAATCACATTTCTACAGATTAAGTCATCATCCACCAAGACTTCACCTAACAGAAACAGGAGCCAGATTATTGATAAAGCAGCAGGTCACTCTAACTTGGGAAAATCCCACTACCCTATCTTGAAATAATCGTAGTGCAATTAGTACGCTTATGCATTTGACAGAAGGATAGAGGCAGGCTGGCTCCATGGTTTGTTTTCCTTGGAAAGCAGTCACACATTACTTTTTAAAATAACATAGCCTGGAATACTGATTCCCATGCCACACTGTCATCCGGTGTGTCAGCACTTTGAGTACTGAATCCTGTGCAGAAAGTTCTCATCCACACTTGTCCAAAAATGTTTCCCCTGGGTTACAATCTTCACATAGAGGTTTCAGCAACAGCAATTGTTTGGAATACTTTTGGCATTATGTGGATGTTGTGGGTTCAGTTATATTTCCTTGGAACATAAAAATGGAAGGTTTTGGTTTGTTACCTTTAAAACCTTAGGGAAATCAAAACCAGAACTCACTTTGGATGCCTATGTGATTAATCCATAGTGTCCACGGAGTTGAAATAATTGGTGCACTGGAATAGTTTCAGCAGCAATATTCTGTCTCTCTTCCATTCAGAAGTGATCAAAAACAACATTTAAAAAAAATCTTACAAGAGCACACAGAGTACTCTTATGTACAATAAGCATACCAGTTAAGGTTTCTTTTATTTTTTATAACCCAATTCCAGTGGAATCTACTAAAAAACAAACTAAAATTAAAAATGTGGTTTTAGATTATTAATATTTAAATTTTAATTGGTCGTGTACTGGTACTGAAGCACGTGATAACATCAATGGAAATAAACTGACAGTGTTTTGGAAATCAATTCACATGAATCTCATAAAGTTTATTCTTTCAGTCACTAGGTACTTTTTGAGGGCCTACCAGGTCTCAGATACTCTCTGAGGAGTGAGTACTCAGAAAGGAATAATAATACAGGATTTCTGCACTCAAGAGTTAATGGGAGGAACAGACAAGCAAACATTCAATTACAAGTGGATGTGGTTAGTTCTGCAGTGGGAAAGTTAGAGTTTACATGGGCAAACATTGGAGCAAGACAGAAATCCAGTCTTAGAAGTCATAGGCTTTTAGACAAAAGTGACAAAATAAAAGAAGAATAAGAGTTCAGGTGAAAGGAGTGAGAAATAATATTTCACCCGGAGAGAAGAGCATGTGCTTCCCTGGGGACTTCCACCACTGGCAACACTTAAACTAACTCTCTCACACTGGTGTAGTGACCTCAATGGCATTTCTACAGGTCTCTTTTCTTTTAATTTTCCCACCTTCAAACCAATTCTTGACACAGCAGCCTGTGACTCTTTGAAAAATGTAAACTACAGAAAAACAACTGAGAGAACTATATGATGAGATACACTCAAATACTTTGGAAAATTGATTCTAACAATCATTCAAGTAACCCACAGAAAGGCAAGAAAATAGAAATACAGGAATGACAAACAGAGGAAACAAAAAAAAGCAACTAACAAAATGGAAAACTTGAGCTATAGCCTATGAACAATTCATTTAAATGTAAATAGTCTAAATACACGAATTAAAGGGAGGTATTGGCAAAGTGGATAAACTCTTCTTAGCTTTAACATCAAAAGCATTGTATATGAAAAGAAAAATTGATAAACTTGAACTCATCAAAATTAAAAAGTTGATTCTACTAAGGATCCACTTAAGAAGATGAAAAGACAAGGTGTAGAGTGTGAGAAAATATTTTTACAAACCACATAGCTGAAAAAGATTTTGTGTCTAAGATATATCAAGAACTCTTCAAAGCCCAACAGTTTAAAGTCCCAAATAATACAAGTAGAAAAGGGGCAAAATACATAAATAGTCATTTCACTGAAGAGGATATACAGATGGCCAATAAATACATGAAAATATGTTCAGTATCTCATTATTATCAGTATCGTAACTCGGGAAATGCAAAATAAGACAATGAAATACCATTACAGCCTATAAAAATAGCTAAAATTAAATACATATATATAATGACAACACCAAATGCCTGTAAGGATTTGGAGAAACTGGATCATCTATACATAGCTGGTGGAAGTGTAAAGTGATATAGATACTCTACTAAAGGGATTTTCAGTTTCTCTTAAAACTAAACATGCAATTACCATATGACTCAGCAGTTATACTCTTGGGCACTTACCTCAGAGAAATTAAAACTTAGATTCATACGGACACCTGCACATGAATATTTTCAGCAGCTTTATCTGTAATAGCCAAAGACGAGAAACAGCTCAGATGTCCTTCAGTGTGTAAATGGTTCAACAAACTTTGGTATATTCATACTATATAATACTACTCAGCAATAAAAAATGAGCTATTCATATATATACTACAATCTGGATGAGTCTCCAGAGATTTACACTGAGTGTAACAAGTCAATTCTCAAAGATTATACACTCTATGGTTCCATTTATAAATCATTCTTTAAATGACAAATTTATAGAAATAGAGAACAGATTAGTGATTGCCATGGGAGAAGAATGAAGAAGGGAACAAGACGGAGTTGGGTGTGGCTATAAAAGGACAGCACAAAGGATCCTGTAGTGATCGAACTGTCCTGCATCTTGAGAGTGTTGGTAGATACATGAAACTACATGTGTGACAAGATTGCATAGAACTCAAGTCACAGACTGGCAGAAAATATTTCCGAAAGACTCACTAATAGAAGACTGTTATCCAAAATATACAAAGAACAGTCAAAACTCAACAATAATAAAATGAATAATCTAGTTTTAAAAATGGGCAAAAGAGTCTGCATCTATTAGAGAGATTGAGTCAATACTAATAATCTCCCCAAATAGAAAGCACCAGCCCCAGAGAGGTTCTCTGGTGAATTTTACCAAATATTTAAGGAAGAAATTATACTAATTCTCTAAACACTCTTTCAGAGAATAGAAGCAGAAGGGATACTTCCTCAGTCAGTACTACCCTAATTCCAAAATTAGAAGACATTACATGAACACTGCAGACCAATATCTCTCATGAACATAGACAAAAGTGGCAAATTGAATCCAAAATGGATGAAAAGAATTCTATACCATAACCAAGAAGGATTTATCCCAAGTATATCAGGCTGCTACAACATTCAAAAATCAATTAATGTGATCTGTCTCATCAACATGCTAAAAGACAAAAATCACATAATCATATCAACAGATATGAAAAGCATTTGGCAAATCCAACACCCATTCATAATAAAAAAAAAACTCTCAGAAAAGTAGGAGTAGAGAGGGAAGCTTCAAACTGATAAAGAATATCTAGGAAAAAACTATAGTTAACATAGCTAATAGTGAGACACTTGATGCTTTCCCACTAAGATCAGGTATAAGGCACCACTCCTTTTGAACATTATATGGGAAGTATTTGTTAATTAAATAAGAAAAGAAAAGGTATAAAGATTGAGAATGGAGAAATAAAACTGTCTTTGTTCACAGATGACATGATCATTTGTGTAGAAAATCTGCAAGAATTGACAAAAAACCTCCTGAAACTAATAAGCAATTATAGTAAGACTGTAGGGTACAAGGTTAATATACAAAAATCAATTGGTTTTCAATACAAGCAAAGTACAAGTATATTTGAAATTAGAAACACAATACCATTTATATTAACACCCTAAGAAATTAAATACTTCGGTATTTAAATATAACAAAATATGTACAGGATCCATGTGAGGAGAACTACACAACTCTGATGAAAGAAATCAAAGAAGAACTAAGTAAATGGAGAGATAGTCTATGTTCATGGATGGGAAGACTAAATCTTATCAAGATGTCAGTTCCTCCCAACTTGATCTATAGATTCAATACAATCCAGTCAAAATCTCAGCAAATTATTTGGTGGATATTGGTAAACTGATTCTAAAGTTTATATGGAGAGGCAAAAGATTCAGAATAGCCAACACAATATTGAAGGAGAACAAATTTGGAGGACTTACGCTACTCAACTTCAGGGGTTATTATAAAGCTACAATAATTAAGACAGCGTGGTACTGGTAAAAGAATAGACTAACACATCAGCGGAATAGAATTGAAAATCTGGAAATAGACTCACATAACTATAGTCAAGTGATCTTTAACAAAGGAGCAAAAACAATACAATAAAGTGAAAATAATGTTTTCAACAACTGATGCTGCAACAACTGGACATCAACGTGCAAAAATAAAAAAATGACCCTAGATGCATAGCTTATACATGCCACAAAAATTAAAGTGGATCACAGAGTTAAATGTACAATGCAAAACAATGAAAGTCCTAGAAGATAATATAAGCTAAAAGCTAAATGACTTTGAGTATGATGATGGCTTTTTAAATACAGCATGAAAGTCATAATCCATGAAAGAAATAATTGATACACTGGACTTCATTAAATTAAAATCTTCTGTGAAAGACAACATCAAGAGAATGAGAAGACAACCCACAGACTGGGAAAAATTGTTGCAAAAGAAATACAAAGAGATACTCCACATCCTGTCATGTCATTAGGGAAATGCAAACTGAAACAACAATGAGGTACCACTATATACCTATTAGAATCCACAACACTGACAACACCAAATGCTGATGAGGATGTGGAGCAACAGGAACTCTAATACATTGTTAGTGGAAATGCAAAATGGTACAGCCACTTTGGAAAAATGTTTCTTATAAAACTCCACTTACTCTTATGATCTAGCAAGCATGTTCCTTGGTATTTACCCAAAGGTATTGAAAACTGTGCCCACACAAAATACCTGCACACAGATGTTTATAGCAGCTTTATTCACAATTCCAAAACTTGGAAGCAACCAACGCGTCAATAGGTGAATGGATAAATAAACTGTGGTATATCCAGGCATTGAAATATTATTCAATGCTAAAAAGAAAAGTGCTATTAAGCCATAAAAATACCTGAAGGAAACTTAAATGTTTATTATCACGTGAAAGAAGTCGATCTGAAAATTTGCATATTGTATGATTCCAACTATATGACATTCTGGAAAAGGCAAAACTATGGAGACAGTAAAACGTTCAGTGGTTGCCAGGGGTTGAGGGGAGGGAGGGATGAATAGGCAGAGCATGGAGGAATTTTAGGGCATTGAAACCGCTTTGGATGGTACTATGATGATGGAGACAAATCACTTTACATGCATCAAAACTCTCAGAATATGCAACACCAAGAATGAGCCCTGATATGAAATATGGACTTCAGAAAATAATGATGTGTGAATGTAGGTTCCTGGATTGTAACAGATGTATGATCTTGAGCAGGATCTTCACTGCCCTGGAGTCTGTGTGGAGGCAGGGCGCATGTGGGAACTTTCTATACTTTCTGCTCAATTTTTCTGTTGACCTAAAACTGCTCTAAAAAAACAAAGACTATTAAAAATGCCTTAGAGCAAAACAGACACACACACACATACGGGTACATACAAAACTTGGGAAGATGGAATAAAATTGATGGATTGTATTAGTGTCAGTATTCGGGTGGTGATATTGTACTATTGTTCTGCAAGCTGTAACCATTGGGGGAAACCGAGTAAAGGCTATATAGGATTTGTCTGTTTTATTTCTTACAACTACCTGGGAATCTACAGTTATCTCAAAATAAAAGAAAAGTTTAATTTTAAAATGTAAACTGGATCCATTCTCCATCCCACTTAAAATCCTTCAACTTCAGTTCTCCTTAGAATAAAAGCAGAGCTTCTTTCTATGTCGTATATGATCCTGTAAGATATGTCCTTTGTCAGCCTTTCTAACTGCCTCTCTCTCTCTCTCTTTCAGTAGGCTCCAGCCACAATGGCTTCTTTTCTGTTCCTTGGATATATCTGGCTGCTTCCCTCTCTGAGCCTTTACACTTGGACCTCCTGCCTGGACCCTTCTCTAGGTCACTTGCACGGCTGCCTCAGGCTTATTCGTCAGTTCAAATGTCAGTATTTCAGAGGGTGTGTCCCTGGTCATTCTGTTTACAGTGGCCTGCCCAGGCGCACTCTACCACATACCTTTATTATCTTACTTTTGCTAATCATGATTAGAAACTCTAACTTGATTTGCACTTCCCACCTACCCCCTATTCTCCTGTACGTGTCTACCTCTGCAGAATACAAGTTTTCACGAGTGCAGAGATGTTTGTCTGTCCTGTTTTTCACTGTGCCCCAGTGCCCAGCTCAATATCTTAGTCTTCGTAGGTGTTCAGTAAATATCTGCTAAATGAATGAATTTTTAATAAGTGCATTCATGTCTCCAAGAAAATCCCTTTAAAGTAAGGGAGGGACTGACAAGGAAGAACTATAGCTTAGGGCCTTCACAATGCAGCTGTTTAAATTGCGATTTCACTGACAACAAATAGTTTTAAAGGACAGAAAAACATACTGCTTGGTGGGAACCAAAATCAATTTCTCAGTTTTTCTGAGCGTAGGTAGAAATGAGTCTGGAAAGTGATTAACTCCAAGCCCCTGATTCCCTGTGCTCTGAGTCTGAGAGTGAGATCAGTGTACTTGAATCAGGGCATATAAGGCCCTGTGTTCTCCCAAGATGAAGATCCAAGGTCGAGAAAATTGCAGAGCATGCATTTTGGTGCAGGGTGGTAGGTCGTTTCTGTTTAGTTCATTGTTACGCTATCGTTTGCCTGCAGTTAGGCTGATAGTTCCCTCTTCTTGCCAGGTTTGGTGCCTGAGATCTATGAAAGCATGAAAGGAAAAGAAAATGCCCAACTTCGTAACAAAATGTGTTTATTCTCCAAGGCAGACTTTGGCCTGTCTCTATCATGTGAGAACTCTTCAGAAGCAAAGCTCAGAAGAGTCAGGAAGACGTTTGCCACCCCTGCCTCTCACACTCCACACTCTTGTGACGTGCACTGTTGCAGACAGGCCCCTGGCTGGTCTAGGGATGGCCTCTGCATTCCCTGCCATCTCAGTCAGTTTGGGCTGCTATAACAAGATACCACAGACTGGGTGACTTAAACAGCAGAAATTTATTTCTCAGTTCTGCAGGCTGGGAGGTCCAGGGATCAGAGTGCTGGCTGATTTGGTTCCTGGTGAGAAACCTCTTCTTGGTTGTGTCCTCATGTGGCAGGAAGAGAAAATGGAAGCGAGCTCTCTCCTGTCTCTTCTTGTAAAGGCACTGATCCCATTCATGAGGGCCCCACCCTCCTGACCTAATTACCTTCCAAAAGCCCATCTCCAGATACCATCACATCGGGGATTAGGAGTTCAACATATGAATTTTGGGGGTGACACTAACATCCACTCCATAGTACTCACTAATCTCACCTCTCTTCTGACCCCAAAGTAAGTTTTACCAACATGTAATTCCTCAGTGCCCTGCTCCCAGCTGGGTTCAGGGAGTTTCAGAAGTGGATGGTGGTAGGGTTTGCTATTTTAGTTGGGGGGCCAGACATGGCATCTCCAACCCAGTGACACTAGAACAGAGATCTGAAGAAGAAGGGGAAAGGGGCTGTGAATATTCCAGGGGGAAGTGTGGTCCAGGCAGAAGGAAAGGCCGGAGCAAAGGCTCGAGGAGGTGCTTGCTTAGTGTGAATGAGGACAGCAGGGAGGCCAGGAGGCTGGAGCAGTCAGCTACGGGACGGAGATAGGAGAACGGATCACAGGAGAAGGAGCAGGGTCGCGTTGTGTGGGGCCTCGTGCCCACAGTAAGGACTTCGGTTTTTATTCAGTATGAGACAAGAAGTTGCTCAAGAATTTTGTGCAAGGGAATGCTATGATCTGGTTTATATTTTGAAATGCTTTCTCTGGCCGCTCTGAGGAGACTGCAGAGGATCAGAAGTAGAAAAAAAAAGGGAAGAGTTAGGATGCTATTGCAGGAAATCTGTAGAGACAGGATGCAAGCTGTACAGGTGGTAAGAAATGATGGGATCATTGAGACAATATGCAAAAAAATAACTAAATAATTTGGAATCTAAGAATATAAATTGAGGCCCAAACTGTGCAGCAATACATCAGCAATAGCAGCCCCTGGTTCAGCAGGATACGTTTTGCTTTGAGATGCGGTGGTCTGAGAGGAGCCCTCTTGTGGGTGAAGCGGGAGGGTGGCCATATTCATGGGCTCCTTGTGAAGACAAGGATATGGATACGCAAACAGAATTAACCAGCCAAACTGTTTTGACACTGAAATAGATGGCTGAGGACTGGATGTCACGGGCAGAAAGTAGATATGCCTGACACACATACACCCCATCCTAGCTCTAGTATTGTATCAATGCCTTATCTAACCTCATGATGAAACATTTTGTGAAAATAATGTAAGTATACTATTCATATATGTGTAGGTAGGTAAGATAGATATTGAGTTCTCCTTTAGAGGACAATTATTTTATAAGTCAAATAGTACTAATTTCTTGAATTAAATGAAGTTTTTGTTTCTGTTTTTAAAAACTCTTTCTCCCAATCCACTTCTCATCCTGTGACCATTTCTTTGTAGAGAAAATAGTGGGGATGCCCACCGACAGGTCAACTGGTTGTCTCTGTTAGATCATCAGTGAGTCTCCTGATTTGGATGCATCAACCTCTTTGGCCTTTAACACTGCCCTGATGGGCTGTGTTTTACAACCCACCCTTCCCCACCTTCACAAACACACACATACAGACCTTCACACTACACGCTCACTCCAACTAATTTCCATTTGCAAGCAGTTGCTTGGAAAAATGTTCACCCTTATTCATACCCATTGCTAACAGAGGTCATTGTCTTCCTGTGAAAAATGGTGACGTAATGGTAGAAGTCCAAACAAAACCAACCCTAGATCTTGAAGTAGTACCTGATCTAACATCTTAAGCAAACTCCTAGAAGAGAAAACAATATTCTTCAAACAATTTTGGTATTAACAAAGCCTGCTTGCTCCTGGAGAAGGAGGAGTGCTCAGAACCACAGTATGCCATTGAACTTGACAAGGCCTGACTTTTAAAACTGAGTTCAGTAGATTCTTCTGCACTAGAGACAGCAGGACAAAGAGAGGTCATCAAACTCTGCCTTGTCATCTGTTTCATGCTGCATTCTTTTTTTTTTTCACAGTACAACTCAATAGCTGTCTTCTGTAAGCAATCTTCACCCATTATTGCCAGCCCACTTACGAAATCGCAGTTTTCTTGAACTCTGGCAGTGAAGTGCAATAATACTGCATCACAAGTACATAATCTTTAGTTTCTTAATGATGAGTGGGGCTTACCTGCCTTATCATTTTCTTTTCTTTTTAATTTTATTTTTATTGAAATGTAGTTGATCTACAATGTTAGTTTCAGATGTACAGCAAAGAGATTCAGTTATACATATACATACGTATCTATACATATATTTCAGATTCTTTTCCATTATAGCCTATTACAAGAAATTGAATATAGTTCCCTGTGCTATACAGTAGGTCCTTGTCATTTATCTATTTTATATGTATACTAGTGTATGTCCGTTAATCCCAAACTCCTAATTTATCCCTGTCCCCCTTTCCTCTTTGGTAACCATAGTTCGTTTTCAATGTTCATGACTCTATTTGTGGTTTGTAAATAAAATTTGTATCTTTTTTTAGATTCCACATATAAATGAAATCATATGATATTTGTCTTTTTCTGTCTGCCTTACTTCACTTAATATGATAGGTCCATCCATGTTGCTGCAAATGGCATTACTTATTCTTTTTTATGGCTAAGTAATATTCACACACACACACACACACACACACACACACACACACACACACACACTACGTCTTCTTTATCCATTCATTTCTCAATGGACATTTAGGTTGTTTCCATGTCTTGGCTATTGTAAATAGTGCTTCTGTGAACATTGGGGTGCACGTATCTTTTTGAATTATAGTTTTCTCCAGATACATGCCCAGGAGTGGATCATATGAAAAGTCTACTTTAAGTTTAAGGTACCTCCATTCTGTCCTCCATGGTGACTGCACCAAATTACATTCCCACCAACAGTGTAGGAGGGTTCTGCCTTATCTTTTCTTATCTTCCCATTTTGCAGTATGCTCTGATGGAGGGCTCATGTTAAGATAAACAAATTAAGTATCATATATATGTGTGTATATGTACATATATATATATTTAGCATTCTCTAGGACCTCATATGGGATAGACTTTAGATGGAGCAATGGCCACTGACTATGAGCGCCCACTAAGCTCACAGGGGAATTTTTAGAGAATGTCAATGCTCAGGCCCCATCTCCATGGACTGGGACTTAATTGTTTGAGGGTAGAGCTCAGGTAGAGAGTTCAAGTGCCCCAAGTACTTTCTATTTGCAGCAAGGGTTAAAACTACTTGGTTTGGGCAGGTTTGGAAGCATATAACCTCTACAAATTGTTTTCATCTTTTAAAAACAGGACTAACAATTAATAGTTCCTTGGATTGTTATTGCTTGGATGGGATCATGTCTTTCCCATTTCAAACCCTGTCACCTTTGGCAACTGCTCAACCTCTCTAAGAATTAGATTTCTCTTTTGTAAAATGGGGATTTTTATAAGTATCAACACATAGATTTGTTGTGAAGAGTAAATGAGAAAATGTGTGAAAATTACTCAGTCCAATGTTTGGAATATAAGAATTCAGCAAGCTCTAGCCACTGTGTGTGCTGTTTGCACAGTATCTTCCCCAGGGTGGACCCTAAATACATATTAATCCCTTCTCTTCTTTCTCTTCCATATCTTGTGTGCTCTAATGTTAGCACGCTCTCTCTCTATATATACATAGATAGATAGATAGATAGATAGATAGATAGATAGATAGATAGATAGATAAACACACACACACCCAATACTCTATCCTGATCTCTGACTTTATAAGCTGAGCCTTAGATATTTAATAACCAAATCTGTCTGAAGGAGACCAACATGTCTAAATCCAAATTTGAATTCTGTCCCTTATTTAACAGTGATGAAATAAAGAGGGCGTGGTATGTGTACCTGTAATATAAGGAGTATAGTTATAGATATAGTTTAAAAATTACTCTCCTTCTAAATTCCGAAGAGAAACTTGAAGGGACAGAACCTGTGACCTTGGGATTGAAGCTTTGGGCGATGCCAGGCACCTCAGAGGAATTAAAAATACTTCTACAGGGGCTTGTTACTCTAAGTGTGGTCCACGGACCAGCAGCATCCTTACATCCTGTGAGCTTGATAGAAAAGCATAACCCCAGGCCCCACAGCAGACCTACATCAGAATCTGCATTTTAACAAGATGCCCAGGTGATTTATGTGCACATTCAAGTGTGAGAAGTACTCTCGTAAGCTGATGAAGTAATGGTTGACAATTGGAAGTCCCCATGAAGGTTGATTACAGAGGTTCCGGTGTTATTTCCTCACTGCCACCCCTGCGGTCTTCAGCCCAGCCTGCCACATCAGTTGCCAGGACCACACGGTGGCGTTGCCTGGCCCAGTTCTGAGTCTGAAGCAGCTCTAAACCCATGCCGTGCATCCAGCCCCATCAGTGTGAACACCCAACACCCTTGTCATATTCATGAGCTATGCCTTGAATTCGTCACCCTTTGCCCAGCCCCAGATTTCCAGGTCTGACCCTGCCCTCCGTGCCTTCTGACTCATTGCCTCACTCTGTGAAGTGGCTCTGTTAGAATCCTTGTACTTCCTTCCAGGATCTGACAAATGGTGAGGCTCTTTTATTTCTGACCCTTGGCTTTTCCTCTCTGCCCCTTCTCATGATTTCTTCTTCTCACTCTGGAAAACAGCCTTACCCAGGCTTGCCCAGCAGTCAAGAGCTTCTGGAACTGTACTGGCCACTATGAAGGGAAACCAGACCAAGAAGACAGATTCCAGTGAGTCTTTGACAGCTGCTCAGACCCACCACGGGAGTCACCTGACCTTCATCCTGGTTCTTCAGTGGTGCATGGCTCTCTATGGCAACTTTTCTTAGAGGAGGTGTCGGGTAGGAGAAGGAGCCTGGGACCTCTTAGAGAGTACACCAAGCTTGGCGAAGAGAACACGCCAGTGGCTAACACCACTCTCCGCCTTCTCTTTAGAAACTTCCATCTCAGAATGGGCTGCAAGTTTTGGCCTTTCTCCCTATCTATATTTCCATCTCAATCATACTGGTTAACTGAAAGACACTCTCTGCTTTACAAACCACAATTATGTTGGGAGTGAAACTCAATAAAAGCTGCATCTGGCATGTAAATCGACAGATCATTTGCTCAGCAATAGCTAAACAGAACCCACCACGCTGCCCTCGCTTGTTTTCCTGCAGATATGGTATTTTGGTTTATTTTAGTGCATATTGTTTGGCATTTTTAATTATATATTTTTTATCTCAGTCATTTCACAAGCAAAACTGACTTCCCTGATAATTAAAATTTCCCCCACAATGGCAATTTCACCACTTATTTTCTTTTTACTACAAGATGCCTGTGGATCTTTAAGCTGGTGTCAGCTCTCACCCACCCACATACCTTCAAGGCAGTGGGGAAAAGGTGTCAGAGTTTCCAAGGTGTGCCCAGATGATGTGTCGTTCCCACAATTTCACATTTGGAGGCATGTATCCTGTTCTTGATGCATATAGGCTAGCTCAAATCCGTGTTTGGGATTTATTTTAGAGGCTACTAAGTTTGAGAAGCTCTAAATGCAAAGACATAGCTTTTAATTGGCTAAGTTCTATTAATACATAATTTAATTGAATTTGAATATACTCATTGATATGATTTCAGAAGAAATTTGACTAGAACAAATAATAGTCTACAAGACTGGCATATTGAAGGAAAGATGATCTGTGGGCATCTGTCAATTTAGAAGTTCAACTGATGTGCTGGGTTGACTTGACCCATTTTGTTCGATGAATTAACTACTCTTGTCCTCATCATTCCTTCTCCATGTGCTAGCCCTCACACATGACCAGTTGGACAGATACTTCTTTTTCTAGCCCCAAATACCGTATTCTTTAAACTGCCAGTTTCAGTCCTTTAGTGAGTCATGGAAACAACTTAGTGAGTTTACACAGCACTTTAAAAATGAATAGAGTAGATCACAGTGCCTCACAGACAGGAACTGTAAGTGTTGTTTTGTGAAATGTTGATTTCAGTGATATGTGTGTGTGTATAATTACATGGTAATGTGGATTATGTTGCTTATTGTGGGTTGTAGTGAGAGAGTTTGAATTGCACAAATGGACCTAATCCTCTTTTCCTCCTGAAATGACTTCGTGACCTAGAGAGTGAGGATGTTAAGAAGCCAGAGTCTTTAGGTTGCTACTTAGCTAATGACCCAGGCCAGGGCCAGGTGTTGGCTCTGGATCCCATAGGGAAGTAATAGTACTGAGAATAATCTCGTTATCAAAATCAGCATTTCTGAAAGTGTAGCTCTGGGACCAGCAGCACCAACATCATCTGGGAATGTATTAGAAATGCACCTTCTGCATCTATTCAGATGATCATGTGGTTTTTATTCTTCAGTTTGTTGAAGTGATGTAAGGCAAGGAACTAAATTCATTCTTTTGCATGTGCATATCCCGTTTTCAGAGCACCAGTTGTTGAAAAGACTGTCTCTCCTCATTGAATGGTCTGGGCACACTTGCTGAAAATCATTTGACCATATATGCAAGAGTTCCCCATCCCCCAGACTCTCTGTTCTCTTCAGTTGATATGTATGTCTCTGTGGTCCAACACTGTTTTGATTCCTGTAGCTTTGTAAAAAGTTGTAAGATCTGGAATTGTGAGACTTCCAACTTTGTTCTTTTTTTTTTTTTCAAAGTGTTTAGGCTATTTGGAATCCCTTGAGATTCCATATGAATTTAAATGGATTTTTCTATTTCTGCAAAAACACCATTGGGCTTTTGACAGGGATTACGCTGACGTTGTAGATCACTTTGGATGTATTGACATCTTAACAATATTGAGTTATTCAATCCATGTACCTGGGATAGGCTATCTTTCCATTTATCTGTGTCTTCTTTAATTTCTTTAAACAGCCTTTTGTAGTTTTCAGTGTATAAATTTTTCACCTCCACATTTAGGTTTATTCCAAAGTATCTTATTTTTTTGGTGCTGTTATAAATGGAGTTTAAATTTTTTTCTTTTTAGGGTTGTTCATTGCTAATATAAAGAAATGCAACTAATTTTTATATGTTGATTTTGTATCCTGAAACTTTGCTGAAGTTTTTAATTAGTTCTAACAATGTTTTTCTTTTGTTGAATCTTTTTATTGAATCTTGATATAATACATCATCCGTGAACAAAGATACTTTTCTGTTTATCTTCCTAATTTGGATGCCTTTTATTCTTTGTTCTTGACTAATTGTTCTTACGAGGACTTCCAATACTGTGTTGAATAGAAATAATGAAAATGAGCATCCTTGTCTTGTTTGAGGTCTTAGAGGAAACTTTCAGTTCTTCATCGTTGACTGCATTAGCTGCGGACTTTTCATATATGGTCTTTATCCTGTTGAGGTAGTTTCATTTTATTCCTAGCTTAAGTGTTTTAACATGAAAGAGTATTGAATTTTGTCAAATGTTTTATGTACACCAATTGAGATTATCATGTGGCTTTCTCCATCATTATGTTAATATGCTGTTACACTGACTAATTTTCATATGTTGAATCACCCTTGCATTTCAGGAATAAATCGCACTTGGTCATGGTGTATAATCTTTTTAATGTGCTATTGAATTCTGTTTGCTAGTATTTTGTTGAGGATTTTTACATCAATATTCATCAACAGATGAATCTACAGATAATGATCTGTAGTTTTCTTTTTTTGTAGTATCTTTGGCTTTGATGTCAGCATAATACTGGCCTCATGGAATAAGTTTGAATATGTTGCCTCCTTTTCAGTTTTTTGGAGGAGTTTAAAGAGGATTGGTGTTAGTTTTCCTTTAAATGTTTGGTAGAATTCACCAGTGAAGCCATCTGGTCCTGGGCTTTTCTCTTTTGGAAGGTTTTTGATTTCTGATTGAATCTCCTTACTGCTTATAAAAAAAAATCTGTTCAGATTTTTACTTCTTGGTGATTCAGTGTTGCTAGGTTGTGTGTTTCTAGGAATTTATCCATTTCATGTAGGTTACTAATTTGTTGGCATAGAATTGTTCCTAGTAGTCTTTTAGTCATTTCTATTTATATAAAATCAGTTGTAAAGTTTCCTCTTTTCCTTTCTGGTTTTAGTTATTGAATCTTCTCTCTTATTTTTCCTTAGTCAATGTATCTAAAGGTTTGTCAATTTTGTTGATGCTTTTGAAGAAAAACCCTTGGTTTTGTTGGTTTCCCTTATTATTTTTCTACTCTGTTAATCTCTGCTCTAACCCTTATTATTTCCTTCCTCCTGCTGTCTTTGGATTTTGGTTTGTTCTTCTTTTTCTAATTCATTAAGGTGTACGATCAGGTTGTTGGCTTCAGATCTTTCTTCTTTTAATGTAAACATTTACAGTTATGCATTTTCCTCTTAGGTTTCACTATATTCTATAAATTTTAAAATATTGTGTTTTTATTTTCTTTTGTCCAAGGATATTTCCTAATTTCCCTTGTGATTTGTTGTTGTTTTATTAAGCCAATCTTTGTTTAAATTCTCCCACGTATTTACTGATTTCTTATCATTCTTTCTGTATTTCAGATCTTCCTTCTGGGTTCATTTTTCTTCTCCTGAAGTTCATCCTTTAGAAATTCCTTCAGTGAATTAGATATCAAACCCTATCTATTTTAGTGGCTCTGAAAATATCTTCATTTCATCTCATTTCTTAAAAAGATGGCTTACCAGATATAGAAGTTCAGATCTCAGCATTTTGAAGATATTATGCCACTACCTTTCCCTTCCAATGTTGCTGTGATAGACTGAATAAAGGTGCCCAAAGATGTCTGCATTCTAATCTCTGGAACCTGCAAATATGTTAGCTTACATTATAAAAGGTACTTGACAGATGTGATTAAGTTAAGGCTCTTGAGATAGGGAAATTATCCTAGATAATTTAAATGATCCTAATGTAATCACAAGTGTTATGTAAGAGATAGGCAGGGGGATCAAAGTCAGTAGTAGGACCGTATGCTAACTGGCAGAACAGGAGCCACGTGGTGGCAGCCTCTAGAAGCTGAAAGGGGCAAGAAATTCTCTCCCCTGGTGTCTCCAGAGGGAATCCACCTGGCTGAAATCTTGATTTTAGCCCCATAAGACTCATTTTGGACTTCTGCCCTCCAGAATTGTTAGAAAATAAATGTGTGGTCAACATTTGGGTTTTTTAGCCACTAAGTCTGGGGTAATTTGTTACAGCAGGAGTAGGGAACTAAAGCAGTTGCTTTTGAGAAATCTACTGTCAGACTAATTATAGTTGTATCATTGTTAATTTGTTTTTTCTCTCTGGCTGCTCAACATCTAAAATTTTCAACTTTACTTTAGAATTCTGAAAGTTTATCTTAATATCTAAGAGTGGATATCTTTTTATTTATTCTGTCTGAGTTTCCTAGCTGGAGTCTTTGATCACTGCTGGAAAAGTCTCATTTATTGCCTCTTCTAGCATCATCTCTCCTCCAATCTCTCTGCTTTCTCCTCCTGGAACTCCTTGAATGTTTGTGGATCTTTTTCACTTTATCCTCTATGTCTCTTAATCTCTCTTTTATATTTCACATCTGTGTTTCTATGTGCTGGATCCACTGTAATTTCTCACATCTATTTTCCATATTCCCACTTCAGCTGTGTCCAATCATCTTCTTATTCTACTCATTGACTTTTCAATGAAAATTGATAACATTTCAGAGTTCTAAAAGTTCTATTTGGTCCTTTTTCAACTATATATGTTCAGTTTTGATAGTGTCATATTCTTTCATCATGCATTCACACTCTTATTTATTTCTATAAACATATAAAACATATTGATTTTATATTTTATTTGATCATTCCATTATCTACTTTTATTTTTATAGCTCTAGTAATTGTTCCTCCTGACTGTTGTTCATGGTTTTTCATTTCCTTTTGTGTCTCCTGAGTCTTAGCTACTGCGCCCTGCAACTTTTATCTGTGAGGATTCTTTTAGGCATTGTTCTGAAGTGTTCTTCAGAAAAAAAAAATTACATTTGCTTTTGCTGGACACCTGGGAGAATTATCAACCAGGAAATACTTTAAACAAAATTTGAGCTTAGGATTTTGCATGTCATATAGTTAATATCCACTCAAGTTCCAAACCTCTATGTTTTGTGGGTTTATGGTTAGGGATTTTAATGGGAGACTTTTTTCTTTTTTATTCCTCTCTCTGCTCTATCCAAGGTCAAGCCAGAGACACATCACCACTATTTCCTTCTGCATGAAGGATTATTTCTAGGTCACCTACTGAGCGTGTTACACTTTTGATGACATATGTGTAAGGGAATTCCAGTCAGCTCTCCCACACCACTTGGGCCCAGGGCTTTGCTGCTGTCCTGTTAGACCATTAAAACCCAGGACCTAAGCTACCAGGGACTGGCAGATAACTTCAGGCAAAACATCTAGTACTGGCTTATCAGTTACTGGGTTTTCACTTCTTGTCATTTCTAGCCTCTGAGATTCCTTTATTTTCCTGGCAGCTCATGTGCACATTAACAGATTTGCCATCAATACTTTAAGCAGCATCTTTAGGTATGAGGTCTCTAAAAATCTAGTATGCCATATTTCTGTGAAGCTCCTTGAATTAGTTAGCTGCTTCTGGGTTTCAAATTAACCCAATACTTAGAGTCTTCAAGCAACAGCTGAAACCTCCCAGGTTCTGCGGATCAGGAATCTGTATGCAGCAAGGCTGCAGTCAAGGTTTTGGCAGTTGCTTCGCTCATTTCAAGGCTCAGCTTGGGAAGGATCTGATTCTAAACTCACTCATGTGACTGTTGGCAAGACTCACATCCTTGTTGGCTGGTGGTTGGAGACATTAGTTTCTTGTCATGTGGTACTTTCCACAGGGCTCCTCACAACATAACCACTTGCTGCCTCCAGAGTGAGGGCTCTGAGAGAAGGAAAGTGAGAGAAAGTAAGAGAAGTGAACAACATGGAAGTTACAGCCTTCTTGTAACCTAATCTCAGAAGTGACACCCCATGACTTTTGCATCTTCTATTCATTAGAAGTGGACTATTTCCAGCCCATTCTCGGGGGAGGTGATGACACAACTGTGTGAATACCAGGAGGCAAGTTTCTTTTGGAACCATTTTAAAGGCCATATACCTCACTTCTATAAATCACTTTTTTAAAAAAAAATGAACATCAAAATAGAAAAAAAATTAAGAAAATATGAAGTCATTTTTTTCAAAGAAGAAATTTAAACTTTTGATGAATATATAAAAATTTTACAATCTCTCTGGTAAATAAAGGAATACTAACTAAAACAGCAAGTGAGTAACAGTGTTTACCTATCAGATTGATTGACAAAGTTCTTTTTAATATCATCAAGTGCAGATAAGAATACATAGAAACTAGCATCTTATGCAATGCTGGTAAAAGTGTAAATTCCATGTTTATTTTGTAGTTTAATTTGAGAGCATACCCGTGTCCTTTAAACTCTATATAGCCTTTTATATATGTATACATGTAAAATGTATATTAAAGTTTATTGTCCAACAACTTTACAATGAGAGACTTGTCCTAAGGAAAAATTATAAAAGCATGAAAAATATTTATTAAGCTATGCTTGTCTTTATGTTAAACTCATTGGAAATAAATATCTAAAAGGAATCATTGGTAAATACATTACCTCATGTGCTCGTAAGATAAAACTATGCCTCTGGTAAAAATAACATTACAACTCTACATGTGTTAACATAGCAAGATGTACCCAAACATATTGTTAATAAGCAAAGTAGTGTATATTGTATGATTCATTTTTATTCTATATAATGTTCAAATTCCATATAAAGTATATGTAGAGAAAAAAATTAGCAAGCTATAGCTAAATACTGTTATTAGATCATTTCTGGGTAATAGAATTACAGTTGATTTTTATTACCTTTTTGCTTGCTGTATTGTGTAAAGTCTCTAGAAACAATACAATGCATATCTATTACCACAATTTTAAACAAGACTGTTTTTCTAAAATGAAAACAGAAAGTATATTCCAAGCAACCTTCTATATGATGATACTTCCCAATTATTGATATTTTTGTTGAAAGTTCAGAAATATATATTGCTCACTGCATTGAAGATAATGTATAATGTAAATATTTATTTGCATCCAGGAATCCTGTCGTTAAGAAATTCCCTTTCTTGATCCACAGATAATTATGCAGTCGATCTCATTTTCACATTGGAACCCCATTACCGAACCAATAATTAAAGTAATCAAATTTCTTATAATGCAGGGTACAAGGTACAAAGCAAGTTTTACATCAGCTGTTCATTTCATCCCCAAAATTTTTCTGTGAGATGGATATCCTAATCATTATCCACATTACAGATGAGGAAACTGAGGCTCAAAGAGACCAAATAATTTGCTAAGGACATGAATACTCACGAATGGAAGAGGTGAATTTAAGAATTCCACACCATTGGCGGCAGGCACCTGGGTGTTCTTTCAGCTTCCAACATTTGTATGCACTTCTGCCATCCCGTGGCATGCTGCTGAGTGCAGGGAGCAGAGAGATAAACAGAACATCGCTCTATCCTGGAGAAGTTAATCTTAAAACCTTCAAGTACTCTTCTCTCCTAACAGATAGTTTTGTAAATAGACTCCTGGCACAGAAGATTTTTTATGATCTACACACTGAGATGCTTCTATTTTTTCCTCATTGACCGAGCCTGTGTGTCATTCACATAGTGGTTTCCACAGCTGCTTTTTACATCTTGCCAGAGTTTTGGGTGGATATATTCTCTAATTTCAAGAACTTCCTTTAATTTAGAACACTGTACAAAGTTAAAACATCTTCCTTTGCACCAGTAATGAGAGAGGAGGATCTATGGTGCCCAACAGGTTACTGCAGCATCTTAGATGAAAATGCAAAATTGTCCTCCTAGGAAAATGTAAAATGTGCCCTCATAGCACTGTTCCTTGACTGCAGTAAGGAGTCAGGAAATGGTAGCTGGAACCCTCTGCAGGGCAATCTTAGAAATTTGAATTAGAACCATTGAATTTAGTTATTGCTTTAATTTCTATTGGATATTTACTTTTAATATCTATGCCATTTTATGGGTACTAGTATGAAGTTCTGTTTTCTTAGTTGTGCAACATTCCTTATCTATTTGTATTTATAAAATACCCTAGCTATGCTTTAAGAAAAGAAAGGGTTATGTGTTATTAAAAAGCAAACTTCTAAGAAAAAAAGAAAAACTAGGGCAGAATTGAAATCATGCAGCCCATTTTTAGAGTTTGGTCTGAAATATGATCGCATTAACTTTTGTTAATGCAATTAGTTAATATATTAATTATCCTTGGTTCATTTCATTTATACTCTAAACCTCCATTTTGAAATAATAATAATAATAATAATAATAATAATAATAATAATAATAATAATAATATAGTGGTTGCAGAACATGGACAGGTAGCTCTATGCTAGGTCATAATGAAATTTTCTCTGGGCGATGTAGGAACTGTCTCTATAAAGCTGCTAACAATTGCTTCCTGCGAGAGGGAGTTCATTCCTACATCTTTACTGTTATTAATTAATTTCATGAACTGATGACGATAGATGATAGCCTTAAAAAATTGGTTTTTGGCAAAACACTATGTATGAAACCTTATAAATGTCTACCTCCTTTCTTTTTAAAAATTTATTTTAATTATACTGCTCTTTGAAATGTAAGATTTGGGAACTATTCCTGCCATGATGATCTCTAAGATACTTGTGAACACTATGAACTTAGGGAAGAGAACTTGGAGACCCTTGCTGATAGTGAAGTACAGAAACAGATGGTGGGGAAGAGATTAACCTGCAGTGTCAGGTCCACGAGACCCTCAGTCAGAAACAGAAGAGAAAGAAAGCTCTGAAAAGGGAACCAGAAGCATTTCTTCTTTCTTTCCATAAAGGTACAGAGATCACTTACTACAGCTCAGGCACCATGCCAGGCCCTGGATGTGAAAAGATCAGTGTAGTAGCTTGAATGGTGACCTCAAAGAAAATGTCTGTGCCTGGAACTAAGACAGAAAGTTCAGGAGTTGGGGGCTGCTCTAACAAATGCCTTCAGTGTAGAAGTGGTTTTGCAGCTAGGCAGAGGACAGAGGCTGTAGGAAAAGCCCACAGTGCCATAATGCAGTGGTAGGGGTGCTTCTCCTGAGGGCTCAGGAGGAGAGGAGAGCTATAGAGAAAGCCTCAGTCTTCACAGGGAATACACAAGTAATCCTGCACAGGAAGTTGGTAAAAATATGAATGGGCAATAGCCAAGACATGGAGACAACCTAAATGTCCATCGACAGATGACTGGATAAAGAAGATGTGGTATACTTATACAATGGAATACTACTCAACCATAAGAAAGAATAAAATAATGTCATTTGCAGCAACATGGATGGATCTGGAGATCATCATTCTAAGTGAAGTAAGCCAAAAGGAGAAAGAAAAATGCCGTATGATATCACTTGTATGTGGAATCTAAAAAAAACCCCACAAATGAACTTATCTACAAAACAGAAACAGGCTTACAGACATAGAGAACAAACTTGTGGTTGCCAAGGGGTAAAGAGAGTGGGAAGGAATAAATTGGGAGTTCGAGATTTGCACCTCCCGGGGAGTGATGGAAATGTTATCTGTCTTGTGGTTTTATAAGTGTATACATCTATCAAGATTCTCAAATTATACATTGAAATATGTGTGATTTACTGTACAGAAATTATACCACAATAAAGTAAAAACAAACAAACCAAAAAATAAATAAATAAATGGGAAAGGACATTCTGATGATGTCTCAGATGGAAAGGAGGAGCATGTCACTGGAAACTGGAGAAACGGCGACCCTTGTTACAAAGTGACAGAAACGGTGACCCTTGTTACAAAGTGGCAAAGAGCTTGGCTGAACTGTGTTCATGTCCTAGAGTTTTGTGGAAGGATCGACTGTGAGCAATTAAATTGGCCATTTGGCTGAAGAAATTTCTATGCAAAGTGCTGAAGGAGTACCCTGGCTCTTCTGGAATCCTTCTAGTCAAAATGAGAGAAGAGAGAAATGATCTCAAGGTAGAATTGTAAAGCAAAAGCGAAACAGAAATTGAAAACTTGGAGAATTCTCAGCCAAGCGTTATGGAAGAAAGAAAATGCATTTGAGAGAGAACAAAGTTTTGACCGAGCAGCTTCTTGAAAAGGTCAGTCAGCCATCTGAACAGCAGCTAGGGTCCGTCATCCAAGGCAGTGGAACAATGACACTTCGGAGGTCTTGGGGCTCCCTCTCCCATCACAGACCCAAAGTGCCATAGCCTGCTGGACAGAAGGGTCTCACAGGAGGGGCGGCTGCTGCCCAGTGCTGCCTCACCTCGCCGCTCTGTTCTCCTTGCTTTCTAGCCCACACCCCCTTGGCTGCCTCAGGTTCTACTCCCATGGGCCATGGGCCATGCTGATGTGGTGGCTGTTCCTCCCAAGGGTCCATGCCTCCGGCTGGGCTCAGCGCAGCGCCTTGTCCACAGAGAACAAGAGCAGGGAGGCGGGGCCGCTGCAGAGGACCCACCGCTGGAGCGGGCCGAGCGGAGCCACGGGACGAGGCTGTCCCTGGACCTGTGCCCAGTCGAGCCCTGCGGACGGGCCTTCCAAAGCCTTGGGAGGTGGAACCCTGCCCCAGTGGGCCTTAAAGTTCTGGGCTTGGTAGGGACCTGTTACCCCTTTCTTCTTTCCTATCTCTCCCTTTTGGCATGTGAATATTTATGCCAGGCCCATCCCACTGCTGTAGTTTGGAAGTACACAACTTGTTTGACTTCACAGGTTCACAGCTAGAGAGCAATTTGCCTTTGGATGAATGAGTCTCACTCATGTCTGAGTTAGATGATATTTTCAATGAGACTTTGAATTTAGACTTCTGAGTTGATGCTGGAGTGAGTTAAGAATGTGGGGGCTGTTGGGATGGAAGGAATGTGTTCTGTATGTGAAAAGGACATGAATGTTGGCAGCCAAGGGTGGAATGCTATGGTCTGAATGTGTCCTCTGAAAATTCTTACTGTGAAATCCTAACCCCCAAAGATGATGATATCAGGAGGTGGGGCCTGTGGGGTTTGCTTGCATTATGAGGATAGGACCTTCATGAATGGGATTACTCTTTCTATGAAAGAGACCCCGCAAAGCTCCCTTGCTACTTCTAGCATATGAGGACCCAGCAAGAAGGTGTGAGCCTGGAATTGGGAAGAGGGAGGGGCCTTACCAAAAGGGAACCATGCTGGTGCCTTGAATTGGGACTTCCCAGCCGGAAGAACTGAGAAATAAACCTCTTGTTTATGAACTCCCCAGTCTGTGGCAGTCTGTTACAGCAGCCCCAGCGGACATGGGGCCAGAGGCATTTGTTCTTTCTTTCAACAAATATTTATGGATCATTTTCTGCAGCCCAGATGCCATGCAAGGCACTGGATATAAAAATGGTCAGCGTCCTGGGTTGAATGTTGAACCCCCTGCCCCGACAAAAATATGTTTATGTCCTAATGCCTGGAACCTATGAGTCTTACATGGCAAAAGACTCAATAAGTTAGAGATAATTTTAGTTAAGTAAGTTAAGAATGTTGAGATGAGATCATCTTGGACTACCTGGGGGTGCGGTGGCTAAATCTAGTGACAAGTGTCCTTGTAAGAGACAGAAGAGGAGACACAAACACAGGAAGAGGAGGAGGCAACATGACCCCGGAAGCAGAGATAAGAGTAACGCAGCCACAAATCAAGAAACACCCGGAGCCAACAGAGCTGGAAGAGGTGAGGAACTGGTTCTCCGCTCCTGGGATTTTTGGAGGGGGCTCAGTACTGTCCATACCCTGATTTCAAACTTCTGGCCTCCAGGACTGTGAGAGAATGCATTGCTGTTGTTTTAAGCCACCCAGTTCGTGGTAAGTGGTTATAGCAGCCCCAGGAAACTTAAAAGAGCCAATAACTCGGACATAGTACCTTGCCTTCACAGAGCTTAGAGAGAGAGAAAGAGAATTAAACAAGCATTGCAATAAAGAGGGACAACAGTGATGAGAGATTGAACAGAAGAAGAACATGGGTGCTCTGGGACTCCTGATATGCCACCAACAACCTACTTAGATGAAGGATCTGGGAGGCTTCTGTACTGCAGGTTGTGCTGGAGCAGAGGATGTCCCCTCTCTTTCCACTCTTGCCTCTGTGTATTTTTAGCCTGGGGGGCACATGCTCTCTATTCCTGATTCCCTGCTCCTCCAACTGGAAGGTGTGTGGGCTGGAGGTGCCTGGCCTCTGGACCTACACTCTGAATCTGCCGGGCAAGATTGATGGAGCAGAGCGCTGTGAGTGATACCCAACACTGGAAACACTGACAAATACGTGCGAGAGAGGCCCCGGCAGGTTCCAGCAACGAGGACTGCCTGTCAGAGGGCAGGTCTGCATGCTGCCAGTTCCAACACACACTGATTTGCAGCACACTGTTAATTAGGACGTCCCCTGGCATTTATAAGACTGAGATAGAAATTGACAGACTAAGAATTAGTCCCAGATTAATTTCAGGGAGTTTGTCAATTCAAGCCTTGAAGAAGCTATTGGTATAAAGATAAATTCCATTAACTTTGGTGGGGTGAGTATGTAAGGGTGAAAGAGGGGCCTCTTTGTGCCATTTTTGCATTTTTCGGTGCTGCAATTTTTCTCCTTCTAAAGCATTCTTCTGAAGGACATATGCAAGCATTGACAAACCAGACAGGAAGCTAGGGGAATATGAATACTTGTAAATACCAAATCAGACAAAAATTTTAAGGATGTCATTTATTCTAAAGTGTGTAAGAATTACTCTAAAGCCATTAGTGTCTGGATACTCTGAAGGAAGAGAATGTTTTAAAAACACACTTTTCCTATCAGACTTTAATAATGTTAAAGGCAGATCTTTTTTTTCCACAGTAAAGAAAGAAAATATATATATATTGCTTTTGACCTGACAGACTATAACATCTGCCTGTAAGCTTTTCTTCGGGATCTTAAACACAACATCTTGAGGTGTTCAATTGTAGAGTTATTCTGATTAAAAATTTCAAGGAAAAACTTGTGGTGTTGACTTGAGTGCTGTAGGTTCTATATTTGGGGCCAAGTTAAACCTTAGAGAGCATTTATTGTTTGACTTTAGATTATTGCAGATTTTAACATGTTTCTTTTATGTTCCCTTTGCCATTGTTGGAATCACAGGCAAAGAATGATCTTTTCTTCTTTCTTGTTTCTACCTATCCTCGAATTATGTGTCAAGCATCTATGTACTGCAGTGCACCCCATAAAGCACTATGGATGCCAAACAAGGATGAAATATTAAAATAAGTGTCCAGTGTCAAAAGCTTTTATGCGAATCATGAAAATATCTCAGCCTTTAAGAGTAAACTTCTCTTTACAAAAGAACTATTTAAGATAAGAAAGACAATCATGGTAACTCCATTTGCATTTTATTTCCAGTGGTTTGCACAGAATTCCATCATCTCCTGTAGCTTCCCATCCCGTACATTTCAGAGAAAATCAGTAGCAGTTCTGGGCTAACATTTTGCCCCTGTGAACTGTGAAGACTTACCGGGAACTACTTTTATTAGCTTTACAAGATTCAGTCTTTGCATGCTCTCTGAGAAACTACAGTTGGATGGCAATTGATTCTAATTGTGGATGGGAAAATGGATTTGGAGGGAAGAGAACTCTTGCTGGAACGATATTTCTGCAGATGGTGGGAACTGGTCTGATCTGAAATTGCAGGCACTTGCTTGAAATGACGTAGCATCTCTCTCCCCACACCCTCCTCCTTCTTGTGAGAATTATGTGAAGAAGGAACTTTCAGAAAACTCACCACCATCAATTTTGAACAGTTGAAATATAGGAGGAATTTTGATTCATGGCACCAGATACAGGGAAGGGAGAAAGCCGTAGAGAGTGGACAGGAAGCGAACAAGAGAGAAAGAAAAACATTGCACAGACACTGTGTGTTCTCAGCCTATGTCCTAATGACATATTTGCTCACTCATTTGAACATGTACCCGGAATTCATATTAGTTCCTGCAGACAAAGGGAGAGCTCCCTGGATGGTTTTAGTCGTTTATTTCACCTTCCTCATGGTTGCACTTGTAGAATAAATAGAAAATAGCTTTCAGACTGAGCAACGTGTTGGAGGTGACAATGACAGTTCTGCGATGTCTGCAAATCTAAACTTTCTCCTCACCGCTCTGAGAAACACTGCTCTTGTCAGCAAGGAACCTTGAGATGATAACTAAAGGACACGGCTGCTGCTCTGTCAGTACACTGAAGGATTTGAAGATCTGTGACATGCAATATGGTCATGGAAATAAAGACAAATGATAATGCATTTGATAGTCCCATGTAGAAGAATACCTGAGAATTAAATGATTAACCTGTGGGAAACTCTTAGAAGAGACTCTGGCACCTACCAAGTGTTCCATAATATTAGCTCTTCTTATTATTATCTAGGTTTTCTCTTCTTGCTGAAAATGCTCTTTGGCTTTAAAAACCGCATGTTTATAAATATTACAAGACACTAGAAATACAAGTTGAATTTGAGAGGAATTTGAATGATCAAATGGTTCCAGAAGACAAAAAGAAGTTTTGTCTTCCCCACATTCGTAATGGAAGTTTGCATGTCCTCTAACTTTATTTCTAATCCACACTCAGAAAAATGAATATTAACTTAGAGGTGTGGTGAGAAGGATGTAGGATCTGGAGTCAGACTGCCATGTTCTTTATGAGTGGAATAATTACTTTAGGTGTAACCCACAGTAGCATCATCTCTGTAGTGGGACGAGTTGTCCTTGCATTTGGAGGAAGAGAGGATGAAAACAAATGTGAAAATTAGGTATGGTTTTAAAATGTATACATTTTCACCTGTTATGATATAAACGTGTTGTCTTCTAAGGGATAAGAAAAAATGACTGAATCATCTAGGGAAGTAGCTATCAAGACCTTGACTTCTCATTCTAGCTCTCTCTCTCGAATCCTTAGTAAGGTCTTTGACCCATTGGCTTCCCTTTACCTGGGATAGGATTCTTCCCTCCATAGCATCTCTCCTCTTTGCTCCTACATGGAAGCCCTGGGAACACTAAGAACACACTGGATGGAGTCCTGTCCTGCTGGGTGCTGGACATTCTGGTCACAATCTAAATGTTCTGTTCTGGGCATGTGCAAAGAGACACTGAGGATCAAGGAGGGGACTGCTGAAGCTGCTTTTTTTTATTATTATTATTACAATGGAATTTTTAAAAAATGATTTCAGAGTAGAATTCCTTAAAATTGTCAAAGCTTTAGCTAGAAAGAATACCAAAGATGAAGAGGTTTTAGGTTCAATTATAGTAGTGAAACAGAATTGAATAAGGCTACTCCACAGTGATCCAGGAAGGCATCAGGGAGGAGGTTCCACTTGAGCTGGACCACAGGAATGAGGAAAATGTCTCCCCGCTTTGAAGGCAGCTGTAGGGGAAGAGCATTGCTGGCTAAAGGCATAATGAATATCATATATAAGTTTGAGACCCACTGCACCTATTTCCTCATAGGATTGATAGGCAAAAAAACATTTGCTTAGGTGAAAAGCCATGTATCATCTAGCAACTTATTTTCCGATACTAATGATAATATTTATTGCTTAGGTATATGGTACGCAATAAATACTATCATCTTGTGTATTTTATATGTTTTGACTCACTTCAACCTCATGTAGTCTGGAGGCCACAACTATAATTATACTCATTTGACGGATGAGAAAACTGAAGCACTGAGACGCTAAGATATTTGCCAAAGATTACACATTGGGTAAGTGGAAAATTGGGCACTCAATCCAAGACAATCTGGCTCTGGAGTCTAGACTGCTGTCCCCTACATTCTTACTGCCTCTACAGCAACAATCTGGAAGTTGAAATATCAAGACAGTCTTTCCAACACTTTAAAATACTATTTACACTGCAAACTAGTCTAGGTGATTTTCTCAAAACAGGCCTTCACAGTTTTGCAGTCATTGCCAACGCATGTAAATGTGAGTTTGGGGAATTTACTAAGAACTTGAAAATCACTTTCAGATTCCTCTGTAGAATTCCATGGGAATAGGAGAAGTGACTCCAGTTCGTTGCTGCACATGCCTGGCATTGCCTCCATCCATAACAGGGAGGATACTGACCTAAAATCTTTCAACCTGATCAGTTTGCCATTTAATCAGTCAGTCAATAGCCCATGTCACAAAAGGCAGTGTGGTTGAGTTTATGCTAAAAATGAACATGAATGAAGTCAGAGGGAAGTTCAGAAAATCAGAGGAAAATATCCTCCTCCATCCAGAATGACCCATCATTGCCCCTGGTGAGAGCTTTGGGAAGCTCATCTCCACTGACAGCTGAAGAATCTGGTTTGGCTGTTGTGACATTCAGGTTGCCATATTAAAAACATTGTTACTGTTACCATTATTATTATGATTTCAATGACTTCCTAGCTCTGGCTTTATGCTTGCTACAGTGCAGTGGGAGGCACTCACTGCCCTGAGCAGTCTTCCAACCAGCTGCCGCCTTTCTGCAGGCACCCAGCCTCGGTGCATTCTGGGGGGAGACACTTCTCTTCCTTCCTCTGTCTCTCATTCTCCAACTTACCTTTCTTTCTTACCCTCTCTCTTCCCTCTCACATATCCCACCTCCAATGCTAGGCTCTGGCCTGAAGAATGGCCTTGATTACAAATGCTGCCTCAGGCAGGCCCAGCCTCCCCAAAAGAAAAGCCACCGTGGCCTTGGCGGCGTCCTAGGTGGCACAGTGAGCTGTGCCGGGGACACTCGAAATCTGCCTCAGCTCTTGTCTCTTGATTAGGCCCCGGAGCCAAGGCTTCCAGGAGGAGCCACGCTTGTCAGCTGTCAGTCAGGAGGCAGCCTGTCCCTTGCCAACGCTGCCCCTGCCACGGGGGGCGACCAGACTGTAAAAATGAAATAGACTTCAGTGGGATGCCAGAAATCCATTTTCTCCCTCAGATGCTTTCATCTCACTCATTTCACTGTGTTTACAGGCCCACAGGTTTCCTGAGGGCAGCCATGATTTAGATTTACAGTTCCCCAGGCAGTCTGATTCTGAGGAAAAGTTATGACACCTGTAATGTATTACTGTCTCCTAGAGGAGCAGAGTGTGGCAGGGGCTGTGGAGGTTGGCTACCCCAGTAACTGCAGGCTCTCTCTGCATTGCAGCACCGACCAAGGCAGGCTCGGCTGGATGGCCAGAGCCTCTCTCCTTATCTGTCTGCGCATAAGCACACAACACACTCAGGCTCTTAGAGATCTGGCGGTGGTGCTGGTGACAGGGGTGGGGGTGGGGGTAACTTCATGGTGTTGTTAAAAGAGGCTCTGCAGAGCAGAAGTCCAGACAGGCACTCCCCAGACAGTGCACAGGACAGAGAGAGTTCCCATATGAGGCCCAGAAACTAGACAGGATTTACGGGGGAGGGAACCGGAAGACAGTCTGGCCGAGGTGGGGGAGGGGATTGCTGTCAGCAAAAACTGAAGCTCCCTACAGAGGCTTGTTGATTCCTTTCACTTAAATTTCGGTGCATCTTTGCTAAGAGAAGTGAAATCGGCATTAATCCAGAGGGGGGCTGTCATATGGGGAGGGGAGGGCGAGGTGACTAACCCTTATGCTGCAAGGCATCAACTCTGGTCATTCTCAGGTAGGAATTCAGCTCCCTTGAGGGTCCAGATGCTGTCACTCAGCTCGGTACCCACTTAAGGAGTGAAACCACAACAGAGTCACTTTCTGAAATGGAAGGAGGTGTTGGGCATCTGAAAGGTTGCGCCAGGTTGGGTGTCCAGCTTGCCTGGAGCACTGCTTCTGGAACGTGACAATGGACAGGCTTCACTGTCCTTCCTCACCATGTCCTGTCCTTGTTCTCAAAGATCCCATCTGAGTTCCGTTCACTATGCTCACATGTCTGTGTTGCTCTGCCTTCCCTAAGGTTGGATGACAAATAGAGACATTCATTTGCTTCTGCATCTCCTCGTCTCATTCTGCTCCACCGTCTAGAGTGTGGGAGGGGCCCCTGGCTCTGCTGTGAGCTGTTCTGGTCAGCATGTATGAGGACCAGGTGGCTAAAGGTGTGTTCGAATTGCCAAGCAGGAATCCACGCTTATGACTCCATAGTTAAATGTGCTTATTAATAATAAAAATGTGTGTACCATTAGGAGACTGTCCTCCAGAACCCAAAGGGCATCCCAAAACCTGAAAGAAAATGATGGGCTCTAACATCAGTGCTTATCCTGACCCCTCCTGGATGCCAATGTTTAGGGGGTGCCTACAGCTATAAATTCAGTAGGCAACTTTTAAACTGTTACTGGATGTATTATTAGAAGTGATCTGGGATACTAAAAGAAAAAAAAATCAAGTTTTCTTGAAGTTTTAACATTTCTGTTGAGGTTATTACATGTGTTTAAGATGTAGAGCCATGTGGAAGGACTGATCAAAGCTTGGGGATCTCAAAGGGAAATGTTATCTTAAGGAGAAGCCAAGGATTAAATGTTCAGGTGAGCAACAGAGGGCCTAGCATCCTCGTGGGCTCAGCAAACCCTAATTCCTTTGCCTTCTGGAAACACATTTCCCAGCTTCCCTCCCAGCTAAGTAGAGCCATGTGATTATCTTCTGGCTAACTTCCAGATCTGATCCCATGCCCTGCATATACTGTCTTTCCGCTTCCACTGGATGGGGGCAGCAGAGCACGAGGCCCTAAAGCACGTGGAGTCCCAGGATACAAGGAGCATGGTCCCTGAATGACAGCATGGAGCAGAGGCCTCACTGTGCCCTCCCAACTCTACCACATATGTTCCATCCCATGTTGGGCTCTGACATGGGTAAGAAAGACAGTCTTACCATGTGAAACCACTGAGACCTGGGGGTCGTGTTTTATATAATGAAATCAGTGAGTATTCACTTGGTTAAAAACAGTATAGGAACTTCATCTCGTATTAGGTCAACAGACATCCTCCATCCCTTATTGCTAATGAACTTTTTCTTCCTCCATCACCAATGTTCACTTTTATTGAGCAAGTTCACCTTGCTTAAGAAGACAGGCAAGATTGCCAATTTGTATAAATATCCCCAGAAGGACAGGGCCGATTTGCAAACAGTACCATGACAAAAGTGTTCAGAAGAAGAAAGTAAGGTCATATTAGACAGGCTTTTGCTTCTACTCAATCTAGTTTAGAGCATTAACAATCTTAAGGAGAACATCTCTTCTTATTTATGATAAATTTATTTATTTATTTGAATGGTTTGAAAGATATTCCAGCATTCTTAAGGCAAAATTACAGGTAGGAATAATAATAGCTTACATTTATCTTAATATGGGTCAATCATTGTGCTAAGCACTTTAAATGAATTATTTTCTTAAAAGATATAGAAATTAAGTCCTGGAAGGTCACGTAATTTACTTAAGTTTACATAGCTGGGAAATGGCAAATCCAGGAATCCAATAATCCAGGACAGCCTGGCTCCAAAGTCCATGCTCTTAACTATCATACTTACCCTAATAAAAGATCAACAAATGTCAAGTCATCCTTAAGATAAATGGTGCATTCTGATCATCCATAGTGAAAATAAAGATCCATATTTCTAGACCAAAATATCCACTTTCATTTGTTTTTTGTAACAAAGGCCTTTGAAATGGCAGGGACATTATTGCTACTCTGTACAGGGCTTCTGACTAACAGACTGTCTAAGCAGTTCTGAATCCTCACTTTGATTTTCCTTCCTCCTAGATATGTTGCTTGGGATTTACGTGCTCTTTCTGCACTATGTCCTGGTGTGGTCAGATCCACCTTATCTGATCCTGTTCTCCAAGGAGTAACCAGGACTGCATCCTGTGATGAGAGCAAACCTAGGGTGAAAAAGACATTCGGAGAGTGAAGCTGGCCAAGTTCCCTAAAGATTCAGCTTTGATTTTTATTCTTCCACAAGATGTTACTGCCATGATAGCACTCTAGCACGGCTTGGGACAGCTACAGCAGAATTTCTTGCTGTTCCTATATTAAGAATGTGTTCTCAGAAACAGCTGGTGTGTTACAAATGCAACTGAGTGCCTTAAGAAGTGAAATGATTGGAATCCCACTCCCGAGCACACAGGCTGTCGATATTTGAGAGTTGGTAAATGGCAGTGGCAGGAAGGGGTGCGATGGGGACCAGAGGGGGTTGAACATAGGAGAGAGCCATGCTCCATGTGTCTGCTGACTTTGTGAACCTGTCTTTCAGCTAACTATGACTGTGGAGGACTGCTGTGGGAAGTAGGTAGTTTACATTTGTAAATCAGTTCTCAGATCTTTATAGGAAGATGTTGGCTGAGGAGAATGCTTTATGACAGTCTTCATGGATGAGCATGGATGACATATGGGTAGCTGGGAGCAGTCATTCTTCATTCCTTCTGAGATAAAATGGCCAAATTAGGGTATGAAGACTTTTTGTTTAATTAGATGCTAGGAAAATGCCCCAATATTAAGGCACATATTAGCAGTAAAGGAGTCACAAACCTCTTAAGAATAATCATAACTAACGTTAATAGAAGATAGTTTGCAATTCAATTGTACATGTATTGTCCCAGTTGATCTTCCATAAAAGTTAAGTAGGAGGGACAAATGCCATTGTAATCATCCCCACTTTAAAGATGGAGAACGTGAGATACAAAGAGGTTAAGTGCCTTGCCCAGCCTACCTACCTAAGAAGTAATGTTGTATTCCTTACCTCTGTGACCTCCCTCCTTCCTGAATCTCAACTTTGAATCCTTCTTGAATTCTAGGACGGTGTATCCCTGGTTCTTCATTTACCATCTTGATCATTCCTTTTCAGTTTCATATCTTGGATATTTTTTTCTGTCTTCCGTGAAGTACTGACATTCCAGATCTTTATTTGCCCTTCCCCTTTTGTCCCTTTTCTGATAAAGTCCCATTAGGAAAACTCATCCACCCCCATTGGAAGGAAAGCAAAGATTGGTTTGCTCAACACTCACTTCAATCTCTTACTATTTTATCTTCCCATATGGTTGGAAAGTTAAAAATTACATTCCCAGCCTCCCTTGCAGCTAGGTTTCAGGATACAGAATAGGTTCTGCAAATTAGAAACTATGTGAGCTATCACATTTTTGGTGAGATAGGATTCACATACTATGCAATTCATCTGTTTAAAGTGTATAATTTGATAGCTTTTAGTATATTCACAGAATTGTGCATCCACCAACATAATCAAGAAAAGATGTACTTTTTGAAAGGCAAAAGTGAGGTCAAAGCCATCTATTGGCTGCTTTTGATTGTTATTGCTGGTGAGCACAATCGTGGAGGCATTCAGTTTCTTTGCAGAAGTTGTGTAACATCCAGTCACTGGCTTCCTCTATATCCAGAGGCAGTTGCAGCAGTGGCAGTAGTGGCTTCCTGATTACTTGACTGAGCCTAATTATGATGATGATTGTAGCTTTCCTAACACATTATTTCTGCAGCCATTTTTCTGGGCATTATTCCTGGAAATCCAATTTAGAGCCTTCTCCTCCAGCCTTTCCCATGATTTCATGAACACTTAATTCCATGTATTAAGTCCTTGCTGAAAAAGTAGTGAGAGTAATTTATTTCTTACAAACTAATTGGAGCTAAATTTTTATCTTTGACTTCCAGTTTATTACTTATCTTCTCTACCTTGAGAGGGAACTAGTTATTCTTACTTATCTGATTCTGATCATCCTGAGTCTCTCACGCCAGTGATTGGCTCTACTCAACAGCTCAGTTACCAGATCCATAACCTTGGAGTCATCCTTAGCTACATTTCATCCAACGTCCCTCCCCTAAAATCAGTTAATCAGTAACCAAATCCTAGATCTCAACGTTCTTTATCATCTCGGCTTAGATGTTCTTTCTCTGTCACTTGCAGTGTTACAAAGAGTAAGAGTGCTTACTCATAACTAGACCCCCCTCACACTTTAAGATCAGCCTACATGGAGACCAGAGTGATCTATCTAAAGCACCATTCTCATCATGTCATGTTCTTTGGAATCCTTCAGCAGCAACATTGGTCTAAAAAGTAAAATGTAAAATTTAAATTCCTCACCACAGTGTTCAGGGCCCTTCATGATTGGTCTCTATCTGGCTTCCTTGACTCATTTTCAGCTGTTTTTCTTTACTCACATTTTATGCCTAAGTCATATTTAACTATACACAATGGCTTTTCACATTCCTGTTTTTGAATATGCAGTTTCTCAACTTTAATTTTACTGTTGAATTCTTATTTATCCTTCAACCTGACTTAGGTGTCATCTCTTTGACTCTGAAGGCTTTACTGATCAATTTCCCAAAATGCTCCCACCACGACTCACTATAATCAATCACTCCCTCCTCTCTTCCACTCAGTGTTCTCTATTAGTGCCTGTATCTCATGTGTTGTGCTTGTCCTGCTAGTCTGTTACTGTGTCTTACTACCTGTGGACCTTAAGCCCCTAGCACAGAGCCTGACACACAGCAGATACTCAGAATATACTTGAAGAACTTGATTGAACTGGAACCCATTCCAAGATCCAATCATCTTTCCATTAAATATTTAGGGAAAAGATGGCTAAATCAAATATTGATATCAGTATAGGCTCCAGTCTGCCTAGGATTTGAGGCATCATGGTATAAGCAAGAACACACTCTTCTCCAGAAATTCCATTTGTAGGTATATACCCAAAATGAAAGTAGGTATTTAATCTGATACTTTAAACCAATGCTCATAATAGTACTATTCACAACAGCCAAAAGGTATAAATAACCCACATATCCATTGGCGGATGAATGCATGAATAAAAATGTAGTATTTACACATAATGCAATATTACTCAGACTTAAAAAGGAATAAAATTCTGATACATCCTACAACATGGATGAACCTTGAATATGCTTGCTAAGTGAAGTAAGCCAGACACAAAAGGACAAATATTATATGACTCCATTCACATAAGATACCTAAAGTAGTCAAATTCATTGAGACAGAAATTAGAATAGAATAATGGTTATCAAGGTTCGGGGGAATAGGGGAATGGGAAGTTATTAATGGATGTGGAATTCCAATTTGAGATGATAAAAATGCTCTGGAGATGAAGAGTGGTAATGGTTTCACTGCAATGTAACTATACTTGATGCTACTGACTGAACACTTAAAGTGAGTAAAATGGTAAATTTTGTGTTATGTATTTTTACCACAATCAAAAAAGGAAGCACTGTTCCCTTCAGGGTACATGAGTTCTATTCTCAGATCTTCCATCACACAGCAGTGTAAAACTGAACTTGACACTACTTTCCTAGGACTCAGTTTCCTTATCCATATAATGAGACATCTAAAGAAAGGATTTAACAGTCTCTTCTAGATATAAAATGATTTTGCTACCTACTAGAAGATCCAGTGCTATTTGGTTAAGGGTCCATGTCAATGACCAACTCTAGAGAACCTTCACAGCTTTGCTCCTGCAGGCTCTTGGAGGGCAGCTAGGCTTCAGCAAAATACTCCTAGTGATGATTGACTGGAAAGTGATACTTATTTTGTGTCCATAATATATCACAGATGGAACAAAACGTCTATTCAAGGTTCAATTAACCATGAATTCATTCAGCATTTATTAAGTATTAGCCATATGTCAGAGACACTACTGTGTGAGGGATATAGATATCAGTAAGGCACATGTGGTTCAGAGCATTCACAGTACCTGGGAGACACCAAATAATGAAAATGAAAGGATTTTGCATTTGAAACACCAGAACAGAGATATTTACAAAGAACTATGGGATTTGTAAAGAGTCACTTATTGTCTGTGAGGAGTAAAACATCACAGAGAAGGTTAATTCTGAACTAGTCTTCAATGAGAAGTTCATGATGCAGGATTTGAATGAGAGAATTCCTGATTTTCCTCTTTCTTCATCTACCTCCTGTGTTCACATTGCCCCAACATGGCGGCTGGGGTGTGAGAATTCGGGAAAGGTGGCCATGTCCATAGCAGGATGGCTTCTATAAATAGAATCTTTTCTTAAACTTGATATCTTCTGATACATTCTCATAGATACACCCTCTCTTAATATCCTTTAAAGACTCCCTTAGGCAAAGGTAAAATATTACCCACAATCTGCTATTCTCCTAATAGTTTTGCCAATTTTTGCTGTTCCAATGTCAACAGTCATTACATAGCTTTGCTTTCAATGTGGGATTAAACCTCTTTTATTCTTGCAGTAATCAGAAAAGCAATTGGATATTTAGTTTGCTCTTTGGAATCCCACTGCAAAAGAACGAGGTTCTGCCAGAGCCTGTCATGGAAGAAGAAAACAGACACAAAAGGTGAAAAAAAAAGTTTCTAAAAGGGAAGTGCTGACAGGTTACACCAGTCACAAAACAGACATGCAGCACCCAAGGGTCACCAACTTGGAAGTACATGCCAAAGTTGGCCAGCAGGTCCCAGCAGGCAAGGGCTGGAAGGGAACTAATTAATTAAAGAGTGTCAAACATGTTGTCAGAGTGCAGACAGTAGAAAATAAAATGGACTTCAAGTGGTTCAGCCAGTAGGGGAAGAGTAAGATCATATTGAACTCATGAAAAATTTCTCCAGAAAAAAAAAAATTCTAACACATTTTGATTCTATCTTGGTTAGAAAAATTCTGATCAAAATAGAGGAACCAAAGCCTTACTTAAAAAAAACATTAAAAATTAATATTTATTGAGTACCTACTATGTGCCAAATACTGAGTGAAGCCTTCTGGGCAAGTAAGTTAACATTCTATGTAGAGTTTTGTAGTGTTTCAGCTCAGGCGCCATTTTGTGTATGTTACCTCATAAAATTCTTGTGAAAGCTCTTCAAAGATGTAATTTTCACAGATGAAGAAGCAGGTAACAGACATGGGCCTTAACTCTGATTTTGCAGTGTATTAGCTGTGTTACTTTTGAGAGTTATTGACTTCACTGGACCTGGAAGTCCTCACTCTTCTCATTTGGATGCCAGATAGCAGCCATTGCAGTATGAACGGCTTCCATGGAATAACTAAGGAAAGAGTCCACCTGCCTTGCTGGCCTAAACAAAATGCTGACAGGGGCACGGTTGGCCTCAACTTTCCTTTTTCCCTCTTAAAAGGTGTAGTCCTCAAGCCATGAGACTTTTCAAATTCCCTTCTCTTCTCTTCTCTTCTCTTCTCTTCTCTTCTCTTCTCTTCTCTTCTCTTCTCTTCTCTTCTCTTCTCTTCTTCCTTTCAAAAATCTGCTCTCAAGTCCTGCCTTCACATCGGGATAAAATTCCCAAGAATGTTTTTTGATGTCAACTCTTTCAAGAATGTCTGTATTTTAATAGGGAACTAAACATTGAACTAAGATCCCTAAGCAGCCATTGGCACCTGTCTGGAAACCTTAGAATCATACCTGGGAGAGTTCTCCTGCCAGGCTTCTTTAAGAGCAGGCAGTTGGCATGGTGTCTCCATTTGTGGCTACTGCTGGATTACAGACTCATAGATTCATACCATCTCCAGGGAAGGATGCTGTAGTTTGTTGCCACCACAGGCAGGTTTCTGCATCTGTCAGCAGATTTTCCTCTTCTGAACCTTTACTGTTTGATGCTCTCTTTGGGCCTCAACATAAGGTTAAAAGCACTACTCAGGATGGAAAATAGATGAAAAGAGGAAAGCAGGTGCCTATGGGTTTGTTAAGATTCCCAGCAGGAAAGAGAGAAACCAGTATGAGGCTGGTCCCCCTTTCCTTATCAACTGACACTTGGTTCTTTCTTTTTATTCATGACCCACTGCAGACTGATCTTACAATTGCAGTAATAAAAATAAATAAATGAAATCATTGCCTCTTACAAGAATGGTGAATATCTCCGCTTTTAGTAAAAACAAGAAAAATATAGGCTTCAGGAAATTATTAAAGAGGGTAAGAGAGTTGGTAGCTCGTGGTATCGCCTCACGCCCTAAAATCACACTAGCAACAGTCAACTACTCCCTTAACCTGGAGGCTATTTTTGCTTAGATTTTCAATAATAATTTCTCCCTTAACCAGGGGGTACCATTGCCACTTACTTAAATTATCCTTATATGGATGATCCATGCCTGCCCTCAGATTCCTATTTGCTATATTCTTCTTCGGGGGCTTGGAAGTAGAGGTTTTCATTTTGTTTCAGACCACTTTCTCAAAAATTTGGAAGAGGTGGAAAAGAGGGGGACAGAAGCAATATCCACTGAGCATTTATTGTATACTTGGCCCTTTGTATATATGACTTTATTAAATCTCTCATAAAAATACTCCGATGTAGATCTTTACCATTATACAGTTGGGTATTCTAAGTCCCATACATTGTACTGAACTTGCCCAAGGTCCCATAGTCATGCAGGCCCAGTGACATGAGCCACTCTACCATACCACCTCCCTGTACCATTGCCACTGACAATCCCAGTCCCAGTCCTAGACTCTCTTGCTTACCTACATGACATGAAGAAACTGGATGGTTCTTAAGTTCTACCACAGTCACCTTGGGTAGCAGATTTATTGCTTTTAACTCTGGAAATCATTGTTGATTCCATCCCCAAGCTACAGTGCACCTGAGGCCAAAGGGAAACACTGGAGAAGATGTGTATCAGCAGCTCAAAGTCACAGCACTGGGAGGGACTTGATGATCATCTTGGGATAAGGAGCTGTGAGGCCCGGAAAGAGACTTTGATGAGTACAGGGGCATACAAGGAATTAAGCTCAGCTTAGAATTCAGACCTCCTGTGCTTCAAAGCACATCACATCACACACAGTGTTTCTTCACCCACATCACTCCACAGTCTTCCACCTCTGAGCCTTACGGTGAGGTCTGAATGTTGCCTCTAGGGGTATGCCGAGAAAAAACAATTCCACACACAGCACTGTTTCAAGATATCAAATCATTTAGATAAAGACCCTAGATAGTCACAGACCAATTAACCCCAATGACAGGATACATCCAGTGCTGAGATCAGAGTTAGCAATGCAATTCCGAACACACGACACCTTGCTTGTTTTGATTTATCCCATTGTCTAAAAGATGATCCAGAAGTTGGGCACTACTTCTAAATCACCAGGTTTTTCATTGTAAGTGACAACCTTTGCATTTTATTAGCATGGTCTACTTTTTAATAAGCCTTTACAGTGACAATATATCATAACAACATCATTAAAACATTCCTCTCTCCTGGTTATAAATTGCCTTGATGGTGCTGTGATGACATCTCCTGGAGCACCTTTGACAGAATGAGTCTTAAGATGGAGGCATGTCATTGTCACAGCAGGATGACATTGCAACTCAGCCTGGCTCCCCTCCTTATGGAAAAGGCATATGGTGGCATAAGAAAAGGAGACAGGCAACTGTCCAGGGTGCCACTGATGGATCTTACACTGATAAGCTAACTGTTAGACTTTGGAAAACCCAGTTAACCTCTCTGGGCCTCTTCTCTACCTATAAAATAACACCTTCCTTGTCTATCTCACAGGGCTACTGCGAAGAGCAGAGAAGATAATGTAGATGAAAGCGTTCTGAGGAACCAGTTGGGTTTTCCAAAAAGCAGACTCTAAGACAGACTTTAACATGCAGGATGTTTATGGGAGAGTACCCTTGGGATGATACCTTTGGAAGAGGGGAGAAGGGAACAATATTGGACAAGTGGTTTTTTGCTTTTCAGGCCCAGTAATAGCCTCAGCCACACCCATGAGAAGACCTAGAGCTAATGTGGCCGTCAGCAGGATCTCATCTTGTCTGAAATGGCCCGGCCTCTATAGCTTAATATCAATTAGTCATTAAATGGCAGTTGCCTCAGGAAGCAATATGAGCCTAGGCTTGGTGGCGCTCTGCAGCTGATGCGTGACAGGTGAATGCTGTCTGCTGATAGAATCCCTAGTAGCTAGGGTGAAAATTCTCTCCTTAAAGTGGGAATCTTTGTGGCACAACACACTGTCCACCTCAGTCCGCCTTGCTTGGATCCACTTCTTCATATACATTCTGGAATTAGCAATTCCGGGATTCCAGTGAGCATTTTTTCCTTGCTGGGGTGGGAGTGGGGTGGTGAAAGTGGGACAAAATATAGTCCTGGCTGCTGCGGCTGGTCTCAGGGCCAGAACAGATACTCTTCTGCACACTCTTCGATTATTCATTTCAGATTCCCCTCACCTCTGCTAGTATTTCTGCTTGTCTTGGTTGCTGACCTGGTATAGTGACCCAGATCCTTAAGCCTGATGGATTTAAACACCTGATTCTGGTGCCTTTCTCAGGTCAGACTTACTTTATTTGTCTTTTAACATTCATCATCAGGTAATGGAATACCAAGAAACATCCAAATAGGTCTCCTGAGTGTCAAACACAAAGGTGACATCTCCTCTTCTTACCTGCTGGTCCTTAAAACACAAGAATCCAAGAAATTAGTAGATAACAATCTTAACTTACAATTCAATTACTCTGTGTTCCTTGGCTGAAATGCTCCTCCTTGGGTGTCCAGGACCACTAAACCCGCAGATGTCAAAGCTGTGAGGATGGAAAGCATAAATTTCCGAATTAGGCCATTGAGAGTGAAAGTTGGACCACATCTATTTCTACACGTTGATTCACAGGCTCATGTGTTCTGACTGTTGGAGACAGAGCCCCTTACACAGATCATTGGTTCAAGGTTGATACTGTGTCCTAGAGGTTGGCCCACCATCCTTATAATAAAGTATTGTTTCTGAATTGGTAGTTCAGCCATGCCTTCTGCAAGACGTTCCAACACACTATCATGCCAGCAGTGTCCAGATGGTGAGATACATTGTATGACCAGTGGATCTCAAGGTCTATACTTTCTCACTGCCTCTGCTTTATAGGAACCCATAGTCTAACTCTAAGATATGTAAAACTCTATGGTGGTGAATCAAACAATCTATAAGGCTTTGGATAGTGCTTTTGCTGAGTTCCCATGAGCAAGAAAGGCAAACTCATATCTGAAAAATCTGTCTGTTTTTCTCAAGATGAATATGTGCCATTTTCTGAAAAGGTTTAGTGCAGTCAACTTGCCACCAAGTGGCCAAGTGGTTTCCTGAGGGAGTAATACCATATAGGGAACTCAGCATTGGTCTCTGTTGCTGATAGATTGGACATTCAGTGGCAACTGTTTCTAGGTCACCTTTTGTAAGTAGGAGTCTGTGCTTTTGGAACATGAGCTATCTCCATCCCTGTGACGGTGCCACTTTGCTCAACCGTCCATCAGGCTAAAACTAGGGTGGCCAAAAACAGAGGCTGGCTGACATCAGCTGACCAAGTCATTTTGTCTAATTGGTGTCTGCTCGCTCTACTGCTGTGGAGACTCTTTGGTGGGCATTAACATGCAATACAAAGATTTTCACACACCGAATCCCCTCCCATGCACATGTGCTTTCTACCGCCACCACCCCCTGCCCCCAGATACCTTGGTGGTGGTCTTCCAATCTTTCTCCTTCCAACTCCATGATCAGCCACCCAAGTCATTCACCACTCTCTATGAGTCTGTGTATATTCAGATCTCAGGCCATTTATCTTTCCCACATTCTTCCTCTCCTTCCTTCACTATTTCATATTTCTCTCAACTCAGCCAGCTTCTCTGCTGATTTTTGTTGCTTACTTGGTATGGTGTCCCAGACACTTAAGTACGAAGGGTCTAAACACCTGGTCCTGGAGCTCTTCTCAGGCCAGAGAAGAGTAGATGATCAAGTGCATTTCCAAAAACCTCTGCCCATTAGGAATATTTTCTCTTATAATTCTTTTTCAAGGCCACCCCTGAGTGAGGATGCTATATATCCATACATTTTCTGCTTTGACATAGAGAATGATCCAGCCCATTCATCTGTATTACATAGGTTCTTTTCTCCTCAGTCATAAGAAACCTATTCTCCTCAGTTGGTCATAAGAAACCTATCCTAACTACCGCATGCAACTCTGGGTGTGATCTGATAGAGGAGTGCTGGTGCAACAGTAGTCAATGATATTGGAGCCTGGATCCATCCAGCTGGCTTGCTTTTCCCCTTTGGCTCTGCTTGTGATTTATTCTAGATGTACCACGTCAGTCTTACAACATATATGCTACTGGGACTGCTTGATCTTATGAGTTGGTGAATTAGACAAAACTCAGTTCATGACAGGTTATTCCAGATGCATGGTCACTTGATATCCCATGGTCAAATGCTCTGTATCTATCAGAAATCAATTGCATGTCAAATGTTGCTTTTCAAAAAACATATGATCCTCCAATGCAAATGGCCTTGCTCCAGAATCTCAGGCATCTATATTGTTAATCTCCCATTGGGACTTTGCCATAAACTCTATAAGCTATCTTCTCCTAGAAGTGGTATCTCTAGTACCATAACATTTTCAGGATATTTGCACTGCATCCTGAACCTGCTGTGCATGGCCCTTTCCTGCTTTGGGCTCTCTAAAAACTATCAGCCTTCTTTATGTGGGCTGAAGCAACATCCCCAGGTACAGAATCTGCTGCCTTCAAAACATGAAGAGATCTAACCTGCACTGTGCTTCATTCTTTGTAGTAGGAGAAAAATGATGCAATAATTTGACTTTTACTTTAGGTGGGATGTCCCAGCATGCCCCTAAGCACTGGACCTCTCAAAATTTTACTAATATGGCAGGCCTCTTGATCTTTGTAAGATGCAACTAAATGCCAAAGTATGTGTGTCTTACCAAGGCCTCCACTGTGCCAGCTGCTTCTTGTTCACCTAGACCAATAAACATGATGTTATCAAAGTATGGATTAATGTAATATTCTGTGGAATGTCCAAATGGTTAAGATCTTTTCAAACTATATTATGACAGAGGACAGGAAAAGTTAACATAGCCCTGAGGCAAAACTATAAATGTATATTGATGTTCATTCCATAGGAATTCAAATGGTTACTGGTTCCTTATTTAATGAAGGAAGAAAAGAATGCACTTGTGAAATCAGTGGCTGTATACCATGTACCTAGGGCCGTATTAATCTGCCCCTAGCAAAAATATCACGTCTGGCTTAGCACCTGCAAATGGAGATACTATTTAGTTGCATTTACAGAAATCTCTTGCCATCCTTTAGAATGCACTTATTTTTTTCAGAGACCAGACTGGTAAATTAAAAGAGTATATAACAGGTACCAACATTCCTACATCCTTTAGATCTTGTGGATGGTGCTAATTTCCAGCATCCCCTGAGTATGCAGTCTTTAAAATTTTATTATGACTCTTTCAAAGTATACAAGGAACTCAAACTAAAAACAAAACACACACACACATACACACCACACAAAACAATTAAAAAAAAGGGCAAGGAACCTGAATAGACATTTTCCAAGGAGATACAGATGGCCCAAAGGTACATGAAATGGTGGTCGACCTCATTAACTGTCAGGGGAATGCAAATCAAAACCACAGTGAGATGCGACACCTGATGGGAAGTCTGTTACCAAGAAGACAAAAGGTAACAAAAACTGATGAGGATTTGGAGAAAAGATAAATGTTGTACCCTGTCAGAGGGCATGTAAAATGGTACAGTCACTATGGAAAACTGTATGGAGATTCCTCATGAAATTTTAAGAGAACTACCATATGATCCAGTAATCTTACTATGGCTATATATCCACTTGGATATATATACAAAGGAAGTGAAATCATCATCTTTAAGAGATACCTGTACTCTTATGTTCATTGCAGCAATATTCACAATAGCCAAGGTGTGGAAACAAACTGTGTCCACTGATAGATGAATGGATAAAGAAAATGAGTGTATGTATGTATATATATATATGCATATATATGTGTGTTTATTCCACATAATAATATATGTATTACTTATTATGTGTACATATATATATATGTATATATATATATGTATTTATTTATTCAGCCTAAAAAATAAGGAAATCATGTCATTTGCAACAACACGGATGAAGCCGGAGAGCATCAGGCAAAGTGAAATAAGCCAGACATAGAAAGCCCAATACTGTATGGTATCACTTATATGTAGAATCTAAAATAAAACAAAGTTGAATTCATAGAGAGTAGGGTGGTGGCTGCCTGGGACTGGGGCGGGGGGGGAAATAGTAGGAAGAGGCTGGAGACAGAAACTTTCAGTTCTGAGATGAATAAGCTCTGAGGATCTAATGAATAACAAGGTGATTATACTTCCAAAAACCTGTATTATGTAGCTGAAATCATATCACCTTGCAGGAGAGAGGCCTCTCTGTGGCCTTCAGGCACAGAGGCAGTGCTAGCTATTACTAGGGAGTAGTAGTCTGCTTATTCAGACTCAGGAAGTTCAGGGAAGCCTAAGGAGTCAAGATTTTCAGGATACCAACCCAGATGTTTCCATCTTATTTGTCAGGGTCCCAGATTTACCCAGGGCCCTGAACTTGAAATAGCAGAACTGCCTTGGCTCTGAATTTAACCTTCTTTGGTGCTGGGTAGTATAGACTGTTTATGTCATCCTCAAAATTCATATTTTGAAACCCAGACTCCAGTGGGATGGTATTTGGAGGTGAAGTCTTTCAGAAGTGATTAGGTTATGAGGATGTAGCCCTCATGAATGGGATTAGTGCCCTTGTAAAAGGGGCTCCAAGGAGCTCCCATACTCCTTCCACCATGTAAGGACACAGGAGAAAGACGGCTGTCTATAAACCAGGGAGTGGACCTCACCAGACACAACGTATGCTTGTGCCTGGATCTTGGACTTCTCTGATTCCAGAATACGAGAAATAAATGTTTGTTGTTGATAAGCCACCCAGTCTATGGCATGTTTGTTAAAGCAGCCCAAACAGACTGTGACAGTTGACTACTCTTATGTGAAGTTTTGATCCTCATCCTAAGCTTCCTCTGCCCTTTCACTGCAGGAGATAAATTGTCTTCGTATGCCACCAAGGAGCCCTCTCATTTTCATGTTTGACTTTCAATTGCCTGTTAATTGCTCTCAGACTTTCATTATCTTTTTCTAGACTGTCATTCAAGCTTAGCATTAACCATTGGAATCTATTGTACTTATAGTTTCTTTTCCCAAATGGTTTTCAAAAGCTTGAAATAGAGTACCAATTAACACACTCCTTTCTACCTGTGTACCTATGTACCATCCCAGCTCACCTCCAAGTGTCCATTTAACAATGGACAGTTGCCTTGTGCCAAAGACTCAATATTTCACTAATAGTGATTGGGGCTTCACTGACAGCCAGGAAATGAGTGTGTAATCAATCTCCAAAACCCCATCTTGCCACCTTTTTTCTCCAGTCAGTTCTGGTACCAGTGGACCCACATTGGGTTCTCTAAGAAGAAGCTCTGAGACAAACTTAAATGTACAAGGCATTTATCAGGTGTGCCCTTGGCTCGTACCTGTGGAAGAGGAGAGGGAACATGATTATGTAGAGAGATGAGTCAAGCTGCAGAGTCACCAAAGCTATGACACTCTGGAGTTAAAATGACTCACTAGAGCTACATCAAATTTGACTGAAGGGCTAGGCTCTTACAACCATATCTTCAGTCATTGAATGTGGGTTGCTGCCCCAGCAAGGGGCACGATTTGGAGTGAGGAGGCTTTGTAGCTGAAGCAAACCTTGAAGGGCTGATGGCCAGAGGCTTTCTGCTGACACCACTTTTTACAGGCAGGGCGACTAATCTTTCAGTGAAGGGCGGGGTCTGGGAAGCACACCCAACATTCACCAGGGAAAATATTATTGCCCTTACTTTCCCCACTATCCCTCATCTCACCTCCCAGATTTATTGCTAACTTATTTCCCCTTGCCACATTGTCTTTGCCATTTTGGTTTCTCATATATTAAATGGGAGTGACAGTCCCTCCACTGACTCTTTCCCATGATTGTTAAAGGGATCGAAAGAGATAATGGATATGAAAAGGCTTTGTAAACCGGTTTACATATACTAGGAAGTATTATCATTGGTCACTTTCAAAATTATTAAACGTCAGGAAATATTTGGTAAAAACAAACAAATTTCTCCTGATAAGTTTCTGCTACAAAACTGCCTAGTTTCTTAGATTGACTCATGGGGATTAGGCTTTTCATAATAAGCTGCTCAAAGATACCAGATTGGGGGGACAGGGTAGGGGTACAGTTCAGTGATAAAGTGCCTGCTTAGCATCCACAAGGTCCTGGGTTCAATCCCCAGCACCTCCATTAAAAACAAATAAGCCTAATTATCCCTCCAAATATAAATGAATAAATAAAAAGAAACGGTCACTTTAAAAAATAAATAAATAAATATAGAAAAAAAGAGATACAAGATTTTTTAAAAGCTATTTTGAATATTGGAAACCCATCTTTATATTTCACCATTATTACCAAACCATCAGTAACAAAAATCTGATATTTGGTGACGGAGGTGAAAGGGCAAATGTAAAGAGAAGGAAGGGACTATTTTTTACTGAGTTATTTTTATTTGCCGAACGCTACCATAGGCGCTTTCGACGTTGCTTTTCCACATCAGCCACGTGAAGTTTTAAAAGTGGGGTCTTAGAAACTCCAGGTCAAACAGCAGGCTCTTCATTTTCATTTCAGGAATCCCTGCTGCCTCCTTTAAGAGACAGGAAGACCCACTAGTCCCGTCGTGCCCTTCCTGAGGTACCAAAGCTGAAGTCAGTCCTTGCTTTCTTCACTTGGAAAAATGTAGTTGCGTCTGCAGAGCATAAATCTGTAAAAACACAGAATTAATACATCATATCCATCTTCAGAGTGTCCGCCTTTGGGAACTGGGAAGCGCGTTTCCGGCCACAAATCAGCGACGCCGGCGGCGCGGACGCCCCAGCATGCACCTGGGCGCGGCGGCGCCTGCGCGGGGGCAGCGCGCGTGATCGACGGCGCGGGCGCTGCGCGGGGAAGCCTCGCCGGGAGGAGCGGCGCGCCTGAAGGTCCGTCTGGGGGGAAGTAACACAAGTAATTGTTCTCAGAAAAAGCAGAAATTGGTATTTCACCGGCAGCCCGAGCTGCACAGAAGCACTTGAAACTTCTGTGGCTGGTATCCTTCATCTGAAAGTCACCAAGTTGTTTATAAACAATCCCTCATCTGGGGATTTGGCAGCTGCAGCCGCGCAGACAAACGGAGCGTGTCTGGAGACTCATATGCCCGCAGCGGGGGGCGCTGGGGGTGCGGTGGCCTGATTTCCTCTTGCCCACGTTTGTATGGGAAACAGCAGAACAAGAAACGCAATTTCGACACAGGCTGTATCAGCTGTGACGAAGGAGCCTCGCTGCCGTGAGGTGTTGCCCGCGTGATTTCAGTCAGCCGCATCCCGCGGTGCGTGGTAAAGGAGGGGTTTTTGCCCCAGACAGGGCACGCTGCCGCACTGTTCCCGGTTCTGGCTCTGTTAGCAGAGACAAAGTGATCCTCCCTGAAAGCAGTGCAAGTGGTGTGGTGCACAGAGCTTTGGGGTACGTGTGTGTCTGTGGGTAACGAGTCTCAAACCGTCCTTCCAGACGGAGTTTGGGGTAATGTTTTTCCGTTCACATCAACAGTAGTTAACTTCTCTCTTCTGTTACTTAACTGTGAAAGTGCACTCTTCCCCTGTAAAGCATTTTGGCTTGGTGCGGGGATGAATGCCACTGTGGAAGATAAAGCTAAGTTACACTGTAGTAACAGAATTAAAACAGACCGGATAATACGTTGTAAATCAACTATACTTCGATTAAAGGAAAGAGAGAGAAAGAATTAAAAAAACAAAAAACAAAAAACAGATTGGAGAGGCTTCCCAGCAACTGAAATGGTAGTTGGCAGCGTGGACTGGAACTCAGGACCCGAGGACGACTCCTCATTCTGCCACCACCCCAGGGTGTGACATTAGCCGAGTCGTTCGCCCCTCATGAGTATCTGTTTCTTCCTTGGCAAGATGAACAGATTGCACGTGGTCTGCAAGATCGCTTTCCACTTCAGCAGATTCTGATCAGCATCATTTTACAGACATCTTTGATTCACCTGCGAACATTTGCCTCAATAATGATGATTCCTGATTTCTAGCCTGGAGACCAGGCGAATGGTAGAAATGCTTTCAGCCGCAGGTCAGCCTAACAGTGATTTGAGCCTTGGTGAAATTTCAGCCCTGATGAAACCTGGTGTGAGCTGGGTTTGTAAGGTAAGGTGTGTTTTTTGTTTGTTTTTTTGTTTTGAATTAATGTTATCGTCATATTCCAAAGCACTTTATGTTTGAAGCCATGTTTAGGGGCCTGTCTACCTGGTGCATTGACTCCTGTATTATTATGAAATTCCTCTCTCTCATCTTGTTTTTGTCATCGATGTATATCTAGTTATATATCCTTGCCTTAGAGAATAACTGCTCTGATTTTAGTAGTTACACTGGCCTTTTAAAATTTTTTTTAACTTGAGTTTACGTTGTATATCTTTTTATTTTAAATCTTCCTGTGTGTTTATATTTAAGGCATGGTAACTGTTTTTTGCAGCACAGAACTGGGTTTTGGTATTACATCCAGCTGGCATATTAATCTTTTACTTGGAGTATTTAGTGAATTTAAATGTGATGTAATTACTGATATATTTAAAATTTATTTTCCATTTTACTATTATTTTTTCTCTTTGATCTGTCTGTTTTATGTTCCTGTTCCTCTTTCCTGGGTTCTTTAATAATAATCAAATATTATATTCAAATTGCACGTATCTGATGGGTTGTACATTCTTTTACAGTTGTTTTAGTGGTTACATTAGAGGTTATAATATTTATTATCAACCAGTCATAATCCAAAACAAATTATTACCTCTTCTGCCTTTTGTTATTTAACTTTATGATTGGCCCCTCTGCCTTTTGTGTTACTATTTTCATATATTTTAATTCTACATATATTTTAAACCCCATGAACTATTAAGGGTTTTAGTATTTATTTATATTTACCTGCATTGTATCTTTTCTGTTCTTCATTCCTTCCTACCATTCCCATTTCTTTCTGGGATCATTTTCCTTCTCCCTACAAAATTCATTTTACTATTTTTTTTTAGAGCAGATTTGCCGGTGACGAATTATCTTAGTTTATGTTTGTCTTAAAGTGTCCTTGTTTCACTTTGAGTTTTGAAGCCTAAAATTCTAGATTGTCTGTACTTTCATTCAGCATTTTAGAGAAGTCATTGCCCTGTTTCCTGGCTTTCGTTGTTTCAGTTGAGATGTCATCTTTAACTTTTGTTGCTTTATTGAAGGTAATGTATCTTGTTTCCTGACTGCTTTTATGGTATTTCTCTTTATTTCTTTCTATTATATACCTATGTGAGGTTCAGGTTTATACTTCTGTTGACCTGTCTTTTGGGTCACTAATTCTGTCTTCTCTTATGCTTTGCTATGTCTCCTCTAACCTATACAATGAATTCTTAATTTCAGACTTAGTATATGTAGTTCAGAAATTGCCATTTGTTTCTTTTTTTAGACTCTGTTATATGGTGAAGTTGCAAGCCTCTTATCTACCTTTTGCATCTTTTCATGTTATATATTGAATATATTAACCGTAATTATAGTGAGGTTCTTTTCAGCTAACTGTAATGCCTAAATTATCTATGGTTGTAAGTGTGTTCATGCATGCACACGTGTGTGTTTTCCTCCTGGTTTCTGTCATGTGGTTCTATCTTTTATCAGGCAAGGTAATCACAGATTGCCAAGCACTGTGTATTAAAATATATACATATACGTATATATGTATTTTTAAGTCTCAGATGGTATACCTTCCTCTTGAAAGGATTTACTTTTCCCACTGCCAGGCACAAAGGGCAGTAACTGATCCCCTGCCTCGGTCTTTTCGGGAACAGGACCCAATCAAGGTTGGTATCCGTAGTAAGGCCCAGTCTATCTCTAGCTCACACTGGCTCTCCCAGATTTTCAGCTAAGAGCCCAGTGTATTCTTCAAGATCCTTCCTTTTGGTGGGCACTGAATTGCAGTATTTGTGTCATGAAACTCTTGAATGCTCTGCTCTACTTCCCAAAGGGCTTCTGCTTAGGTTTCCAGCCTTCCCTCCAGCTCAGCCCTAGAATTCAGCAAATGTCCGTAAGGGGAAGCTAGCTACTTGCTAATTCTTTCCAAGTCTTAGCCAAAACCTCAGCCAGTTTCTCTATTCCTTAGCAGCAGTTGGTACAAACCCCAGAAGGTAATCCTCTTGGCCAAGCCCACTATCACTAAATGCTTCCAGAGTAAAGATGGCTGTAGAATTCACCTTACCTCCTCGAGGTCTTTGTCTCCCCAGAGTTTCAGCCTATACAGTTCTTAAAGCCTCAGCAGCTATCCAGTGCTTTTAGCTGGATGATTGCTGCATTTTCTCTGACATATTTGGCTTTATCAGTAGAAATATTGGTCTGACACGAGCTATCCCAACCATTCAAAAGTGGAACTTCTTCCAGACCTTTTACATGCTTCTCCTCTGTCAGCCTCAAGGTGAGGACTTCTCACCCTGGGGCTTTTTGTCTCCTGGTTGCAACCTGAGGTACTACTTTACACCAGTATCCTAGCGCTCAAAGATGAGATGGATAGGAAAGAATTCTCCTTCTACTTTAAGAAAAATCATACTCTGAAGCCTCCAAGCTTGCTTTTTGTATACATCAAATACAAGGACTAGGTTACATGTTCACTTCTGGTTATGGGTGAGGGTAGAAAAATATCTTGCAGAGGGAAATGAAACTTAGATTATTGATTTACACCCATTATGGTTTATTTTCTGTAACTGGGCAATTTGCCACCCTATTCCAAATCAGTGTTCTATGATCGAGGTGTAATAATATGGCCTTTGGATGAAAAGTCATATCACTGTGGTGCAAAAAGATGGGAATGCAGAAAAAAGGAATGGGACTGAGGGAAGCCAGCTCATTCCTTGAACAGGTAGTCAATCCTTGAATGAATCAGTAATGAATTAATGACAAAACGGTTGGAGAGGAAAAAAGCAAGCATATGAAGTTGGTCCTTCCATTTCCCTTACTGAGTAACATAACTACCTGTGTGCCCTACAAGCTTCAATAAGGGTAGATTGTGTCCCTTCATCATTGTAGTTAATGTATTGTCATATAGAAGGCATTCAGGTGCCATCAGTTGGTTTGAAGAGAATGCTAAAGATTAAAAAGAATTTGGATAGTTCTAGAGAAGAATGCAACTGTTAATATCATGAGGGATTGTGGGTGTTTGTGTATGTGAGTATTTGTGCTACGAGAGAACAGTTGTGAGTATAGGGTGTTTGGAGGCTGGACATACACAATAACCTCGCTGTGATGGAAAGCCCATGTTAGAAGTAAGTGAGGAGTTACCTGCCAGGGCTAAGTGTTTAAGAGTTTTTATACACAAAGGTTATGGAATGATAGGTATTTTACTTAGCAGAAAATGAAACCAAAGAAATAAGAAAGGAACCATCCCAAGGTCACAATATCTAAGATAGAGTCTATTAAATAGTTCAGACAGCAGCCCCAACTCTCCAACCCTCCATTAAGGTGAAATCCTTCCAATTAATTTTAGGGAGTTTTGAAAGGCATTCTTTGACCTAGACACCAGGTAAGTTATACACAACTGAGCTCTACTTAATTGCATAATGAATGAATCGACTACTTTAAATCACTTTACAAAATCCCATACACTATCACATTTCCTTCCTTGTACCAATACCTGTTAAATGCAGTCCTCATAGAGAAATAATTCACTTCATTGTATTAAAAAAAGTGCCCAATTGGAATCCTTTAAGTGTTGCAGTTCTCAATTATCTCACCCCAAATCCACTGTGAAGTGATAATTAGGGGCTAAAAGCTAAACCGATTACTGCAAAATTTTCTCCTGACAGCCATTTAATAGCTAATCAGGTGTTAAATCCCCAAATTATGCATTTCCCAGCAGCACAAAGATCACAATAAATTTTAAAAGTTTCAAGTTATCAACTTGTCTTTCACAACTTTGCCCCAACAAGCAGAAGTAAAGGAATTAACATTTTAGAGGATTAGAAATTCTTCACAGTTTATTCCATTTCTTTATGTAGGATGTTTGTTTTGATTAATGATGACACAAACCTACATTCTGGCTATAGCATCTTATCATAAGACCTGACTTTGCCAGTGAAAGATACCATATCTAATTAATATCAGCAAAGTAGTATTGTCTGATTTGTGTATGCAGGAAACCTACAACCAAATGGATAGATGTCAAGGAGCCAGTATGTGTGTTCATGACACACAGGAGCAACATGTATGGCTTTACTAACTTTGAAAGCCCTGAGCACACAGATGCTCTTGCTCCAGGGGTACCAGCTGTCCTATTGCTATTCTAATACTACAGTAGAAAGTCTATGGCTATAGACACTGGACTTGACTCTGACAGTACCACTTACACTGCATCTAATCCACAGTGACCACCTAGGCAGCTGAGAGGGAGAGAGAGAATGCATATTTCATGGACTAACAAACACCCTTCTAGCTGCCAAAGTAACTTCTACCCCAACTTCAATAAAATGGATGGAGTGGTGAGTTAATAGGATTTTTTTTAAAATTTAGGTAGATTAGATAGTTTATATACAAGATAATTTTTCTTTGTGTTGAACAATTTTAAAATAAATAACTAATTTGCAAATTGCTATGATATCTATAATAGGTACCATGATAGATACTATAGATACAGTGATATACTGACTGTATTTTCCACATTATTACATTTAAGCCAGTGGAGTAAATGTAGCACATTTATTTCACTCTGGGTCTGTGGTTTTGATCCCTAGAGGACATTTGGCAACATCTGGATACGTTTTGGTTGTTGCAACTGAAGGAAGGAAGTTCCTGGCATCTCGTCAGCAGAGGCTAAGGATTCTGCTAAACATCCTACAATGCACAGGATAGCCTCCTACCAATGAAGAAATATTTGGCCAATAATACCAATAGTGCTAGCTGTGGCATTCTGTCTACTTCTTGTATATTCTGTCTACTTCATGTATATTCTCTAAGGCTGTGTGGACAGGTATGGGGGATGATGGAGCACAGAAACAATGTACTGTAGATCTTCTGAGTCTCTATTCTGTTCCCCAACTTTTACAAGAATATATAATTCTATCTAGCTCCATTATCTTGTGCTCCTATTTTTATGGGCTTTATTAATTTTCTTCATTGTTTACTGAAATACCTCCTTACTGCCTCTGAGTGTTGTCAGCTTAGTTACATATTTACCTACTCACTTAACATATACTTTTCAAGTGCCTGTTGTGTGCTGTGTATGGTCCCTGACTTCATGGATCTTAACAGGACATGAGTGGTCAACATCAGGAAAGATGTGATAAAGATAAAAGTTAAGAAAACAGATGAATATGCCACATCACATACATTTAAAGATCCTGTTAGGAGTCGTTTTATTTGGACTGAGATTTTCTTAGAGGAATAAACAGGGAGAATTACCTTAAAGAATAAAATTGGACCGTGGCCTATTTAAAAGAAATGACTTTAGAACTGGGATTATTCAACCCATAGACGGCAAAGCCAAAGTATAGTGCCAGAAAGATATAGTCTCAAAAATTTCTCCTTTTTAAAAATTCCTCTTCTAATCAAAACAGTAAATGTGCTCAGTTTTGAAGTGAAGTAATGATTACCAATACATAGCGATTCCCTACCCACTCTCCTGTGTCTTGACATCTCATCATGACTTTTTTCTTTCTTTACTTTTGTTTATTTTGATATTTGGTGTGCTATTTCTAAATAACACTTTTACACCATTATTCCTTGTTTTTTTCTTTAAACTCTAGCAGGAGGAGCCTTATACTATACAGAGGGCCTACATGCCACAAAGATACACAAAAAATCTATTATAAAACACTCAAACCTCTCTATCACTCATGATCTGCTGCTCAGGACTCAGACAGCACAAACTACTGCCCTAAATGTGACCCTAGGGAAACACTTTTCTACATTTCTTCCCCTGTGTCCTAAAATTTAAAAGCCCAACATTTGGTAGGCTATGATGCTATGAATACACAGAAATTACTTCATAGCATGGCACTGATTTGAGCAGCAAAAGCTTTTAGGAAAGAGAGAGGATGAATTAATTATCCTGTCAAATCCTTCCCCTCAGATTCTTGAATAAAGAATATTCATTTCCTGAGAATTTCTAATGTCCATTTTTCTGTTTCCCAATTCATAGTTCCATAAGTAATCACAAATTAGCACAATATTCACCAATTGCACTTGGCAGCTGAGGAACATTTCACATCATTAAATGATTTATATTCCTCTTTATCAAATTTGGGAAGCTTTTTAAGTTAGTCGACTTTATTTTTTAGAGCAGTTTTAGATTTATAGAAAAATTGAGCACATAATAAGAGAATTCTATACAAGCCTCTCTTATACAATTTCCCATATTATTAGCATCTTGCCTTAGTGTGTTTTATTATAATTAATGAACCAATATTAATATATTAAGTCCATAATTGACATTATTTTACTCTTTGAGTTGTACAGTTCTGTGAGTTTTGAAAAATGCGTAATGTCATGTATTCATCATTACAGTGTCCAATAAAATAGTTTCACTGCTCTAAAAACCTCCTGTGCTTCACCTATTCATCCCTCTACCTACCCTCCAATCCCTAGCAACCACTGGTCATATTATTGTCTTTTTATGTCCAGAATGTCACATAGTTGGAATCATACAATATGTAGCCTTTCCAGACTGGCCTCTTTTACTTAACAGTGTGCATATAAGTCTCCTTCATATCTTTTTGTGGATGGGTAAGTCATATTTAAGTTGCTGAATGATATCCCATTGTACAGATGTATGTTTTTATATCTGTTTGCCCTTTGAAAGTCATCTTGGTTGCTTCCAGTTTTGAATATTTATAAATAAAACTGCCATAAACATTTATATGTAGGTTTTATATTTTCAGACCTTTTTTCAAATATTTTCTGCCCTTATATTCCATTCCTCTCCATTCAGAACTCTAATTACATGCATGGTGGACAGCTTTTTACTTCCCCATGCCTTGTTCATGTTTCTTCAATGTTTTTTATCTCCTCTGTTCTTCAGATTGGATCATTTTATTTCTGTATCTTCAAATTCATTGATGCTTTTTACAAATCATAAATCTGCTGTTGGTTAACATTTTACTCACCATAGTAAATTGCTAATTTCAGTTGTATTTTTTTGGCTCTAGAATTTCTACTTGGTTCTTTTTTATACTTCTACTTCTCTCTTGATATTTCTTATCTTCACACTCATTAATGCTATACTTACCTGAATCCTTTGAGCATATTTTCTTTTCATCCTTTTATATATTTATATATGTATACACTTATAATATTTACTCCAAGGGCTTTTCTGCTAAATACAATGCCTGGGTGCACTTGATGTAAGTTTCTATTGATTACTTTTTTCCTTCTGTGTATCACTCTTTCCTGTTTCTTTGCATTCCTAGCAATTTTTGGTTAAAAACTGGACATTATGCTGTAGTGACTCTGGATTCTGTATGATTCTTCTGAAGTTTATTTTTTTTCTTTTGCTCTAATATACAATTATCCTTTCTGGACTGAAACTGGAAAAAAAAACAAAACAAAACTGACTTTTCAGGTTGCTCAACACTTTATTTTGTTCAGCTTCTAGCCGCTGCTTTTTAGATATGGCCCTCTGGGTATCTCCTCTGTGCCTGCATATTGTAGTAGTCAGTCAGGAAGTTGAGCAAATTTGTATTAAGATTTTGAGGTTCATTGTCTCTATGGTTCCTTTGCTCTGTGGTTCCCAATAAATTTCCAGTTATTCCTTCAACCCCAAGTTCCTCCCTCTGACATGAAGTAAGTAAGGCTTCTACTTTTTGCCTGTTGAACTGTATGTGGTAAGTTGCACTGAGCCAAAGGCATAGGAACTTCACCAAACTCATCAGGAACCATAGAGTGCAGGCTTTCAAGTGTAGACTATCTTCTAGTTTCGGCCCACCTTTTGATAACCTTGCCTTGGTCTCCTGTGTGCTTGTGTAGTTTAGCAGTCAGTCAGGGATTTGGACAGAGTTTATACTCAGATTTTAGGTACCCTCTTTCTTATCCTCTCTCACTTCCAAAAATTGTTCCCTTCAATGGCCAGCTACTCTGATAATCTGAATTCTATTGTCTGCCACCTTGAGCTGACAAAGCTGCAATTTTCTGTCACCAGACCTGGGACTGGAGTCTAGGATATGATTACATAACAAAGCCACATAATCACAGTTCTCACCCAAAGCACCAGAAATCTATCAAGAATATACTCCCCTCCAGTCTCTGCCTGCCACTGGTCATTTACCAGTGACTTCAGGTGATAGCTTTATTTATAATTTTACTGAGTTTTAAAAATTGTTGTCTACTGGGAGTCAGCGTCTTCACGTGAAAATCACTGTATATCCTGCCCATTTTACATTAAGTTTTAATGTTTTATAGAGTTTAAAGGCAACATTACCCTAACACCAAAGCCAGACAAAAACACTGCAAGAAAAGAAAATCAAAAACCAATATCCCTGATGAAATATTGATGTAAAAATTCTCAATAGCACATTAAAGGGAATATATATCAAAACCAAGTGGGATTTATTACTGGAATGCAAGAATGATTGAACATATGAAAAAAATCAGTGGCGCATACCACATTGACATAATGATGAGGAAAAACCCACTTGATAATCTCAATTGATGCAGAAAAACTATTTGACAAAATTCAATACAATGTCATGTTAAAAACACTCAACAAACCAGGAATAGAAGGAAATTACCTCAACATAATAAAGGCCATATATGAAAAACCCAGAGCTAACATTAAATTCAGTGGTGAAAGATTGTAAGTTTTTCCTTTAAAATCAGGGACAAGAATAGAACACCTGCTTTTTTCACTTCTACTTAACATAGTACTTGGCCAAGCCAGAGCAATTAGGCAAGAAAACAATGTTTTCCAAATTGGAAAAGAAGAAGTAAAATTATTACTGTTCACAAATAATATTATCTTATATGTAAAAAACCCTGAAGATTCCACCAGAAAATTTTGTTAGACCTTATAAATGAATTCAGTGAAGTTGCATGATATAAAATCAACACACAAAAGTAGTTGTGTCCATTGTGATGCTCATTGATTCTGAAATCTCATGTTCTTCAGTTCTAGAAAAAAAAATTCTTGAATTATTTCTGTAATAAATTTGTTTTCTTCATTTTCTTTATTTTCACTTTCTGGAAATTTTACCATTCACACAGGAAACTAATCCTCTTGTTTTCTTATATTTTCTCTGCTATTCACTGTCTCTTTGACTGTTCTCTTCTGATTTCTGAGAGATTTCCTAAGTTTATATTCAAAATACTCTATTGGATTTTTTTCATTTCTGCTATCATATTTCATAATATCATATCATATTAATTCCAACTTTTGGTATTTATTTTTAAATTTTTGTTGTGTTTTTCTTTTTTGTACCTTCCTGGTTCTGTCTTCTTTCAACAATCAAAAAGTAGTAACTTCTTCTTTTGTACCTTTATTTTTCTCATTGTTTCCTTCAAGTTTCTTCTGCTATATTTATCTATTTTGTGTTCCCTCTTTTATGTCAGATACTTCCTTCAAATGACTAGTGATCTTTGACTGGCCATTCAAATTTAAGAGTAAGGCACTAAATACCTGATGGGAAGCTCTGTTTCTGTATATGGGCATGGGATTGACGAGCTTAATTTGAGAGTTATCAGGCAGGAGCCTTCCTGTTTTGTTGGATGACCACTGAATGACCACAAGAATCTCTTGCTCCAGTCCATTTCTCTAGAAATGTATCCTCCATTTTCCTTCTTGGCTGCCAGTGCTTTGAGGAGCCAAGTAATGAGGAGTAAAGAAGGAAAGAGGGCTAGTGGTACCAAGTTTTGCTTAATACTCTTTTTTTTGTCTTCTTGCCTTACTCCTACATTTCCTATGCATGTCATTTACAAATTGAGAATGCCCTGGGTTCCAGCTCATTCAAAGGCTTAACCTGGAGTCTTCTTCCAGAGTTGTGAGGAGCAGTTCCCTAGTTGTGTAGATTGGAGACAGGAATTTGGGCTGGAACTGATTCTTAATATGGACTTCAAATGAATCCTCCTATTTTCAAACCCACTCACATTTCCACACTCATAGATCCCTGGTATTTCCAGTTCCTGGGGCTTCCTGGATTCTTCAGTGTAATTGCTGGCTTCTGGGTCTCCATTACTACAGGTGTAGTTTTCAGCTCTCCTTGATCTTCTAATTCAGCTACTCAGAACTATCTGCTTTTTAACTTCCATCAATTTTATGCTGATGTCTCTCTCTCTCTCTTTTTTTTTATGCTGATATATCTTAACTTGTTTTCTTTGATACATTTTAAATGTCATTTTACTATGATTTTGGTACATTTTAAGAAATAGAAGGAAAATCATCTGCTCATCTTTCATAATTTCAAGAATCTCATCCTTAAATCACTTTATCGTGGCCCATCCTCAAGGATAGAATTGTCTAAACTGAATAGTGTTTTTGCTTTCTCTTTACTCTTGTTCACTCATGTTCCCAGCACCTACTATATGCCAGACATTCTACCAGGCTGAATGAGACATTAAGATACATTGTAAGAAATAGTCTACTCTAGAGAAACCTATCACCTCCATTGCTGTAGGAAGGTTGTGAGGAAAACATTGACCACATATGCCTCTGCGTAAGTTATTTTGCCTTCAAACGCTGAGAAAATCTTTGCTTCTCTTAAAAGATAGACACATTCCCCCAAATACCCACCCTGCCCATCAATATAAGCCATGCCTCACTTTGTGCCTAGACTTCCAGGAAATCATAATCAAATATGAGCTTTTAACTACATATTTATTAATTACAGGCTTTTCCTTTCACCTCCTGCTTTTGATTTATGTTCTGTATCCTCATTTATCTTGATTGTCAGTTAAAAAATAATGTACAAGTTTTTGTTTGAGGATGGTTCATATCCTTTGTTCAATGAGATGGCATCGGTATTTCTGTCTGCATACACACACAGAGTTAATAATCATCAATTAAGCACCTCTTGGTAAAGCACTTAAATAGAGTAGACTTTAAGTTCAAAGAAAATACAAGCTTATTTTCTACTATGCATGATACAAGCTCAAGTAATTAAATAGTACCTGTATCAATGCCAGGCACATAGGTGGGCCTTAAAAATTTCCCTAAGTGTGAATGAATGAATTAAAGAATTTCTAAGAGAGAAATTTTGCTAATTAATGGAACACTTTGTTACTGCAAAATTAAAAGATCCCTTTCATTGGAATATATCAACTAACATTTATCAAGCACCTTTTTAGTTCAGTGTCATTTTAAATTATAAAGATGCTTTTTTTTTTTGTCTAAAAAAGAGAGTTTACCTGATGATCTCTCAGTGGCCCTGCCAACTATAACATTTGATTACTTCTGTGATTTTATGAGACTACTAGTTGTTTGGTTCTATATTTTATAACAAGTCCCTAAGCACATAAGTCAGTAAAGTAATTTAGACCTTTAAGACCTTCACCTAGATCAATGTCTTGAGCTTTTAAAAATTGGAATTTTGTTGTTCTCCCATGTTTAAAATCATATAAAACAAAACAAAATCATCCTTGATCAAGTGATGGGTGCTTTTTAAAGGGCTGGCTGTGTTTTCCGGCATTAGAATATATAGCCATTATCTAAGAATCATACCCTTCAGCTCTCACAAAGTTCTCTAGTACTGATGCCTAACCCTCCCTAAAAAAACAAACCCCCCCCAACTTTTAGTGGGTAGTGTGGTGTGAGAGCAAGAGAGTTTACATACTTAGTAAAATCTATAAAGATTTGATCTTGAAGAATATTTTTAAGCAAGTCCCTGATGGATTCAGTTGTTTTGTTACTGTTGTTGTAAAACTTACTTGCTCTTCTGGTAGAATCAATCAATATCAGCTAGTTCAAGAGACCTCCAAAGTATTTACACAATGCAATGATTTATAATTGAGTTAGGTGACTTACTTTTCTCCATAAGGAAAAGATGGAAGAAACAAGATTGACCAAGTAAATGTTAATATTCAGAATGTGATTTAGAGTACAGAGCTCAGATTGGTTTTCCCATTACACTGAAGGATTACAGAGATGTACAGAAACACTGTTGGTTCATCATTACTAATATACACATGCCAGGACATATAGGCAGGTAGAAGAATTGAAAAGCAACTGCTTAGCTCTAGATTCTAGGGAGTTTAGAGGTTTAAATCACAGAGACTTGACATCAGGCAAATGGAGTTTCTAAGGCTCAACAGTAATTTGGAACCCAAGGTATTTGAAAATGCCAGTTATTAAGAAAAATTCTTTTCTTAAGATTGCCATGGCAGACCAACTTCTACAAATGTAGTTATCCCAGTGCTAGCCTTCCATATTTTGAGCTCTCTCCCCTTTTTTTTTTTAATAAGCATTTTGAACAACATGATTTTCCGTTTCACCCAGTCCTGTGACAGGATAGGGACAATTTGTGATGAAGATTCTTGGAGAAAAGAATATCTCAAATCTGTTAAAAGACAGGTCAGATTCAGCTTTTAAAAGGATTATATCATGTTTATTCAAGGACTGGGGCCATTTGTACTTATCTTCTTAGTGGGAAAAGGCAACTTGATCTTATCTCAACTTTCTTTACTCTTACGTGAGGGAAGAGGAGACTTTGGTTGATCAGGTAATGAACATTGAAATTTGAGGATGCAGCCAATGAAGGGAAGGCCTCTTCTTGATAGCGATGTGACAGAGGAATCACAATAGGAGAATGTGAGTGAGCATAAACACAGAAACAATGCTTAGATCTTGTGAAACTGGAGAACACAGCAGCTGCACTGCTTATTTGGTGCTTCTAGTACTATTGTTTAATGTTTTCATGTCCTATCACTGCAATTATATTGCAAGCCCCTTAAAATCAGGGCCAGATATTTACTTCTTTGTTTCCCCCAATGAAAGTAATATATTGCCTTACATTCTAATGTGAAATATCCTGATATACAGAAAATAATCTTTGGTTTCTAGGAAGAGGGATCTGAAGCAAGCTCCTTAATCACTTGTAAAATCAGAGGCTAGGCTAAAGAAAGAATTACAGGTGGAGATATAAGCATGTGATAGGGCAAAAGATCCATAGGTTCCCACTGTATCATATTCAAGTTTGAATTAAAGATTGGTTTTGGTGATCTATTTTTAATTTAGAAAACTTACTTTGTCAGTTAAGACTGTAAGCTGTCCTACTTAGTTCCATCAATTTTTTTTTTCTGGGTTTCATTCATTCTCTGTATTTCTTGACAGAATACCTCTTCATTGCCTAGGTGCATTGTTAGTGTGAATACACATTTACATATTTCTAATGAATAATGTTTAAGTGCCTACTCTGTATAGTGTATAGTTCCTGACTTTATGCATCTAGAATTAAATATTAGTGGTAAATAGCAAGAAAGATGTGATAAAGATAAAAAATTAAAATATACATATATCTAAGTACATATATTTGAAGGTTCTGGTGGGAAGTATTTTAGTCTGAGATTTTCTTAAGAAATACACAAAGGACAATCAGTCACATCAAAGAATAAAAACTGGAAAATAACTGATTCAAAAGAAATGGTTTTAGAACTGTAATTAATTGATTTACAGAGGGGAAGACTAACACATAATTCTTAAAAGCCCCAGTGATTTTCTTCTTCCATTTACTTTTTCTTTAAAGCAGTATATGTACTTAGTTTAAAAAGGCAAATTGTAATTACTGAAAAACAGCAGTTCCCTGCCCAACTTCCCAGTGTCTTGATACCTGATCACCGAAAGAATCTACTTTGGTTTATTTTCTGTTTCTTTTGATATTTAGTAGCATATCATGTTCAAGTCTAGATTAAAAACTATTTTTTTACTCATGAAACTTATGCTCTCAATCAGATTGCAAAGTCCTGGGATACAGGGATCTTAGGCGGAGCCTTCTCTCCCATGGTGTTTGTACTACTGTGCCAGGCAAAAACAAGATAGCTATTGTTTGCTACTTGATCAAATTTGGCAACCTTTCCTGGGATTTCTCAGAATTCATAAGTGTCAGTGAGCATCTGTGGCCTCTCTAAACAGCTGGGAGTATTTAGTTTTAGAAGGCAGGATGATGGAGTGGAAAATACAGGAAATATTTGAAATGGAAAGTCCTTGGTTTGAGCTCTGTGGGATCTTGGGAAGTCATTTTTGCCTCTCTGGGCTTTAGTTACCGTCTGTAAAATAGGACTATCAACTTCTGCTTTTCTTTGGATGATAAAGGGAATCAAATGAAATTTACATGTGCACGTGTAAAATGCTCCATAAATTAAGCTATCATTCTTATACTGTTCAGCAATATGTCCCATGATGATGGAAATGTTGTATATCTGTGTTTTCCAATATAGTAGTCACTAACTACTTGCTATATATGGATATTGGACACTTGAAATGTGGCTAGTATGACTGAGGAAATGAATTTTAATTAATTTCCATTTCAGTAGCTGATTTGGACAGTGAAAGTCTAGTGGAACTTCCTGATTTTATTGATTAGGTAATCAAAGCCTAGAGAGGTTACGTTGCTTTGTCGAGGTCACATGACTGGTATCTGGAAGAAATAGAAACAACTCATAAATGATTTTTAAATTTTTTTACATTAATAGTTATTGTTAAATATTAGCATAACCTTTCCCTTTGCATTAAATTATGTTTTATTTAATCAAGAAAGAGTCATCTATGAAAATTAGGGTTGAGAAATCAAGGTGACAGTAAGGTCATTTGTACTGAATTTAAATGTTTCCACTTAGGTTGATGAATGAGGCTTAGTGACTAGATATAGTATAAATGTGGGGCAGATAAAATGTAAGGACACATGTATTGAATTATAATTTAGATGAGAACTTTTTGTCTTTTATTTTTGACACTTAGTGAAAGATAAAAGGGCTCTTGGACTCCATTACATTTCTCCATTTGTAAATGAAGGCACCCTGACCCCCAAGAAGAATTAGTACTAGTTAACCGCTGTATTCCTGCCACTAAACTCCTAGTTCAGTACCACTTTCACAGCTTCAATTTCTTTTTCAGGATAACATTTGTTGTGTCATTTTATACACGTATACACATGCTTTATATATAAAAGCAAGTATTTCATTGTAGAAAATTTAGGAAAATTTTTTTTACAAAAGAGAAAGATAAAAATCACTTGTATTTTCTCTACCTCCAGATAAATACCTGGTAGATACTTTTCCCTATTCTTTTACATATAAGGTAATTATTTAAAGTTGAGATTATTCTCTTTGATGCTTTGATTTTTTGCGTGTAACAAGAACTCATGAACATTTTCTCAGGATCAGATTTATTTTTCAATTCTAGTTCTGATTTAATGGGCTATGGAACACTGGACAGGTCACTTGACTTTTCTATGCCTTGGTCCCCACAGCTTCTGGATAGTAGTAATAACACCTGCTTTGTAGGGGTTTTGTAAGGATTAAATAAAATGTGTAAGTTGACTTTCAGGCACTGTTACTTTTCTTTCCTATCCAATGTTTATATTTTAGCCAAACTGGTCTGTCTGCTCCTAGCAGGGTTTCTCACTCAAGAGGTAAACCAGGGGTCACGTCAACTGGACGGCTGCACATTGATTAAAACTGAAATGTGATGGGTCCCCAGACGGGGACCTTTAGAGGTGTTACATAAGCTACAGATGAAGGAAGAGTGGAGAGTAGAGAAAGACAAAACAAGTAGACTAGCACTAAGAAAAGGACAGAGATCAGCTTCTAATCCTTCTCTCTAGTCCCCTGTGTCCACCACACCTTTATGTGACTCTGGATCTTCAATTTGTGGAATGAACTAGGAGTCCCATCTCTGTCACTCATTATCTGAGGTACCGTGAGTAAGTCTCATCCTCTCCAGTTGTGTTTCATCATCTGAAAAGGGGGGACTTTATGCTAGAGGATCTTATGGAGTATTTTGACTATTCCAACCTTTGTGTCCTGTGATTCCGCTTGCCTTGCTAGGTCCCATTTAGGACTTCTTGCAACTACCCTGGTTCCCCTCTTTTCACTTCCAATTCAAGTTTCTTCCTAGAATCTCTCTAGAAGCACTCAAAATGAGGCTCAGGAAGGCAAGGAGAGTGGATTCTGCCTCATTCTGACCATCTCCAGAGAATACAGAGTATGTAAAATACAGACAAAGCTATGTCAACTCGGCAAGAAAAAAATAAAAGCCAACTTATGTTCCTTCATTGATTGCTACCTGCCAGGTGTAGTCTTCTCAAAAATCCTTTGAGGAAGATACAGTTATTATTGTCCCCATTTTATAGATAAGAAAATTTAGCCGCTTTGCCAAGGTGGCACAAGTAATAATTTACATTATTGCACTTTGAATATACAGAGTATGCTCCAGAGTCCATACTCTTAATGATAAGAATACAACAATTTCTCTATAAATGACTAGTACAAAAGAAATCACTTGGAAAAGAATAGCTGGAATCCTGCAATGAACAAGATAGCTGGTGGTTTGGGAGAAATAAAGCCTTTCACTAACACATGCTTCTGTCCCCTGTGGTGTGATTGATTATCTTATATAACCAGTGACTACCCACAGAGCTTGGTGTAATGCAAGTATCCAATACATGATGGGTGAATGAATGATTAAATGAATAAGTGAAAAATACAGATACAGACAACTTGCCTCTCCTACCTCAACCAGAAGCAAAAAATTTGATATATTACTCTGCATGTTCTGCATGAGAATAACACTTCCTTTCTATTGAGTCTGTATGGAAATGCTAACAGGTGTTAGGAAGCTAGTGTTACATTTCCACAAAATCCATTTAAATAAACATATCTCAGCTTGACATAGTTCATTGAACTTAGAATGTAACATGACAACAGTCAAAAAATATACAGGGAATTTTACTGGGAGCTCAGCGAAAAGCAGTTTGCATGGGGGATCCACATATCAGCAACTTTTCTTGCAAAGGATGTGATCTGGTGACCATAAACCAGCTTTTAAACCAGACACTAAGCAAGGTATCATAGGGACTGTGGTCCTTCAACTATTCAGGAATCTACTAAATTGTCACATTCATTTACCAAAAGAAACTTTGGTAAATTCCTGCTTTGTTCAAATTTTCACCTCTAAAAAAATTCTTTTTAAGTAATGAAGGATATGACTCTTCCATTTGAAAAGAATATTAGTGATGCAAATAATAAGATTATTGTAAGAATTACCCCTCTTATCTTCAAAGTTTATGATTGTAAAAATGGAATTCTAAGACTTTTGAATATGTCCCCTGCTTTAGGGAAAACAAATATATAAAATATACAAGACAAGATTGAATCTATGAGGGAGGACTCTGCCTCTAATATAGCACTTATTATCTACCTGTGACAACTATTTATACTGGCCTCCCCAGTGAGATAGTGTGAACTCCTGGAGAGCAGGCATCTCATCTAGTTCCATCTGCTGTCTCTCAGTACCTAACACAGAGTTTTTCACATAGCAAGAGCTCAAAAAAGGTTGGACTAATTTAAATCAACTCCAGAAGTCTTAACATGTAAAATCTATTTATGAATGTTTCTCATGACTTGAAAATGGAGAAGCTGCAACTTAAACCCATGTGCCTACAGAGTGAGTACTCTAGCTTGAAAAAGTAGACACAAAATATGGACATAGGGAGAGAAAGAAAGACTAATAAAAATACTGAATACAACTTTCCTAATTTCAACAGTACATTTTACCATATTGCTTCTGTGGAAGTTATCAGCTGTGACTCCATTCGGTCATGGAGGAATAGGTTGGAGTAAGCTAGTTGATATTGGGGAGCCATGTTATTTGTCAAGAATGATTGGCCTAACATTGATAACTACAAGTACATGATGAAAAAATGAGTACTTGATTTGCTAGATGCAGTCAAGCAACTCGTCTCCCTGTTTCTACACTATCTGTAAAGTGGCCTCTTGAAAACCTGGAGTGACACAGAAAAGGCAAAGATTAGTCTGGCACAAATAAACTGGGCAGCTTCTCAACCTTTGTATATACTTGGTCACTCTTTTCGTGTTTTGTGATCTTGGCTCTCCCCCATGGCACCTGTTAAGCAAGATGGACCTCAGGCTTCTCAGTGAGCATGATACCACAGAACTTAGTTTTCACTGTTGTATTTCTCTGGACACTTTCTGCATAGTAAACTTTCTTGGATCCTAATACAATTGGTCTCATAGCCACAATAAGAAGAATGGAGAAAGATGTCAGCAGGGGACCAAGTACATATGATATAGGAAAGATAAATAAGGAATGCTGAAAAAGAGAGGCTTCCCAGGATGTCTCCATGAACTGCCCTGATTCTTCTCTTAGGTACCACAGTGTCAGACCCATTTCCTAATTGCTGGCACTGATATTTCAACAAAACTAGATGAGAATGCTTGTCTTGGCTATATAACTTCCTCAGTTTTTATAATCAAACTCTGGACTTAACTACATTATTTTTAATGTATCCTTAGCTACGTTTCAGAGGACAGTATTTTTCCTCATTTCTAAAACTAAATTCTTCACCTAAAGATTTCCTCCCTTCCAACCTCTTTAAGGACTTCTATTATCAATTATCTCTACATTTAAGCCTGAGATATCTCCCTCTCTCTACTGATTTTTTCCCATACATAAGTGAACTGCTCAAGTCTTTCACACCTTTAAAAACAAACCAACCAGCTTCCACTAACCTATAGACTTCTTTTAAACTATAACTATAACTTTTATTTATATGGAAAAAGAGTAGTCTAAATTTACTGGCTCCATTTTGTACTTGCTAGTCTTTCCTCAATCTATGATGGTAGGATTTTTAGAATTAATTTTAGGGAGATGTGTAATTCCATATATTAAAACATTAAATTTCATTGAAGTAGCAATTATTTTCTCTTCCCAGGCTAGGGTTTTGGGCAACCCACAAGACAGGGAAGGGTGGCATGATCCTTCCTTCTTCTCTTTTTTTTGTACTGTATGAGCCCCCTTTTCCCTCTTTTAGTATCATTGTTCTGATACCGTCAGAGCTAAAACAAGAGGAAGAGAAGGAAGGCAATAAGGGCAGAATGTTTTCACACGGTAGTTAGTCATCTAAGACAGCTTTACCCTCTCTGTCCTGATAGACATTGAAAATTGACCTTTTCTCTTTTGGATATTTTTGAGATTAAGGAATCAGAGTTGAAGAATATAATAACTGACATAAAAGAAACTAGAAAAAATTAACAGCAAAAACAAACAAACAGAAAACTGGAAGGAATTAACAGCAGATTAGGTGATATAGAAGAACGTATAAGTGATCTGGAAGACAGAATAGTGGATAACAGCCAATCAGAACAAGAAATAGAAAAAAATTAATAAGAATAGTTTAAGGGACCTCTGGGACAATACCAAGCATACTAACTTTGGCATTTTAGGGGTCACAGAAGGAGAAGAGAGAGAGCATGTATTTAATGAAATTGTAGCTGTAAAAAACAAATTCCTAACCTGAAGAAGGAAACAGATATCTAGGTGCAGTAGGATAAACCCAAAGAGACCCACATTAAAACATAATGTAATTAAAATGACAAGAGTTAAGATTTTTTAAAAGAGCAGGAGAAAACAAAGAGTCAAATACAAAGGGAAGCCCTGTAAAACTGTCAGCAGATTTTTTTCAGCAGAAACCTTGCATAGTATTGGGAGTCCTAGCCCCAGTAATCATATAAGAAACAGAAATAAAGGCAACAGAATTGGAAGGGAAGAAGTGGAACTGTCACCGTTTGCAGATGACATGATACTATATATAGAAAACCATCAAGTCTCCACCAAAACACTATTTGAACTAATAAATGAATTCAGTAAAGTTGCAGGATGCAAAATTAATAAACAGAAATCTGTTGCATTTCTATTCACTAATAGTGAACTATCAGAAAGGTACATCAAAAACAATTCCATTTACAATCATATCAAAAAGAATAAAATACCTACAAATAAATTTAATGAAGGAGGTGACCTATACTCTGGAAACTATTAGACGTCAATGCAGGAAATTGAAGACAATACAAATAAATGGAAATATAACCCATGTTGGTGGATTGGAAGAATTAATATTGTTAAAATGTTCATACTGTATAAATCAGTGTACAGAACTAATGCAACCCCTATCAAAATACTCATGTTTTTCACCGAAGTAGAACAAATAACCCTCAGATTTATACAGAACCACAAAAGTACTCAAATAGCCAAGGCATCCAAAACATCTTGAGGGAAAAAAAAACGCTGGCAGTATCACTGGCTTCAGACTATACTGCAAAGCTACAGTAATCAAAATAGTATGGCACTGACACAAAAACAGACACACAAATCAGTGGGACAGAATAGAAAGCCCAGAAATAACTCCATACACATATAGTCAGTCTATGACAAAGGAAGCAAAAATATACATTGGGGAAAAGACAGTCTTTTCAATAAGTGATGTGAAAATTGGATAACTACATAGAAAAGAATGAAACTAGAACATTTTCTCACACTATATACAAAAATAAGGTCAAATGGATTAAAGACCTAAATGTAAGTCCTGAAACCATATATCTCCTAGAAGAAAGCACAGGCAGTATGCTCTTTGAAACTGGTATTAGCATTAATTTTTGGCTCTGTCTCTTCAGGCAAGGGAAACTGAAATAAATAAATTGTCCCTAATCAAACTTGAAATCTTTTGCACAGCAAAGGGAAACATCAACAGAATAGAAAGTCAACCTACTGAATGGGAAAAGATATTAGCAAATGATATGTCCTATAAGGTGTTAACATCCAAAATATATAAAGAGCTCATGCAACTCAATATCAAAAAACAACCCAATTAAATTAAAATATAGGCATTTTTCCAAGTAAGACATACAGATGACCAATAGCACATGGAAAGATGCTCAGCATCACTAATCATCAAGGAAATGCAAACCAAAACAGTGAGCTATCACTTCATATCTGTCAGAATGGCTAACATGAAAAAGATAACAAATAACAAGTGTTGTTAAGAATGTGGAGGAAAAAAAAAAGAATGTGGAGGAAAGGGGACCCTCTTGTGCTGCATTTAGGAATGTAATCGGACAGCCACTATGGAAAACAGTATGGAGGTCCCTCAAAAAATTAAAAATGGAACTACTAGATAATGCATCAAGTCTACTCCTGGATATCACTCCCTAAAAAACCAAAAGCACTAATTTGAAAGGATATATGTACCCCAATGTTCATAGCAGTATTATTTACAATAGCCAAGATATGGAAGAAACCTAAGTGTCCATCAACAGAAGAATGGATAAAGAAGCAGTGGTATATTTGTATATGTACACACATGTGTATATATATATGTGTGTGTGTGAATGTATATATACACACACACAATAGAATATTAGTCATTAAAGAAAGAATGAAGTTTTGCCATTTGTGTGACAATATAGATGGACCTGGAGAGTATTATGCTTAGTGAAATAAATCAGAGAAAGACAAATACTGTATGTTTTCACATGTATGTGGAATCTAAAATATAAAACAAGTGAACAAACGTAACAAACAGAAACAGACTCACAGATACAGTAAACATACCAGTGATTACTAGAGGGGAGGGGCAAAATAGGTGAAGGGGATTGAGAGGTACAAACCACTAGGAATAAAATAAATAAGTTACAAGGATGTAATGCATGCCATAGGATGTATGATCAATATTTTATAACTTTATATGGACTGTATTCCATAAAAATAATTGAATTACTGTGTTGTACATCTGAAACTAATGAAATTTTGTCATATGTATTTCAGTCTAAAAAAAGATAATCCCTCGTGGAACATGTCCTATCAGAAGGCTGCATTTAATATGAAATTGAAATATCTTAAGAATTAGAACCTGCAGAGAATGAGATTAGGGAAAATACTCGAAGGTGAAACAGTAACTACTTTTAGGACAGATAATCTAGAATTTTTTCATATTAAGAGGTTTTTACTTTGCCATACAGAAAAACTGGGTTTCTGTTGTCCAAAGCTATATCCTTGAATATCAGTGAATGATAATTCAGTATTTTTTGGGGGGGGTCTAATGGGGATGCTGCACGAAGAGTGTTCCATGAGTCTTAATGATTGTTATCACTAAAGTAAGATGAGTCTCTTTTACATGTAATCTGAAAAATCTTAATTATCAACATAAGGCTCACAGCTGGGTTAATAGGAAGGCTTTATTATATACCACCTTTTGTGTTGTTCCCAGTGATTGTTGGGGCCTTGGTCAACTGAAAAGCCTGGACTCCATAGACATAGACGTTTCAGAGGTGGGGTTGTGTCAGGGCTGAGTTAGGAGGGTAGAGGTTGATAAATTGAATGGGATGAAAGAGGTTGAGATTGCATTGAAGGAAAGGGATGTGACCTCAAAATCTGGCCTCAAAAAGTTTGCACTGGAGTTAGAGTTACACAGGGGCTCTAGGCAGATGGAATGGGTGCAGAGGTTAAGCCAAGCTGGACAGATGGAACAAGGTTGTCTTGAAACAAAGAGAAGGACTTCCTTATCCATCTTGGCCACAACCTCTCAGATTATTAATGATTTATCTGCATACCTAGACCCTCCACTGGGAGGGGCAAGAAACCAGGAGGCTGCCCAGGCTATTTTCTCTTTCTTGAATGAGGTTCATCAAACAGGCAGGATAACTGAGGTCAAGGCCAAGATTCAAGACTGACAGGCCAAGGACAGAGTTCTGTGAACCAGATATACCCAGGCACCTAATTCTCTGTGGTCTCCACCTCTATGTAGGTGCTATGACAGGAACATGTAGGAGGAGATGGATATAGGAGAGAAACATCATGTTTATCCGCTGTGAGTGACTTTCCAAAATGTACAGCTGACCGCATAACTTCCTTACTTTTTTTCCCGACTCTAAGGGAAGAATAAACTCCCTAGGTTGGCAGACAAATGCCCTTCATAATATGGCATTGCCTTCTGGCCTCTCTGAACTCATCTTTCACATGTATCCTATACTCCAATCATAGGTACTTCCCAAATTACAGAATATTCAGGCCTCGAGTCTTTATTTATGCATAATTCCTGTTACTACATCCTTTCTTCATTTGGTTAATGCCTACACATACCTTCAAATCCATCTCCCCAAATATCCTCGCCATGATGACCTCCGCCCTCTGTACCCCCAGCGTCCCCAGCTTTCCTTCTTCAGTCCTATTTGATAGGCTGTGGAATTGGTTGTACTGTAAAGTTCGGTGGCTACAGTGGAATCAAACTGGGTTCTTACTCTGACTCTGTCACCTTCTAGTATGTGACCCGAGCTGTTTACATAAGCTTTTGAAGCTTTGTTTCCTTGTTTTATTATCTGAAAAAACAAAGATAATGCATACACATCTTATCAGGGCGTTATGAGGATTGAATGAAATAATGCATGAAAAGCATTTAAAACAGTGCTTAGAACATTTAAGCTTTCATTAAGTGTTACTTGATATTACTCATAGCATTTATGGGGCTTCTCATGGTACCAAACTCAATAAAGAAGCAGAGAGGTATACCTTTTCCCCTCAGATTCTCAAAGCATTCATCAAATTGAATTTCATTCCATTAAAAAATTAAACCTTTGTGAGGAGAGCTTGGAAGCACTCCTAGATCAAAGAAGAACGGACACAGCCATTCCACAGTGCCCAGGGGCTGCTTGCTGGCAAACGTCCACGCCTTCCTCTTACTCTACATTAAGCCTGTCATTCCAGCTGGGAGCAGGTGAAGGGCAGCGATGCCACGGGCAAGAGGCAACCCCCTTCCCAGCCTAGAACTTTCTCCTTTTAGAGGAGAAAATTGCAAATAAATAAATAAAATCTGTATAAATTTAAATCATTGGAAGGCAGCTTGACTGAAAAAGACACTTTTCTTTTTTCACCACAAATGTCACCATCTGGACTTTTCCTTTTTTAATTTCTTTGGGACCTGACAAGTCACTGGGCTGATATAATCGCACCCAGTCAAAAATGACAGACACATCTCAGCAAGTTAGGGTGGGCAGAGTTCCAGGGTGGCCAGGGAGGACCCAGAAACCGGTGGGAGGGTGGTTTCAACAGCCCTCCGCCCCTAGCTTGCCTTCCCCAGAACACAAGAGCTCCTGAGGTGTGATCAGCTTAAAATACACAGCACACTCTTGCACACTGATTTGCTGGCTCTCTCCCCTCTTCTCTCTGATTCTCTCTCTGTGTACACACACACACACACACACACACACACACACACACACACACACACACACACACACACACACACACACACACACACATTTGTGAACATGTGCATGCTTACCAGATAACATTCAATTAACCTGCTAGTTAACTTATTTTCCAGTAAAAAAAAGTAAAATAAAAGGCAGGAAAGGACAGTCAGTAGACCGTGCTGCTATTAATAAACTGCACGTGGCCACCTTCTTTCTGTACTTGCCTTCATTTCTCCCAAACAGTCCTTTATCCAGCAAAGCAGGAGTAATCTGGAGGAACCAGCAAAGTGAATCCAGTTTTCTTTATTGGCCAACTCAGAAGCTTTATGTGGGCATAGGTCTATAGGCAGATTCACAACTGTCACATATAAATATTCCTACCCACAAAATCACCTTATTTAATATTTTATTTTTGCTATTTCTATGTTATTCTGGTTATGACTGTTTAGAAAAACAATGCTTCCCTGTAGATCTTGTGGATCATATTTTTTCGAAACAGGAAAATTTATCACTTGCAAATTTTCTTCTATGGCAATTTATAGTGTTTCAGCCTTCAGGAATATTTGCCTATTGCTTATTTTGTTTGCATGGGATGTAATGATGTTTTTGTGCGTGTGTGCGTGTGTGCATGCGTACACACCCACCTACACATATACACACATTCATTTGTCACATTTTTTCTGTGTTCTATGTACATGAATTCTACTGATGTTATAAAGGCAAAGTCTACTAGGATGGTGCTTTTCTAACTTAAATGTACCTAATGAATCACCTTAGGTGATTGTCTAAATGCAGATTCTCATTTGGTAGTTGGCATTAACATGCTGCCAGTCCCTGGACCACATTGTTAAGCAGCAAAGAGTCAGGGGAATTAGACATAGATTTATGTTAGGAATGTGTGAGTCCTTCTGGACACTTCCCTTAGCTTCACACGCATGCCCTATCATTAACCAGAGTAATCACTTTTTAAATATCTCCCAAACTCGTCTTCAGTCTCCATCCTCACTGCTGCTAACCTGGTCCATCTGCATCACGGTCACTTGTACCCCAGGCTGCAGTAGTCACCTTCTAATGGCTTTCCCATCTCCACTCTCTCCTCTTTCCACCTGCATTTAACATTGCAACCAGAGTGATGTATTTCACATGCACCTCAGTAGGCCTCTCTAGCTTAAAACCTTTAGATGGCTTCCTTTGTTCTTAGGATAACAATGAAAATTCTCAACCTTGTTTGGGCTTTCTGAGTATGTAAAACGTCTTCCTGACTCAGGCACTTCAGACCTGACATTTATAGCCCCTGGCTGAAACTTTTTCTCGTTCTTTCCCTCTCTGCTCACCCATTCCCTTCCCAGCAGCTACTCCCAAACCTCTAACTCAATTCACCGTTCAGGTCTCAGCTAAGATTTAAGCTATCCAACTAGGTTTCTAGACCCTGTGGATACTTTCAGGGCACTTATTAATGAATCATTTACATAGTTGTTTGCTCAGTATGAGCCCCATTATAACAGAGGCCAGTCTGCCTCAGCCATCATTGAACCACTGGCATGTGGCTCAGGATGTCATCCACAGAAGGCTCTTGGAGAATGTTGCCAATAATGAATGAAAAAAGAAACTGAGCTGGAGACAAGGACTGTTCCAGGGTTTTGTAAAGCTACAGTGAGAGCCAAGGGTCAGTTCCATGGTGATGGGGAAGGGTCGGTGGGGGGAGCGGTCAGATGTTGTGAATCATAGTGGACCAGGGTCTGGGTAGGGTATTGTAGAAAGAGTAGGTACTCATCAGGTGGATGTGAAAGAGGGAGTTTTCCAGACAGCAAGAGGAGAGTAGGTGGCAATCAGATGTTGAGGGTCTTTAATGCCATCGGAAATACTTTGATCTTTAGCCTATAGGTGAGGGAGGGATGGAGGCTGACGTTTTAAATCTTGAGATGATGTAATTCATTTTGTCATAATTCAATCTGTGCTGCAGAGACACCTCTTTGCAAGCATTATAAAAGATGAGGAGGGTAAAGAATTGAAACAGAAAGAATGAGTAGGAAATTCCGATATTAGCCCAGTTAAGAAATGAAGTAAAAACAAATGTCTTATGGAAAACACTATTTTTTTCCAGCCTTCCCATGTAGCTGGAGCCTAAGCATGTGAACTGACTCAACCAATCAACTACTCCTGCCACAGACTTTGAATTGAGAACTAGGAACCCAAAGAAGCAGGAGCAGTTGAGAATCAGTTCATTCATTCATTTATTCATTCATTCATTCAACAAATATGTATTGAATGCTTACTGTATGCCAGGCACTTTTCAAGATACTAGACATATAGCAGAGAATAAGGCAGACAAAAATCCCCACCCTCACAGAGCTTACATTCTATAGGGGAAAGAAAATAAGCAAGTAAATGAGAGAATGATATGGTACGTCAGATGCTGAGAATGGATATTAAAAAATGAAAGCAAGCAGCATAGAATAGGATATGCTGGAGGAGGGACGGATGTGGAAGCTACAGTTTTAAAGAGTGTGATTGTTGAAGACCTCACTGAAAGGGTGACACTTGAGTAAAGACGTAAAGCAGGTGGGGAACAAGCCAGGTGATATCTGGAGGAAGAATGTTCCAAGCAGACGAAACATTAGATGTTGGTTCCAGCAGCAGCATCCAGGGGCACCAGCAGCTTTGGTGCCAGTGGCCATATCCTGCCCTGATGGCAGCAAGCCACAGCAGTGGCACAGGGTGTTCAGTGGCAGCTCCAGCCATGGGGTCCTCCCCAGACGGTTCTGTGATGTGAAGTGGGTTCTGATTCTGGCTACTGCCTGGCCTCCCTTTTACCTGCCTGTACTATGAACTTGGTTCTCCAGACTTCCTAGTGATTCTCTGGGTGTTCTAAAATCCTTTCAGTAAATTTCTATTCTTTTGTTAGCAGGAGTGGTTAACTAAGAGCTCTAACTGCAATGAACAGTGAGTTTCTGATTCCCAGGGAATTGCTGTCCCTGAAGTTAAGAAGAAATCTCTGTCCCATTCTCATACCCAGAGCTCTTGTTCGAGGTGGCATATGAGATTTCTGACTTCTATGACATGCTGCCAGCTGCCTTTGCCGAGAAGAAATGGCATTGCACGTACATTTCTAAGAACAAGTGGATAGAATCACAGACTTGAGATATAAATGGGAGTACAAAAGGCTTCCTTTGGAAAGGATCCTTTTGTGTTAGAAAAAGGAAGGACAAAAGAGACCTGGTTAAGACGGGTAAAATGTCATAGCTCCTGAGTTGAGATAACGGAACAAGAGTCAAACTACCATGACTGAGACAAAAAGGGGGAATGCCAGGGATGAGGTATCTGTATCCATTAGTGAATGTGTATTTTCTGTTCTGAGTTGCATTAGTTTTTCACACTTTAATAGCACTGGAATTGGTATGCATCTTACCACCAATTGTACACATAATAGTCTGTTGCTTCCCTCTACCTCTGAAAATCAATGATTAAATTATGGTACACCCTACAACAGAGGGCATTGGAGAAGCTACGGAATTGGAATAGATAACATCTTAGTCCAGTGAGGCTATCTGTGACTTAAATTCCTTTCCCAGTTAGCACATACACAGCTCCAGTACACGGTTAAGGGGTATGGGAAATGCTGGTAATGAATGTACAACAAGCTCATTTCTGAACATTCAGACTCCTAGTTATATGAGGTGGCTTTGGTTTTGAGGCCCACTGCTGGCAGAAGGCCACTAACAGCAGTGGGGTGTATCACACCACAGAAACAGCTGCTGACTCAGTAGATGCAAAGCAGCTTAGACATGTCCTCTCCTGAGGTGGAGAGGACATCTAGTCCAGAGGCATAAAGAGAAACTCAGGAGGAGGAGGAGAAAAATCACGATGTGAAGGTCATGAGGAGCAAACCTGCCACTCTAATGGGCTCCAGATAAAGCATACAACCTAAAATCTTACCCCACCACCCCCCAGCCCAGTAGGTTGTTCAGTCTACAACAGCAGTGAGTGCATTCTAGGAAGCAGAGACATGGACCTCATTCTGTCAGTGGTTTTGCCCGAGCCAAACTTCATCTTTCTTCATCTGAGATCTCTCATCCAACACTTCCCATTTCTGCCAGGCTTGTTCACTTTCTTAACAGCAGTCATCCTCTGAAAATCCAGGAACTACAAACCCCCAACCTGGATCTCATTGGACCAGTCCTATCACTTTAAGATTTCTCATTTGTAGAAGATAATCATTGCTAGTTGTTCTTCCAGATATACAGTGCTATGATTTTTACCGTAGTTAGTGATGGGCTCTTATCTGACCTTGAAGGAACAAAGAGGCATCTTTCTGAGGCTGAAGTGTGCTGGTGCTGTTTCTCTGTTTCCTGGCTATTATCAGCTTTCTCCATCTTGGCCACCAATGGGAAAGAGTGAAATTAATGACATCTGTTTACTGCCTGTATTTATTTTCTGCATAACAGAAAACTGCAGGGCCTCAGGGCAGATAATATCCAGCATTTATTTAGCTTACGTCTGGGTTGGTTGTGTTGGATGATTCTGCCTGGGCTTGGCTGGGACAGCCCAACTGAAATGACTTTGCTGCACATGCCTCCCACTGTCCTCCCGTACCAGAAGGCTCAGCTGGGCGTGTTTTACTTCTGGAACCGGTAGAGCACAGGAGAGCAAGCCCAATTGTGCAAGTACTTTTTAAGCCTCCAACTGTTTTCTGCCCTTTAACATTCAAAGTCAAGGTGCAGAGAAGCATCCTCTGCCCCTGGAGGTGGAAAATGAAGGAAGGTACCCCCTGCTTCCTTCCTGAGCAATGATTGGTCCCAGCGTGTGATCACCAAGGGGTTACCAGGTTCTGATTTTCACCTGGTTCCACCACCAGTCTGCCCCTACCCTGGCTTCTGGTTTCAATTCCTGTCACTAAAATGGATATTTATAGGGTATCTATAAGGGCCAAAGAAGGTGAACGCACATTGTCTGAACCCTTGATATGCGTCAGACCCTATGTTATATACTGTGCACTTGTTATTACAGACAGTCATCTAGATCCAGGTGAATTAGGTAGTAATCCTCAGAAATAGTGAAGAAACTGATGCTCAAAGTGGATGAGTACCATCCAAGCACTCCTTTAGTTGTCATAAGAGAGTACAAGATGAAGGAGCAGACTTGTCCACCCACCCTCAGAGCTCACTGCTCTTCGAATTGCTGATTGTCCTCTCTAAGTAAAATTCTTGATCTCATATATTCTTAACCATCCAAGCCTTAGCTGCCAGAACTCTAACTTATTACCCACCATAGTCTTGATATGTCTCTTCAGAGGACAGAAAAACAGCTGATATATAGCAGGCTGCCCATCATACTGACTTAGTTATCGTATTTATACCTTATCTAAACTGGAAGGAACTAAGACTTCTTACTGAGGATAAAGTATGCTGATAGGTTGTCTGTTTCCAGGCTTTTGTCAACTTTCTCCAAGAAGCCAGTATGTGAGAGTGGGACTAATGGTATCTGTCTCCTGCCTCTGTTGCATAACAAATACCCATGAAGCCTCAGGGGCCCACAACAGGCATTTAAGTTTATATGTCTGGGTTGGTAGACATAGAAACCACACCACCCTTACTGTGAATATTGGTTGGCCTCAATTTTCTTATCAAAGAAGTGAAACTAGTAGCACCCATCCTGCAGTGTTTGTGTGAAGATCAACTAGAATAAACTAAGTAAAGTTACCTAATACAGAAATGTTTATATTTATAGAATATAAATACATGAAATATTTATAGGTTTCCCTTTCTCTTTATGCCCCAGGAAATTTGACCATCCACAGGTACATCTGATGTTCTAAAGCACCAGATTTGAGAGCCACCCTGCATCAGAATTCTCAGGACAAAAGAAATAATGCAACAGTTTGACTCATTATGATTTGTGGAGCCTTCATTTGAGTTAAAATATATGTATTTACATATGTATATGACACCCGTATAATGAATGCTTGACTTGCGTGTGTAGGTTAGAAAGGAGGGAGAGCACTGGGAGAAATGAAACAGAGCTAATAAGTTCCCATCTGTGATTTGACCTGCTCTCCGCCTGACTAGCTGCATATTCATGTCAATTTCCTCCCAGTTACCTAGGGCAAGAAATGAAGAGGAAAGATCTTTAATCATATTTTTATTCTAATTGAAACATTTTCCTTGCAAGTGGAGAGAGAACAGGTGCCTAACGAGCCCACATGATGATTCACAAGGTAGTAGATATAGCCACAGATATAATTAAACTGGAAGATCAATGAAAATTTCCTTTTTGGACCACTGCCAGGACTGCACAGACTGGGATCCAGCTAGCTGTATTTATGCACAGTGATCTCCAGAAGTGTGTACTCACACAGGTGTGCCCCACAATAGAGTATCATGATAAATTAAACAGCCACAGACTCACATATCGAGGATGACTTATTTAGAAAAACACAGCTATTTCTGTGTACAGTTAATGATCCTGGACTGCAAACATCATCTGTCAGAAACACAGACAATTGCTGCATCTTATCAAGTCTCATTTCCCTTTTCCTTTATTATGATTTTCATTTTTGGTCTATAAAGTACAACCACATAAATAAGCACTGGCCCAGAGGATCAAGATCTGAAACAAAGGGAGGAAGTGGGAAGAAATGGAGGGAAGGAAGGAGAGAGGAAGGGAGTTAGTAGGGGAATGAAGCATTGCAATTCTGTGACATCTCCTTTGGAGCTCCAGAAAATTGCACAGCATTTATGCCAGGTTGTTTTATCTCTCTGGCTCTCAAGACCCTCTGACTCTGTGGGGTCATAGGGTCATAAATGGGCATAAATAATCCCATGCCCATCTTGAGAGTCCAGGGTTCTTATGATAAAGGGAGTAAGGAAAGAACTTAGGGGAGTGGGCTGGTATTTGAGTTTGGCCCTGATGCAAATTTTGCAGGCCTGATAGAATTTTCATAGCCTCATATTTTTTTTGAAATTTCCTTGCAGAAATGAAACCCAAAAACCCCTGAGAATTCTTTTCAGTTGTTTTGTAGCAATATTGTAATTGAAAAAGAATCACTCCTTGAATTAGATACTAGATAGATTTTAGTCGGCTCATGCTGCTATAACAAAATGCCGTAGATGGGTGGCTTAAATAACACATTTATTTCTCACAATCTGGAGGCTGAGAAGTCTGAGATCATGGTCCTGGCAGTTTTGTTGTCCTATGAGAAGCCTATTCCTGGCTTGCAGATGGGTATCTTCTTGCTGTGTCCTCATATGACAAAATGAGGCAGATCTGATGTCTCTTTCTCTTCTTATAAGGGCACTAATCCCAACATGGAGGCTCCACCCTCATGACCGATGACCTCATCTAAACCTAATTATCTCCCAAAGAGCCCACCTCCAAATACCATCACACTGGAGGTTAGGGCTTCAACATGTGAATTTTGAGAGGACAGAAGCATCCAGAACATAACAGATACCAAAGGCATTTGTGGTCAATTCCACAAAACAGAGATAAGTCTGATGCCTAAATCTTACAGGAAGATCAGTGTTTTGTATGTATTTCATTTAAGGGAAGACAATGGAAACTCTAGTCAAAACACTTTTCACTCATATTTTTCAAAAGAAAAGACTGTAGGAGAGTTACAGAAGAATATAAATTCTCATGTTAGAAAGATCCTTAAAGATAACTCTAGGCCAACACACCTATTTTTGTCAGGATAGACTAGTTGCTCTAACAATTTCAAAATCTCAGTGGCTTAAATAGAATAAGGATTTATTCTCTTCCACACAAAGTCTGATCTGGATGTCCCAGTTGGCATATCTTCATACAGTGAACTTAGGGATCCAGGCTCCTTTCATTGTGAGACTCTGCACCATCTCAGAGATCTTTAGAGTCCTTTGTAGAAAGTAGAAAATCACTCATGGGGCATTTTATGGCCATGGCTGAAAGTGGCCCATGTTCCATTGGCCACAGTTCAGTCACACAGTGCCATCAAGATGCAAGAGGGATATGCACTGTAGTCTTCCTCCTGTGTATGTGCAGGAAGAACCCAGAGCACTGTTTGTGCTACACCCTGTTTTCCAGGTGAGGAAAGTGATGCTCAGTGAACTGTCTGATTTGTTCAGAGTCAACCAATGGCAGAAGTGGGACCAAAACTCATGTCTCCTCACTCCATCTTCTTTCCTTTATTTCCTGTTGTCTCTTAGGCTCTTTGAAGAAGGTACAGCAGGGCAATTTGTCCTTCTGAAGGATAGCCTATAACCACAAAGAAGGATCTCCTTAATCCAGTGTCAACCTTTTATGCACTTATCAGAGAATTCCCATAGAGAGAATTTTAAAATTAATTGATGGTTATAATTGGAGTTTTTTTTTCAAATTACTTCTTAAATGGTTCTTTGACTTCTGAAAAGATCACATGTTCACCAAGAATGAGACCTGTATGATACTTCTCTTTGATCTTTTATAGCATCTAATAGTGAAGGGCATGTGATCATTGCTTAATAAATCTTAATTGTTGGGGATGGTCATACTGAGTCTTAAAAAAGACATCTGTGTTGGAGGGAGGGTATAGCTCAGTGGTAGAGCACATGCTTAGCATGCACGAGGTCCTGGGTTCACTCCCTGGTACCTTCATTTTTTTAAAAAAGTCATCTATATAAAAATAGTAAGAGAAAGACCAGTAACTTTCTGATAAAAGAGTTGGCAATGATCCCGTGTAGTCATCAAATACTTATGCAGACCTTGCACACGTCAAGCATAGTTCTGAAAGCTCAGGACATGGTCGAGGTGGAGAAGGAAACAGTTTTTTGCCGAACATCAGCTGATATGCGTGGCTTGAATCCAGGTTTCTCTAATGGCTGATTCTGTCTAATACTAGACATGTTTATTGCTCCGATTTCACCTCCTTTTGTTGTCTGTAAAAAAAGGATAGCAGCAGTTATCTAATACCTCTCTGGGCTATTAGGCAAATGGTAGTAGAGCAAGTGGAGATCCAAAATGATTGAAAATAAAAGACCCAGTGATAAATGAGGTGCATGTGTGGAGGAAAACCCAACTGCTCCAACAGGTCATTATTAGTCCTTGCTTCAGAAGGGCTCATCTTCAGATTGCTGCTTCTGGAAGTGAGGTGGCAATGACGGAAAATGCAGAACAGCACTGAAGAAAGGGGAAAAGATGGCCCTATACATATGAAATGAGTTCATCAAGGTTTATGTCATTACAGTAAAACACTAACAGAATTTATGATGATGAGATCATTATGAAGGATTCCAAAAAATGCAATTAACTGGCCACCAGTGACCTCATCTCTCACAGTCCCCTCAACTCTTGACAAATGTCTACACCTTTAGACACAACTTTTTTTTTCTTTGTAAAGAAATTTTTAAAATTTATGTGTGTGTGGGAAGCCTCATGATTCTCCAACGTTTTCATTCAAAGAATGAAGAACCCTCAAATGGCTACTTCGTCAATAAATAGGTTCCAGGTGACACAGAAGTGATCATTAACTTGACTCCTAACTTTTATTCCATTTACAGAATGATCATGTCAAAGACTTCTGTTATTAAGATTTAACCCATTCTCATGGTAAGCACCGGCTTCCCTGATCCCTCTGTCATCCTGGCTTATGGCTTTTGTGTTTTCAGTGTATGTTTTCTCTAATTCTAGGCAGCAAGCCCCTTAAGAGCAGCAGCTGTGTCTTACCGAGCTCCACATCTCACATGCCTTCCCCAGAGACCGTGCTGTAGTAGCACATGCTCAGTAAATGTTTGAGAGGGAGTGATGGCGGTTTTCCAGTTTGAAAATGAATGCAGTGTGTTGGCATAGCTACTTTTTTGTGTCCAGCACCACTTTAAAGAAGTGAAGGTCATGCTCCCAATCAGAGGTCATAACACTTTTTTCTAAAAAGGGCCAAATAGTGACTATTTTAGGGTTCGTAGGCCATACAGTCCTTGTGGAAACCGCCACAGTGGCACAAAAGCAGCCATAGACTACGTGAACAAATGAGCATAGTAGCTCCATTCCAAAAAAAAAAAAAAACTTTATGGACACTGAAATTCTAATTTCATATGATTTTCATATATTAAACAATGTTACCCTCCTTTTGATTTTTTTTCAACTATTTAACAATGTAAGTACCATCTTTGGCTCTTGTACCTGGAAAATCAGGTGACAGGTCATGTGGCCCAGGGGCCACAGTTTGTGGACTCCCACACTAGATCATGGGGCCACCGGCACTAGTTTTGCTGGTGGGACTTACTGATGAGGTGAAGGTGCTTTCTAGAACCTTCAACTCCATTTCCTTAGTAAATTCACAAGTGCTTTAGTTGGTCCAACTCCTAAGAGGTGAATTACTATTTTATCTGACTGCTATCTCCAAGGACACTTTAATGAATTAAGATTATAAAATTCTTGGGCATAATACACCACCTTAGGACTAGAGAGTTCTGATTAAAATATTAAAATAGAAGAATAAAGTATAATTTATGATTTATGGTGAGCCATCTTAGATACCTCTGGAAATCAGTAACCCACATCATCATTCTCATTTATCCTCATGATATTCATTTATTTCACAAAGCAGGAATGCCTGATAATATAAAATCTATGCCAGACCATGTGCATGGGTCAAGCAGAATATGCATCCAAAATGCTAATACCATTGTGAGAGATGCATGAAAAACAAATACATCCACTTGTATACTTTCAAATTTCATGTTTAGATTTTTTAATATATTGTTGATGTTTACTATAAAATACACCACTTTGGTGATAATTTTGCTACACAGAAAAATACAATCAGTTCAATATAAGCAAATAGAAGTAACAGTAGTATTTTAAAAATCAGTTCAAATATAGCATCTTTACTTCAAGGAATTTGACACCTAGTTGACTTACAAGTAAAATGCATATACCAGTTCTTAAGCAAACCTACTTCTGCCCCTAAATTTTAGTGGCTAAAAGCCTAGATTTTTGGAGTCAGTCAGCTCTGGGTTCAAATCCTTGGCTTTATCACCTATTAACTGTGTGACCTCAAGCAAATTACTTAACCTCTCTGAGCTTAAAAATCTCTTCACCTAAAAAATGGAAGCAGTAATAATGACTGTGGGTGCGAGCAAGATAATGCACATAAAGTCCATATTGTAGTTCCTGCATGTTGATAGTAAGCACTTACTAAATAGGTATTACTAAATCTGTCATTAGGAAATGTTCAGTGAGTTAGCAAACTTTGTAGAGGTGTAATGTAGTTTCAAATACAAGGCAGTGTTGGAATTCTGAGAGACACTTTTCCTTGCGTGGGCTCAGGGGATGCTATTGATGTGCATGGCTCTGTTTTGGGTCTGCGTGAACACCAGAACCATCGTTTGGTTTTCTTGTTGTCTATTTACTTGTGGCATTGAGGAAAGTGGGGATGTTCCCCGGAATTTCCACTGTATTTGCACAACTTCCCTGTACCTGATTTTTTGCAATTCCATATTAATTGTATTTTTCTCATTCTTATTCCTAATTTCCCTTCTGCTTATTTTATGGGTTTCTTATAATTTATCAAAACCTTGCATATCCAAAGTCTCTGATTTCAGATGTATTTTAATCAAGATGTTGTTCATGGCTACCTTATTTAAGTAAACCACCAGGTGGAAAATTTCAAATCCTTGTCCCATAGACAGTGTTGAGGTGTACAAACCCCAGGATACCCAAAGGTGGTGTCATGGAGATATGAGGCCTCATTTACAGCCTGGTATGCACTCAAGACCACAGAGTGTGATAGAAAGGGTGTAGATTAAGAATCAGAGTGCTTCTTTTCCGAGAGCGTACCAGATGGTGGATGACGCTGGTGCTACGTAAGGGCCCGGAGGCCCCGGGGTCCCTGGGATGGGAGGCAGCTGGTGGCTTCTGTGGAGGCTTCGGCAGCGGCGTTGGGGGCCGGAGTCACAGCCGCAGAGCTCGCAGAGGCAAGGCAGAAGATAAGGAGTGGCTCCCCGTCACCGAGCTGGGCCACTTGGTGAAGGACATGAAGATCAAGTCCCTGGGGGAGATCTGTCTCTTCTCCCTGCCCATCAAGGAACCTGAGATCATTGACTTTTTGGGGGGCATCTCTGAAGGATGAGGTTTTGAAGATTATGCCTGTGTAAAAGCAGACCTGTGCTGACCAGCAGATCAGGTTCAAGGCATTTGTCGCCATTGGGGATTACAATGGACATGTCGGTTTGGGTGTTAAGTGCTCCAAGGAGGTAGCCACAGCCATCCGGGGGGCCATCAGCCTGGCCAAGCTTTCCATTGTCCCTGTGCAGCGAGGCTATTGAGGGAACAAGACCTGTAAGCCCCACACTGTTCCCTGCAAGGTGACTGGCTGCTGTGGTTCTGTGCTGGTGTGCCTCATCCCTGCACCCAGGGACGCTGGCATTGTTTCAGCCTCGGTGCCCAAGATGCTGCTGCTGATGGCTGGTATTGATGACTGCTCCACTTCTGCCAGGGGCTGCACTACCACCCTGGCCAACTTTGCCAAGGTCACCTTTGATGCCATCTCTAAGACCTACAGCTATCTCACCCTTGATCTTTGGAGAGAGACTGTGTTCACCAAGTCTCCCTATCAGTAATTCACTGACCATTTCATAAAGACCCACACCAGAGTCTCTGTGCAGAGGACCCAGGCTCCAGCTGTGGCCACCACATAGTTTTATATGCAAAAAATAAAGTGAACGAAGCCTGGGGAAAAAAAAAAAGAGTGCCTCAATTTCTGAGTCCTCTCCGCCAGCACAGACCATGGGCATCTCAGCAAGTCATTCAGTCTCTCTAAATTCAGTGGTCTTGGTCAATAAAATGGGAATGATTAAGGTACTTCCCTCATGTAGTTTAATATAAATAACATAACAGATACGGTAATCACTTTATAAATAAAATCACTGTGCATACTGCTACAGGGTTATTATTATAATTATCATTATTTATCCCCTGTATGCATGTATCACAGGGATTTCATTTAGGGAACAAATAATTTGTGGTGGTAAGAGTCAAGTCCCACCTCTGACACTAACCAGGTGTGTAACTTAAGATAAATCGCTCATCTATTTAAGTACTAATTTCTGTATTTGCAGAATAAATTAGATACTTCTTAATGCCCCTTCCTGACATAAAAGATTGGGATTACATGAGTACTGGGAAATAGGTATGAATAGGAAGAGATTTAAAAAGCAGGAATAGTGAATATGTGATGCTGTAGTCAGTGGGGCCACTGTACGAGTGGGAACCTAGAGAGGGCATGGGGAAAGGTACCCCAAAGGAGATTCACAGGTGACAGAACACACATTGGGCTCAAGGGAATGTTACTTCACACTGAGCCCACATGATTCTGAAACTGATGAAACTTTGACTAAACCCAGAGCAACTGAAGGGAACACTGTGGACCATTACCTCATCTAATATGATAAGAACTGGCCCTGGTATCCTCCACATAAGAAAGAAGGAAGAGCAGCAGAGAAGTTTCAGAAATTACAGTCTCTGTATGGGCTTTGTGGCTCCTGTCTGCTTCTCTAGTCCATCCCCCGTATTACCACCAGAGGGACCCTAAACTCAGATATGGTCCTCCCCCAGTCCAGATTAAAAAAATCTCTGCTTTCAAGAAAAGATGCTCAGTGTCACTGATCATCAGGAAATGCAAATCAAAAGTACAATGAGCTGTTACTCCACATGTCTTAGGATGACTCCTGTCAAAATACAAAAGACAATAAGCATTGGCAAAGATGTGGAGAAATTAGAATCCTTGTACATTATTGGTGGGAATGCAAAATGGTGCAGCCATTATGGAAAACAATACGGAGAATCCCATTCTCCCCAAGGTGAAATGTAAACTCCCTTGTTTATAGGGTCCTTTGCTATAGGTAGGGTCGACTCTCAACTCCTCAGCCTCATGTGCAGTTTCTCTTTCCCTAGAGCAAACCACTCTGAACTTCTCATCTTTTCTTCATAGGTTAGTGCCCTTGCAAAGGCTATTCCTCTGCCAGGAATATTGTTATAAAATTCTCTGGAGAATTATTTCTTTTCCTTTTGGACTCAGTTCAAATATTACCTTTATTACCATATATTATGGCAACTACCATAAAGTTATTTTTTAAGAAGGTGTGTACATATCTGTTTTTCTACTAGCATATGAACTTGTGGAGATCAGCCCGTGTTGTATCATGCTAGAAGGTGCTTCATTTTGTAGAGCTTACTAATGGTTAACTGAAATGATCTAAAAGATGGAGATATCTAGAGAGAAGTGATAAAAGAACAGGGCTCTTTAGAATATAAACATACAAAAACTAACAAGAGACAAATGTAAATTCAATAAAATTAAACAAAATACACTTTCCTAATTAGGTAATTTATTCAGTGATTGTTTAGTAAATGTCTCTCATGTACCAGGTACCAGTGGTATGGGAAGGCTTTGCTTTAAAAGTTTTTATCAGGGGAATTAAACTATCTAATTGACATTTTGAAGAGGTCACATTTGCTCTTCCACAGAGAATAGATAGTGTCTAAGTGGCGGTACCAGTTAGGAGGCTGTGCACCAGACCAGGTGAGAAATGACACTGGCCTAGCAACCAGGATCATCTGGAGGGCAGTTCACTCAAGTTTCTGGGCTGCACCCCTAGAATTCCTGATTCTGTATATCTGGTAGTGATCAGTGGGGGCAGGGTGGAGAATTTGCTTTTCTAACGAGTTCTTAGTAATGCTGATGCTGCTATATGGAGACCACACTCTGAAAACCCCTGACCTCTACTATGGTAATAGAGGTGGTAATTAAGTTGGAACAAAGTGTCCTGATTTGAAGTGTAATCTGGAAGATAAGATTAAGAAGACACGCTGACATACCAGTACTAGAAAATATTAGGATAAGGAGTATCCCTGTGAAACTTGAATGGGATAAATACTGGAAATACTAGGAAAAGGAATGTTGATCATGTGAAACTTAAATGAGGTGTTTTTTTTTTTTTTCAAGCAGCAAACAAGAAGAACACCCTTCACACAGTAGGTGTGGACATTGTTTACCCAACCATCTTCCCCACCACACACACATACTAACAAGTAAAAGCAAATGGTTTCCCAAAGTGTTTTGGAGAATATTGTCCTATAGGACCAAAGCAGCTCCTAAGAGCTTAGGGTTTGTGAATAGTTAAGGTTAAATAAGGGAAGGTAACTGTGCTTTTTCCTTGACAGCCTCTTATGGTATCAGATGAAAAAGGGAACAGGGTGAATGGCCCTTGGGTGTGACCTAGTGTAATTCCCTTCAGGGCTCCCAGAAAACCAGCCACTCACCCACCCAGGTGAGCTCTTCTCCCATGATGTATCGATCTCTCTCCTAGAATGGACTCCTCTCCTGAGTACCTCTCTCCTCACATGTGAGCTTCAGAAGTCGAGTTAAAAAACAAACAAAAAACTCTATACGCCAGTGCCTCAGGGACTCTGCCCAGGTTCTGTCTGTCTCCTGCTCCATCTTGGTATATCCAGTTCCTGCCCCATTAGCTACTTTATTTCTGCTTCTTTGCCCACTTCTGTTATGGACTGAATTGTATCCCTCAAGAATTCCTATATTGAAGTTGTAACCGCCCTCCCTCTTACCGCACTTAGCTCTTAACCCTGCCATCTTTGACTCTCAGATCTGCTTCTCTTTTGTGCTCTGTAGCCAGTGGGCCAACATGATCCCTTCCATAGCATAGACTAAATTTCCTGGGATTCCAATCAGGACAAAATGTCTTGGATCCTCTCCTTTCCAGATACAGGATTCTGACTCTCTTCTGCATTGGACATCTGCCTCCTTAAGAGTCTCTTCCGTGTTTTGTTATTCATCTTTGTGTCCTACCTGTGATCAGAGTGCCTAAAACATAGCTGATGTGTTTGTTCAATGAATGACAAAATTAATGAGCTAGTCATTCTTTATCTACTTTTCCCTTTGGTAAATGGGGAAACTCAAGGGCTTTTGACCTTCATGCTGTTGTTTTCATCAATACAATGAGTGGTTTATTTGGGAAGCATCTGTTTTTGGATCACATTACTCAGTAAATGTGTGTTCTTAATGAAGGTGATCAGTGCAGATCAAGCTGACATCAACACTAAAGATATGGAGGATTGCTTTGGTGTGCAAATGGAAATGGTTTGGTGCTGGGGGATAATGAATACATGAGAATTAGGGCTGCATTATTAAACTGAGGGGATGAAACTTGTCATTAGTTCCCACTGCTTCTCAGAGTTATTGTTAATAGCTATTTGAGTGAGGAGACGGGAACATGTGGAGAAGAGGAAGTGAAGAAACAAATGTGTAGATAACGTCTGCTCACTGAGATATGTAGTATTTGAAGTTGACCATCCTGCAGTTTTCGCTGAGAGGCTAGTGATTTTGAACAGATCTGTTTTCCCAAACTCATCAGAGGTGCAAGCAGCTGACAACTCCACCAATTCCTCCTGGTGTCTACACCAGACTTTGGTTTCCAATGAAATACAAAATTCACCTTCCAGATTTGGGTACCAGACCCCAAAGAGTGATGATCTTTGTTTATCTAGACAGGGATTGTTCATGAAAAGAATGATGGTAAAATTATTCAAAAAAAAATTTTTTTGAGAGAGGAAGAGGCACTATTAACATTTAAGCAGAGACAACAGGCATAATTTGGGTTAATTCTGGGCAGATGAGGCAGACCACTTCTCTAATAATGGACCACCCAAAGCCCTATTAAAATACAACCCAACATCACCATGTTGATTCTTTTAGCATTAAGTACATACACAGTCATTAACTTCTGCTATCATCTTTTTAGAACTTCATACGCAACAAGGAAGTTTCTCAGTGAAATCCACCATAATAATACAGTCTGTTGTTTTATGAAATGCCCCAAATTTTCAGAATTACTATTTTTGAGCTATGGTGATATGTATTTATTTTTCATTGAAGTATAGTTGATTTAAAATATTATGTTAGTTTAGGTATACAATAAGTAATACAGTATTTTTATAGATTATACTTCATTTAAGATTGTTACAAAATAATTACTGCATTTCCCTATGTTGTACAATATATTCTTGTTGCTTATTTATTTTATACACAATAGTTCATATCTCTTAATCCCATACCCCAGTCTTGCTCCTTACCTCTTTCCTTCCCCATTGGTAATCACTGCTTTGTTGTCTATATTTATGAATCTCTTCTGTTTCATTGTAAACATTTGCTTCTTTCATTTTTAGACTTTACATGTAAGTGATAATATATTTGTCTTTCTCTGTCTGAAATATTTCACTAAGAATAACAACCTAAAGATTAACATACAGAAGTCAGTTACATGTCTTTACACTAACAATGAAAAATCAGAAAAGGAAAGTAAAGAAACAATCCCTTTTAAAATCGCATCTAAAAAAGTAAAATACTTAGGAATAAATCTGACCAAGAAAGTGAAAGACTTATATACAGAAAGCTACAAAACATTGACTAAGTATATTAAAGATGACTTAAATAAATGGAAAAATATTCTTTGTTCTTG